>NC_137459.1:35657236-36857236 GCF_964235325.1 Thermobia domestica | reverse complement strand
TCCTTTTGAATATAAATTCTGCGCATGTGTGTGCTTGTACTAGTACAAATAAAGTGATTGATACACTGTCAAGATGTACAGTCAAAAGCTAGCTGTTTCTATGGATGCTAAAAGAAAAATAAATGAAGACTTACACAATGTTAAACACGTAAGAACATATTCTTCTTCTTCTCATAATAAGAAAAGGAAACATGAAATTCAAACTAATCTTTCTTTATCGCAAAGTAAACGTGTAAACTCTAAGTATATTTCACCACTTGAAAAACGTTTTGAACTTGAAAAACAAAAGAAAATTATTCTTGTACATCCAAATGATCCTGACATTCCTGTAGAAGAAGGTGATGCATTTAAGATTATCTATTCCACACAGCATATAATACGTGATGCTCTGTATAGATGAAATTTCAGATATCCAAATAAAATATGCTTTGAAGGGGAAGTAGTAGTTCAAAATAAAGTTTCTCATCACATTCTAATATTCAATGATGTGAAGTATGGTTGTACTCCTAATGAAGAAAGTGAAGTTTGTGTAAAACAATTACTAGAAAATTATAAACTTTCTGAACCACTACTTTATGAAAGTTGTGCGATTCCTAGTGAGAAATAAACTGTGCACAAGTCTGTAAGTGAAAGCGATGAAGAAATAAATACTATTGTGTAGAATTTCCTAATTAAGAAACCAACACGTGAACAAATATTAAAACAATATCTAAAAACTCATGTGAAATATGTAGATGTAAATATCATTCCATATCTTATAAACAAATTTAACTATACATATCAAGAGATTACATTTAATGATTATTATATTTCTGATTTAAGAGAATCATATCTTGAACAAGATAAGTATGTCTTTCAATGAGTATCAATATGTATCCCTAAATGTGTACGATCATTGCGAATATCAGTGTACTTCTTTTTTCTGTGAATGAACAATTTGTGTTACTGTGTATTGAAAGATGGAAGCCACAACATAAACTTTTGTGTTACCGTTGTTTTGAAAATCGTAGTATTTTAGATGAACATGAATGCATTACTTTACACTATGATAAATATGCTATAACACATGGTGTGCTATGGTTAATGTACAAACTTTTGGTGACATATATGAAGAATTTGTATTAGTGCATAGTGATATTGAAATTGATGATTGGACATTTTCACATACACTATATAACATATTACTAAACAAAGACTGCATCCAATTAATTACGGAGTAGTTCTTACAAAAAGATTTGCAATATAATATACATTTTTAAACTTGTAAATAATAACAATAATGCAAAATAAAAACTTTTGTTTATCAATTACAAAACATTAAATACAATGTGTGTAAATTAACGAAAAAAACTGATAAGAGACTTTCAGCATTAAATTGGCAAACATGTAATTGATGATTGTATTAAAGAATCTTTCAAGTAATGTTAACATTTTAAAATCACAATTTTATTTGTAAGTAACCCCGCCATGGCCAGTCCCAAGGCCGTACTCAGAAAGGGGGAGGGACCCCTTTGTATGGCCTGGTCACATGCCTTGTGGTGGCCAGGTAACCCATAGGGGGAGATAGGGTTTCGGGAGCAGCGTGGAAACACGCTTCACTCTTGTCTATCCTCTGTTAAAAGCTGGCAACGATTTGTTAGTTGCCGGTGCAAATCAGGATAACAACCTACCGGCGGAGGAGAGGCTTCGGCTACCCTCCGAAATAGGCGACTAGCTCGTGCCAATGGATCTGGGAGAGTACGTGTGACCCCAACTCAGTGAGGTAGGTAGTTTTTAACTGCCGTCTCTACCGGCGGAGGTGACCCTTCGGGTATCCTCCGAAATGGGAAACTAGGCCGTGCCCTTGGGTCCAGGAGGTAAAGCTACGTGGTGCCCGAACACGTATGAAAGTGTGGGTAGTTGGTGTGTCCAAGGGTGTGGGCGGATCCAGCGCCTAACCGGGAGGATGATGTAGGTACTGCCCTCAAAGAGAGTGTAATGCGTTCTCTTGGGTGCGGGATGGGATACTTAGTATCCTAAAACACATTCGTACATTAGGAGCGCTGAGGAAGTGCGTCACTCCTTCATCCCAGGCTTACACATTCACTGGGTGAAAGAGCCACGACCCTACCAAGGGAGCCGCCGCTCCCAAATGGCCATTGTCTTTAAAGGTAGACAGTCTACATCAGCCATTGGGTCTGGTAATGTACGGTTGACTTATTACGTAAGCAGAGGTAGTTCCGTATTGTTTGAACGACCCTACCGAAGGAAGGGTGTGGGTGTCCCTTCTAATGGTGGCTTACACATACCACTGGGATTCGGAAAACTAGCTTTGTTACAACGTGCACGTATTACTTAAACACATTAAAGATAGCTAGCCCCGTATTTTTGGGCGGGCCTACCAGGGGGGCACGGCTCCCAAATGGTAATGTCTGCCTTGAGGAAAAAGGCCTACCTCTGTCATTGGCTATGGTAATGTACGGTGTACTTCTACCGTAATTAGAAGAAGTCCCGTATTGCTTGGACGACCCTACCGGGGGGAGTATAGGATTCCTGCCTGCTGGGGTTCCAAACGGAGGCGGGGAGGGGCCAATCCCAGGAATCTGGGTAACGGTTCTGATCCTGCTAACGGGAGGAACCCCAGTAGGGTATGGTGCGTCACCAAACTCAAATGGCGACTTAACACGTACCATTGGGTCCAGAATGAGATACGGGAGTATCTCGACGTGTGCGTGGTACCTCTACACGAAAAGGTGGTAGCCAGTTGAAAGATAGAGTTAGGCAAGGCCGGGATTGAGCAAGCCTCCTCGGGCATTGCCTGGGGTCCCGGACTTGGATTGGACTCTACAGGGCTGTGGTCATACCGTGGTTATTCGGTAGCTTGTGGGAGTCAATCCAGGATTCTGGCTAACGGTGAACATGGGCCGGAGATGAGCTTGCCTTATAAAGCTCGGGCGCCATACCTGCAGAGCATGGTAGGACTGACTCCCTAGCAGTCTGCCTCAACCAGTAGGTTAACTGGTAGGCACTCAGGATTTGGTCCGGCCGCGGAGTGGGCGTATCCCACTCCCTCAGAGAATGGGGGATACATCGCTTAGGCGAGTCAGAATTAGGGGACAAATTCTGACGGTGCACCACGTGCACGAGTATACAATAGCGTAAAGAGGAACTACGAGCAGGGTGCGATACATTTGAGCGGTACCCGTCCATCAAATAGACCGAACGGTCGCAGGCATGCTCCCAACGCATGCAAGTAACCGTGGCAGTAGTAGACCAATAGCAAACAATGCATTTATAAGTAAAATATATTATACTGAAATTTGTAAATAATTTTTTATCATTTTATATTACTTGTACTTATTATTATTCTCTTACATGTGTTTTTTAAATTTCTTATAAGTAAATGCGTTTTACATTATTGTACTTAAAAGATTCTGTGAAAAATTATTTCTTGCAACTAAAAAATCTTTCATATAGTTAAAAAACTAACGTGTGTATACAAAGAATGATTTTCTGCATTTTATAATATGAAAAATAACTTTCTGCAATTTATAACGTAAATATATGAAAAATAATTTTCTGCATTTTATGATGCGCGTATGTGAAAGAATAACTTTCTTTATTTTATAACGTTAGTATATGAAAAATGATTTCAAGAATTTTATAATGTATATGAAATAAATAATTTTCTGCATTTTATAATATGAAAAATAACTTTCTGCATTTTATAATGTGAAAATTATTTTCTGAATTTTATAATGGGAGTATTCGAATACTATTTTCTACATTTAATAATAAGAGTATGTGAAAATATCTTTCTACATTTATAACGTAAATATATAAAATAAGAATCACACTATAACATTACAGAGTTAATTATTAGATCAGTTTTCATTTTGTTGGTTTGCTTCTTGTCTTTTAAGTTTCTCTTTGTTACAGAAACTGCACTTATGTTTTCTTTCGTTTCTTTTGGAAACTCGTTATTAAAATGCGAGAATATATAAATTCTTATAGAAACTCATTCTTATTAATATTCTCCTAATAAATTATTCGGAATAAATTTAATTTGCGAACTTGTAAATAATTCGGTTCCTGATGGAATCTTGTCGGAAAAGCTACACTGTGATTATTTAGCTGGCTCGTTTGCTGTGCTATTTTTGTTGGTACGCTTCTTGTCTTTTACGTTAGCGTTTGTTAACAAATTCAGCTTATGTTCTCTTTTGTTTCCTTTGGAAACTCGTTAAAGTGCCAGAATATTAAAATTATTGTAAAAACTCTGAACAATCTTTGTGAACATGCAAAAATTCGTTCGTTACAAGAACTCTTGCTATTCTATGGTTTGTTTGTTACACAAACTGGTTGTTAACTTTAGTTCGTACGATTCCTGTTGGAATCTCATGAGAACCATCTTCGATTTTGAACTTTCAAAAATTCGCTTCTTGTATTTTGCTAGATCGCTTCATCAGAAGCTCATAAGTACACTTACAGTGTAAACCATTAAATATTTCCTTTTCTATTATGAATAATAAAGTAGTTTTCAAATGTTTCCTGTAAACTTTTAAGTAATCCAACGTAAACATTTTTCAAGAAAATAAAAAGTACCCATCAAACTTTTAAATAATTTAAATTAATAAAAATTTTCATGAAAATAAAACATTCATCAAATATCAAACTTAGAGGGAAGAAATAAAAGTTGTAAAAATTAAATCGTGTACCGTAAGTTTAAGAGCATAAAATAAAGTTATATATTATAAGTTTCACCTTGTAAAATACTAATGTTACATTTTATTTAGGAAAAGTTTTTCCATTAAATAAAATCAAGAAATGAATTTTCTGTATATATTTATTTGAATGTAAAGATATGATACAAATATAAATAAACATACAAGACAAACATTAATATATACAAACATAATAATACAAACACGCAACTATAACACATACAAATATTAAAACATAATAATAATAATACACATAACTATAGAAAAATAATATGTATATACACAGAAAATATGCACATGATATTATATAAATATATACAAAAATTATAATTCATAGTTCCTGTCTTTTTTTTAATAAAATGTCCACTAGTATTTCGACACATTCTGTGTTTTTAATAGGTCATTATGTATTTTCACAAACGATTGTTCCTTTATATTAATATTCAGATGTGATTTTTCATATGAATTGAAGACTTCGTCTCTCACATTTTGCTAGCCATAATTTATCAGGCTTCTTCTTGTAATGTTAAATTGTTTGTGAAGAGACACCTGTGGCCAAACTGGTTGAAATAATTTGTTATATGCCTCACAAAGTAACAATTTCTTCGGTTGCCACTTTAGAACATTCTCTTTAACACAATTTTCACTCAGAAATTCACTGCCACACTGGGATTGTTGCCATTTTACATGCAAATCAATCGCGAACTCTTGCGGTGAAGTTGGAAAATTCACTGGCGAAACACTTGCTGGTGGTGCGTCCGGTTAGCAATCGTCTACTTCATCGAATTATTTACGAATTTCTTCCTCCTCTTCTTAATTAAGTAAATCAGGGGAAGATGATTTTTCTTCATCTAGTGTCCACCTTATCGATGGGATTGGTAAACTTTCTTGTGATGTTCCTGCTGCTGCTGCGGCTGCTGCTGTTACATGTTACTCGAGCTGATCCTACAGGAACTGCTGAAGGTGGCCCTGGTCCTGGTGAGGGTGAAGGTGTTGGCGGTATTAATGATGGTGGTGTTATTCCCAATCCAACAGGAGAAGTAGGAATCAATATTGGCTCCTCTCTCAAGTCTATAATTTCTGCATCTATAATAATGTCTGATGAAAGTGGCGAAAAATAACATGTATCCTCTTCTATGAACAAGTCTGGAGACTATCTTGAAGGTTAAAACTATTCTTCTTGGAGGATTCAACAAATTCAAACGAAGAATCCCAGTCAACCACCTTGCACAGCTCAATTTCTCATTGTGCCTGAATTTCAAACGACTCCATGATGATACTGTGCTAGTCTTCTCTTCATATCCCATATATGAGGAAAACTTTACGAACAACGTCATATAGCGTGGTACTTTAAAACAGTTTTTTTCAAACAATCCTCCTACAACAATTAAAATATTTTCAAACAAACAACTTTCACATGTACTTCCCCAATTCTCTATACAATTTTCATAGCGATAGGGTGCTGAGAAAACAAGTACTTACATTTCATTTATGTTTTCATATATCATTCACCTGATCAAAACATTCTTTTAAAACACCATTAATGATAAATAACTTGTGCTACGATCATTCACATCTCACAGAAATATTTTCTCAATAATGTTATTCATATGATCATATCGCGTAGCAATTAATCACTTGTCTACGTACAAACAACAGATTTACATGGTTCGTGTGCAAATAAATGGTTTACATGTTTTCAAAAGAAATTGTATGTTATTCATGTGGTCATTTACATCTTCTATTGGAACAATATTCTGTCAATATTTTTATTGGCGTAAACACATCTACCAGCCAATCACATATCATCTACGTAGAATAAAAGTATTACAACTATTATTCTATTCCTTAAGGTATTATTACCAAATTCCTTTGTATTCGCGATCATTACCACATCACGTTCATCAATCAACGTGACAGTCTTTTGTATTCACGTTCAGTGCCGCCTCTTGTTTAAGAGGATCATCCGTTATTATGGCAATATTCTTTTGTATTCGCTTTCAGTATCACCTCATGTTTCAACAGGGTCATCCGTCATTATGGCAATGTTTTTTTTTTTGTATTCGCCTTCAGTGTCGCGTCATGTGTTCACCATTCGTGGCGAAAAACTTCTTTTCTATTCCGCATCGGGATTGCGTGATGTTCATCTACCACACTATCAAATTTGCTTTTTATTACCCGTCGGCATTCTGAGATGTTTGTCTACCGCAACCTCAATCTTCTCTTGTAATTACCTCCGACAATGTGTCTTCTCCACCCACCGCGGCACCAAACTTCTTTGTATTATCTTGTCGTCATTCTGTGATGTCCACGCGGTGCGGGGTCGGTCTTCTTTTTTATTTGTGTTCATGTTTTAACACGTACCTGTAAGATCATTACTCGACAACGCCAACTTTCACTCCCACCCAACCGGTTTTCAAAAAGGCCGCGAAAAGTTCAGTTCACCAGCATAGCCTATCATACAAAAGTGTACGCACTTCGTAAAAACCGTACGACCGTACAAATAAAAAGTCCCGCATGAATAAATTTTATTTCCTCCCGTCTTTAATTTGATCACAGCATAGCAGTTCTCATGAGCTTCGTATTGAAGTGAAAGAAGAAATAATTAACAAACGATACCTAAAAATAATATGATCACAGCATAGCTGTTCTAATGAGGTTCGTATCGAAGCGATCTATAAAACGTACTACGAAATATTAAAAAGACAAGATCCAATTAAGAAATAATTAATATAATCACAATCAAAGATTGTTCATCGAGTAATTACAAGAAAATAAAAATCACGTGATACAGGCCATTTAACCTTTCTGCAAACCCTCTTAACTGTCAACCTTCCAGGAACCAGTCCGACCATCTTACAGTCCGGCAATAAACGCTATTTCACCTACTCAACCATCTAACAACAACGTCATAAATCAAATTTGACAGGTTCTATTGTCTACCACTTTACGCTTCCATTCTACTAAATCAGAGATAAAAGTGTGAGGGAACCTGTGGAATGCCTTCCTCCCACCTCCAAAAAATATGTACGGTGTCCCCCAGTTCCAAAGAATTTACAATGTGCAAAGATAGGCAGGGAAACGGTATGACGTCGTGCCGGTACCTACCGTCCACCTTTCCACATCTACTTTTACCCCTGGGAAAGATAGTTTACAATTCTCGATAATTTGTCAGTAATCTGACAATATGATAACTGTTATAGAAGATGGAAACGAAAATGAAACAAAATTATCCCACAGTCAGAGTATATTTCAAGGTTTGATACGCACGATTCTGTTTGGCTTCGGTTACTTTTCTTAACCAAAAGCGTTCGTTATAAAACTAGGGTATCTCTTCGATTTAAAGAGCATAATGGTCGAAATGGCTTCGGTGTCTGTAAAAAGAAATTCTCTGACAACAAGAATAGTACAAAACGGAACTAAGAGAGAGAGGAAATATAGTATATGAAATGACAATGAAGTGGTTAGAAAAAAACGATGATAGTCACAGCTTCGATGATTCCTCTTCCCCAAATACGCAAAAAATTTAAAATGACAGTTTTCAACAGTTCAAAGTATTGCAAAAAATAGTTTTCCTGAATTGTTTCCTAGCAATGATAGTGACTGCTCTTCTGAACGGGCCACGCACAGTTGTCGGTAACTTGGGAAAAGCGGCCAAAAATCGATTTTGTCAAATTCACCGCCTATGAAAGTGGTATTGATATTCGATTATAAGTATCTCTTCTGCTTAAAAATACGCAGTTTCAGGACACAGGAATATTTTCCCTGTTCGTGAAATACATGTAAACATGAACAATTACAAGAGCCGATAAGTGAGTAAAAATTTAACCAAAGAATATGATATGTTTTAACCATTTATGTCGTTTCTGAGATCGATGAAAACGGTAGGATAGTACATTAGACTCTAATACTGTGTGTTTGGTGAGATTTATTTGTTATCGACTATCATATCATTTATATGATAGATTTGTTAGTGTTGCCGAAAAGTTACTTATATTCTAATGTTAATAGCTCTACAGTCTAAGCTTATCGTTGCTTATCTGAAAAACAAAGTTTATTAAGTTGACCATGAGTAGTACAAAGGTTGAGCATTGGAAGTAACTGCAGCTAAGTGCAGCTAACTTTAAATGCGTGATGAGTAATGTTGAGGTGATCGCAATCGAGATCCGCTATCTGAGCCTTAGAAACGGAAAACACATATTGTCTTGTATGTAATTTGGATTGCCCTTCGTCCCTGAATCAAGGTTGTGGTGGAAGCCCATACATATTGAGGTGATGAACTATCAGTCACGTGAAGTTGCTGTATATTACACGTCAGTGCATTAGTATATAAGAAGATTCTATACTGAATCTTCTAATCTTACCAAAACAATGTAATTCTAAACTAATTTTCATTCTAGTAAGTATTAATGTTTCTTCGAAGATGGTGCGAGTGCAAAACTGCGAACTTTAATTTTGTATCGTAATGCCAAACTACCTTTTTTTACACCGTCCTTTTATTATCTGCACATACAATTAGAGGGAGAGCATATTAAATATGTAACCGCTTCTTGGAAGCATATTAACACCTGTCGTAACTCCGTACTGGCTAGCGATGTCCAATTCACATAACGCGTCAACAGCTTGTTTCACAATTTGTAAACTGTACGTATGATTCACGATGGTGGACTACACGATGCTGACTTTCGTTGTTCTCTTTCCTCCCTAATTTCGCCTAACCTTTATTACTCTCCTACATTGTTCATTTATGCGAGGGGTTTCCACACTTTTGGACCTCCCTGTATATATAATGCACGTATTGCAACAAGGGTTCGTCGAATCACTTTCGCAGAAGTTGCAATCGATTTAGAAAGGACAATTGCGTATAGAATGATAGAGAGACATCCGTCAACTTCCATTGTTTCGGAATAAACTATTATTTTCGGTTTATCGAAGTTTCCGACCACTGTGCCACGCTTCTGAAGCACAAAGCACACTGTTTTCGCAGTTGCAGCACATAGTGAAATACCAGAAAGAGAAATTACGACATGTCCAAGACGAGAGAAGAAAAGTTGATATGTGCGTTGAAGATTTTATATGGCCACGGGAAATATCAGAGAAAGAAAGCTGCTATTTTGAAAAAAAAATCATGGTTTCGTCAATGAATCCAACATAGACTTTTGTTGTATATACAAACAGAGAAAGAAAGCGAATAACTCACCTAATTACAACGAGATTGAATATCTAATCTATAAATTACTTCCATTTTCTTGTAGTTATTTTGGGCAACGGCGCTTAAAACTGCACAATTTGTTGATAAGAAAAAGAAGAAAACTGTAGACTATATATTGATTTTATATAGATAATCATGTAATGTCAGTTTTTGAAAAGAAGATAGGTGTTTGTCTGTTGTTGCTATTGCAACAGAATAATTCATTCATGAAATAAGAAGAATAAAAGTTAGTTGTGTCTAACAGAAATGTGCTAGATTTTCAAGATATTTAATAAATATTGCAATTACAGGTAACAATTAAGATGTTTGATCGTGTTTACCAATTTTTTGATTCGAGGTATGGACAATAAATGTAACAAGCTAAAATATAAATATAACGTTACATTTTAGATAGTGTTATCTCGCCCAGGACATACCTTGAGAGTTACGTGAATAAAAGTAAGCAATCTCGAAAAGACGACAAAACAGAGTACGCTTTGTTGAGAAGTAAAAGAAAAATCTATCGCAATCTTAAAACGGATGTTGAAAGTAATAATGAAGAAGCTGGTGGAACATCAGGTTTAGAGACATCAACAAATGCAGCTGACCTTATAAAACAGTTAGGTCAATCTTTGTCGCAGCAAATGCAACAAATGGACACTAAATTTAAACAGAAGTTTCAGCAAATGGACACTAGTTTTCAGCAAATAGATACTAAATTTGAACAAAAGTTTCAACAAATGGATACTCAATTTCAGCAAATAGATACTAAATTTGAACAAATTACACAGGCTATTGTTCAGCGAATGGATAATAAATTAGAGCAAATACCACAGCAAATAGATACTAAATTAGAACGAACCGATGGAATGATGGAACAAATGTTGCACAGATTTACAATTGTGCCAAATGCAGTAGATGTTGAAACGCAGGTTAGTGAACATAGTAACCAAATTAAAGTATTACAAGAAGAAATAGACACTATAAAAGAAAAGATCATCACCATAAATATTAACCCTGATTCGATCATCAGTAGGGACCATTTATCCAATAAACGCAGATTAGCAATAGCAGAAAGTGATATACCGGGATATACCGGAAAGCTCTTCTAAGAAGGATAAAAGTGCCTGTAGCATCGGGAAGGAAGAAAGGAGACTACATTCATTACATCGCAGGAAAGCCAGATACGTAAGATCTAATCATACGAAACCGTCTCATAATAACAATTATCATTTCAAATTCAGTGAAATTCGATCTTTAACGAGGGGCCGCGGTGGCTCAGTGGTAGAGCGTTCACTTCTGGGGCTTGGGGTCCCGGGTTCGATCCCAGCCCCCGCCAAGTGAACTTTGTGGTGGACAAACACCGTGTGCGTCTTTTTCTCGGGGTTCTCCCGTTTCCTCCCACTTTCTTCATTCCACCATTTCATTCATCACTCATCATCACCGTCTCCTTTAACCTAACCGGCATAACTGTGGGACGTAAAACTCAAAGATTTCATTTCATTTTTTTCGATCTTTAACGAAATTTAGTGGAAGGTCGGAAGACATACCTGCCATGGTATTTTTAGAAACAATCGAAGAGGAATGTGACTTAATCGGTATAAACAAATTTAAATTTCTCAAAATTTTACCGCATGTTTTACTACCACCCTGCTTCTTCTGGTTTAAATCAATCAGGGGAGTTTAAGCAATTATTTAGATTTTAAGAACGCTATTTTTGACAGTGATTTTATGTTGGCAAACCGAGACGCCTTGGTTCGAAACAAACGGTTTGATCCCAAAATTGATAAGAATCTAACTTATTTTGTAATTTCTGTAAACAATGAGTTGAAATTAATTAATCCGTAGAAACAAGAATCACGAATTATGGCATCGATCCGGATATTATTACCTTTTTGGTTGCAACAAATACTGATTTCTGTACAATGCACTGATTTCAATTATTTGATTATAATAGTGCAAAATTTTGAAAATCAATCCATGGTGCAAAGTAATAATAATCGAAATCAAACTAATAATAACCGAAGTCAAGCTAATTATATTCCCGTCCGTAACATCAATGTGCGTGAAGAATGTAACTCTAATGTAAAAAGTAATGATAGATCCAATTATATCGGTAATAGAGCTGAAGCTAATTATAGAGGAAACCGGAATAGTAACTATATAGCGTTAAGAAATCAGGCAAATAGTACGGCTAATTTTTCTCAAAATAGGTTTCGTAACAATTTTACAGCTGGCAGAAGTTAACAAAAAAGAAATCGAAGATCTGGAGGAATACCTAATATACAAAACGGTAATCAAGATTGTGCTATTCAATGCAACTTAATCGAACCCTTTGGCAGTGTAACTTAAGGTAAAGTTGCGGCATCCGTCAAGGCATATTTAATTAATTCTTGTTTATTTTCACTTTGAATATAATTATGATTTCATTTATAATTCGTACTTTGATTGAATTCTATACAGAAAATAAGAATGATGGTTACTAAATTTCAGCACGTTGTGGTATGAACACGAATATCGCTTACTAAAAGTTATGGTAAATATGCTATAATAAATAAAACATGGTATATTTCATTCTAACCTATATAAACTTTCCTGATTCTTAATATGATAATTTCTTTATTTGTATTGTTCCGTTATATTGATCAACTCTTGTTTTGTTTTATTTTGAGTATTGTTATGATTTCTTTGTAATTCGCTTCACTTATCTATATTGTGCTTTTCAATTCTTTTGTAATCATCTTAATGATGGGCAAGTGGAAGAAATAAGTTATGTAATATGTCAATGTATTTTCGTTTAATGTGTTAATGAGCTCCAAAGATACTGAATTGAAGAATCTATTTTTGGATCAAAATAATTAACAAGTTGATCGTATTTTTGAATAAGTCCTCTTCGACGATAATTTATAGAATTAAAATATAATTGATTATTAAGTAAATATAAGATTATTGTTGATATAAAATGAAATTACTATATGTCTTGTAATTTATATATAGGGCTATTCGGAAAGTAAGGTAACCATATATGCAGGATGATGTAACGGGGCAAGATTCTTTCTTAAATTGTAATCAATTTAAGAAGTCCTCGTCAGGAGCCATATATACAACGAGATTGTATATCTAAATTATAAATAACTTCCATTTTCTTGTACTTACTTTGAGCAACGTCACTTAAAAGTGCACAATTTGTTGATAAGAAGAAGAAGAAAAATGTAGATATATATATTGATTTTATATAGATAATCATGTAATGTCAGTTGATGAAAACAAGATAGGTATATGGCTGTTGTTGCTATGCCAACATAATAATTCGTTCATGAAATCAGAAGAATAAAAGTTAGTTGTGTCAAACATTTAATGTGCTTGATTTTCAAGATATTTAATAAATATTGCAATTACAGGTAACAATTAAGATGTTTAATCGTGTTTACCCATTTTTTGTGATTCTAACTGAGCAATAAATGTAACAAGCTAAAATATAAATATAACGTTACAACATGTGGTACAAAGTTCTTCCAAACGGGAAGAAATTCAAGCGGTTCTGGCTAATTTATTCAAAAAGTGAAAATACTCTCCTGTGCTTTCTCTGTAAGTAATTTTCTGACTCCAAACAAATTACATCTTCGAATTCTAGAGCCGTAATAAAATTAGTAAGTCCTGGGTTTCAAGGATGTTGAATTCATTGAAGTGCATGGGAAAACTGTACAAAGGATACTAAGGTACAATGGCGAAAAATATTGTACAAAGCATACCAAAAAATGGTCTCAATTTAGTAGAATGTAGAGTACGTACAATCTTACGACACTGGTGCAAATATGGCTGGAAAATATCTTGGAGTTCAGGCAAGGATGCAACCGTTAAACAACCTTGCGTTTTTTGTGATATGCATAGCACATTTCTTGAATCTGTAAGAGTATAAGCATCAAAATCAGAACCAGAAGCTAAAACCCTGCTTAGCATCGTTCAGAAAGTGTACATTTTTTATTTCACTGGCAATAAGGCAAAATATCTTTAAAAATGTGAAAATCGCTCACAAAATTAATTCAAACACAAAATGGAGTGCAAACTCAGAAGCAGTGACAGCTCCAAAGTCTGAACTGGAGAATATTTTAGTAGCATTTGATGAAATTATAAATACTTCCTTTAACAAAGAAGTCAAATCAGTTGCAAAAAACTTAATAAAAATAATCATTTGAATTTTGTAACTATTTTAGTATTTTGGGACCCAGTTTTGCATGAAATAAATCGAGTGAACAAAGAAATACAGAATAAGGATTTGACTTTGCAAAGTATCTTAATTAGTTATCAGGCCTTTTGAAACCACTCTCCAGGTTCAGGAATCAAGGATTCGATAGATGGCTGTCGGAAGCAAAGACTTGATAATTTGATAGATGTGGAAGATCAGTTAAGAGAAAAACGTATCTGGAAGAAGACGAGAATGTCAGTAGAGAAGGAAGAGGATGAAGCGAGACATCTTGCTGAAGAGAATCGCCTTAGACAATCTTTCTTCAAAATTCTTGACCTCTTATGGGAAGAATTCTTTAGTGGAACAGGCTCAACTAAGTAAGCAGGGACTTCAGCTTCCTCATAGGAAGCTCATTATGTGAAATGTCTTCAAAGCAGTTGAAAAATCGTGCGCGGATCTCACTTTGAAATACCAAGACAATTTGAATGTTGTAGAATTATCTGTAGAAATTTAGTCTTAAAGACCAGTTTGTTGTATTCTTGCCCAACTTCAAGAAATCCAACCCAAAGGATATACTCAACATGATCACCGCTAATGATTTTCAAAGGTTGTATACGAACGTCTCAGTGGCTCTAAGAATTTTTCTTACCATTCCGTTCAATGTGGCATCTTGCACAAGAAGTTGAGTGAACCAAAATGCAATAAAACAATATTTACTTTCAACCATGAGGCAGGAAATGTTCTCTGTTTAGGCAACATTAGCTTTAGAGAAGATCGCTCAACCAATTTCTTACGAAAATATTATTGAGAACTTTACAGAAAATACAGACAGAGAAGTGTTTACATTAGCGTACGTTTCAAAACGAGAAGGAAGTTATAAATCGTTATGTAATTGTGAACTTTTGTGATTCCTTCCTTCATATGAAAGAGGAATCCTCTGGTTTTCTCGCTTATTGTAAAACGGAAGAAGACAAACAGAAATATACCAGAGAACCAGTGTTGGGTAAGTTACTTGTAAAAATGTAACGCGTTACAAGTTACTTTACTTTCTCTTAAACTGTAACGCGTTAGTAACGCGTTACTTGCCTTAAAAAAGTAACTGTTACTTTACTTCAAAAGTAACGCGTTACAAAAGCGTTACTTTTAGGTCCGAAACTTTTAATATATGAAAAAATCTTATTACTTCAGTTTTCCGTACTACTATTACTACCGCTATTATTATTATTATTATTATTATTATTATTATTATTATTATTATTATTATTATTGCACGTTGTGAATCGATTTATGTAAATGCAAGGACAAATTTTTACTTGACAACTATATGAACATTTTAATGTAATGTAACATTGACTAAAATGCCATACTGCGTTACTCGTAGGGATGGGTACGAGTGAATTCGAGCAAGTTTTGTTTGAAACTCGATTCGACTAGAAACAGACATCTTTGAGCTCGACCCGAGAACTCGGTTTGAAAAATTTCCTCCAACTCGACTCGAATTCGGGTCGAGTTTCGAGTCGAGTCGAGCCAAATCTGGTGTATAGTTTCGAGTACTCTCTTCAAGTATCTTACATAGACAATATAATTATTATTAATGGTACTACTACTACTACAACTTCTTTTTCTTCTTATTCTTCTGATTATTATTACAGTATTATTATTATTATTATTATTATTATTATTATTATTATTATTGTTATTATTATTATTATTATTATTATTATTATTATTATTATTATTATTATTATTATTATTATTATAACAGTGTGTATAAACATGAAAGATAGACAGTTTATATGAATACTAAAAAGTAGTTGATTGCCAACCTCGGTAGTCGTGAAGTCTAGGAGTCAAGGACGTTGTTCACGAGCTTCTGAATTTGGGTTGAGGGTCTAGGTTGAGTATTCGGGCTCGAGCCAAACATTGTTAAAAGTTATAGGACACTGGCCAAATATCTTCAAAACTGCTCGGCCCGGGTTTAGAATTGTCAACGACTCGAGCAGATCGGCTCACAGCTCATTCACTATCGACCAAACCGAGAAGTGAGCTGAGCCAACAGCTCACCCAACCGAGTCGGCTAGAGCCCTTTGCTCAGTTGAATCGAACCGAGCAGATGGCTCTTCCCAACCAAGCCAGCTCGAGCCGATGGTTCACCCGAAGCGAACCGGCTCGAGCCATCGGCTCAGTTAAGCCGAGCAGAGCTAAGCATGGTATAAAAAAATCTCTTGTAGTCTCGCTATCGAGACGAGACGAGATGCGAGCAGTGTCCCCTCTCGTGAGCAATACTAAAAGTATTCCATATTACTGCTTAGCTTACATTTCTCATGGCTTTCGCTTTCCAGTGTAATCAGGCCATGATTTCAAAACGAGTTAAAACAAGTAAGCCATTTATCAAACTCGACTCGACTCGACTCGAAACTCGACGCCAAAAACAGTGAATCGTCTCGGAACTCGATTCGAGAATATTACTTTTGACTCCACTCGAAACTCGACTTGAATTCGAGTCGAGTTTTAGCTTTACTCGTGCCCATCCCCATGCGTTAGAAAAAAATGGTTGCTTATTATTATTCTGCTAAACTAATTATATAATAATAACAATGTTGCTATGTAAAATCAAAAATACAGAATGTAGAGAAACATTACACTACAACTGACAAAATGAGAACACATGAACTGGGGGTGAATCAAAATTTGCCAATAACTAAAATCGATACATGCTTTTTAAAGCTAGTATCAACTGGACTTTAGGATATGCAACTGATCTAAAAGAACTAATATTACATACCATCAACATTACATCAATAAAGTAGGCCTGCTCATCAGAACACAGTTTATTCATACAAACCCCTTACTGAATGTCGTTAATTATGGCACCCTAGTTGTTGATAAATATTAACTACCGGAGCACCACTTTACTTTTAAATTCTGTTTACCATCATCTTCAGCTTTTAGGAAAAAGTATTCTTTCAAATGTTCGAACGATAAAATATTTTCGTTCTTCATCTTTATAAAAACAACACCAATCAAAGTAAAATAGACTACCAGTACCACTGCACTCGTAGTTCACTCACTGAATGTATTGATATGGAGCTGTCAAAATCTAAGACAAAATCTTCCAGGTGCTTGCAATGAGTACACTTGATTTCCCTGAGGCTGTCCTCATCTTCCAAAAACAGCAAATGGCACTATATTTTGTTATGTTAATAAACAAATCAAGTGGTATCTATGAATGCATTTGCAAGCCTACCAACATAAAGTTCGTAAGGCGAAACGGGAAAATGCACATCGAGATTTCCCGTTCCGCCTTACATTAAGGTGAAAAGTGATAACAGGTTTTACATGCAAATTTCATTGCTAGAGGTCATAAGGCGAAACGGGAAAAGGCGAACAGTGCAGGAATTGTTGGTCACTGACATTGTTCATGCTCCATTGTTCCATTCTGAGAAATTCACTTACAGGACTGAAACATTTGTTTCCGAAAAAAATATACATATAATGTAGCTACTCATCCAAAATGTAACGCGAAAAAAGTAACACAAACTAGGTACGTTACTTAAAAATTTGTAACGCGTTACCGTTACAGTTACTTTGGAAAAAATGTAACGCGTTACTAGGAAACGTTACTTAAAAAGTAACGCGTTACAAGTAACGCGTTACTTGCGTTACGTTACTTCCCAACACTGCAGAGAACCTTATGCCCATGAAGGCATACAGTTGAATTATGATAACATTCGGATGAACCCGGGGTTGAGGCAATGTTCAGTACTATACTTCAATTCATTATATGGTAAATGGGGCAACACACAGACATGAGGAAACGCATGTCACAGAGTGTAATCGTTATTGATGAAACAACGTTTCTTAGGTATTTAGAGACGGCAAACTATGAAATTCAATGTGTGGTAGCAATAATGATGGTTATCTAATTATCAATTACAGAGACATTGAAAATGATAACGTACCGTTACTGTTTTCCATTGTGATACTAGTCGCATTTCGTGGGCTAGACTTAGACCATAGAAACTACTGATGACTGTAGGACCAGACGGAGAAATCTACTGTGACACCGACAGCATCACGTATCTACAGGAAAAGATAAGGAACCTTTGTTACTATTTGCCTGATCTGACAGATGAAATACCAGAAAATTGGTTGTTTACAACCTTTATTGGCTTAGGAGCCAAAAACTATTCTATGATTCTAATAAGTACATATGGAGATGTTCAGCATATTTTCAGAATTAGTGGGATAACACTAAACAATAGGACGTCTCAGAAAATTAACTTTGAGAGTTTCTATAAATTAGTGTATGTACAATTAGACCCCACACTAATAGGAAATCCAAATAGTATCGTACGTAGACCAGGGTTCCGCACCTTTAGCTGTATAGAGACAAAGACACTAAGTGAGGTCAACAAAAATCGTAAATGTATTGACGAACGTGACTGACGATGAACCTATACGATCATTTGTTCCATACGGTTATACGCAAACGAAAGAGTGAATGTGACTTGTATTAATGTTTCTTCTTTCAAGGATCGCTTTCCATCTTTCCTTTTAACGGATCACTTCATGTGGAAGCACGATGTTATATTTGCGTTGTGACATCTTAAAATGTATTTATTCTTAATTTATTTCTAATTTATTCTTAATTTATTTCAAATGTATTCCTAATTTATTTTTCATATTTATTGGTTCGCTTCTTGTAGAAGCTCATAAGTACACTATGAATGTGGCGCATTAAATATTTCGTTTGCTGGGCAAACTCATAACAGCTGTGCTGTGAAAATAATAAAATTCCTATTGAACCTCAGTGTTAATTATTTATTAAATCGTTTTCTGTTTTTATGTTCCACTTTCCCATGGAAAGTCGGTGTTAAATGTGTATGTGTGTGTGAATAAAGCAAATACTCTATTGTATGCATTCATTTGCTTACAAGATGTTAAAATTTCATTATCCCTCTATTTTAATTGCTGGTCCTTCAAGGGCTAGTTAAACTTGTTTTGCAAATCGTTTACTCAGTGAACGTGATCAAATGTTTAGTATAAAATTTAATGATATTGTATGGTGTTTTGGTGCAGTGATACCAAAATTAGATGCAAATGCAAAAATACGTTTTGTAGAGGGAATACCGGACATGAATAATTTTGCAATTAAAGAAAATACATTATTAATACTTGATGACTTAATGTCAGAAACCAATGGTGATGTTGGTTATTTACTTACAAGGTGTGCACATCATAAAAAATTAAGTGTAATATTTATTATTCAAAACTGAAGCAAACTGTGAATACACACTTGTTTTCTTTCACACTTTTATTGTTGAATACAAAAAAGGTTCATCATCGCAGAAGCAAATATGTTTGGTACACGTGTGATACAGGAAGGGGTTGCCAAGTAAGTAGGTTACTGGGTGTACTATCGTTTCCTCCACATCATAAAGTTCACTTGATGTAAGGCGAGAAAAAGAGCAAGAGGAAGGTAGAACTGATAACGATTGTTGACGTATATATTTTTTTAATGTTATATTTTGTCTTACCTTTCCTGTATGTATACAGTGTTTTAATATTACATTTTTGTATTACCTTTTCGCCTTTTATAACTATTTTGAAAAAAAAACAAGAATGTGCATAACTTTGTAAATATAGGAATGTGTTTGGAAGGAATGAATTTATTGTTATTTTACGTAGAATACAAACAAAGAAAAGTGTAGATTCTTTTTTCCTTATTCCTTGTCATTATTCCTTTGTAAATACTTATATACATATACTAAAATAAAATAAATAAGAAGATAAAGAGTACGCAAGAAGTATTAAAAGATATTGAAGACTTTATTGGAGACAGAAGAAGACAAATACGTACAAAATAAACAAACACAAGATCTATTGGTGGACAGATGATCTAATTAAGATAGAAAAGATGTTGATAATGAGAGGAAGAAAGATACATATAAGGAACAAGAAAAAGATGAGAGGAAGAAAGGAACACCTAGAAAAGTAGAAGCTGAAGAAAAAAGAAGTTACATGTAAAGAGGGTGAAATTGAAGAAGTGAAAAATAATGAAGATTACGAACAGAAGTAATTAGCCGAAGAAGAGGAAGGAGGAGGAAGAGATGCGACTTATATAGCTAATGAAATTGAAATAGAAGGAGAAAGCAAGATATGATGAAGTATATACTACTGAACGAAGCTAAAGACAAAAAAGAGAAATATGAAATATTAGATAAAATAGAAAATGAAAGTAAAATATCAGAAAATAAAAAAGGGAAAGGAGGAAGACAGTGACGCATCCGCTTGTATACAAGAAATAAAGAAGTGGCTACAAGAAGAAAACGAAGACAGAAAACGAAAACGATGACAGCTAAGGAAGAACAATAAATATAACGTTCACATAGATATTAGAGAAGTGTTACAAAGAGGAAGAAACTATGCAGAAGAAGAACAATTTTACGAAAAAGAAATACAGAACTGGCCTGACGATTTACTTCCAAACCCTGGAAAAAAGAGAGAGAAGAAAAATATATTCATCCTTTATGAAAATACTAGAAAAAGAACATACTGAACAAGAAGTAGATATTCATTTAGAAGAAATACGGAATCGTTGTATTGATCTGGTTGCGAATTTAAAGGAGAACGGAACACAAATGTACAAGTGGGATTTGGAAATAATAATAGACGTAATCATGATAACAATAGATTTAATATAATAGACGAACGTAGAAGAAAGTACAGAAAGTACAATGCTAAGAATCCGTTTAGCCTCCGCGCATGCAGAAGAAAATCCTTTTACTGCAATTGAAACAAGTTTACGTGCTCTAATACATTATTTGTTATATAGTGTGCAGCAACATGATTACGTAGGAATAACGATCACAAATGAAAGTGGACATCGCCCTTTTTGGATGCCGTTTAGAGAAGCTAGGAATCTCTCAACGGAAGTGTTATGGCTGAGTTATGAAAAAGTACTCAAAACTAATGTTGTTTTTCTTATAAACGATGTATGTATAGTGAACTTGTAACATGTACGCATGCCAAGAGGTCAAGGTCATTTCAAGCAAGCTGTTATGAATACCAACGAATATTTAAAAGCGAAAAAGGTATTATCACAATTAAGAACAAAGGTACAATGAACGTGTTTAGCAAATGCAATCATCGTTGCCATAGGATTAAAAACAAAGAGGAGAAATCAAACAGAAAGTAGAAGATATGAAAATCAAAGTAAATGTGTTATAGAAAAAGAAGCAGAAGATATGATATGTGTGAAGCTGCCGATCTAGACATTTGTCATAGGGGGGAATTCCTGAAATTCATAAATTTCAAAAACATTTAAATGATTATAGAATCATAGTGTGTAAAGGATTTTAGGGGAGAGATGTTATGTTTGAAACACCTCCGAGCGATAAGGAGAGAACACTTTAAATTTTCCTTTCATAAAAAATCATTACAACTTAATCCAAAGCTTGACAGCATACTTTAGCTGAAGGTATTTTTGCGAAAGTTATCATAAGAAATATACAAGAAAGAATGGACATTTGAAACATTGTATAGCTGTATGTTACCGATCTCATCAAAACTACCATGTGACTATGCAATGATTGTAATCGAGAATTTTATGATCAATCATGCTATGAGTATCACAAGTCAGCTCCTTATCAAGATGGAAAGCGTGTATGTTCAATTGTGAAATGTTGTGCAGGGTGTTGGAAAATTTATGTTGTGAAGGAAAAGGATTTCACGTATATGAAGAAACGTATTTTAAAATATGATACACTATCCTACCTCCTAATCACGAATTTTGCATGAAAGTAAGTGAAAAATTCAAAAAAGCAATGAACATTATAAAGGAAAAGAGTGCTATGATTGTTTGGTATGATATTGAATGTACACAAGATACTAAAATAGATGATGAAGCAAACACATATGAACATATACCTAATACTTTGGTTAGTCAGGATGCATGCTACAGTTGTTAAGAAGATAAAAAACATGAAAAATGGATGTGTCGTTTGTGGAAAACGTGAATATATATTTGGTAGCGAAAATGTAAAACAACACTTATTAACACATCTACGAAAACGAAGTGCAATCATTGACACAGGAAAATGCATAGCACATCGTTTGCAGCGCTAACATTATTGCCTCGACATCTTTTATTAAATACGTCACTCAAAACTATTTTAGGGAAGGAATAGGTTACTTTTAGGGCAATTTTCTTTTTCACACATTTTCACAAAATTACAATTCTTAAAGTTTATTAATCATGTGGGGTGCTCTGCGCATAGGTTTTTATGATGTCCACAAAAACTTACATCTACTTCTCTTATATCTCTCCACGGTATTGCTAATATTATTCTTCCACACCTTTCATTAAATACACCAATAAATGTAAGACAGCCAAAATTTAGCGGAGCGCTACATTTAACTAGATTTGCCCTTAATAAGCGCTTTTCCAGCATCGCTAATACTATTGCTCAAAACATCTATTAAATAGGCCACTGTACGGCGTTGGAAGGAGCATCTTTCAGACTCCGATTGATAAATTAAAATTTAAAAATCAGCACAACCTGCGCCTAGTAAGCACTTGAGAGGACTTACGCCTTTCTCTTATATGTTTGCTGGTTTTGGTGTTTGCGGTCTGCTGCCTCTAAAGCTCCTTTTTTCTGTTTGTATATACTTTTTCTGCTTCTGATTCCGCTTTTCCTCCTAGCGCTAGTTACCTTTTGCGTCTTCTTTGATACATTAACTCGTAATATCGAAGATCAATCCAGCTATCTTCTGGGTCTTACGTCAAGAGATGGCCAATCTCTTGTGGACAGCCGACCCACATTGCCACAAAAACCGAGAAAATATCGTATATATATATATATATATATATATATATATATATATATATATATATATATATATAGTTACAAAAACGTAGACTAAAGCATCTGTGAGAATTAAAATATTAATTAAATTTTGTATTTGTAAGCATAAGCAAAAATCATGTTCTTACTGTGTAATTAATATTTCCTCATTTAAATGTCGCTTCACTTTTCCGATTGAAATAACTTTCTATTTTATAGGTATGGTTTAAGTTATACGTTAGGTAATTAACATAGTTCATAATATCAAAAGGTTATACCAATTTCATTTATCAAATCATACACCATATTAAATAACCTCTAATTGAGTCTTTGTTGCATCCCAATTGACCCACAAATAGATAAAATATGAAGAGAAGATGTTTTGCAACATGACACACACTAATACAATCTCACACAAACCAGTTATATATATATATATATATATATATATATATATATATATATATATATGTGTGTGTGTGTGTGTGTGTGTGTGTGTGAGTGTGTGTATGATCTCTCAATCTGCTGAATGCTTAACGGATTGGTTTCTTTCTTGGACGTCAGCAATTCTATCTCATGTTTTAATGCTTTTTATCTCACTAGAGAAAATAGTGTTTCCGATTCATTCAGTGTTTCTAACTTGTGGTATTTTTACATGACTTGTCATAATTTTTATTTTTTAAAGATATCGATTCAAACTTACAAAGTCATTAGGGGTAAATATGACCTGAACCAGGCTGCAAGCTCACTCAAGGATCTCGAGAGGCTAAAAGTAGCAATGTCTATTAGCAAAGTGATAAACTATACAACAGTGAGTACCATTATTGAGCAACTCAATAACTGTTTGAAAATGTTGCAGCATCAAATTAGAAAACATAGTATAATAAGAATACTAGTATCCCAGACCTTATTGAATATTTTGACTATCTCACTGCATATTTAGATATCCCATATATGTATTACAGGTTGCATACTTTCAGGTTGAAACATTACGGATTGCCTAACTTCGAAATATTAAGGGGTACATCTTGCTGGATTGCATAACTTCAGGGTTAAAATCAAGAAAACCAAACTTCTCAGATCCTAATTAAGATATTGAGAATTCAAACGGTTTAGTTAGTTTTAATACTTATGGAATAAATTCTCCCCTATACTTTCACGCTCTCCAACACCGAAATAAAGTCAAAATTCAAAATCTCAGCTCCTAGATAAGGTATGCAAAAATTCAAACGGGTTAAATAGTTTTAATGCCTATGCAATAAGTTCACCCCTACACTTTCACCACCCACAAACACCAAGCTGAGATTAAAATTCAAAATCTTAGCCGCTAATTAAGATATTAAAAAATTCAAACGTTACTCAACAATTAATTAAACTAGGTTTTTCCTTATGCATTACAGGTTGCACATTGCTTAGGATAACTCTACGAATAACTTTTATGATGTTATGACCATAAAGATTTAGTTCCTAAATTGTATGTATTACATGAAAATTGTTTGGATACTGATAGTGAAATATCCTGGTTATCTAGTTCTGTATGGGAAATAGTGGCTTTTTAAACTCTGTCCATTTATCATAAATTATAGAGAAAATAAGCAGGCATTCACCTCAAAAACGATTTCAGTATTTTCCTCAACATTTGTCACAATTACGTTGAAGTTATTGGTAAGAATAAATTTCTTCTGAGATTCCATACTAACAATTCCCCTTTTCCTAAGAGATTTTTTAAAATTGCATTTTTTTTCTCATATTCTCTTATCTCGTTAACTATATAATTAATTCTATTAACAATATTTTTGCACGTTCATCTGTTAATTCTCCATTCATTAATGTTATTTCTTTAAGCTCATCTTTAAACAGTTCAATTTGATTAATCATATTTTTTCTAATACTCTTTATTCGAAATTGTATTACATCTTGTGGACAAACCCGTTATTACAGCAGAAGTCGAGGCAAACGCTGCTGTAATAATATAATACACTGTCAGAGGAATAAATACATTGAAAAACCCCGTTGATGAATACAGCAATATTGATAACGTAATAAGAGTCGCATAAATACATTTTATTCTTTTAAAATTCCTTTTGTTTTTGGTTAATAATTTCTCAAGATTGAATATTTCGTCCTCAATTATTAGAACTAAATTCTCTCACGGAGTTTTATCTGGAATGCTCATTTTATTATAACATTAACACAATTATATTTTCTCGATTATTTTTTTTAACTAAATCATACTATAAGTTCTTTTTCCCAATCATAACAACATGAGAATATTTTTTCCTGGTACTTCACTTTCAAAATTAACCATCAATTTGAAATTAGGTCTATCATGTACCGTTACAGATCTATGTTGTATTAATTACAAACATCGGTCTATATTCTAAGAACTCTCTTGGATAGTAATACATTTCCGTGTTTCCAATGGTGCTCCCTTATATATTTTATATCACATACGTTTGAAGATATTTGTTTTTCGAAATCTAAATTCAAAGATTCTAAAGGAAAAGATTCGCTATCACCGTTTTTGAAATGATATTGACAACTTTACAATGAACGAATTTCCTTCAGTCTGTTTCTTGATTATCATTTCTATTAGTTTGGAAAAGGCAATTACAAAATTAGGCATATCAAATTCATTCGAGGCATATCAAATTATGTGGTTAAGTCAAATTCTAAATATTTTCGACTAACAACCTTCTGTAGACATTGACATATGTTGAAGGAAATAGGAATCTTTTTTTCGTTTAGCATGTTTCATCTTAGTAAGGTTGCGTAGTGTGGTTCATAAATAGCATCCATTCTCATGTCCATATTTGTGGTTTTGACTTTATCCGGATGTGGTTGATCATTCTCACATGTCCCATCTTGTTCCTTCGTTTTCCAAATGAAAAATGCATTATCATGAGATCCACTTCTTTTAAATATATATTTTAATCCTCCTTTCTCCATAATATCTTTATAATCAGAACAAAATCCTGATAAAACTCTTAACAGAAATACTCTTCCTTCATCTGTTCTCCACCATTTAATTTCTCCCTATCCACTTTCATCATAATGATTTGCTTCTGGTTTTGAAATTGTACATGTATTTACTGTAGTTAAAGTTATTCTAGGATAGTCTAAATATCTGATATTTGATCATGCTTACTGATTTTTATTTGAGAAAACAGATATAGAAAGAAATTATTAATGAGTTTAATATATGCCTTACCACTGTATTCACCATCAATACCCCTAATTTCAAAACTTACATTCATATCAGTATAATAAGGATGAATAAAACCACAATCAACATCAATATCAAATTCAATAGATCTTTTGGCTTATTTAAATTCTCGATTGTCTTTTAATTAGGATTAAAGGATTGTAATTAATACGACTCTATTTTATCCATATTTGTTATAAAGAAAAGTTTTATGGAAGAACTTAAATATAATTTCACCAAACATCTTTATTTCTAATCTCCGAAAAATTATACCCATCCGTAAACATTTTTAACACTGGAATACATAAATACCCACAGATTACCTCACTGAAATGTTGTATACGTATGTTACTATATTCTATACCGTTATGACCAAGATACTTTATAAGAGTTGTTGGTGGATTACCTCCCAATGAATCCGATACTTACTTTCTATTTCTTTTCTTCCAATAATAAATCCAATGTGTTCTTGGAAGTATCAAAATTAGCAACACCACACTCATTATTCCTTGCTTGTTTAAGTAATTTATCACTCATAAATACGCATCTAAAGATTTTTATCTTTAACTGTTTGAGGAGTAGTACTAAATCGAAGTTACTTAAGGGACTCTCTTTGGCTTACCGCTTTTTTAGAACCTCACGATCTTGCTTTTCTTCCATTACTAAGTTATGTATGTTTTTTCTAATTCCTTTTTATTATTTTTTGCATCATCTGCAGCCTTTGCGATGGTGGCAGCTCCACTAGCGGTAGAACCTATAGCTCCTATTATAGCTAGATTAGTTGGAATAGTAAATATAAAACCTTCATAAACAATTTTATCATTTATCTTCATTTCTTAAATTTTAAATTTGAGGTATAGAAAGAGATAAAGACATACATTGGCATTTACTTAGTTTTGCTTCTTTTAGTTAGATTCGTGTCTTGGTTAAAATGTAATCAATATTTAATTGTTTAAGTTCTTCACTAGAGATTATACATGTAAAACCTTTCAATTTCATACTTATATTTCTTATAATATTAGAAACTTTTTAATGGAACAATATTTATAAACCTAAACCAAACGTTACTTTTGTAATCATCGCTAACGCCGTTCCTAAGGCTGGTAAACATTCTGATATCAAGTTTGTATCTTCAGCAAAAGCTCTTTTCCATACTTTATTTTCTAATTCTTTGTCTGCAATATGTCTAGAAGCTGTATCTCTATTATCTCCGTAGTAGATATCATGTTCTTTACAAGCTTCGTCTAATGGAATTATACACTAATCTCCTCTCTCTAATCTTTCTTGCAGCTTGATCCCCGGGTCACAATAGCTAAATCCAGGAATATGCATCTCAAATGGAAGTTTAATAATCAAATTATTTTGTAATCCTTTCCCATACTTCTCAGTATTTCAAAATGTCCGTTGTAATGTATTTAAAGTCTTTATCAAATAACCTATACTCTTTGGATCATTAGGAATAAATTGTGAAAGTTCAGAATTGATCATATCCATAATTCCCACTTTCTTATTATAAAAATTATTGTTTCCAGTTTTTTTCTCCATCTATAACAATCAATCGAAAAATTAGTTTTCTTACATCATCCATCCATATACATTCTTTTGGTAATTCGTTATATATATATATATATATATATATATATATATATATATATATATATATATGTGTGTGTGTGTGTGTGTGTGTGTGTATGTGTGTATCGGTTCCCTCTTCAGACTTTGGTGTTTTCTTACTTTGTGATGGTTTTATTAAGTTATCCCAAGTAGGAATGGTAACTTTATTATATTTCTTAGCAAAACTAGACTTTGATTTTCTTGTATTTGCATTATCTTGAAATGCGGTATTAGAATCAATTACTATTTGTGTATATTTATCTAGATCATCATAATAGTTTTTCAGTATAATGTCGATTAATATTGATCAAATAATAAACATCGATCTTAACTTCAGTATCTTCTATCATGTTTATTTTCCCATCGTCATTATATGCATTTATTCCAAAAGTCTTATCATCTCTTGTCACAATATTTTGTAGCAATACCAAAAAGTGTTTGTTTAGGAATTGGCTCTACTACTTCTACTTTATATTTAATTTGTTCTCTCATATTGTTTTATTTCTTCAGTTATAGGTGTGTCACTTTCCCTTATTGAATTATCATACTGAGGTGCACTTTCATGTACAACCGCAACTAAGTCTTGTAATAGATTTTTATTTTTTTCTGATAATTTTGATATATCTTGTTCTAAACCTTTAATTTCATCGATAACATGTTGATTTTATTCTTTATATTTCTCATATGCATTTCGATTCCCCGCCTCATTTCCATAAATTTTTAACAAGTTTCTTCTCTTAACTTAATAAATGTTTTAGGTTTATTAACATACATTTATTACATACGAAATAAAAAACATTTTCGTTCATATACGTTTAACTCTTTCATAGCCACCTTTATTTCAGTAAACCAACCCAATGTACCACCTACACTTTTGCAACATTTAGCCTTTTGCAACAAACTAGAAACATCTAACGGAGACCAAGCACATTACAAGAAAGTGACCTGGCTAGCACTGTGTGCCACCAAAGTATGAAAGCTCTCTATAACTGCGTAACAATTTACAGAGAAACACTGGAGCCAATCCCGGCGATAAGGGGAATATGTGTCCCCCAATAATCCGATTAGAAATATATTTCTGGAGACAAATATTATTATTTTTCTCCGATTGCCACAAAGGAACCTGAGATGAAATTGATGTTCTCCAGAATAAGCCTCAAATCTGCCCGCCTCCCAACGTTGAAGACAACTCTCCTCCTATAATCCTCCACAACAATTTTTTTCAACTTCATAAATATTTTGGAATCCCTTAAGAAAAAAAGAAAAGATTATGGTAACGGTGTTACCCGTCCCCCAATGTTGAATACTGATTTGCGCCGCTGTCTACAATGAGAGTGTCTACAATGAAAACTACTTCTTGACGCCAAATGACGTCAATGCATACAACAGTAGGTATGAATGACGCCATCTGGCGTCAAGTTGCAGCAAACGAGTTAAAAAGGTCTTTAATTGAATTTCTATATTTACCATTATTCGCTTTTCTAGTTATATCTATTGTTAAGAAACTATGCTCTTCACTCCAACACTTATTGCATAAAGATTGTAATTTTTCAAACGACATATCAGATCCAACATATTCACAACATATGAGTTTTAAATTTACATTCTCCTGTCTAAAAATACAAAGAAAGTTTCAGTTATCTGTAATTAATTTTTTGGTATTTTAGGTTTGTCTGAGATAAAAACAATTTAAGTCTTTATTGACGACCACGAGCAAAATATTCTCTTACATTGTTTTGTTCTTCTAAAATGAAATAATCAAACACTACCACAGAATCATTCTCACATTCATCTAACGGAATGATTTCATTATTTCCTTTTACCATTGATACTTTATTATTAATATCTTGTTCTATATCGAAAAAGTTTTATTAGTGGTTGATATTTAGTTTGATTAGAATTTTAGAATAGATATAAATATTTCCATATAACCAGTCAAGTGCTAATAAAAAATATCAATCATTAACGTCGTCTTAATACATCCACTCGGTCCTACTATTGAACATCTTATATTATCAGGTAATAACAATCCATTCTTCTTTCTCTTTCTTGTTTGTTCTGTTAACCTTACTTCAATATAAAAATTATTCGTTTCATTTATTTAAGAATAAATGGAAGTATTTAATTTAAAGTGTTATTCATCTGTACTAAGCATGTCTCTGCTCTATACATTTGAAAAACAATCTAAATCTAGCTCTTATAGGATTATACACAACATACTTAACACCAAACGTTACAGGAAAAATAAATTAACAGAATAAACTCTAGTAGCCCCAAATGACCCTAATACTGAAAACCTTGTACCTACTTCTAAGCAAATCATAGTTAAACCTCTTCAATATAATTTTAAAAAATTAGAAGAATATATTCAATCATTTCAACTAAATTACACTAAGATAGGAGACAGAGTTAAATTTATTGAAGATAGAAAGAAAAAAAGAGTTAAAGTATGGAATAATTATTGTTTACTAAACTTGGATACCATAAATACTGTGTTAGATTTTAGTCAGAAAAATTTACCTGAAGGCACAGAATATATTGGAGATAAGCCACCAAGCTTACATCCGTTTGATACTATAAACATTCACTGTGATTTAGCAGAAGGTATCATTTTAAAACATAATGACACAACACAGAGAGAAACAGATTTAATGGCAACATTTCGAACAAATGCAGAATTTAAAGAACCAATCATATATGAACCTAAAGAAAAGATATTGTAAGGATCCCCACGTTGCCGTACCAGGCAATAACCACGTGTGAACTACATGTGTTAGTAATAAATAAAAACAAACAGACGACAGGCCCGAAGAGGAGTCGATCACCATCGCCGACAGTCGGAAGGACGAGTATCAACGATGGAAGCCGACAAGACAGAATAAAAAGGACCTGCACACCTCGACCAACATCAATCTTCCCGGATTGATCGCAACACCTAAAACCCCTCTCACGACGCTTGGTCACCGAGAGGTACCCAAACTTATACCCACGACGCTTGGTCACCGGGTTCCTTTCCTCTTTCTCACGACGCACGGTCACCGAGAGAGAGATACCTAATCTAAACCCCTCTCACGACGCTTGGTCACCGAGAGTACCTCACCTCAAAGCCCACGACGCTTGGTCACCGGGCTCCCATCTAATCTTACCTAATATTAGTGGAATTTCTTATTATAATTTGTGTACATAAAACTTTTATAATAAAAGAGTGATAGTTATTCTGGTCACAGTACTGACGACCCTTATCGATTTTTCATGCTGTTTGATCATTTGGCTTTACTTCAGGATTGGAACACCGAAAAGAAGAAAGAAATTTTTCCTATGTATCTACAGGACGTAGCTCTTGACTTTGTCTTACAATTGCAAAATCTGAATCAATTCCACACTAAATTACGAACAGTTGAAAACCAAACTAATTTCTCTGTCCCGCCCAAATATACCAGCGTATAAGGCGGAATTAGGATTTTTTGAAATACAACAAAACGAAAATGAATCGGTCGATTCATATTTCTTAAGGAAATTGAGGGCTATCAGACAGCTGATGCCAGTGGCTTCAGAGGAACAGAAAATTCATTTTCTTTCGTTAGGACTACAACGAAATTTGCTGCAAAAGATAGCGATAGAATCCTTTCCAACAATCCAGCGGCTGCAGGATCGACTCCACGAACTGGAAAAAGCTCAAGATCTCATGCAAAAGAGGAATTATGTAGAATTATCACAGGCAATTCATTCTTTAATCGGCCAACCTAACCGCCTCACACCACTCCCTTTGTACGACCATTATAGCCAAACGAATTCAAATTCATACTTATCAACCTATGCACAACAGCCAACTTCTAATGTGCATCACACCCAACCTGCTCCTAGTTATTCGCAATCGTTACGTTCTGTACCTCCATCGCAGAATATCTTCCCTCCTCAGTCAACTTCCTCTGGACCTGAAGTTTCGAATCCGCACCCCGACCAAAGTCAAAACCCGCCCTCACAACCTCCTCACACGGACCTTACCAAATTAGCAAATCAAATGGCCGAGTTATCGTTAATGGTAGCACAAAATTCCATGAAGTCCAATTATAGGCGTAACAACGGACGAAAAGCGGATGCGAAGAATAGCAATAAAGGAAATAACGGTGGTAGAAAAAAGAACCATTTTGTAAAGGGCGACAAAATATCAGTCTGCTCAATTTGTTACAAGAAGAACCATGGAGCATCCACGAGCTGGAAAAATTCCAACCAGGAAAACGCATAGATAGGCTCGCAGGCCAAAGTCAAGCCTCGCGGGCCATTTCCGAAAAGTCGGCGCGGGCCACACAGACACCACCACAATTAAAATGTGATGGCAATCAAGAAGAGCAGGCAACAGCGGAAACTTTTAAGGACACGAACGCCAATTTTTTCGCCCAGACGACCAATAATGAACATCGTGAACATGTTAAGCTGGGAATAGAAAATAATAAACTGTTACTCAATATTAATGTAAATACAAACAGTCTACCAGATATAATAGATACGGGTTCTAGTCTTAGTCTATGGTCAAGAAGGGACGTACCCCCAAAATGTACGCTAATACCATTTCAATCTCGTATCAAGGACATTGCCAACAAAGTTCTAACTTTAAAAGAAATAGTTTTAATTAAATTTAAAATTGGCACCACCACCTTCTCACATTACTTCCGCATCATAGATGCTGACTTTAATCCGATTTTCGGGAATGACATTCTCACAAGACTTTTCTCTCAAATACACTTGGAGAATAAATCCATATCATTATACAGAAAACCTAGGAAACCTACGTTTCCAATGGAAAAGCAAGAATCGGAAGAAATGTCACGAGACACTACTCACTCTTTGCACTTGCGAAGGAATGCAAACGTCATCACAGCAAGTAAAGTTACGATTCCAGCGAAATAACATTTCTACTTCCCTGTATCGATTCAAAAAGAAAGAATTCATGACGCTGCATTTTACATTACTCCATTACAATCATTATTAGACCGATACGGCTTACAGGCAATGACCATGAGAGTACCGAGTAACGACCTTACGTTACTAATTTCCAATCCCACGTCACGAATAATAACACTAAATGAAGGTACACCAGTGGCGTATACAGAGGAGAGTGCGGAAGAATTTTCATTTACAATAGAAGAAGACGAAAAGAAAGCGCATCAATTTCGTACTCAAGAAGAGATAAAGGAAAGATTAAGGCAAACTGCTAAATCTTTTAACATTAACCTTTTTGATATAAATCCGGATTTACCGGAATACCAGCGAATAGCTGTAACCAACTTATTATACAAATACAGGGATATGTTTTCATACAGCCCAAAGGATATAGGCTATTTTAGAGGATATGAACACAAAATTCGTATAGATAAAAGTGCGTCATTTCATCACCGTTCCCCACCAATTCCATTAGGGATAAGAGATCAAATTGATAAGCAGATACAACAGCTGTTAGATGCCAAAATCATAACGGAGACACAGACTAGTAATTTCTTCTCGCCTTTAATTGCGATCAAAAATCCAAACAGTTCAAATTTCAGGCTTGTGTTGAATCTCCAGGCATGCAATAGTTATACAAAATACTTAAGCATACCATTTCAAAATACAGAGGACGTTTTAAGGTTTTAAAAGGGAAAAACCTAAGTTCAAGCTTGGACATTTCGCAGTCGTATTTTCAGATAAAAATGGATCCAAAAAGCACTAAATATATGTCTTTCGAGGTAAATCATACACGCAAAAGTTATAAATTCCTTAGATGCGTAATGGGTCGTTGTTCCTTTTCCCAATCTTTGACTATAGTAATTAAAATGCTACTAGACGGCTTACCTAAACGCATAACCAATTTTGCAGATGACATCGTCATCGGTTCTTATACTTGGTAACAACAACTTTCGGATTTGGAGCTTTTATTTCAAAAATTAAGGAAACACGACTTCCGAGCCAACCCCAAGAAGACGCACCTGTTATATAGGGAACTCCCAGTACTAGGATTCCTTGTATCCGGAGAGAAGATAAGCATCTCACCAAAAATCGCAAAGAAGATCAAGAATTTTAAAAAGCCAACTACCAAACGCATACTTAAGAGCTTTAATGGCCTATGCTCTTATTTACGAAGTCATATCAAGGACTTCACGATCAAGATAGAACCTTTCCAGCATCTTCTTATTAAAAATGCCAAATTTAAATGGACAGAAAAACATGACGAAATATTTGAGAAGTTGAAAGAAGACATTTTGAATGCCCCTTCTCTTTATCATTTCGACGAAAAGCTAGAGATAAGGCTATACAGAGATGCATCCTCTCACCAGATCGAAGGGCTATTAGCTTGTTTTGATCCCAAAACTAACGAAGAAAGAATCGTTTCCTATTGTAGCAGACGTCTCACAAAAACTGAGATCAAGAGCTCAGTATGGCAAAAAGAATTATACGCTATCATATATGCTTTACACAAATTTAAATATTTCTTGCTCAATCGTAAATTTAAATTGTTTACAGACGCAAAATGTCTAACATCTTTGCGTAGTCACCCGGACAGGGTAGAAAAATACACTCGCTATAGACTTTTCTTAGCTGACTATAATATCGATATCTGCCACATCGAAGGGAAGAAACATCCGGCTGATATCATCAGCCGCTTAGAGCAGAATAGCAGTGATACTTCAGAACCCATGGACCTACATCACGCAATCGAAGATCTACATGCATACAGATCTAATTCATTAGAGGAAACCATTCTCCGAATAGAATACTCTGGATCTTTGAAGAACTTACGAGAAGAGCAGCGTAAGGATGACGCATACGCTGATAGTATAACAGTTTTAGAAAGGGGAGAACTGGCAAAAAGTTCCACCACGAGAGCAGCCAAATATTTTCGATTAAAAGACAATATATTGTATCGTACACAAAAACATCCAGAACTTGGGCTACTTCATCTTTTGTGCATCCCGAAAAGCTTGGCAGGACAATGGTTCGAGTCTATTCATAAAGAACCGTCAGCTCCCCATTTTGGGTTTTCTAACAAGTAACACTTCACATCGTTGCTGCCGGTCTGACGCTAAACTATACATTTTCGGAAAGCACTAGTCCTAAATAGGATAACTACACAGTGCGACGGTCAGACGTTGCCGCGTTCAGGACTTATGGAGCGTCAAACATTAACATGGGGTTTATGAGAGTAACCATAGCAGTCGTATTATTTCATGCTAATTCGTCTTGCATTTGAACTCTGTGCTAACATTTGTGTTGTAGCAGTCGTATTATTTCATGCTAATTCGTCTTGCATTTGTACTCTGTGCTAACATTTGTGTTGTTTTTGTGTTTTTTAGGTATGCGTTGTAAGATGGATCCGAAAGTGGTCGTTTGGGCTCTGGTGGCCGAGATCGGGACAAATGAGCGCAATCCAAATTTGGAAGAGCAAAGGATGGTGGCACACATCAAGTCTCTTTTGACCAGCGGGATGGAAGTCGTTGAAGAGATTCGTACGCTCGGCTTCGGTGACAGTGATGGTGACCAGGGGGACGGAGACATGGATTTTGGAGACGAGGAAGACCAAGAGCAGGAGGATGCAGAGATGCCTTCGTCATCGCAGCAGTCTCATACGTCTTCCGCATCTGGCTCATCAGCGTCAGAATACCTGCCCTCTCCTGTGAAGAAGCCGAAGTTCCAGGATCAGCCTCCAGAAGACTCCAAAATGACACCAGAGCAGTGGCGCGAGTACAAGGCAAAAGCCTATGCCTACTGGACGGTAAATCCAAAAACAGGTAGGCCTTGGAACACAAAGACCGGTCGTGCTACCCACTCGACTCTGCAGAATCAGTTCAGGTATATTCGGAACATTGGCGTGCTACGTCACTTTGGGGCAACACAAGGCAAAGATGACAAGAAGACGCTGATGGCAGAGATCAATGAGGCAGTTCGGGGCATGTTCGCGGAGAAACAGCACACTGCTATCATTCACGATCGAACGTTGCGAATTTGGGCTAGGCAAACAGCTAATGAACTGGACCCTAACAAGAGTCTCAAGTTCAAGGCATCACCGTCGTGGGTGTACAGATTCAAGAAGCGCAACAACATCGTGGACCGTGCATTCACCCACAGGGTCGGCAGGACCTGGCAACTGAAAGAGTTGGACTTGCAGCAGCAGGCTGATGCTTTCGTATTAGCGACTCGCGAGCTCATTGCAAGCGAAAGCATCCCACCAACGCAGGTTGCCAATGCAGATCAGAGTAGCTTCAAGAAGTTGTTGCAGAGTACTCGCACTCTCCGTACCAAAGGAACAACAGTCGTGCGAGCGGTTGTGGGATCCATGAGCGCAACAACCCACAGCTACATGATCATGCCCGTGATCACCATGGCCGGAGAGATTCTGCGGCCGATGTATGTACTGGTGTCGGAACCAAGTGGAAAGTTTCCGGGAAACAAGCCTGCAGATCCACCGAACATCAAATCATTTGCTGGCAAAACGTCCAACATGAACAGGGACGACCTTAAGGACTTCTACGAGCAAGTGTTCTGGCCAAGCATGCCTGATGATCGGAAGAAGATCGTTTTGCTATTGGACTCGTGGACTCTGAACAAGGACGACAATCTATCGAACGCACTGAAGCCTGCCGACGTTGCGTTGCACAAGAGACTGATTCCTGGTGGTTGCACTGGAAAGATTCAGCCTTTAGATGTGCATTTCTTCCGTCAGTACAAGTCCTTTGTACGCTTTGTGACCGACACACTGGCCATGGACAGTGTCATGGATATCTGGCATCGCGATCGATTCCTGGCACTACAGTCGTTTTCACTCTACCAGTTCAGCGCACCCCGATTCAAGAACCTGATCCGGTACGCTTTCCACAAGGCTGGCTATCTGGACGAGGAGCCGGGAATGTGGATCTCTCCGCACGAGTACTGCTTTGACTCCCTCGACGAAGGTGACGTGTGCTTCACGTGCGGCGAACTACCGTTCGTCAAGTGTGCACACTGTGAGCGCACTCTTTGCATCTCTCATGCTCTGTTCGACGATTTGCACATTGATTGTACCCTTTAACTTACGCAAACAAGTGCTCAATCAGACAACGTCGATTCAAACGTCACAAACCTTGTGTTCTTCTTCGTTTCCTGTAACTCTCATAAACCCCATGTTAATGTTTGACGCTCCATAAGTCCTGAACGCGGCAACGTCTGACCGTCGCACTGTGTAGTTATCCTATTTAGGACTAGTGCTTTCCGAAAATGTATAGTTTAGCGTCAGACCGGCAGCAACGATGTGAAGTGTTACTTGTAAGACATATAAGACTCTCCTTAACAAATACTACATGCCAAACATGAAATCATACTTGGCATTCAGAATCAAGAACTGTAGGGAGTGCCAACTATTGAAAAAACTACCCAAAAACGACAGGGAGAGCTCCTGCATCACCCGATAGGCCATATAGGAGAACGATGGATGTTTGACGGCTTAGGTCCCTATCCGCACGAAGAAGGGAAACCAAAATATGTTTTAGTCGCCATCGAAACAAGTACACGTTATATAGTGACGAAGGCTGTTAATGGGATTACAGCAGATACAATTGAACAATTTTTATTGGAAGAAATAATTCTGAAATTCGGCGCCTTTCGTTTACTTCATCTGGACAGATATCCTGTGCACAGAGCGAAGAAACTTCAAAAACTAGCAGAGATATATAACTTTGAATTTAAGTTCTGCCCTGCTTTCAACCATCGAGACATAGGATTAGTCGAAGTTATGAACAAAACACTGCAGAATTCCTTAAATTTTTTCGTCCAACAAAATCACGAAACATGGCCAAAGTTATGACCTCATATTACTTTTGGTTTAAATAGTTTCGCTCAATTAGGAACGAACAAATCCAGCTTCTTTCTCATGTTTGGATACGAACCCAGGACCATCAGCGATTGCAAACTACGGATTACCCCTCAGCTACAGCTTGAACGGGACCAACTCGTAAAACTTCGAGAAGAGAAAAGACACGACATAACTTACTGAAGGCTCACGAACAACAAAAGAAGTACTTTGATAAAAGACATAAACAACAAACTTTTCACACTGAAATAAAGTACTCATTTACTTTCCCTTTCGAAGAATTGGAGAGTCCTCACAATGGGCCGATAGATACTGTGGACCGGCTACAATAATCTCAAAACTAAACAATAATCTCTATCGAGTTCGCATGCCCCATAATTTCAGGGATAGAGAACAGAATATCTCCATCGATAGAATCAAATTTTACCATGATGGCGAGGAACACATACCACACGAGGAAAATGAAGAACGGAGCGGATAAGATGACGAACCGAACAGAAAGAAGACAAAAAAAGATTATCATCCTCTCAGCAGATATACACATGCAACATGCGAAGCGCACTCTTCATGGTTTTAGTGGCAGAAAGAAGAAAGAAAAAAGCGAGACAAGAAATAAAACATGGAATAGAAGAAAACAAGATACACCTTATGATACAGCTAACTATTTGAAGTGACCAAATCTAGTACCTACCTTAGTATTCAAATCGCAAGCGATCCCTTGTCTTTTTTTTCACTCTTATAATTCCTAACCAACCTGCATTCTGTAATATAAATAAGCATCCATACATACAATTTCCTTCAGTGAACAAAATTGCAAGCCAGCATTTTCTTTTGACTTCGAGCGAACGAACTTCACAAGGCCAGCTAAACATTTTTTCTCTCTGCGCTTATCCGTTGCGTATCATATAACTAACACATTGACCTACATGTACAGAGTGTTCGGAAAATCAGGACTTTTGATTGGCAACCTTTTTTCCAGCGTGACTACAATTATCAAAATACTGACTTTAACCGCTCTCTAAGTGTGTTCAGTCATCTATTAACTAGTACTAGCCAGAATTAGACCAATATTAGAAACTTTTATATAAGAGCACCATATGACGTGCGAACTTCATAACATATACTACGGACATTACCATCAGTGACGTAGTTATACTTATTAACTGTAATCACCAGAGCTTCGACAGCCTCTCCTTTGAGGGAGATGACGTACTACACGGATCCTGCTTAGATCAAGAGGACAAACTGTCAGTGCTCCAACTTCAACTTTCATTTTAAACTTTATTTGTGTGATAGTATCCCATACAGTGACCAGTGCTCTTAACCTTACTTTGTGTTTCAGCGTTATAGTGTTTTCCAGTGTATACTGTGCCCAATATGCAAACTCCACATGCTGGCACAAACACGAAAAAATAATCCAGTGGCTTTTTTTTCTACGCCCCGGGGGTGTAAGGATCCCCACGTTGCCGTACCAGGCAATAACCACGTGTGAACTACATGTGTTAGTAATAAATAAAAACAAACAGACGACAGTCCCGAAGAGGAGTCGATCACCATCGCCGACAGTCGGAAGGACGAGTATCAACGATGCAAGCCGACAAGACAGAATAAAAAGGACCTGCACACCTCGACCAACATCAATCTTCCCGGATTGATCGCAACACCTAAAACCCCTCTCACGACGCTTGGTCACCGAGAGGTACCCAAACTTATACCCACGACGCTTGGTCACCGGGTTCCTTTCCTCTTTCTCACGACGCACGGTCACCGAGAGAGAGATACCTAATCTAAACCCCTCTCACGACGCTTGGTCACCGAGAGTACCTCACCTCAAAGCCCACGATGCTTGGTCACCGGGCTCCCATCTAATCTTACCTAATATTAGTGGAATTTCTTATTATAATTTGTGTACATAAAACTTTTATAATAAAAGGTGAAGGGAAAAGTCCAAATCCCGAGTACATTTATTGCTCTACCCGAGAAGTTTTACAATATTTTTCCAATACATCACAAAAAATTTAACACTATCAAAGTTTCGATTCGAGATGAGAATGGTGAAGCTCGTATCACTGTACTTCTTGCCGTTAAATAATCAGAATTTTTAAGTAATAAATATGGATATCTTTGGTAATGTTAAAAGTAGGGCTTCAAACATTAGTGATATAACTAAAGTTTTACAACAAATAATACAACATGGGATGATTTTAAAACCAACAGACTTGTTAATGTGGCTAATGCAATTGTTCAACAAGATGTAGTAACTTTATAACAACTCGAATCAATAAAAAGTAATGTTAATGATCAAATAGAAAGTGATAGAAACCAATTTGAAGATTTATTAAAAACATTACAAGATATATATATATAAGGAAAGATGATATTGATGCTTTAAGGGGAGAATATATGAAAGAAATAAAAAGGCTAATAATAATGTAGTTGTTTTGTTTAGTGTAAAATTTCCTGTACCAGAATTCAATAAATACAAAGTGGAAATGTCATAACAGAGAACGTTATTTAAAAGGATGATATAGATAAATTTTATACAAACGAAGGTTTCTAAATATGAAACAAAGAAAAAATATGTTCATTATGAAGAAAATATAAATTTATTGTCGATTGTGAACGAAACGTCTTAAAAATCCAATCTTTAGAATATTTAATTTATCGAATAGTTATAAGTTTCTTCATAATAGAAAAATAATGCATATGGAATTAAGTCTGGAGATATACTTTCTAAATATATTTTTAAACAATACTCTACTAGAAACTTTTCCTTTACACATTAAAATGGGTGATGTAAATATGTTTCAATCAGTTATAATTTCAGCTATGAAAGAAGGGCATTTATCATTTGTTATATATATATAGAAAGAGAAATTACATAATTTTTTATATTATAAATATCAATGATGACGTATTAAGTATAAGAAATCAATAGATATGAAGAAAGATACCATTAGAATAGAACAAAGAATGGAAGATTTATAAAGATAAGTATATGTGCTGTATTTGGTACTAATAAAACACAATTCATAAAAAGGAAAACTGACTAGAAGGTAAAGGTATTTGGGAAGGCATTATAGGAGAAATTCACAAGCCTGCATAAAACTATCCTACACTAAATGTTCTTATAAAAGGTACAGATGATCTTTGCCAAGCTGATCTTATAGAAATGGATAGTGGAGTATTAAAAGGTGTTTCTAAACTAAACAAGGAGTTTAAGTGTTTATTAACGATAATTGATGTTTTCTAAATCTGCGTTTGCTATTCCTGTTAAAGATAAAAGAGGTAAGAATGTAGAAACGTTTGAATCAGTATTAAGAATTAGAAAACCTAATAGTTAACAAACTGATCAAAGTAAAGAATTTTATAACAAAGATTTTAGAGAGATGATGAAATATGACAATAGTAATTATCACTCAACTTATACTGTTAAAAAGGCTTTTATCATAGAACGATTTAACAGAACTCTTAAACATGTGGAAAAGTTTACTACGCAAGTAAATTATAAATGGATCGATATATTACCAACATTAGTTAGTGAGTATAATAATAAAGTACATAGAACAATTGGTATAAAGCCTGTAGAAGTTAAAAAGAATGAGCAAATAATATTAAAGACAGTGTTTAAGAAAGAATATAAGCGTGTTAAACCTTATTTGTGATATATATAAAATTGGTGATGTTCGCATTAGTAAATGTAAAGGTTTGTTAGAGAAAAGATATAAACCTAATTCGTCAACAGAAGTTATTGTTATTAAAGAGGTTATATCATCTAATCCACCAAAATACAGAATAAAAGATTTAAATAACCAGAATGTGCAAGGAAGGTTCTATGAGCAAGAATTATTAAAAACTAAATATAAAGACGAGTACCTTGTTGAAAAAGTTTTACGAAAGAAAGGTAAAGTATATGTTAAATGGTTAGGGTTTGATGATTCGCAAAAAAATTGGATAGATAACGTTGTAGTGTAGTGTTTGACTTTTTATGGATACTATTCATAAAAGGTTTATATTTAAAAATGAAGTTTATTTTTATATATTTCTGTAATAAATAGGATGAATGGATATACTCTAGTAGAATTAAGAAAAATATGTAAGGAAAAGAGAATAAACGATATTTCCGACTAAGGAAAGTAGAATTAGTTGACCTCATCAAACATCAAGGTGAAACCGGAATAAAGATGATAAAATGGAAGACATGGGTAGTAAATTAGATCCTAAATATGTAGTAGAATATTTTAAAACATTATTTGTACGGATATTGTTATTGAAGTGTTTAACGAATCAGACCTCATTTTTAAAAATTTTAAAGACAAATTAAATCAGGATCTGATTTCAAGTTAATGCTTATTTAGGGGACATGAACTAGAAAACTTCTTAAATGAGTTTAGTGATTTTACAAATTGGGAACATATTACAAGTTTGTTGGATGAACCTTTGATTATGAAATACGAGAATAATGTTATTTGGTCAAATGTTAGATTGCAGAATAAGAACGAAAAGTTCATTCTTAAATATCAACATAAATATATAAACTTAAATTCGCTAATATACAGTTATGACAAAGTTTTCTTAAGACTTCATAATGAAAATTAAAGAGTATATATATATATATATATATATATATATATATATATTATCAAGAACAAATAAACATTAAATGAATCTTCTAAAAATAAATTAATATTAAGAGCAAGCGGTCTTGAATCGGTAAAGAGTAAAATTGAATGTCCATATTAGAGTGAAAATCTGAAATTGAGTGAGTTTCTTGGTCAACAGTAAATAATTCTTGTCTTGTATAAAGAAATGTTTTGAGAGAATTTAATGATGATGGAACAGATATTAACAATGTTTTTGAGACAGAACATATAGCTATGAAATAGATATTAACAATATGTTAGAAGAGGAATATAATGCAATGCGATGAGGACACAAGAAAGCCATGTGGCGATGAGCACACAAGAAAGACCTTACATGATGTAGTAAGTTCATATTTTTGAACCAATGGAAAATGAATATGTTTTATATTAAATAATTTATGACTGATGGGATATTCTCATAAAAGCCGAATTTCTAATACAACAGTTAAAAACATGAGGATTTTGGCAGGTTGTCTGAATATTAGCTGTCGTATTAGTGAAAATTAAATACAAGAAGATGAAAAATGTAAGTAAATATACTGTAGTAGAATTAAGAAAAATATATAAAGAAAGCTTTTCTATAATAAATAGGATGAATAGATATATTGTAGTAGAGTTAAAAATAATTATTTGTTGTAACAACAACAAGCGTTCTGAACATTTACAGTGTTTGTGTTACATATATGGTGAAATGTCATTATTTTTACAGAAGAAAAATATTCAGAAATTTTTATTGTTTCATTAATTAACTCAGCTCATCATACCACAAATTGTTTTCCTAAACACTTTGTCAGACATATTGAATACGTCTATCATTTCACATTTTCTCCAATATTATTGTGTAAGAACTCATTCTCCATAAAGGGGATTTATACAGGATGTCAGTACGTGCATTCCTACAGTACGTGGTATTAGTATTGCTCGACCTCGTTCTAGACCTCCGACCATGCAGAACTATATTAGAACTTAGTTCTATGCAATCAATTTTATTATTTATTATTTTATGTAGAAAAACTAAATCTAACATACCTACGTTGCTCTAATGTCAGTTATTGAAATTGTTTGTAAGTTCTGGGTATGATATGTACACAGGGTACCGTCCAGTTTTTTATACATTAGTAATCTCAAAAACTTACTCTGTACTCTTTCAATCATTAGGATATATTTTCCATTATGAGTCCAAATAACAGAAGCGTATACCGATTGGGGTCTGATACACGAATAATATAGTTTCAAAATTATCATGTGTCTACGAAAGTCTCTGCTTACACCACAAATAAATCCAAGACTCTTATAAGCATTGTTTGCAATTGTGTCGATGCGATTTGCGAATGTCAGTTTTGGGTCGAAGGTGACACCAAGGTCTTTAACAGTTTCCGGCCTACAGAGGTTTACCGTCAATAGTATAATCATAATTTATATATTTTCCTTTTCTAGTAAATGTAATAGCTTTACATTTAGTTATGTTTAGGCTAAATTTATTCACGTGGCACGAGTGTTTTACATTTTCCAAGTCTTCCTGAAGGTTTTTACAGTCTTCAAGTGATTTAAGTTGAGCATATAATTTTAAATCATCTGCAAAGAGTAAAGTATGCGATTTCTTGATGTGCTTAGTTATGTCATTGATAGTGATGAGAAATAATAAAGGTCCAAGGTTTGATCCCTGCGGTACTCCCGATGTAGCATTAAAATTGTTGGAGATATGATCTTTGTAAGCTACAGATTTTTCACAATCACGTAAGTATGATGTGAAAAGTACTAATGCTTGCTTAAAAAGATTCATAAGAGCTAGTTTTTCAAGTAAAACGTCGTGGTTAACTAAATCTAACGCCTTCTGAAAATCTGTATAAATTCCATCCACCTGCCGCCTTTGTCTAGTTCTGAAGCTATAAAGTTTTTTATAATTGACAAATTAGTTGAAGTGGATGTATTCTTGAGAAATCCGTTGAGTTGATTGATTTTGGGTTTAGCGTCCCGTTCAGCAGCGAGGCAATCTGAGACGTGGACCTACTGATTAACGTGGAATCCGAACCACATGAGCTCCCACCGGGAATCGAATCCGGATCTTGAGAAATCCGTGTTTTTATACAGAGATGCTGGATCTAACATGAGTAAGTAAGCGATTGTGTATTATATATTCATTAATTTTTGCAAATGCAGATAGAATTACAATTGGTCTAAAGCATTTTATATTTTTAGCATTTCTAGTTTTTGGAATAGGACATATCAAGTTTTTTTTCCATCGGTCTGGAAAAAACATTATATTTTACCGACATGTTTAAAACAATATGTATGGGATATTTTATGATATCAATAGTTCCCTTTATTATGTAGGATGGGTTACCATCAGGGCCACATGCTGCCCTAGATTTCAACCGTTTAATGGCATTCTCTATTTCTGATATTGTTATTTCAGTGATTTAAAATGCATCGAGTGATATACTTCTAGGTTCGTGTGACATTAGAGCATCAGTGTTCATGGCTGTAAACAGTTAAAATAATGTGCAAACGCCTTCGCACTATACCTGTTACACTGTAGACTTTCACCATTATACATAAGGGGACCATTAGTCAAATGCCTTGTTTTATTTTTGATAAAATTCCAAAAGTTTGTAGGATCATCTGCTATGCAATTCTCGGAGTTTACTACAAATTCTTTTTATGCTTTCGCAATTTTTGACTTTACCTCCCTCCTTAAATTATAGAATTTATCACGGTAATATGTATTGTTGCTTATTGTGTTCTTCCACTTTTGTGATAGTACGATTTTTGTTTGATTTTTTGAATTATTTCTGAGTTAAACCAGACAGGAAAGATTTTATTACTGTGATTCTTTTTAGTTGGAATACATTGTTTAAATACGTCATCAATTAATTGATAAAAGTTTTTACAGCTTTATTTACGTCATTTAAATATGAACGGCAATTCCAATTAACTTTTGAAAGTTCTAAATACAATTTATGATAATCGGCTTTTCTGAAATTAAAACCAGATGATCTATTGTTTACTTTTTGTTTCGGAAAACGTTTAACTGGAAGCGAGATATTTAAGGGGGGTGGTGATTGTCTATAGGTGCCAGTGGTGAATTGTATTGTATTGTATTTATTTCTTTTGTATGAACTTACAGGTATGAGGAATGTCCTCAAGTAAGTGTAACATGCGTCATATGTACAAAACATTTACATGAGTAAAATAATGTAAAATTACCTTCTCATGATATTTACGTACTCCTCAATCGTATAACAAGAATTTTCTAATAAAAATGATTTTAACTTTTGTCTAAACCTTTTCAATTTTCTTCATACTTTATAACAATAGGCAACATGTTGTACAAGTTAACACCACCATAACTTACACTTCTTTGATACATTGCTGAGCGGTGATTACAAAAATGAAAATCATTCTCATTTCGCGTATTATGATTATGTACATCCTTATTTGTTACGAATGCCGATGAGTGTTCTTTCAAATACAAAAAGAGACGATACAAATATAATCTATCCAGTGGAAATATATTGACCTCCTTAAACAAATCTCTACAGGAGAAATTCGTCTTCTTATCACAAACTATTCGTACGGCTTTCTTCTGAATTTAGAAAACATTAAATCTCTGACTCGAATTTCTCCAGAACATGATACCATATTGCAAAATAGAGTTAAAACACGAATAGTACAAGGTTTTAGCTAATTTTAAATTTACCTTTTTTTCTAATAATCTTAGTGCATAACATATTTTATTTAATTTATTAATAACTGACTCTATGAAATTTTCATGTCAGGTTATGATCTATAGTAAGACCTAAAAACAAACAGTGTGTCGTGTAGTTAATTTTATTTTGGTTCTGATAAAGGATAGGGTATATAGGTTTATGCACATATGAAAATTTATAGCAATGGATTTTTCAATATTAACAAAAAACCATTATTCTTCATCCAAAGAGATACTTTATTTAGTGTTTGCCTAGCATTCTGCTTCAATAATTTTTCACTTTTTCCACTCACTAGCAGAGTGGTATCGTCAGCGAAAAGGGTAACATCTGCCGAAGATATGCTTTTTTCAAAATCATTAATATATAAAAGGAATGGTCCTAGAATAGATCCTTGTGGAATTCCGTGTTTTATATATAATTCATCTGATAAGTAGCTTTCTGCAATATTATTATTCTTATGCGTTATTTCTATGACCTACCTACGATATTTTTAAGTACGAACCAACCAGTTCCTTGCTTTACCACGTATTCCACAGTTCTCCAGTTTGTTGAAAAGTAAACTGTGTTTCACTGTGTCGACAGCTTTAGACAAATCAACAAAGATTCCTATACAGTTTTCTTTCTTATCTACAATATTTCTTACTTTCTCAATGAAATTAAATATTACCGTGTTTGCAGATCGACCTTTAAGGAAGCCATGTTGTTTTGTTGAGATAACATTTTCTTTCAATAAAAAATTAATTACCCTGTTATACATAAGTTTTTCCGAAACTTTTCCAACGACAGGTAGGAGAGATATTGCTCTGTAGTTATTTGTTTTGTTGTACACCTTTTTTAAACAAGGGCTTAGCTTTTGCAATTTTTAACTTTTCTTGATACTTGCCATTTGTAAGTGATATATTTGCTAAATGACAAAGTGGCTTTCTCATCTCATGGAAGCATCTCTTCAATAAATTGTCTGAAATTTAATTAATTCCATCTGTTTTTTATGTTTTTGAGAGATTTTATTATATTTGCTATTTCATCTTCTGACACTGGCTGTAGAAAGATTGTTTTTTCACATTTATTTGAACTTTTTTAAAAATTATTTACAGTAACTATTTGTAGCCATTCTGTTTACATTTATTTACTTTATCACCATCCATAATTTTTGCGACAACACTTACAAAAAAATATTAAATATTTCTCCTTTTCCCTTGGGTTTGTTACACTGTTCGCTTTATATATTATTGTATCTACATATGGTGTCTCTTTGCCACCATTTAGTTCTTCATTTATAATGTTCCACATGGTTTTAGTTTTATTCGATGCATAAGCAAGTTTAAGTTGGTAGTAGTTCTTTTTAGTCGTTCTAATTAGTTCCTTGTACCTTTTTAATATTGTTTATAGTAGGACTTTGCACAACCTGTTTTAAAAACCTTACTTAGTTTATATAAATTTATGTTTGTAGCACTTGCTTTTAGTACTTCAGGAGTAACCCATTGTCCCTTCTTCTGGGATTTTAACACGAGTTTCATTTTAGGAAAAGCTATATCAAAATGGCAAGCAAAAGGTTTTATGAATTCATTATATATATCATTTGTGTTGTTTAATGAAAGTATACATTCCCATGTTTCGTGACTAAGTAAATAATTGGAATAATTGATATTCTGATTACTGAATACCCTTGTAACTTTGAAAGTTCTTACACTATATTTCTTACACTTCTGAGTTACAGAGAAGTGTTTATATCACATATTTCAGCAATCTGAGCTTCATGATTAGAAAATCCGGCACTAATCACTTGCGCGTTTGAGCTCAAGTGGTCAGAGTTTAGAATTATCTGATCTAGTGCTCATATACTGGTTGGAGTTACCCTAGTAGGTTTATTTATTAAATGTTTTAAATTAAACGTACCCAATAATGTTTTTATCTTTACATCAATATCTTTCAAAATTCCATAATTAGATCTACTACTACTGCGCTGTATTTAGTACGACTATAATGTGAGAGTATTACTTCTAAGTTACGTACAAAAATTTCATTTTCACAATCCAGTGTCCTACATATACAGATTATTTTCACGGTTACTTCAATTTCGATTGAATTTGAGAGTACTAGGTCTAGTGTACTGTTATTGGAATTTTGTATATTATTATGCATAGTTAAATTATAGAGTGACATGAAATTGAAGAGGCTTTTACACTTAGTTGTGGAATGAATTGAATTGAATTGAATTGAATTGAAAATGCCTTTATTCATGAGGCGAGGTTCAGCCGTAGGCTGCTCTACCACCTAACCTCAACAAAATTACAATCAGGAATGTCACATGAGAATATATATAAAAAATATTATACACGTACATATATAACGACAATAAACATATAACGTTTAGTTAACTACAAACTAATATTATATATATATATATATATATATATATATATATATATATATATATATATATATATATTGAATAAAACCAATATGAAGTAAGAATATAATAGTTTTTCAGGTACAATAGGCCTAATACTCTCCTCTATACTACAATATGCATACAAAATTGGTTTATTTGCTGCAGGCTAAGGCGTAGGTGTTCAAGCTAAGTTTCTGTTGATGTAAAAGATGATCCTTTACCCTACGTTTGAAGGTCAAGAATCCTTTGCACTCGATTATATCGGAAGGTAATGAATTCCAGGCTCTCACGGCTGAAATAGAGAAGGATTTCGCTGCTTTTGTTAATGTATGCCGTGGGATGTCAAATGTACGGGAACGTTTTGTTTCGTATGGATGGATTTCATTTCGGAACGTCAGCTTACTTTTAAGATATAGGGGGCCATTATTGTGTATGACTTTATGTATCTGGCAGTACAGATGCAACAAACGCCTCCTTGACATTGTTAGAATGTTGTTTTGATTTAGTAAGGGCAGTATATGTTCACATTTTCGCGTGTTATAGATAAATCTCATGCAGGCATTTTGAACTTTTTGGATTGATATTGACAAGGATTTAGTAATGGCTGGTCCATATACAGAATCACAATAGTCGAACAGTGGAAAAATAAGCGTGTTCACTAAATACAGTTTTGTCTTCTGATTTAGAAAATCATTATATTTGTATAATAATCGCAGAATTGATATTGATTTATTAGATACAGTAGATATATGTCGCTTCCAGTTTAACTCACCATCTAGTATTAATCCGAGATTTTTTACTGAAGGTGAGTAATCTAACGGCGTGTCTCGAATGGAAATATTAATTTGTCCAGTTTCCAATTTCCTAAGATTTTCTCTTGTTCCCATGACTGTAAATATGCATTTACTTGCGTTTATTTTCAAGGAATTGGACAAGCACCAATCACTAAATATTTCTAAGTCCTCATTGATGAGGGCTGCACTTTGTAAGGCGTGCTCTGGAGACGTGGATAAGCAGAGTTGTGTATCATCCGCGTACAAATGTATTCTAGAGTGTAGCTTTGGTACGTCTGCTGTATATAGACAAAATAGCAGAGGTCCTAGTATTGATCCCTGTGGCACTCCTCTTTGAAGACTGATTCGGTTTGATACTGAAAGTTTAGGATCTCTTAGTACCACTCTTTGTTGCCTATCTGAAAGATATGATCTGAACCACTTGATCGTGTTGGTGGAAAAGTTATAGTATTTCATTTTAGCTAGGAGTAAGTCGTGATGAACTGAATCAAATGCTTTAGTAAGATCTAATAATACCAGAAATGATATCTGGTTGTTATCTAATGCTCGAAAAATGTCGTCAGTGATATGAAGTAGGGCTGTGGCAGTGCTATGTGAATTGCGAAAGCCTGATTGGTGTAGGGGTAAGATATTATTATTAATGACGTAATCATTGAGCTGATTATGCTGATTATGCTGATGATTATGCTGAAGTCAAACATATAATTGTTAATTTCCGGTAGGTTAAAGTCCTCAATACAGAGAAAAGAGCCACCCACTGGGCAATTACTTTCAATGAATTGATAGAAGTTTTCGTAAGTGATTATTTTTGATTGGTCCTATATACAAAGCACAAATATACACAACTAATGATTTGTATATAAGTTTGATTAGAACAGTCAAATCCTGCATCATATGAATTCACAAACTGAACATTGAGGTCTGAATGTATTGCTATTATTACACTCCCTCCCTTTGATGTCCCAAATAGTTTCAAGTTCCTGTATTGACGAAATACCGTGTATCTGTCATCAAAATATTCAGAATTATAGTAACCCTTACACAACCAACTTTCAACAGCTACAGTAATATCGTAGTTAGAAGATAAAACATTAGTATAAAATATTTCAATTTTGCATCGTAAGCTACGACAATTCTGGAAATATATGCAAGTTAGTTCTACCTATTTGTGATAACGTGTGACTGCCTTTCTTTTTTAAGCTTTCTGGTACATGCATATTGTTATCTATTATCTTACTTACAGATGGAGAGTCCTTGAGACACATTTTCCCCTTGACTGGGTTTGCCACAATAGGTTTGTTGTTGGACGAAGAGAGGGAAGATAAACTCTTCCTCCTGCTCCCTGTGGCGCCTTCAGAACTCAGCTGCTGGATTTCTTTAGCCCAGGGTTGTTCAGGTGGCACACTATCACTTTAGAATGCAGCCATTGTTGTTTGCTGCTGGTCTGTTTTTTTCAAGTCCCATAGGGTGAATCTCTTCCCATCTATGAATAAAAACCGAAATTGCATATATGCGAAGCTTCCTTTTCTTCTAACCTCATCTAGATACAATTGAAGTTGCTTCCGTTTGTCACGCATCTTATTTGAATAATCTTGGTCGAGAAGGGGATAAGAGGTTTCTCCCGATTAAGAAAACCAGAATTGATTGACCTCATTAAATATGAAGATGAATGTCAACTAAAAAACATTTCCTTTTAAAAGAGAGATGTTGGAAGAACCAAAATCAGAAAGATTAAATGTAAAGAAAGCTTTAACACTGTTTCCATTTAAAGAAGAGATACTTGAAGAAACAAAACTAGAAAAACCTAAATCAATACCAATTGATGTAAACCTCTAAAACTTAGCATCTAAATCAAGATTAGAAACATGGAGATTTAAAACAGATTATAAATAACATGATTCTCTAGGACAATATATTACTTCAACATCGAAAGATTTAAAAAATAGACTAAATATCAGCTTACAGAAACATGGCTCGTTAAAGGTTAATATTTTAATAAACTGTGAATATTAGAAAGGAAAAATCAGAACTTTTTCTTTATCACTAATAACAAAGAGATTTACCAATCAGCCAATTTAAAAGAATTTATAACTAATGCTAAAAAAATATCAACCCCTTTCTGCATGATTTTTTTCTTTTAGCGAAAAAATTAATCAATATTGGAAATCCTTATATGGGAATTTGAAAAATGAATTAAAACTTGAATTTTAGATTTTTCACTTAATTCCGACGATAAATAAGTATGTGCCATATATGACACACTTACAACTCAAAGAACATGCCAGATGACACCAAAATCTCTTATTCATACAGGTCAATATCACACACAGCAGACAAAACAGTCATTTGATGCCTTTGATAAATCACAAAAAGCTAAAGTGAAAAAGGTTATGTGCCATATATGGCACGGCATGCAGTAAGGAGTTAAGAACAAGAATGGATGAGTTTGAAGGTAGAGTTCTGGATGGGTCTTATGAATATTAACTATGAAATTAAAAGGAAGCAAATTGTTATTGATGTATGGAACAAAGAAAATGTTTCTTATATTCAATTGGTTCTGCACTACATCCTGTTATCGAAAAAGATCCACAACGACCATCAAAGACCACAACGACCACAACGAAGTATAACCATGTTTCAGACTTGGAAGAAAAATAAAAGATATTCATTTTCCAGTAAAACTAAGTGATATCCCAAAAATTGAAAGAAGACTCGATATATCTATTAACCCTTAATATACCAACCACAAATTACCAACGTAGTATACCAAGCTGGGGTCCTCTAAGGACCCCATGCATTCTTTTATATTTCTCAATATTTTAGTGTGTAAGGTGACTCAAGTGAAGTTTTTTGCGTGTCTAAAAATGTATTTAAGGTAAATAATTATAGATGACATGAAATGATGTCTTTATTTTAACAGTACTTATTTATTCATTATTATTTTTGTTTTTGTATTTATAAGTGTGATTACATATTTTTAGCAAGCGTTTCCACATTTTCAACCCGATGATACTCAAGCACTTTTACACTTCAGTATATTTGTTAAGATATATAATGCAATATATACATATATAGATAATGTGAAACAGTGCACAGTATGTTTTAGCATATAGCATTAACGTGTTTTCAAATATTTTTCAGATATTTTCATTTTTATTATTCATGTGTTCATAAATGTATTATGAATGTACATAATATATTATGAATGATAAAGGTAATATAAAATACAGCACAATATGTTTTAATATATAGTGGGTTACTATTTACGCTTTTTTTGGATATTTTTCATATATTTCCGTATGTAATTTTTCATACATTTTTATTTTTGTGGTCCTAAATGTGAATACAAATCCTAGCACGCCTTTTCAAATTTTGAAGCTGATGATGTTCATTTACTTTTACACTTCAGTATATTTGTTAAGATATATAATGCAATGTGTACATATATAGATAATGTGAAACAGTGCAAGTATGTTTTAATATATTGTGGTTTTATATTTACCTAATTTGACAAAACCAAATAATAAAGGTTCATTTGTTGCCGTCACTACAATCTTTAGCACACGTCACTAATGCGCTGGTCTTCCTGTGTGAATCACAGACAAAACGTTTGCATTCAGAACACATAGTGTTCACTTTCCTGTTTGTGCGTCTTGGACAGTATGTGCATCGTCCCCTCTTTTGTATCTTTTGGTCTTTTGATGTTGTGCTTTGAGCCAGAGCTTTCGGTGCAACCAGACTTCCAAGGGATTCAATTGCCCTGATGGTAGAAAGATAGAGACCATTTGGATTACTTGCCCTGCGCAGAATGTTGCGTTTGATAAGTTCCTTGCCTAAATCCAACATAAATTGATATCTACGATTTGTCTGCCTACACTTCCAGTCTTTGTTTATTGAAATCCAAATTATGAAAGAATTCAAAGCTCCAATATCAACCATGTTCATGAAAAGTCTCAAAGGCCATCTTGATGTACAACTGTGAGCAAAATAAATGACGCGTCTCTTTATTTTGAAGTTTTTTGAAAATATATCAGTTTTCTTTATATGTTAGAAATTTCGAAAGGTTCCCCCAGCAGGACAGGTTAACAACAAACCCGTTGTTAATATTTGTGTTAGGCATTAGCTTAAAATAAATAAATTAGAAGGAAAAAACATTAAATCGACCGAAATTACGAGAATTACCAACTCTGCTAAAGTGGGACATTTTCACGAACGCGAGGGAATTCTGCACTTCAACACGAAGCAGCGACATCTATGTCATTGAGAGAAATGTGGATTAAATCTACAAACGAAACATTTCTAATATGTCTTATTACGTGCATTATCTGCAAACTCCAAATATATGAATCTATACCAAGTATTAACGTATAAATAGAGCAAATAGTTGAAATTACCAATGGAAAAGGACGAATTGGTAGCACGATCATAATGAAAAATCGTCTTTACCGTAGAACAGGTTTAGTAGGCGTATGAAAACAAATAGCTCAGTTAGTTAAAGCAACGAGTCTGTATGCCGCAGGTTGCTGGTTCGAACCCCATAGAAGTGCACTAGTAATTTTTATTACTATGGTTATTTTATTTATTTTTATGTGGGAAAGAATCAAATTGTAACATATGTGTAAAACTCATGACGATACAAAAAAAGAAAAAATGTCTTTGTCGCACTTGCATTAGTGTCCCTAATTTTTGAGTTGAGTTTGAGTTTAACGTCCCGTTAAGCAGTGAGGCTATATGAGACGTGGACCTACTGATTAACGTGGAATCCGAACCACATGAGCACCCACCGGGAATCGAATGTCCCTAATTTTTGTTTGCAAACAGTTTCGTAATTACCTTCCCTATGAACACTGCTCACAATATGCTCGCTGATGCATGACGAATGTTTTCCAGTAAACGTTAATTCTAATTTGGAGAATTTTATAAAGTTTCACAATGTTTATCATTAAATAGTCTTCTATCTACTTGTGTGGACATTTTGATAACAGATTTCCCTATTAAATGTTTAATTTTCCCTAGATGTTTAATTACGGAAAAGTTTTAGAATGTATTTGTTTTGAATTGAAATTGTTTTGAATTTACCACATGAGGTAAGTAGCCCGAATGAGGAGAACTGAAGTAGCTGATATTCTACGTAAAAGCAACCTATTGTAGAATGATGATGCTTCTTACCTTCAGCACATAATCTTTACGATAGAGAGTTAGATGGAGAAAAATCCTGGTTTTTCCTCCCCTATGACCACCCATCTTAAACCATGGTTCGTCTTGCACAATTTCGGTGCTCCAAGTCATTCATATAATAGTAATAATAATAATAATAATAATAATAATAATAATAATAATAATAATAATAATAATAATAATAATCCTGAAAATGCCATCCTTATCTAATGTAGTAACCTTAGACATCTTAGATTAACATGCTTTCTTTAGTAATAATTTGAACAACCATGTGGGAGGCGGCACGACGTTTTATTTTGCCCCTCTCATTTCAGTACCCTCCCAACAGAAAGTAATTTCTGATAAACAGGGCAGACATAAATATAGGATTATGTGTTGCCAAGAATGTTATCCAGAAAAAGAATCATATACGAAAAAATATCAACAGCATAAGTCATCTGGATTCTGTTATTATATTGTAAAAAGTGACGGAACTAAAGCAGATCCTGCTGTGCATAGAGATAAATATGCAGCTAAGAAATACATAACGATGCTAAAGAAAGAAGCGAAACAAATATCGAATATATATAAACAAAATAACGAATTACCTTTAACACCTAAAGAGAGAAAAACATTCAATAAACCTGAACATTTTTCTACTGGAAAGAAAATCATAAAATTAAACACCATGATCACTTAGCTGGAAAAGTTGTAGCTACATTATGTAATAATTGTAATTTAAAAGTTGGAGTAAATAAGTTTCTGCCGCTGATTACAGATAACTTAACAGGATATGATTCTCACTTGTTTATAAAAGAGCTAGAATGTAATATAGAAAAATAGAGTTAATGCCTAATAACGAACTATGATATGCTCAGTAAAACGTTGGAACTATAAAATTAAAATTTATAGATTCATTTAGTTTTGTGGCATGTAGTTTAGACAAATTATCATCGAACCTAACGAGAGAACAAATGACTCATACACAACACTTCTGTCCTGATGAAGAACAATTTAAACTTGTAATAAGAAAATGTGTTTATCCATATGATTATATTAGTGACTGGAATAAAATTAGACATAGAAAATTAACACCAACGGAAGCATTCTTCAACAAGCTTACTAACACTTATATTAGTGATGAAGACTATGAACACGCAAAGAAAGTGTGGGAAACATTTAAAATTAATAATCTCGGACAATACCATGATTTATGTTTAAAAACTGTTGTGTTCTTATAAGCGAATGTATTCAAGAATTTTAGAGAAACATGTATTAATGCCTACTCTCTTGATCCAGCTTGGTATATGACAGCACCAGGTTTAGCTTGGGATTCAATGTTAAAGATGACAGATATAGAATTACCATTATTAACTGATTATAATATGGTATTGATCATAAAGTTATAAGACGCGGAATTCGTCAATGTTCCAAAAGATATATTTAAAAAAGTAAATAATAAATACATGGAAGAATATAATGAGAATAAAGAATATTCTTACCTAATGTATTTACACGCAAACAATCTGTATGGATGGACTATGAATCAATATCTACCGTGTAAGTGATTTAGATGTTTAAGCGAAAAAGAGATAGATAAACAAATTTCACAAGTATACCTGATAATTGTAATACTAGTTACATATTGGTAGGGATGCTCACGAGACGAGTCGAGACAGGATTTTCCTGACAAAATTCGAGCCGAGACACGACTCTTCCAACAGAGAAATATACATTTTTCGATTCGAGACATCACTTTTACAGCAAATTTTCGAGACGAGACAGACACAAATCTTGTCTCGTGCACATCCCTACATATTAGAAATAGATCTTGAATACCCAAAACAATTACATGACTATCACAAAGACTATTCATTAGCTCCTCAACAAATGTGTCCACCTGGTTCAAAAAAATCAAAGTTATTAACAACTCCCTATGATAAAAAAAGTATGTGATTCACTATCGAAACTTAAAGCAATGTCTATCACTTGGATTAAATCTTAAGAAAATACATCGGGTAATAGAGTTTGAGCAATTAGACTGGTTACAGAATTATATAGATTTAAACACACGGATGACAACAAAAGGAACAAATGCTTTTGAAAAAGACTTCTATAATCTCTTGAATATCTGTCTCTTCAGGAATACAATGGAAAATATTAGAAAGAGATGTAAACCTACAAAAATAGAATGTGATCCGGATAAGAGTAGAAAAAAATAATTGCTAAACCAAATTTTCAAGATGGAATTGTTTATGCAGAGAACTTATGTGCAATAATATTGAATAAAACCAAATTAACGTTCAATAGACCGATATATGTTGGAATGAGTATATAAGATCTTTCAAAATATTTGATATATGATTTGCATTATAATGTGACGAAGCCAAAATATCAAGACAAAATCGAAGTATGTTATACAGACACGGATAGTTATATTTACCATATTCAAACAAAGGTGTATACAAGGATATGAAAAAATATATTGATTACTTTGACACAAGTGAATATCCAGAAAATAATAGATACAATATACCACAAATAAAAAATACTTAGTAAAATGAAAGGTGAACTTAAAGGTACAATTATAGAAGGGTTTGTAGGTTTAAGATCTACGATGTACTCAATAAAAGCACCAAAAATGGATTTAACAGATAGACTTTAAACGTAAGTTTGAGAAGGAAAAATGTAAAAAAAGCGAAGGGTATTAATAAAAGTGCTGTATATAGAAAGCTGACTTTTAAGGAATAAAAAGACAGTTTATTCAACCAAGGGGAGTATTATAAGAAAATGAACCTCATTACAAATTATAAGCATGATATATACATAGTATAGAAGTAAATAAGATAGCATTAAGTAGTATGGATGATAAACGATGTGTTTTAAAAGATGAAATAAATACCCTGCCACGGGATCATTATAAGATAGAAGAGAATTAGATGTAGGTTTAGATATAGGTTTTTATGATTTTAATGTCATAAAAGCCTATGCGCATAGCATTATACATAGCTCAGTTTCTTTAATATTTATATGTAAAAAATCTGGTCACAAAAAGGGCCGAAATTAAGCTCGTAGTCAGGTATTGACCATACTGAGACGTATGAAAGTACTTTCAGACAAAGTATTATCCATCAGACACCATGAAAGTAGAAGAAAGAATGAAGTTCCTGGAATGCTATAATGAACATCGAAAAGACAACTTTAAAATCAAAGATCTCATAATGTATTTTGTACAGGATGTACAGGTCTTACGCCAAGCGTGTAATTCTTTTAGGAATACATTTGAGTCATAAACAAATGTAAATTCATTACTTGAATGTATTAAAATCTCTAGCGTATGTAAGTTGGTGTATGGAAGAAATTTCTTAAAGGAGAATACTATCGGTATCATATCAAAGAACGGGTTTCGATGGAGAGATGTACAATCGATTGAAGCAGTACAATGGTTACCTTGAGAAGAATAAACAAGAAACTTTCAAATTACCAATGCTGAGCGCATTAAGGAAAAGCAAATTGCATGAATGAAAGTAGATGGTGAATAGACAACGATACAGGAAGAATATATATATGGGAATATGAAGGATGCTTTACACACGGTTGTTACCCTAATGACCGAGATGAACCCATATGTAACAATGCTAGACACAATGGAATTTCGATATGAAACAACAATGAAGATTCAAATATTAAAAGATTTCGGATGTGAAGTTCACGAAATATAAGGTTGTGTATTTAAAAAGCAGTTGACATGAAATGAAGAGATGAAGAAGTATGTTATAAATCATCCATACACAAAGAAAATACCATTGAATCATCGTGACGCTTTTTATGGAGGACGTGTGAATGTCATATGTTTGTATCATAAAGCACAAGAGCCTGAAAAAAGCAAATTATGTAGACGTTAATAGCTTATATCCTTACGTATGCAAAACTGACACATTTCCAATTCGTCACGCGATCACCTATTTGCAGATTATAATTTTCTCAGCATTGAAGATGTAGAAGGATTAGTTAAATATTCTTCCTCCTAAAACTCTGTTTCATTGTGTATTACCTTACAAATCAAATAACAGATTAATGTTTCCACTTGGTCGCACATGATGTGATGAATTAAATCAGTCAACCTGAATTGACAGTCATGAAGAACGAGTCTTACATGGTACGTGGGTAGCAGACGAATTAAGAAACGCATTGGAAAAAGGATACCAAATAATAGTCATGAGATTTGGGCTTATGATGTTTAGTATGATGTGAAAACAAAAAGTGGTAGATTGTTTGCAGAATACATAAATACCTATTTGAAAGCAAAAATGGAACCTAGTGGATGGTCGTCATAGTATGAAACAGATGAGCTAAAGGAGAAGTACATTCAACAATTTTATGATAAAGGAGGAATAAGACTAGATGTAAAGAAAATTAAATATAATCCAACTATTAGAAGTTTAGCTAAGTTAATGTTGAATTAATTTTGGGGAAAATTTGGCCAATGTGTGAACATGCGACACTTAAGCATTATTAATGACCCCAAGGAAATATATCTTAAATTAACAGTACATGATGTATAAGTTCATCAAATATTTTCAGTAAATGATGACATCTTATGTGAAGATTGGTAATACTGAGACGAATTCCATTTCACTATCAACAGTAAATATTAATAGCCGCATACACAACAGCACAAGCTAGATTAGAATTGCATAAATATTTAGATCAGCAAGAAGAAATAATAATATATCTTCATAGCGTTTCAGTAATGTACACACAAAAATAAGGTGAAAGCACAATTCCAACTGGTTACTTTCAGGTGACTTAAGAAATGAATTACTCGAATATGGTAAAGAGGAATATACTGCAGAATATGTAGCAGCTGGTCTGAAAAACAATGAGTTACGTATTTATGACCCCAGTTAGAATAGGGAATATCAAGTAGGTAAAGTACGAGGATTTTCATTAAGTTACAAGTCTTCCAAACACTGAAATTTTGATGTGATCAAATAATGATAGTAGTTAATGAAGATTAAGAGCAAGAATTTCAAACCGCAGAAGTCAAAATGACAAATGAGCAAAAATTACCGAGATATTATACTATCGTTAGCATTTCAGAAACAAAGGTGTATAAGTTGAAATACATAAAACGATTTAGAAGGCCAAATTCGTATGATAATGTACCAAAAAAAAGAAAAATGCAATACAGACATTTATAAATATATAGTTGAAGATAGAATTATCACAATCTTTAACATGGATACTACGTGGAAACCCCTTTTCATGAATTGTTACTGGACCAAGTGGATGTAGAAAAACTTTCTTTGTAATACGATTACTTCTTAATTTATCATGCATGGTTAATACATCGTTTCGTAATATTTATTGGTACTATGGAGAGTGGCAAAATCCATACCGAGAAATTTCAATGAAAGTGCAATTTATTAAAAGGATTAACTCGAACAAAAGACTACCTGAAAGTGGAACTCATCTTATTATTTACGACCATATGTGTAAAGAGAACCGTAATATAGTTGACTTCTTTACAAAGGGTTCTCATCATAGAGACCTTAGTGCAATATTTATTACACAAAACATATTTCACCAGGAAAAAATAGCAGAGATATGATTTTGAACTTATTTGGTATTATTTAATATCCAAGGGATAAATCACAAACATATGAGTTATCAAGTACCTCCTGAGAATCCAAAATTTCTTCAAGAAAATTTTAACGACGCAACAAAGTTAACATATGGATATTTTTATTGATTTAAAACAGGATACGCCAGATGAAATTCATTTTCAAACAACTATATTACAGATGATGTTTATCATTACGTTTATGTTCCAATTAGGTAGAAGCAGATTATGATGATCAAGCTGTGTTTATAATGCTAGTTTTAAACCGTGTTTCTTCATTCTATCGATGTCTCAAAGAGTAAAATACGGGGATCTTCTTAGCACGTTGTTCAAAGCGAATTCTTTATTACCTAAAGCTATAGTGGCAAATGTAGGCCCTGGTGATTCGTAGAATTTGCGAGTGTTCTTATAATGTACTAAAAGAAATGTACCTCTTACAAAGACGCAGAAAGGAAGATTAAAGCGATGCAAGAGGATGCTTCGATATCCTGTGGGCAAAGGAAACTCCATCGGAAAGAAGCATATATTAGTACAACAGGGTGGATTCTTACCTGCGTTATTAGCTATTTTAAGTGGCGAGTTACCAAGTTTAGTATTTCGTTAGTGAAATGGAACACGCAAAAAATATTTTAGTTCCACTTGAAGTTCTTAATCATATACAACCACCATCATCATCAGTTTTACCGAAACGAGAATCTAGTTTGGATCAAGAAATGCGAGACATTTTACATTTATCCTCTCTTAGTGGTGAAGAAAAATGGAATCAATATAATGTTCTTCAAAGGTATTTACATTTAATGCGAAAACAAGAACTTCTAACACTTTCGATTACGTCAACTAAATCAGAGAAGCCTGAAGAAGAAAAAATATGGTTGTCTATACCCAAAAGTTGAGTTAATTTTCAGTTTAACGTCACTTTCAGCAGCGAGGCTATATGAGATGTGTATACCCAAAAGTATCGTAAAGAAGCAGAATTACTACTACATAGAATGATACAAGATGATAACATCACGTGCGATAATAAAGGAATCGTTTACATCAAAAGTCATAAACTAGAAGGATCTCATTCTGTAGATTTGATTTGTGATGCGTTGCGACGAAGAAAACAAATACACCTGGATGGGAGAAATTTTGTAATTGTTTACCTTCTAATAAATCTCCACAAGAGCTTACTGTGAATCTAAAGCTTTTGTCATTTATTTTACAACGGAACAAAGCATCCTCAGCATCGTCATCGTTAAGGGGAAAACCTACGAAATCATTTGTAGCAGACGAAAAGGAAAAAGTATTATGTGCTTTAAGAAAAAGGAAACGTGCGTGTAAACCTCCAGTATGGTCAAAATATAAACCATAAACAGAGTTAAACAAAACTTATTACAACCCATCATATCATGCTTTGTTTTCAACTGCGAAATAATTGTGGATAACTATAAAGAAAGTTCCCATACGCTGTATAAGAAAGTGGTTACTAAAATTATCAACATATACATTACACAAACCAGCACGTCATCGTTTTGAGATTGATTTCTATGTAGTGAATAATATTGATCATGAGTGGGAAAGTCATATTAATGATCTTCAATCTCTTCGTAAATTTAATGACGGATATCGTTATATTCTTACAGTGATAGATGCGTTCAGTCTATATGCTTGCGCTCTGCCAATAAAATCTTAAAAATACAAATGATTACAAGCATCACAAGTTGTTTTCAAAGACAGAAAACCAATTACATTCCGAACAGATTAAGTGAGTTTACTAATAAAACTATACAGAAGTACTTCAAAGAAAACAAAAATAAAACATACTACAACTAAAAATCCTGATATAAAGGCTAGTATTGTAGAGCGTTTTAACAGAACTGTAAAACAAAAAATGTGGAAGTTTTTCACAAAGTATTAAACGTATATTTATGTAAATGTATTACCTCTTCTTATGAAATCATACAATGAAGGTTATACAAGCATTAAGATGTCCCCCGCAAACGTTTCTCAAAATAACCTATTACAAGTGTGGCATAATCTGTATGATAGTAAAATGAAGGAAAAGAATAATCCAAATTTTTCAAAACAATTTAAGATTGGTGATGCAGTTCGAATTAGTAAAACTAAACGTACATTTGATAAAGGATACATGCAAAACTGGACTTGCAAAATATTTAAATTGAAGAAGATAATACCTAGAGAACGATCTGTTTATGAAAGAGAAGATTTAAACAATGAACCACTGGATAGATTATTTTATAGAATCACAAACTTTGACGTTATCAGAAAAGTTTTCATAGAAAATATCATACGCACAAGAAGAAAAGGTAACAGAAAGGAGCATCTTGTTCACTGAAAAAGATATCCTTCTTTCGATTTCTGGATTCTCTAAAGATCAAGTACAATATAACCTGATGGAGATTTTTACGTTAGGTTTCCCAGTAATAGTTCAAGGAATGTTTTCCTAATAACACCTTTACATCATACACTACTAAACTTAATCGAAGAATGGAATTCCGTGAAAAAAGGGAAGTGGATATTGTTCAGATTCATTATTTTCATTCAATTTTAAATATTAAGGAAAATAATAATTGTTTACAGACCTACAAACAATGATGAATGGAAGTTTTTAACTATTCCTTGCTTTATTATACTGATATTTCATAGTTGATAAAGTTAATTAATACATACAAATTCACAAATTTATATATTTCCTACATTAGTGAAAGTAATACGAGTTTTACAAGACGTGTTTATAAAAACACAAATGTGGAGATTGTATTATCACCAAGTGTTGGTGTGATGTTGGGATTTGAACCAAAAGCAGATTTAAAGACAAGCATCAAAACCAAAGGTTTCTAAATTTACGTTTTGGACTTCCATCTACAATATATGTATATTGTGATATAACTCAATCTGTATTTGTTCGAGGTACAGTACCACCATTATTACGCATCATACATATGAATCCTGTGAGTCATACCTTTGGAAGTAGTGCTATAGAAATTTTTAATCCTCCACATTATGTACCTATAGAAAATATGCATTTTTGAACCCATAAAAATAGATATAAGAGATAGTACAGTGTCTCCACTGGCATTTACTTTCTCAACTGTATACGTTAAACTACATTTTCTACCAATGCAACAATATAAACAATTATGAATAATCCGTATTTCCAATATTATCAAAACAAGCTCTTTCCGGAACTGAAACGTTTGTTGAATCACCTTATCAAGTTGCACATGGTATTGGAAATTCCCTTGGAGGATTATTTCCTTGTCATTCCATTAGTAAAATAAGGCGCTAAAACAATAGGAAAGAAATTATTAAAATCTGGAGCAAACGTTATTAAATACGTCATCATTGATGATCAACCTATTAACGAATCCTTTCATAAAGGAATGGGTGAAGCGAGGTCCATCTTGCAAGAAAAAGCTAAAAATAAACTGAAATATATGTTAGGATTTGGATATCAACGAAAGTACAAAAGAATTACACATCGTTCCATATTTAACCCTTCATCATTACACATCATCAAGGGGAAGAAGTGCAAGAGTAAAAAGAGGAAGCGTGCACAGAAAACAAAGGGAAATAAGTTTATAAGAACAGGAAATTTTCAGATATCTTTGATTAAATTATCAGCTTGGTTTTCTTCATCATCAATCATCAATATTGCGAGTGTGTAAAAAGTGAGCTAGACTTTTTTCTATAAAATCAAACCAGTATATTAGATAATCATGTTGTTACATATAAACCAATAAGTTCACTAGCTGACAATGCACCCATAGAATTTGTCATACCAGGAACAAGTGATGAATACATAGATCTTCCACACACACTCCTTTATATTGAAGCTCAAATCGTTAAATCTGACGAATCATTTGAGGAAGTGATAAGGTTGTGGCTCCTATTAATGTTTTTTTTAATCTATATTCAGTGAAGTGGAAGTGTATTTAAATAACAAATTGATTTCATTTCCATCTCATAATCATCCATATCGATCATACATCAAAAAACTGTTAAATTATGATGGTTCTGCTAAAACACCCATATTCAATGTGCGTTATGGTTTCAAGATACTGTTGGACATATGAATGCAATAACTAGTGTTAATAAGGGATTTCAACAGCGTTATTAATTAACAAAAATCAGTGCAAAATTCGACATGCTTGAACATCTTCATTGTAATATTTTAATCATGATAAATTGTTAATCCAAGGAGTAGAACTACGCATCAAGTTAATTTCTGCTAAGCCAAACTTTTTCTCATCGTCGGTGATTCCTCTGTTGAGGCTAAAGTAAATATTTTAGACGCTGCTTTACATACTAAAAAGGTTTATGTTAGTTCTACAATAAAACTAGCACATAACAAGCTTCTACAATCAACATCCGCAAAATATCTCAAAAGTGCAAATGAAGTCATTCGTCATTCCAAAGGACCTTCAATCAAGAACAACAGATAATTTATTTACGGGAGTATTACCAACTTCAGTTATTGTTGCGTTTACACAAAATCATGCCTATACAGGAATGATAACTTCAAATCCGTTTAATTTCATACATTTTGACATGAATTTATTATTGTACATTGATGGTAGACCTGTAACTTCAAAACTTTTACAACCAAATTCTGAAAACAACCTGTATGTTTTTTCATATCACATCTTATTATGTGAATCAGGTATTCATTTTTCTAACAATGGTAACAACATTCCTCTCCTTGACTTTCCTCAAGGATACTTTATCTGTTTTTGACATTATGGAAGATGAAGAAATCAGCGCTGTGCAGCATTGGAACCTCATTAGACACGACCGTGTTCGTCTGAAAGTTTATTTTAAGAAGCCCCTACCAGCACCTGTCTCATGCATCACATATGAAGAAATCCAGTCCCTTTTAGAAGTGGATTACTAGAGGAACGTAATCATGGATTTTTAAAGGTACATTATTATTATTTAAATAACACACCATATGTGTACATGTATGCATTTTTATATATGCTGTCATCTACATTAGAATTATTAAAAGCTCTTCAAACAAATTCTTGATTTCATAATCATTACGGAAGTGTATTTGCATCCAACAAATTACAGTTACATGTTCCGCTACCTGCAGCTATCATAATAAATACAGGTCCGTCTACTAAAATAGGTACACTCATGTCCAAAATGATTGCCGCATATCTATAACTGTCCTTTTGTTAGAATATAATTTGATAATGATCTTGCAGGGTACTCTTAATACTGATACTATGTGTATAATCGGGTAAAGTATATTTGTAGTAAATTTCATAGGAAAAGAATTATAAATACGAAAATTAGAATGAGTAAAACAAAATGTTGCTAAATGGACAAGAGTTTTATTTTCGTTTTATTGTTCTTATTTACTGCTCTTTTGACATGAAATTTGCAACATACATGACTTTGTCGATTATACACATACTAACATTATAAGAAATACTGGGCGAATTCGTTATCAAATTATATTCGTACAAGAACATCTTTATAGACATGCGACAATAATTTTGCACATGGGTGTACCTATTGGGTATTCCTATATATTAACTTATGGACATGCAGAATACTTCGATACATTCGGATTTCCTCCATATGCAATGCAGCACTTTCAATTTCTACGTAGAAATTCTCCTTATTATAAATTCAGTAATAAACAAATTCAAAGTGTGAAATCATCCTTATGTGGACATTATTCATACTTATTTTTATGCTATAAAGCTATACGAAAATCATTAAACGATTCTCATCATATGTTTTCATCAACACCAGAAAGAAATGATCTCCAATTGCTGTATTTATTATTGCAGGTAATCATTTGTGTGTTACTACTACCTTTTAGTAGAGAAAACTTTTTTGTATACGCAGGGGTGTAGCCAAGGGGGGGGCATCGGGGCCTGGCCCCCCCAAATGGTTTCCTGGCCCCCCCAAATGACGAGCTTTTAAAGCATCATAGTAAAATTATCTCGCTTCATTCATTTAAAAGTAACAAAGTTTATTGACAAAATTTATGGTAAAATAGTATGGAGAAATATTGTTTTTCCATACCGATCGAACAATAGTATAGTATCTCTTCCTTATACCGATCGAAAAATAGGATGTTTTTTGTGAGCAGATTTCACAATTTACTGCGATTTATATTTGACCGCTTGAAGACAAACATTTTAACAAGGTACTACAAATACAGCCATAAAACAAAGGTACTAAACTGATTTGTAAGTACAGTATATTTTTATATGCTTTAACAAGTGTTTTAAAAGACAGAGGATTGAAAATTTGGTGAGAAACAATGCTTTTATTCAATTTGGATTTCATTCGATCTCTCCTTTATTTCTACTCAGTGTAATAAAATAATTATGTACGGTCAGGAAACCGTAAATAAACTAAGTGAAATTTCAAAGAAAATCAATCTTGTGTAGATAGGATCTGTATACAAGGTCTTAAATTTAAATATAAAGGTAACCAAGAAAAAAATTGTTGCTTTTTCACCCACCACCTTCAAACATCGATATGTCACCTAACCTTGAAGATAAAAAATAGTCCCCATCAGCATCGACGACCTTCTGAAAACGTTCTGGAAGGCCATGGAATCCATCGCGGTAGAACTTGGTGGGCCGTGAAACGAAGAAAGTATCAGGTGCATTTTGAACTTTTACTAGGGATTTGAACTGGCGTCCTCTAAGGTGATTGTCCAAAGAATGGAACAGGTGATGATCGGACGGTGCAATACCCGGGGAATATAGTGGTTGCAATGTTGTTTCCCATCCAAGGCGAAAAATGGTACCCTGAGTCATCCTAGCCACGTGGGAATTAGCGTTGTCCCGTAAACGAGGACCCATTTGCAATTCAGAAGTGATGGCTCCAGAGTTTTGAGTTTTTGTTGAGCACAGCTCAACTGCTGACACTTCACAGTTGCACTGATACTCTGACCAGCTGGTAGCAGTTCCCGATGCACAATGCACCAAACACACAGAAGGATCTTCTTCTAGTACAGTGCTGGTTTCGGCTATTTTGAAATCGGTTGATGGGATGCTAACCAATGATGACGGCACGGTGGAGCTTCGTATAGGACACACTTTTTACCACATGTCAACGCCCTGTCCAGAAATGGCTCCGAAGCAGTAAATAAACACAGGCGACTGCCGCATTGCCTTCTGGCCCGGAGTCAAAATATGAGAGACCCATCGACCCAACTTGTAGTGCTCCACAAGTTGATGGATATGCTGCCGAATGGCTTCTCCACACACTGAATTGTAGTCCCAGTTCCCCTTTGGACATGTGTTAGTCTTCTGGCACGTGGTGTTTTCGGGTGTTTCGTCATCGTCCTTAAACTTGTTAAACCATCGCTGCAATGTCCGCGTCGTCACGACACCCTCACCAAAGGCCTGGCATATCTTCTGTTCCGCTACAGCGGCGTTTGACCTCCATTTGAACTCGTTCAGCATACATGCTCTTATGACGCTCTGTGGATGTCCCATGTTCCCTCTGTCTTACGCAAGTTCACGGTGTGTCTGAATTGCCACTACCAGGTAGTATGTTGGATATACCCACACCAACAACTAACGTTCGCCTTATCTTCACTCGCATTCAACTCACGGTATGAGGTCCAATGGAACACAGACCACCACGAAAAGGGACAGAACTTTTTTGGTTACCTTTATAGTTATGCACAAAAGTATAGCGTTTGGTCCCAGGCAGTAGTTCTTGATTAAGCATAATAAAAATTATCTTGAATATAATTTATGGACAATAATAATAATAATATAATAATAATAATAATAATAATAATAATAATAATAAGCTAAAATAGTGTTTTTAGTTTTCCAGAAGGAAACCAAAATTCTCCTTTCTTTCAGGCCTCAAAAACACTAGCAGCAACACATTTTTTTGGCTTTGTACATTGTAGCTGGCCCCCCCTAAAAAACGACGGGCCCCCCTACACAAACCTGCTGGCTACACCCCTGTGTATACGTATTATCATTTCTTCATTTATTATTATAGAAAAAGTAAATTTTAAATTGTTTTCATTTTTTCACTTCAGAGAATAAAAGAAAGACATCGTGAATGTGGTCAACATCGTTGCACAGTATGACTTCTATCCACGTTTCATCAGATTATCGTCATCACCATCAATATGAAGACTTTTCCATAATAATTAAGTTAGAAAATGTAAATAATATTCAGTGACAGCTTCAAATGAAAATGACGTAATACCTACATTGAACATTAAATATTTTTTCATAACAGACGTGAAAAATGTGTTAATTAAGAACTCAGTTAAAGGAAACATTAAAAAAATATGTAATGTACTTACCATCGTTTTTCTTTCGTGTAAATATTATCGTCAATAAATAGTTTGTATTATTCTTTTGTTTTTTAAAAAAGATTGTTTTCTTTGTTTTTTCATTTCCTAATAAATGTTTTATGATCAATTAAGTACTTATATATATCATAAAACATATTTTGTACTTTTTAAAAATCATTGAATTAAAGAATTTCATACTATTTAAAAAATCCAGAACTTTTTGAAATTCAATGATGTAATCATATAACAACAATAATAATAATAATGAATTCAAATACTTAATAAGTCTTTCTTTCTTAAAACAAGTATGTGAATTCAATATAATTATTATTATAGTTGTAGTAGTAATAATATGATAGGATTTTGTTTTAAAACTTAATAATAATTAATTTTAAGGTTTTAGTTTTTCTCAAAGTAAAAAATATTCTACCATACTTAAGAAAGATTTCTATAATAATGAATTCAAATATGAACTTTTCTTTTATTTAAAAGCAACTCAAGTATGTGAATTCATTATTATAAATAATGCTCATAGTATACAAGTAAAATATGATAGGATTTTCCTTCCATAAATCGTAAAACATTAGTAAATTAATAAAAAGCTGTCTTATTTAACTGTATTAAACGAACGCAAAACACATTTCTTTGTAAATAAAACATATCAATTTCAGTATAATTTTTATTATTAAATGCACTAAATTTTACTACACTGTTCAGTATGAATGAAAAAGATCATTTTTTCTTTTTTATTAACAGAAGTCCACCTCATCGATACTCTCCAAAGGTTGAGTATCAGTTTCCCCCAACTATGGCAGTTTTTGTACACTGACAAATATCATCCCTAATTGAATCTATGAATTTTTGTTTGCAAAATACTTTCATTTCCGATTTTAATCTTTCACTATCAATATTCACATCACCGTCCTTATTACCAAGAGATATACTTGATATTCATTCCATTAATAATACTCTGTTCATCCACACATTTATGAATTCCAGCCACTCCTCTACATGTAAGACACTGCAATTGTACATGATTGCGAACAGTATCTGTACACAAGTAAAAATATTCACGTAGAACAACACTGGAAGCTTTACTGTTTTTCACAGCATGTTCAATACACGATAATATTTCAAACAAATAAAGTCAATCACTTGAATTTAAGTACACACTCATTCGAGAAGCATGAAGTATTCCTTTCTTCTCTAACATCACTAATTTTTCACCCATTAGTTTTTTTGCACCACCAGTTTGTTATTCCGTCCAAGAGATTTTATAAATGTAATTTCCATTTGAGAGTTCAAATATTCCGAAACAAACGGGGTCAAATGTATAATTTTTTCCTATTTAACTTCACTTCAAATACAAGTCCTTTACCAATACAAATCACTGGTTCAAATGTGTCACTATCCAGTCCAGTACAAATTAATTTGGTTTTTATTGAATTAAGACCATATTCAACATTTAGTAAGTACTCTTTCTTTGTACCCATAGTTGATGCACAAGCACTCACAGACATGTTATTCCAGTAGCTGGTCAACAGAGACTAATGTCACTATGCATACAGATATCTGTGCACGCATGAAGGGGAGGAAGAAAAGGAGAATGCAGAAGAGGAAAAATCATCTTTCATCTTGTTTGTACATGTCCCGTACGCTTACGAGGAAAACACCAACTCAGTAAATTCAAGATCGTACATGTTACGTCCAGATAAATTAATCTCCATTCCTTTATATGTTAAACATACATTTCTACTTTGCAAATACGATCGTAATGCATCATTATCTGCTTCTAATTTTTCAGTGCAGTGTCCTGGTAAAATCACTTTTTGTCTTTCTTCAAATGTCACACACGCCTTCCTTCCATATATCATAATTATCTCACAGTTTACAATACGAAATGGTACGCCAATCTCTAAATCGCGCATCTTTGTAAAGGGTTCCAATGATGGCATATTAAGCTTATCTAATAGATTCATTGAAGATGCCATCTTTACTTCGATGTTTCTTCCTTCACAACAGCTGCTTACGGAATGATCTACACATACACACATGTGTACGCTCTACGTTCCGTCTACGAAGTCCTCATCCTCTCATTCGCTAATTTCATCACGTGATCCTACATCATCATCATCATCAGGTATACCACGTCTCACACAATCATGTGACTCAATACTTTCGTCAAAAAGTTAACAATTCAACGCTATAACCTCTTAGCAACTAACCTAACCAATTTCACTGGGAAGCCAAGGCCAAATTCGACGCAGTCTGATCATCAGTTCTTCAACATAGTATTATACACTGAAACCTAGCACGTGGGAACCCAAGGCCAAATTCGACGGAGTCTGGCAACAAATCCATTTCCCATGGGAACATCCGGATTTCGACGGTGGGCGGAGTCTGCCAGGGTGTTCTATACCCATCATACACTGTAGCACCAAGCAACTAACCAGTTGAAGGGACTCTCCAGGTCAAATTAGGTGGAAGTAGGACCTTCTACTGTAATGAATTTTCTGTTCCTCCGAAACCTTCGGTGCGAATTGCCGTATAGCTTATAATTTCGTGAGAAAATAGGCGTAAATCGGTTCGTCCTGACGCTTTTGAACTTGGCTTTGTAGTGAGGTAGCTTCGACCTACTTAACTATATTAATTTTGCCTTCAAAGCTTCATACGTCACAGTGTTGTATTGATTTTAATTCTTCACTGCAGCATGAGATCTAGGGTTGTGTTCTTTAGATACATTGGTGGTACTTTTTTTTTTTTTTTTTTTTTTACTTAGCGGTTGAACAAAATTGGAGATTTTCCATATGATTGCACGGCATTAAAGATCGGTCGGGATCCTCTGTAATATGCCCAGAATACTTGGTCAAATGTAGCATATTGAAAGATATCTGTATTGCTCCCTCCGTCATTTCGTTGTCCGATCCGTCGCTATCCGCCTCTATATAAATGTTTGCTTTCATGTCCTTGTTTCTGGATACTCTGTAAGTGTAAAAAAACTTACTTCTGACTTGTTTGTCTCATATAGAAAGACTTATTGAAAATAGAAAAGGAAAAATGATATTTTTACTAATCCAAAAAAATGTGCCTCTCGAGAGCTAAAGTCCGAATTTAAGTTAATAAAAAGAGCATCCCGTAGTGAGGTTTTCTATCATTGTGCTCAGTGTAGAGAACTGAAATTGCGCCTAACCACCATGTAACATTCTGTAGGTAGAGTCAAATGGCCTACACAGGAGTTTAGCTTTTTTTTTTTTTTTTTTTTCTTATACAAATGTCTTATATCTATTTTTGTACAAAGTTTATATAAGTTTCTCACGAAGGCTGCAATTACTCTCAAATGTTTTCAGTGTAGGTTATGAATAGTCCCATTCGGCATACAATGTTGCCTCAGGTAGAAAAGGAAGTTTGTTTTATCCCACAGCGGCCTCAGACGGGAAAGGTTACACTCCGTAGCTTATAGTAGCCTCGGGAGCAAGTGTACTCTGTAGCCCATAGCGGCCTCGGCAGTAGGTATTGAAGGATAAGTCTCCGTAGCCCATAGCGGTCTCGGGAAAGGTATTGTAGGTGACCGATCAGCAGCGGCACTGATAATTTCTTGGTCCTATTGTTCGCTTTTATAGCCGTCTTTATGGAGGGAGAACCTATGGAGGGGTCGTCGGGTTTCTTCGTGGTTCTCCGTGCCCTCTTCGTTTCTTCCTGAAACTGCAGTTGCCTCCTGTCATGTGCCACTGTTTGTTTGTCGTAAAAAAAAAAATATTTACAGTGAAAACATGCGGCTTATATTACGTGTGGGTATACGGATCCTTGCAATATTGTACCAAGAGTCATTATGCAGAGTAATTTATATTACGCTATAAAAAATGTGTAAAGCGTGATTTCCGATTACTTCCAAGGTAAATAGATTGAAGAAATATTGAAAATTTAATTGACCTCGAAAAAGTGAGAATATATGATCTTAACAGCGACATCATTTCAATAATTTTGAAAAGTGGGTAAAGGTACAACACACTACAAGAGAAGATACAGTAAAAACCAAGAGAAAAGAGAAAAGAAAAAAAAACAGTGAATAGAAACTGCAAATATCGACTGCAATACATGAACACATCTGTCGCGTTTTCATCCGGGTTCAATTCCTGGTGGGGCACTCGGTCGAAAAAGTATAAAAGCTTTTTTCAGGCTATCTATCCTGAATGAGATTTTCGTCATTCACACTATGCAAATACCGGACTAGTATCTAACTTATAGGTCCCAAACCACTTCCTTCCTTCCTTTTCCCCGGATAGTGTGATCCGCGAGGGACGTCATCCCTCATATGTGACGGGTAAAATGGCCATAGATGTCGAAAGCCCAGAAATCTAAATCCTAAATGTCGCATTTTCAGAACTGTGTATGCACTAGCGAACCTCAATCGACCTTTCTCCGATTTACCAGCTCTTCTATACTTGCCGTCTTTGAAAGGTTTGGAGATAGGAAAATATTTGCACTCTCATTATTCATATGCTGAGATAGAGAAAAATAAGTTAATTGACTCAATTCCCGAGTATGATTTAAACATACAGTAGGTCTAATGATCGATAAATAGGAAAGAAGCTTTGGTTACTTGCACAAAAGCAGCGTTTTCTAGCCTTACTGAACCTAGTACTTTCATTTTTGATTTTAATATAGCTTCGTGACTATATTAAACTCAATATCAGGGTCTTATAAAAAACGTCAAATAAGCCGGGAGATTCTTGCGTGAAATGTTATTTCCTTTGCTACAGACGGTGCATCAGTTATGTTCGGATAGAAAAAAAAGGGGTATCTAAGTTATTAGAGAGCATATGTTCCATTTGAAATACGTTGCACACATACCTTTTCACAATGATCTATTTAACTGTTTACATTTAACTCTTTTTAAAAATTGTTAATTTGTTTACCAACCACATCAAATTTCATACCACATTTATGCAATTATACAAGACCTTGTTTTACACAATCTGGTTTTGATTTAAATCACTGAGTACCAAGCGACATCTATTAGCGTTAGGCAGACAAGCGACAGCGCAAGAGCGACATCTATTAGTGTGACTATTTACAATTACGAATTTAGCGTGACGCACAGACTGGCAGGTTTGCTACTTATTATTATTATTGGGATTATTCAAAATTTTGAGATGAACAAATTCAATTGAAACTCTAGATCTTGAAGGACGCGACTGTGCACAGCTCGGAGTTAATTAAAAAGTTATGCAAGGTATTCCTGTACTATTATTGTTTTGATATCATTTATGTGAGTGGTAGGTAACATTTATGACTGAAAAATGAATTGATACACAATTGTTAGAAAATGTATCGAAAAACGTATCAACTTCAAGAGACTTTTGGAACTTTTTGCTACTCAAGCTATTTCTTTCGGTTGCACTCTCCAAAACAATGCGAGATTAATGAGAAGACTCGGCATCAACTCCCACCGGAATTTTGCCTCGCATTAAACTGTATCCCACGTAAAGTTGAAACTGGAAAGGAACGTTATGCTCAAGATACACAAAGCGAAACTTTATCCGTGCTTTTGTTTTTAATTTTTCGTGTTTTTTTTTTTTTTTTTTCTGTAAGTTTTCATTCTCTCTAGAACGGAAAATTGTAAGTAGGTTGACTTTCTTTATTCATCATCCAAATTAACGAACTGCAGCTGTTTAAGAAATTATATGTTTTAAGTATTAGACGAGAAAACTTCCTTATTTCCATGTTTTTGATAAGCATTGAAAAAAGTCGAACGGAAATTGAAGAATCTAGGTGGTGGTAAGACAATCCGGAAGTGGAACTCCAGTTGTCCTATAGATGTGGTTACATGAAATCGTTAACTGTAACATAAGACGGTTTTCATCCTCCATGGACAATATGACAGATTTGTTATAAAAGTCCTACCAAACTCATCATTTTTAATTTAATCGTTTTAATCTATTATCTCTGATATGATTTCATCTTTCTTGTGTTGGTCCCGACGATGAGTACGAAGGGGTATCGTAAAGTTTTAATTATCACCAGGAAGTTATGTTTGATTCTTATGTGCAGGATGTTAACGAATTTACTTCCTAATGATTGTTATTTTTTTACAGGGTGGGCTAAAATTGATCAAAGTGCGAGATGGATAAGATTTAGGAAACCACTCTTCCACCTCATGAATGACGTCGTCTGTGTTGTTAGAATGGCGACCACGCAACGGATTCTTCATTTGGGGAAACAAGAAAAAGTCACTAGGTGCGAGGACGGGAGAATAAGGCGGGTGCCGCAATACCTGGAAGCCACACGCCCTTGTTTTGTCGACAGCAACTTGAATGAGCGGGTGCTTCTGCAAAGGTGCCAGCAAACGAGGAACCCAGTGAGCAGATACCTTTCCGTCATGGGTAATTTTTCACACACTACCATAACTGAGACCAGTCTCGTTCATAATCGTTTGGATGGTTACACGTCTGATTTCAAGGATTAAACACTCCACGTTCTTTACAGTGGCTGCACCGACCGTCAGGGATGGTCTTTCAGGTCTTGGGTCATCTATGAGGGACATATGACCAGTTTGGAATTTCGTTTTCCACTTTACAATAGTGGAATAAGACGGACAATCATCGCCATATACAGCCTTCATCTCATCATGAATTTGTCTGGCATTATTGCCCTTCAAATGCAGAAATTTTATCACACTAAGAACGTCAATCTCATCCATCTTGCACTTTGGTCACGTTTGGCACACCCTGGAAAAAAATAAGAATCATTAGGAGCTAATTTCTTTAACATTATGCACATAAGAACCAAACACAATACTGACCAAATTTCATCATTATATCTTAATAACTTCCTGGTGATAATTAAAACTTCACGATATTACCTCGTACAACCATGTACTCGAAATATACTGACGAAATATTTTCTTTTTGTCAGACAGTGTAAAGGTAAGAGTAATATTTTCGTTTCTTTCAACTTTCCTAAGTTCAAAGTAAAAATCAAAATCTGTACCCAATAATATTTCTTACACTAATTTCCAAGTATTAAAATTTAGAAATAACTGTCTTATCAGATTTATTTGTTAGAAATACTTATTTTTAAAAGAAAAAAATGTACAGATTTAATAAAAATCAAACTTGTAGGCCAAATATGGCTTACTTTACGACAGGAATGGATCAATCAGTCTTGGGCTTTCACCTATGTATAATTCTCAATAACCTAAGTGTAAAGCGATTACAAAAATTTCACTACGAAAAATCTACAACTAGTTTAGTTACAAATATATATACAAACACTTATTGGTTTACTACTACAAAACTGATGATACAATGAGTAACACAGTAAAATGAGAACACTGAATCATTGCCATGAAAGAAACGCCATGGTCAATTTTATCTTCTACTGTAATTATATCAGACACACCAACATCTTTGGAAAAAATACATACATTTCTACATTTGAAAAAAAATGATGGTAGTAATTACAAATAAAAACATTAAAAAGCTGCACATACAAAATACTGCATAAATTTGTTATGATTTTTATACGATCAATGTTTTCAGATAGTAATATGATTATTACTTTTCTTGGTATTAAACAAAACATGTTTTTTAAAAATATATTTAAATAATAATAATAATAATAAAAAGGAAATGTACGCGTTCGGTCACATTTGAAAATTTTGAACTATTTATTAAATCAGCTCCTACAACTTAATAAAATGATTTCGTAAATTTACGATTACGCTTTTATTTTCAATAAGTCCAAATGCTTTCATTTCAATTTTTGTTTCTTGCTTTTTTTTTTTTTTTTTTTTTTTTACCTTTTGGAAGACTTTTTTTTTTCTTATTCTAAATTTGCGTATTTTGTAAGGTGTGGTTAGTTAGAAACTAAAACTAAATCCAAGTTCTAATGAAGAAGGCTGAAAATTATGAAGAATCCTATCTCTTTCACTTCACTCCAGACTTAGGCAAAAAAAACACAATATTATATCCCACCACCAAGGCCTATTAATACTAATAATATCTGGACGGAATGTGATAAGGCCACAGTTGGTGCATTTCATTTCTGCCTTAAAATATTTTGTGAATGAATTGAAAGAAATTACTTCAAGGTACTCAATTGTGACTTGTTTGCAAACTGCAAAGAAACACACGAATTTACAATCTAGCTAAATAACTACAAAACTATCAGGACACTAAAGAAAAGGAAAAAAAAAAGTTAATACTTTACAAAATACTCTGAAGAAAGTAAGTAATAACTACCATGATCTGACTGCTGTCACTTCCTGAGTACTAAACTGGACTCTGTTTTTGCCGCACAGAAGCACAAAAGACAAATTTAGGGTTCATATACTAGAACTCTAATTCTTATTTTACTTAATGCTGTGAGTTTTTCAACATTGAGAGCCAACTATTTATTAAAAGAAAGTTTCTTGTGACTTTTTCCCTCTCGAGTTTCTCCGCATATTTTAAGCTCTGTTTATGCTCTTCCTCGGAAGAATAAAGTAAAACACGTTGTGAACATTACTTAAAAAAGAAACAAAAATGGCATGCAGTGAATTTGTTAAAACAGTATTCCCAAAACATTCTGCCGGATGTCACTTCTACCGTGTGCTTACTTTCTATGTCTGCTTCTTGAGCGTAAATTTACATAGAAAACTACAACATGGCTGCTGAGATACAGATCGATGTCTACAAGTAGACTCTACAGCTTGTAAATACAGTTTTCATAAATTAATGGGTACCATATACTTTCTATTATCTCATTTCTGCTTTTATCCTTATAACCTGCTTCACGTTTTATTTTATTCTTACTTAGAAACAGCCGCAGCAAGTCTCAAAATACATAGAGAAACCACAAAAAGTATAGAATACATGCGATTTAGACTACCCATAGGAAGCTTCAGCGCATGGTCAATAATATTAACTATAAAAGATCCCTTATTTTTCTTCTGTTTATTAATTTATTTTACCTATAAATGAGTTAGGCTATTTTTCCATGTTAGTTGCCTGGACATTCAGCCACTGATAGTACTGTATGACAAGTTTCTGTATTTTTCATCGCATCTCAATATCACTGGCCCATTCCCGAAAGACACAGCCTACTTTCTTTAGTTCGGTTGTACTTCCTAAATATTTTCCCTTTCTTCAACCTCCTCCCCCCCTCCTCAAAGAGAAAGAAAAGAAACACTTCAGCTTCGAAATGAAATCATTAAGTTTTACGTCCCACGGTTATACCGGCTGGGCTAAAGGAGATGGTGATGAGGAAAAATGAATGAAAATGATGGAATGAAGAAGTGAGAGGATACGGGAGAACCCAGAGAAAACCCACGCACACCGTGTTTGTCCACCACAAAGTTCATTTGGCACGGGCTGGGATCGAACCAAGGACCAGAGGTGAACGTGCCACTGAGCTACCGTGGTCCCCAAAAGCTTCAGGAGAAGGAAAAATAATGATAATCACTTTTGTACCAGGTACTGACAAAAACCACTAAATCTGTTATTGATCAAAGTAGAACACGAATCCTAATATAAGCAACTAACTAACTTATTCCACTAGTTGAAATGCTAAATTTTATTAAGTGCAGAGGACTTACTATTGAAAACAAAGGAACAGGGGGTCTAATTATTTAAATTTGTTTGGAAAGGTATTATTTTCACAACCGTCAGATACAGCCAAGTCACGTATCATTATTACGGTGAGTAACACTTGTATGGAACAAAGGGCTGGAAGGAACAGACAATAGCAATGTAATAGTAATTTTCGCAATATTTCAAAATACACACGGATTAAAGAAATGTATTGATATAACGGTAAGGTGTCTATATACAAACATCTAGATAGATACTTTATCTATCTATCAGTATCAGATACAGTCCAGAACGGATCAGTACTCGTTTTATCCTTCATCAGGGTTCACCAGTCTGTGAAATGGTACCTGAGGAACCCTATGCCCCAAATCTTACCTTCACACTGCTCATGAATTTCATTGGCCTGTCCCGAACAAAGGGCGCACCTCGAAATTGTAATTTTAGAAAAAAATCTTCAAACAGTTTTAAGTTTCCTCAAAAGTTGACTTATGACAACAATTTATGTACGTAATCAAGTATAAAAATGTGAATATTTTATCTGTTTATTAACCAATGCTTTATTCCCCTATCATTTTGCACTGCTAAGTGGATGGAACATAACATAGGCCATACAAAAGAACTTTAAAGCCTCAAATGAGAAGTTATGGGGCATTTTTTATTTTCACGAAACTAGAGAATTTTAGAAAGCTCTCTTCTTTTTCTCTTTTCATATTTGAGTCTTGTATCCCATAACTATGCCAGCCGGCCCAAGTGAGGCATAGTTATATATATATATATATATAAAAAAAAGGTCAGAACTATTCTGTAGGGACTGACGCTCCCGAGGTGTATGACAAAAGAATTTAGAAACTTCCCATAAGGCAAGATAAATGTCTGAATGCCCATGCTGCTTACAGAAAACAAACCAGAACATCAGAAATCTTTCATCAATTAATCATGGTATGTTTGAAGTTCTGAGGCTATTTCAGCTTTCTAGACGATCGTATAATTTTCTGGACTGTCTTGGGATAAATCAATTTTAATCGTCATAATGAAGTATTATTTTTAAATAAAAAATAGTAGTAAAACACAAAACCATGGACAATTTAGTAAACTTCTGTCATGACCGTCTCTGGAAGAACTTATCGTAGTCTTAGATATTTTGTGAGTGCTTTCCTATGCCACAATGCCAAATTTTGCCTTAGTTATTTAGTTGTACGATTAACACACACACACACACACACACAAATCAAAGAAGGTTACATTTGTACCTCGAACACTAAATCCTCAAATAAACAAACGAATACATTACAACAGAGGACAGTCAAATCTCATGTCAGACACACAAGTATTAAATATAAAACAGTAAATACACGACAATGATTAATCACGAAATTAAATTAACACCCATTGAGTATAATGAAGGAAGACAGTGAAAATGGAAGTTTTGGCATCATTGTTTTGTTCTGACATAATGATGCTTGCAAAAGAAATATTCAGTCATAACTATTTGATTTTAGTACAAATATTATCAGAGGCATTTTCTGTTTGTTACTCTAATACTGATGATAAAATATTTCGTTTGAAATTGCATTACTATGTTTAAGTGCTTTGATAACCCTAACATGAGAGCTTATCTATCTTTTTCCAATCCACAGACTTGCAACCTATACAGTAAGCTTCCCATGGTTATCAAACCCGCGACTAACAAAAAATAAAAGCTTTAACCACTCGGTTACAACACTCAATTAGGTATTATTTAGTTTCTCCCCAAAATCACTTGGTAGTGATTCTGGCTCACTTGTAGTGATTATGGTTCGTTATTTGTAACTGTGATGAGTATAACTATAGTGTGGAAGTATGGCATAAAAACTACAGTGCATAAAACACAAACCAACTTGTACTAAATGGCCACTAAAAAGCACGAATTCTATCTAACCGAGTCAGTGCAGGAGCGCAGCAGGGTACCGAGAAGGTGCGTCCGTAGGGAGTAAGCACGTCAGGTCGGCCGGTATACGCATAAACGAGGTTGTTTACGACTCACTAAAGTCACAGTACCGGCTCCGGAGCCGTCGATGGATTTGGGGAGATACTAAATGCCACCCCACTCAATTTAATAAACTGATGTCCAAACAGCAGTAGCTTATCAGACTTTATAAAAAGTGGAATGTATATGTTATCTTCTGCAAAAGAATAATCTTAATTTTCTTATTTTCAGGGACAAAAACAAGTAAGATTTTTTTATTTTATAAAAAAATCTTAAAATAGCTTCTATATTAAAAAGAACCAAATTGCATATATATTTTTTAAATGCAGATCATATTTAATTATTCTTGTAACAAATAGACACAAAAACTATACGAAACATTTACGGTGACATTCTCGTTCTCTAGCTACTGTATTAGTTAATTAATCGTATAAATATTCTTACAGAAAACTCACGTTTCCTACTAACGAATAGGACCTTACATGCGTAATTTCATTGACCTTTGTTACAATACTAACAATAAAAAAAGGACTATGGGCTTTGATGTAAACGATTTTTCTTTTATCCGGATGTAGTTGTCTTATAGGTCTATGCTTAACTTTTATCACTTACTTTTTGGTGATAAGATTGTATCTTCATTATTCGGTTAAAAAGGTACCAATAAAGCATTTAACTTCCGTTCTTTTTTTAAGCCTGGAGGCATTGTAAAACACGTTACATATCGTTTCACGATTTTCTGCGTTGAGACATAGGGGATGAATCCCCCCTCCCTTACTATTCAAAATAGAAGTCTGAAATTTAGTACAACCCTTAGCATTTTCAATTGATTTTGAAATCTGTGCGTTAATATAGGGTCCCAGAAGGTTGAAAAAAAAAAAATCAGAAAAAATCCCGATTTCCCTCAAAATTTCCTACCTCAAGGACACGATAGGGAAATGTGAATGGTACCATTTGAAAAGCTGTACTATTCTGAAAAGAATGAAGTACAAAGCATGATTCTAGGATAAATAGGGATGATGCTGTAGCTGCTTGACTAAAAGTCTATAATTTACCTGAAAAAAGCCAAAATTTAAAAGGGTTAAGGTAACGCTGTTCACCGGATTTCTTAGTATGCTTTTACACTTCGCATCATTTTGTAAACAATATAAAATTTGACAACTAACTTTCTGGTATTTAATAAAAATTATGATCTATGATAGTTAAACGTCATCGATACTTCCTCATAGTTGAATCGTATGTTTACAAGGCAAATGTGACGTCATGGACTTTGGTGACATACTACTTAGTAATGAAGTTTTATAGCAACTCTTACTGATCATAGCATTTGGCAATATATATATATATATATATATATACATATATATTGTATTTTAGAAAAAAAGTAATAAATCTTTGATATTCTTACAATTTTTTGCAAAATTTAAAGAAGGGGAGGAATGCGCAAGTATATTGAGAAGTTCTGGAGAATATTTTTATCATATTACGTAATAAGATGTTCGGAAATATGTTAAAATAACGCATTTCACCATTTTTTAGCAGACGATTCTTTCAGATGCTGAACGGATAACAGGCACTTTGTAAAAAATAAATTAACTATATATTAATAAGAGTGAATTACACTAGTAAATTTAACCACAACAACAAAATTTAAAGGAATATATAATGTACAAGTTTCACCTTCCAAGTTTACCATAGAAGCGCGGCTTAGAGGCATACTGTGACTTCACGTTTCTGCTTTTTTTTTTTTTTTTTAAGTTAATCTTTAGTTTCTGCACAGCTAAGTATTTAGCTGTCTTGTATTTTCCTTTAAATTTTGTGTCTGCTGTAGCTTCGTTAGTAATACATAACATACATCCATTTCGTTAGCTCGGAGCTCCTAGTGTACAAGTTTAAAATTTTATACTTAGCTAGTATTATGATCTGCAAAAATTCTATTAAAACAGATGTAATATATCCACATGCATTTGTAGAAAAAAAAAACTGTTACTTGCATAGGATAAGCTTTCTCACAAATGGCTCTTATGTCTTCACAGTAATAAAGCAGATATTCATTTCCTATTACAACAGATACATCTGTTCTTCTATTACATAAAAGCACATCTTCGAAAATGTGTTTCAGAAGTTGCTACACATAATCTTTTATTTTAGTGCAATTCCCTAATAGTTATTATATATATAAAAATATATATGCAATACACCTGCACCTTTTAAAATATGCATCATGCAATACCTGAAGGATGCCTGTACAGATTTCTACAGTTTTATCTGCGTTACATACATACATTTTATATAACACTGATGAACTATCACAGTCATATAGCAAAGAAAAAAAAATATAAAATCCGAAATACTAAATTAATATAACAGTACAAAATATCATTCAGGCTAAACCCTGACCATTGATCCATTTATTATATAACGATAAAAAATTATAACTAGTTTAAAGGTTTACAGTAAACTTAACATAGTTCCCAACATGTTACAATATATTCTTTTCTTTCTTTATTTCTTGGAATGTAACAATCTCATTTATATACGAAGTTTGTCGAACTCTCAGAAGACCACTGCCATCCATTAATTACTTGAGAAAGTTAACTTTTATCATAAAATTTAGAAATAGATACTTCAACTACCAGTGACAAGCATTCAAAGTGAAAAATGGTAGCTTAACAGATGAAAGGAAATAATTCTTTTGCCGCATTACCTCCCTATTACTGCACGATTACCAAATATAACCATTCACATTCTTCCTATATAGACGTGGTGCACATCACCATCACAGGTACCAATCTTCCGCATATAAATATTTTAATACTGGCTCTAAGTTTATATATATATATATATATGTATATTGTACATCAGCACTGCCTATGCTCTCAGGTACTGTAAATTTTATTTTTATCAATGATTGCATCCTTAATCATTATATCTTAAACGTGGGACCAGCTACATTGCAATAAATACTGTATCTCTCTTTTACTTTGATTCATCACGCCTCTTATCTATTAGTACTTAAGTTTTAAAATTAAGAATTTTATTTATTTAATTAGCCTTTGGCTAGCTGGGGGCTCTATTCCCAGACCCCCGCGTTTGCTCGACCTACACACTCGCCTCTCTTATGTATCAATCTTTGCATCAACAGTGAATTTTGTGCATTTGCTCTTAACATTTCCTGAATTTGGCTCAGCTCGGTGCTTCGCCCCCTCTCCCTGACACCCGCATTTACTCGGCCTACAGCCTCGCACCTCTTAAACCCAAAATTCTGCCAAATTTAAGTTTCTTTTCGTATTTCAACTATCTAAAAGATAATATTTTGTAACCCAAGAAAACAACCATTAAAATAACATGGGAATTTGTTCATCCACCCTTTACACCATTTAAAAACTAAAAATATTCATTTTTGGCAATTTTCCTGGGGGTTAGTCCCGCAAGGCAACAATCATTCCAGGCCTGCCGGAAGTGCCTAAACATTTTGGGGTGTAAAAGGTGTCCCATATAAATAACATGGGAAAGATTTTTCAGTTCCCCATAAAACCACTCAACAGTTGGAAATTTTTATTTTTGGTGATTTACTTAGGTAACGCTAACGAAAACGTACAAGCATACCGAATTTCAAGTTTTTATTACAATTCCAAGTACCTAAAACATGAGACTATAGGTAAAAATAAAATAAAATAAATAGATAGATAAATAACATGGGAAATGTTTTCATCCCTGCTTTAGATCCTCTAAAAATTAAAAAAAAAAAAAAAAAAAAAAAAGAAAATCACTTTTGGCAATTTTCCTGTGGGTTAGTCCCGGAAAGCTACAATCATGCTAAATTTCAACTTTCCACGTCAACCGGAAGTATCCGATATTTTATGTCAGTTCGTCTAGTTTTATATATAGTTAGGATATTAACACCCCAAGATGATACTCTCTTAGCTAATGAACTGGAACTCTCAGCACGAGTCAAATTCGTAACCACACAACTAATAGAGAAGGTTCTAATCTCTCAATAACGAAACAGCAATGTGATGCTTTTACAACCGAGATTTTGGTTACATATTTCAAGAGTGTTAAAGAGATAATGCACAGTAACAATGATATCTTTAATACTGTTTGTACAAGTTAGCCGGTTAAGTTCCTCCCCCACAATGGTATATGACATACACATGAAAATCCAAGATAATACTAGTTACCACGATTATCTATTACGACAGATGATATGAGGAAGGTCCCCAAGATGCAATACGAAGATTTTATGCCTCACTTATCAACGTCTCTTCACAACCTTTCGAAATTTTTAAAGAATTGTGCTGAAGCAGAACTTTACTGCACTTCCAAAATACAGCGAAGCCTAGTGCGATGAACGTGGCTTCAATGGTAATATCTATCACCGAATTATAGTATACCATCGAAATTCTACAAATACTTTAAAGCCACTTTTCAAACGAGCTATGCCACAAAAAGCATTGTATGCATTTAATGATATGTATGCTTCTCATGCACAACAACGAAAGACAATAATAATAATAACAACAAAAAACAATGATGAGCACAACAGTATTTAAGTTCGGATACAATATTCAGGTCGCGACATTTTGATCACGTGTGATTTGAAACTCACTTTGCAAAACAATCCTACAAAAATGTTGCACGCTGAAATCAAAATTGCACGCTTCGACAACAACCTTTAACCATCACAATAAAAACGATTTATTAAGGAATTATAAGAATACAATTGTACATCGCTGTCTCGGCTGGAACAACCAATCAGTCAAATTCAAATATATTCACGAGAAACCTAAAGATTCATATTCTATTTTTAAATCCCGCACAGAACAGTACAACATAATTGTATTGTGTTATACAACGGGCTAGAAGCTATAGTTGACGGTTTTTCTCAGTTAAGAATTCGGAACTTTATTTCGGAAGAAAAAGACGAAAATTTTACGACAAAATAGTAATAGAATGAGATGTTTTTAACAGCTATCAAATTGATACTACTATATAATAAATTTATTCTAGACGGATGGGAGTTGAAGCGTCCTAACTACTTTCTTGATTACTGCGTGAGATTTCTAATGAACGAGATAAATAGTTTAATTCCCATAGAAAAATCCATCAACTGGCTTGATTTTAATCAATCCCTCTGGCGAGAATCTTCAGGAAGGGTAAAAATTCAGTAGATTATAAGATTCATTGAGCTCATGTAGTACACTAAATGCAGTATATATACACATTTTCAATCAGAATACTCTTAAAATGAGAGCTAAAAGTATGAAAGAACTAAATACAAATAAATCATTTGTTTTATGTCCTGCTAAAATAGCTTCAATAGATCGGAATTCTCTAGAAATAACTTCTAAGCAGTGCACAGGAAATATTTGGAACCTCATAATAGGGAGGACCTCTACGGATAGAAATATACAGACTGTGATAAAAACACTATCACCAAACTTTGAGAGAAGAATTCTTACAACAATTGAAAGGTAAAAGCTTTTAACAAACATGGGGGTCGAAAAATGCTTCCTTTTAAACCGTGTGGTTGTTATGTACCACCAAAAGTGTGCAAAAAATCAATGTCAAAGAACCCTAACTTAAAAAAACACCTGTCGGAGGTCTATCTCAAGTAATTCGAGTAACTGATTAACAACTAGTAAGAATTCTAAGCTAAATACAGTGGGAATTGTATCATGCTTACGCAACGAATTTTCGAAGTGTAAATTCCGTATCTGCTGGAAATCTTTCTGATATACGACCTTATCTTATAAAATACATTGTGATGATGCGGTACGACTCCCGACTCTTGTGTAATTTTTCGAACCATCTGAGTTAAGTTGTATTAGTATTTAAGCTAGGGCACTTTAAAAACACTTTTTTTTTTTTCACTTCCGGCAGCTTATAATTAAAAGGAGACGTTTTTCAACAATGTTTGTTAAGAACTTTTTTCTTTGTTTTAGTATAAGGTCGAAGTTTGGTCGGTTGTGTTTCCACAGTTTTTTATTTTTGTTTTTGTTTTCAGTAGTTTTAGAAATATTGAAACTCTTCTCCCAAGCTATCAGCTATGAGATCAAATGTTCTAAATTCCAACAACACTACTGGTCCCGGTACCCTAGCCAATCCCCTTAAATCCTAATGCAACAATCATGAGAAGCAAAAACACGATGGTACATATACATTTTTTTTTTTCATTTAAGTCTCAACAATTGAGCTTCACTAAACCTAATACATGAGATTCCTATATCTATCTATATATATATATATACATATACACGTATTATAGCAAGACACTTTTGCATGTTAGTGCGTAAGACACGGTCTTTTAAATTCACTACAGCATTCAACGGCACGAAAATAAATACTTCTTTATCTTACGTACTTTCTTCATTTCATTTTTAACAACCCTTTGGTATTTATTAAAAAAAAAAAATTAAAACAGGAATTCAGATATTGTTCCTTTGTAAATACTTGAACAAGTTCATCTGTAGACGCGTAAGTTAGTAACTTTTATGGAAGTTGTTGGATGGAGGGAGTCTGAAGTCACTAACAATGTGTTCGAAATTCTTCGTACTTTTTCAGATACAACACATCAGCCTCTGGGCCATTTAATAAAACTATGCCACATCTCCAGCAAGTCTGTAGCTGTCAACAAACATTAAGAACACTTGCGGTGGTGAGCATTTCGCAGTGTTTATCTTCTCGTCACATTTGTTCCACCGCCTTCAGAAGGATATACAAGCCACAAACAAGGTACATGTTAGGTATAATTCCCATTGAAGCATCAGTTCTACTAAATTCAGCTGCATCTCCTGAAAAAAACAAATAAATATTGTCAGAAGATTGGAGTTATATAGCAAATAATAGTTGGTGAATATTGGATTGGGTTTAATGCCAAGTACATCGACTGAAAGACGTTGAAATTTGAGGAAAAGTCAAAAAATAAAGGTACATTTATTCTCATGGAAGAAAACTGAAACATACATTATTTTTTTTTACATAATCTCTCTGCACTTTAACGCACTTTTCCCAACGTTTCACAAGCTTTTATTTATTTATTTTGTATTTATTCCGTGGGAAAAAAAAAAAGTTTTTCGGTTGCACCTGTAACCATTTTTGCACCGCATCAATGACAAGCTGACGATTGACGTTTGAATTTCTTAACTTCTGGTGATGATGGGTATTTCCAAACCATGCTCGCAGCCTTACTTTCCGGTTCGTGATGACGTACCCGAATTTAATCTACAGTAACGATTTGCTGTAAAAATCCATCTCCCTCGCGACGATAACGGGCTAAATGTTTATGAGAGATGTCCAACCTCTATGCCTTATGCTTTCGATAAACAGCTGTCACCATATTGCACTTGCATTTGACGAATAATTCCGCACGTTTAACACCTTCCGCAAACAAAAAGCAAATCGCTGCCCTCATTTCCTCCTTGGTGCTGATCGACAATGGAGCTGCCACGTTTAACTGTCTACTACACTCCAACGACTAACGCGGGAATAAGAGTGACACGTTGCATAGAAGTGTTGCAGACGACACTAATTCAGCGCTGGATACTAGCAGTGTTACCAAAACCTAGTGCGAGAAATTGCAAGTCCCTTTACTTTTTTTCTCCTCGTATGTTTCACTAATTGTTATGTCGAATTAGTACTAAAAATGAATGAATGTCATGATATGGATAGATTTTATAACAAGAATGCAAACGAATTGATCTTTATATGGATTTGATTCTGTTACGAAAAGATGCTATGTGCAAGTTGTTAAATAATTAATTTGATGAAAAATTGCTTATTTATTACACTGTAATTACGATTTAATATTTGGCCATCATAACAATTTAAGCCGAATCCACTTCACGAATTATCATTATTTACCAAACTTTTCACATATGAGACGATATACTGGATGCAAATGGAACAACAGACATATTAGAATGACGCTTAAATTTTGAGATTTTTCTTCTATCTTTTCATATCTGGACGTGCAACATACTAGAATTTTGTTAAATGCGAATCATTGTTGTGAAACAGCCAATTAAAACTGTTCACGAAAACTGAAAATAGGACGATTGTGAACTCACTCACTCACTCTATGGCCCATGGAACCCGGAGGTTCAATGCCGCGTTCACAAAATCTCTCCACTGACTTCTATCCTTAGCCAATTGGATCCAGTTTCTATTTTGTATTCCAATTTCTGTGAGATCCATCTTAATATTATTCTGCCACCTACGCCTACGTCTTCCTAATGGTCATTTTCCGATTGGACTTCCTGTCAAGACTTTAAAAGTGTTCCTACTTTCTTCCATTCTAGCTACATGACCTGCCCACCTGAGCCTCCTAGACTTGATGATCCTAACCATGTTTGGTAAATGGTATAAATTATGAGTTCCTCGTTATGAGGTTTCCGGCGTTCCCCATTCTCGTTCCTCTTGGGTCCGAATATTCGTCTGTGGATCCTGTTCTCAAATACTTTTAGTCTACGTTCTTTCCTCAGAGTAAGCGATCATGTTCCGCATCCATACAGTACAACAGGCATGATTATCGTTTTATATGTTTTAAGCTTCAAATTACTCGACAGCATTCGCGACGACAAAAGATTTTGAACTGAATAGCAACACGAATGCCTTGCTTTTAGTCGACATTTAATTTCTTCGTGAATATGGTTTTGGTATGTTAATACTGATACTAGATGTTTGAAAGTATCAACTTTATCAAAAAGTATTATCTGATATTTTGTGTAATTTCCAGTATTACGATCTCGACGAACTTCCATGTATTTAGTTTTCTCTCCATTTACTTGTAAACCCATGTCCCTGCAAGCGTTTAATAAGACCTCTGCATTTTTTTCTTCTACGATAGACATACATTTACATAACTCAGACTTAAAGTGATGTGGTTTCTAATTCTGCAAACAATACATACCCATTTGGAATTTCCACGTTGGAGAAGACATACGCCCATCACCACCATTGGAATAGGCTAAGACTCTCAAATTATACATCTTTCCTGGGGAAAGACCACGTATATAAGCTTCCAGATTTCCTCCTACTTTAATAATTGTATCATTGGCCGTACTCATATCCTGGTCAACTTCCCATACTCGTATCTATTGGAAAAGAGAAAGATATTGGTAGAACATTTAACAGAGGTGATAGATACTGTTTAATTTTTCTTAGAAGAGTTATTTAATAAGAATTTGCTGAACAACATTTGTCTTCACGCGTCAATCAAGAGATTCAGGCATTGTAAAAGTACTGTTGTAATGTAATGTTGAATTTTTATTTATTTCTTTTAGCCTTCAAGACATAATAAGGATTTCACTAAATAACTAATTATTAAGAAAAAGAATACACTCAGCACAGATTTCATAATACCTTATAGTAATTCTTGACACACAGTTGAATTATGAACTAACCCATCCACATCTGTAGTCAAGTGCAGTAATAGACATGTGCAAGCCGTTAATAAATCTGCTGTCTCTCTTACAAAGGGTTCGCCGATTTGCATTGATGCCAAGAAGGTTACGAGAGATTGACCAGATCTTCCCTTGAATAATACTATCTTTCTATTTTAACCTTCGAAGGAAGAAAATTGGTTTTGTTTGTGAGCAAAGTATACCTCTTAATTTCTGTTCACCACTGCTTTAATTCCTTCGTCGTTTCCTTACTTTTTCAAAAATCATTAACTCTAAAATTCAAAAATAAATACAGCGGTGATTTGTGATAATAGACTGTGAATTATCAATTAATAATACAGAAATCATGTGGTAGTTAAGACAGGTCCATTAGTCACATATCGACGCTGCATAAGGTATAATGATATCAAAACTCGATAGAGAAATACCTTATATCCTATAAGCGGTTCTTCATCTTGGCTTGGTGCAACATATCGCCACGTAACTTTCACAGTCGTCGGGTCAACCCCTGTTACATGCACGGAAGTAGGTTGTTTCTGCGGAGCTTTCCTATACGTCCGTTCTGAAATAAGAACATATATAAATTTTACGATACTTAAACTACTTAAGCCTTTAAAAGAAAACATGAAAAGTTTCACAAACTTTTGTCATTAATAAAACAATGAGCTAATTTCTTGATGCAACACATACAGAAGGCCAAGCTTATGAGCGGTTAATCCAAATACGATAATCACCTTGGAGGTTTTCTGGCTTTCCAAACAGTCCTAACAAATTTTTAGTGTGGAATTATATAATGCAGAATTTCAAAACATGTACTCGTCACCGAATATCATATGGATCGAGACGACACTTGGGTTGAAGATATAGGTAAATAGAAGTTACACAATGGAAACGTTCATAATAGTCTTAAGACGGCACCATACTTTGGTTGCGTATGAGGCCTAGAATGAGATGGGAAGTAGGATCTTTAGGGATGTGGGTAATGAAATCCTGACAAGATTAACTTGACGCATGATAGGTTTCAATGTCCAAACTGTGTGAGACAAAAAGCATTTGGTTTTCTTAAGCTCCAGAGTTTGTTAATTATTTCAAATTGTGTTTCGTGTTCCTGTGGCTACATTTGATACATAATTCACAGTATTACTTTTTACAATTATTCCACTTTTTATTTTTTAATACATCCTCCAGTTAAACACTGTAGGCTAAATAAAGCTTCTGACCCCACATGCCAAAGACTCATGTGCTAACAATCATCTACTTGGGAGTACTTATTGTGAAAGAAGATTATTATATTAATCCTGGAAGTAAGCGTCGAATTCCGAAACAATACACTCAATAATAATAATAATAATAATAATAATAATAATAATAATAATAATAATAATAATAATAATAATAATAATAATAAAAGAGCTATACCAGAAGTATAGGAATTAGGCAGCATCTATTGAAGAAGCTTCCAATTACTTACATATCAAAGGTGAACATAGAAATCTATGATAGAATAAATTAATCTAAGCTTCTGTAGTACAAATAATCTTTGACAGCTAAAGAAGAACATTCCAAGGCAGGCCCCGCAGCCAGCCACAGAGATTTGGGGGAGCCATGAATAGCATAGGGGGACCAAGTGATTAAAAATTCTCTTACAAATGTCTAAAGTGTGTTTTTTGAATTAATAACAGCATTTTGTACTGAGGTTTGGAGAGGCCATGAAAAGTTTAGGAGGGTCAGGCACCCTAACCCCCGTCTAGTTGCGGGACTGTTCCAAGGCGTGTCAGGCAAATTTGTTAGTAGGTGATTATGTACTCATCATATCCATTCTAATAATCGTACTACCGGCTCTGTAGGCTACAAACCATTAGTCCTACATTCAAACAATTATTTCTATACTAAACAAACTTTGCATATGCAAGAAAACATTTCTACCTTCACCAGGGATTACAGCCGTTAAATGGTGCATCACAAGCAAACATTTATCATCCTAAGGGCATCAAAATAATATACTACATTACGTATCAGTACTTACCCAGGATACGTTCACTTTCAGGACCTTCTCCAGCTGAGTTATAACACATAACTTTAACAAAGTAGTAAGTGTCAGGTTGCAGACCAACAATCAAGGCCCAAGGTTCTGTGCTACGACTCAAATAATAAACGGCATCTTCCTCTCTGCCCTCTCTCTTCCAGTACTTCAGCTTTAAAAATGAAAACAAAATATTTAGCATATAAGCATATACTGACAGATAACAGCTTGTAACAAAGGCAGGAAATTAACAGGTTAATTAAAAAATAAATAAATAAATAAACTCTTTCAATCCATCTTCAAACATCATACCGGTGATATTTAAGAAGGAAATTACTCTTTCTGTATATTACTCAACCTGAATACTGCTCTATATATTCATATTTTACAAAATGTGTGCTTTAAAGTGATGTAGTATATGCAATAACGCAATACACAAGCTTTTTATTATTACTGTTGTTATTATTATGGGCAACCAATGGTGTATGCTCATATGTATAATAGCTCTGTTGTGGGTAGTGCGCTAAGAAACCATAATGAAAGCAATTCTCAAGAAAATTAACAAAAATAAACCAGTTGAGAATGCTCCAAGGGCATTGCTAGAACGAATTTAAAAATAATGCAGAGAAAAAAATGAAATGAAATCTCCACGTTTTACGTCCCACGTATACGCCGGTTAGGCTAAGGAGATGGTGATGATGAGTAATGAATGAAATTGTGGAATGAAGAAAGTGGGAGGAAACGGGAGAACCCCGAGGAAACCCACGCACACGGTGTTTGTCCACCACAAAGTTCACTTGGCGGGGGCTGGGATCGAACCTGGGACCCCAAGCACCAGAAGAGAACGCTTTACCACTGAGCCACCGCGGCCCCAAGAATGGAGAGATGGAGCGGGAAGGATAACTGTGATTGTTCCTACATGTAAAAGTAAATATTTTTATCCACACCTACTGTTTCTCGCAAAATATCATCTCTGTATGACTTACGGTTCCCGAGATATGGCTCCTTAAATCTCCCAAAATCGGAACTTTTATGGCCAATATCTAGGGAACGGCAAGACTGACGCGACAAATTCCATCACTTTTTCAGGCAGTTTTTGATGCTCTATCGAAAGGAGGGCTCAAAACTGAAAAAAAAAAAAAAAAAAAAAAAAAAAAGAGAGAGAGAGAGAGAGAGATATGGAGAATTCAGTAACAAACTTTTTTAAGTTCGTAGAAAATTTATGATAATTGTATTTTAGTATATTTAAATAAAAGAACAGTGTATGGATCATGCTACCTTTAAGGTGCGAAAAATTTATCAACAGAAACACTAAATTTTCTATTAAACTTTCTTCATACATAAAAGTTCAGAAAACCAATTGAAAGGTCTCATATAGTTTGAACTTGCAACCTTTCTTCGCTCAATAACGATATCACTGTTGCTCTCTTTTGAACTCAGAGCTATTGTATATACAGTTCACTAGAGAATCGCATACGGCTTTAGCCTAACGGATCAACCAATTTGGATGCTATATATATACAAAATAAAATTTAAATCTAACAGAGCATTTACAACATAATTGTTACATACAATTTTTAGTCATCTGTCTGTCCTTTAGGTTAACACAAAGAGTGTACACCAAATTCTGAAAACTAACTTTTCCTCAAATAAATCAAGCCAAAACAGTACAAAAAATCATTATATTTTAGTGCTAAACAATTACTTACCCTATGTCCAATAAGTTTACCACGTATTCTCTCCCGACTCTGATCAACGGGAGGCCACGACACATTGATAGCGGTAGAGTTGTACGACAAAGCTACCACCTTGGCAGGCGAAACCTGTGGCATTTGTTCAGCACTATATATAACTGCTTCTTCTGATACGGGGCCGGCATCTATTTCATTAATAGCCTGTAACAAGAACGTCATAATTATCATTATAACTTTGTTTTCGCATTTAATACCACGATATATTGGTTCACTGATTTGGGAGGGATGAGCTTAATGAAGATGTCATCATCGGATGTATACACGGTGGATCACTTATATTGATATGCTCTTGTAACTTTTAAACTAATGGACGAAAAGCACTGTAAATTTGTACCATGCAAATATCAACAGCGGACATTGCTTGACACACTCCGCGACATTAACAGGTAAATAGTATTGCCAAAACAACGTAAACTTTTATTTTTTCAAGTTTCACTACGTTACGTTATTACATTTTTCAAATCTACATGTCAAACGAGAAACGTATAATATCGCATTTAATATTCAGTGTTGCAAACTAAGAATACTATAATATTGCAAACATCCAAATTTTGGAGGCCTTTACAGCAGGAACAATGTGAGACGGACGATGCAATACACATGCTAAGTAATTTAGTATGCAATACTATGTTCATGGCATGACGGGAATGAACAGGAACGAAGTTAGGAGTGTTTCAAAATTTGACATTTTTCAAAACCCTTTATTTCGAAAAACTATTTTAAAAATGAAATGAAATCTTTGAGTTTAACGTCCCACGATTATACCTGTTAGGCTAAGGGAGACGATTAAAGCAAGTGAATGATGGTGGGAGAATTGGTGGAATGAGGAAGTGTGAAGAAACGGGAGAACCCCGTGAAAATCCACGAGCCTGATGTTATCCACCACAAACTTATATGGCCAGAATTCGAACCAGGAACCCCACGCACCAGAGGTAAGCGCTCTACCATTGAGCCACCGTGCCCGCACTTACCAAAAATATTGTTGTTAAATTATAGAAGGAAAATACACCACCATTAATCTTAAAAAATTCCCACAAATGCGTTATTTTAAGCAATGTAACAATCTTTACCATTGTTTCATATCTGCGCAACAGTTTGAAGCATCAAATTGCTGTAACCGACATTATTTCCTATTGAAAAACCTCTAAGTAACTGAACGTGATAATTATCTAAGAACTTTTTCGAAATAAAGTCATTTCAAAAAAAAAAAAAAAAAAAAAAGTTAAATTTTCAATTTCTTGTGACTCTGTCTCTATTTGTTCGAAATACGTTGTATGACGACCGTAGTATTCGACAGTAAGGCACTCTGGATGTGCATTGCTGCATTCGTTTCACTTATAAGTGTTGTAGAAGCCTCCAAAATTTGGTCATTTTTTATGTTTGTGATACTGTAGCGTTCTTAGTTTACAACACCGGATAACAAGTGTCTTACTTTAAGTTTTCGTTTGACATAGAGATTTGCAAATATGTAATAACTTGATGTAATGCCATTTTTTTAAAAAAAACGTTTAGATTGGCAACACTTAATTCTGTTGTATTGCGGAGTATGTCCAATAGTGTCTCTCTGTCTATATTTGCATGATACGAAATTTCAGCGTTTCGTATCTATTAGTTTAACATTTACAAGGGCGTATTGAGATAAATGTTCAACCCTGTATATACCGGGCGTAATAAAAATGCGAGGCCATAGACTATCTTTGTTATGAATAAAGAAACGAAAAAATGGAAAAAGAACAAAGTTGTTTGAACCTTCACCATACTTACAACGCAGTATTGTTGGAGAATGAGTTTCAGGTGTTCTAGCTTCTCTCACACAACAATGTGCATGTTCCCCATGTCATATGTGTGTGGCATTATGTTCCTTTCGACCAGTCTGCTGAACTGGCAACATTGTATTTTTATTCAACATTGGACGAATTACCAGCGTGGCGCCCAAACGGCTGGTGTAGTTGGAAAAAATCCTCCATTTTAAATTAATTGGAAACAATTTTTTCCATTAACTTTCTTCTCTTCACTTTTCGGTACCTTTATTCATGACGGAGATAGCCTATGGTACCTTTATTCATGACTTTTGTTACATCCGGTATATATTTCGATGCAACAAACGAATACAAAATGATTTACTCATCAAATAATACTAAATACATCACAAAACTAGAAAAGTACACACGAACTTTCGCTGCAACGCTTTCTTATATACAGGTATGTCCCAAAAGTCATGAAATATTATATATATATTCAAAGAAGATTAAGTAACAAGCTCTGTGCAAAGGGTTACTAGTATTCTTCAAAGTATTATCGATGAGCATCTATACATTTTTTCCACCGACTTTTCCATGACCAGTACGCCCCCTCGAAGGCCTTGACGGGAAACTTCTTTAAAGCTGTTGTCACAACCGCTTGAATAGCCTCGATGTTGTCAAAACGCCATCCTTTGAGTACTTTCTTGATCTTGGAGAACAAAAAGAAGTCAGCCGGATCAAGGTCCAGGTAGCGGCGATGTATTTTCGCACGCGAAAAACCCTTTTCTGCAATCTTTCCAGAACATCCACATAGTAGTAGGCAGAGGTAACGGACTGTGCTTGAGGTACAAACTCTTTGTGAACCACTCTTAGCATCGAAAAAGACAATCAACATTGTCTTCAATTTGGATTTGCTCATCCTCGCCTTCTGTTTCGGAGACGCCAGGGTGTGCCATTCATCACTCTGGTGCTTCGTCTCTGGGTCGTACTGAAATGTCCACGTTTCACCACCGGTAATAACGTTGTTCAAATAATCCGGTTCAATTTGCACATGTTCCTCCAGTTCACTCACGGTTAACACTCGATTGACCTTTTGCTCGTCTGTCAATAATTTAGGGACCAGCTATCGCATGTTCAATTCTTTCGTAATGATGCGATGCACAACAGGTTTCCGAATGTTCAGAGTGTCAGCTAACAACCGAACACTCATTCGACGGTCAGCATTCACCAACTCACGCACACCAGTCACATTTTCATCAGTTTGGCTTGTTGATGGCCCTCCATAGCAAGAATTCTCGTCCACCCTTTCCTGCCTCCCCCCCTTTAAACTTCTTAAGCCACCTCCTAACTTGCACATACGAAAAAGCAGACTCCCTGTAGGTATATTTAAACAGTTCATGAGTTTCTTCAGAGTTTTTCATCGATTTTTGTGCAGAATTTGATCGCCCAACGTTGTTCGAAAGTATCTACCATGGTCTCAAAACAGGGGTGCACTAAATCAGCGATCCTGATCCCACCGATACTCGGAGCAGATTGACCTAGGGTGCGCTGCAAAGTTGAGGGTCCTGCCCACCTAACTCAACACCCCCGAACGTAATGCTGCGACCTGTTGGGACATGGCATATATATATATATATACACTGGCTGTCGTAAATTAAACAACAAACACAAAATGTGCAATACAAAAGAAATGACGCAAGGAGGGCTGGCGAAAAGCAGAGAAGACGGATGTCGTAATACAACGAGCATTGGCGAATGATCGGGGAAAGATTGTTCGGAAGAACTTGCGACTATGCTGCCCTAACACGACTTCGTAAAGTACTAGGTGCAAGCAAAGACTACATGAACTCACGGAATTGTTAGCTGACAGTGTATATAGAGTGCAGAGGCAAGTCAAGTGGAGCGAAGCAGTTGAATATGACAACGAGGCATCACTTGCTGGATGAATTACGCTGGTGTGCCATCGGTAGATTGCAAACAGGACACCGTCAAGCCTGTGGCCCGGTGGCTCAATGTCGATCGATCAGTGGTCAGCAGGTTATGGAGCAAGTTCCAGAGAACGCAAAATCCTTCGAGAAGTTACAGTGGCGGTCGACCGCGTGTGACATCGGCCAGGGAAGATCGATATATCCGTTTAAGAAGTCGAAGAAACAGGTCTACAACAGCAAGCCAAGTGCGTGTGGAGGCTATTGGTGCCACTGGAGGTCCTCTATCAACAAGCAAAGTACGTAGACGAGTTCACGAAGGTGGATTGAATGCCAGAAGATCAGTGGTGTATCTACCCCTTACCCGGCGTCACAAGATGCAGCGATTAAATTGGGCAAGACTGCATGTGAATTGGACTCAGGAGCAATTACTAAGTTAGTTCTTTTTACTGATGAGTTTAGATTTTCTCTGAACACTGATTCTCGACGCAGATTGGTCTGACGACAAACAGGAATCCGTTACCATCCATCCAATATTCTTGAAAGGGGTAGATATGGTGGTGCAGGTGAGCTTGTGTGGGGTGGCATCTCGCTTGGAGATGGTATATTCTCCCGCGTGGCACAATAATAGCTCAGCATTATAGGGATAATGATCTGGATCATTACGTTGTATTCTTCGCTTCGCATGTGCTAGAGGTCAGAGATTCATTTTACAGGACGATAATGCACGTCCCCATAGAGCACAGCTGGTCAAGCAGTACCTGGAGCAACACCATATTCAACGAATGGAGCAGCCATCGAGGTCCCCGGTCTTTAACCCGACCGAGCACATGTTGGACGACGCATTGCAAGCCTTGTACTCCCTCCACGAACTCTCCAAGATCTTCAACGTGCTCTTCGTCAACAATGGACCCAGATACCAAATGAGCTGGTACAAACACTTATTACTAGCATGAGACGACGTTGTGAGTCCTGTATTGCTATGTACAGTGATCATATCCCTTATTAATGTCAGAAAACCATCCTGACATTAATATCCTTTTGCGGGTTCAGTGTTTCCCAATTTCAGTGCCACCTACGTCAAGCATCACTTTTTTTCCCCCCACGAGTATACTTTCATTTTGCAGTTTTCCTTGCTGTATGGCGTAAAATAGGTGCTCCTTTAATTTCAATAACAATTTGTTCACCAGCATGCGTTTACTTTCCTTATACACCTGAGTATTCATTTGTTCCTTAATTTTAAGACGACCAGTGTATATTTATTTAATTTATTTCCTGACTTTTGGAACACATCTTGTATATTTAAAAAAAAAAAAAAAGGTTTGATACAAAGTGAAGTTAAGATTAGATTTACACATAAGTAGATTTCCATTTGAAAATGTAATTATTAGGTCTAAAGTCAGGGCGTTTTTTTTTTTTTTTTTTTTTCGAATAAATTAGATGTAATGCCGTATTACGTTAGGAAGCGGCTCTTATAATTTGGATTGCTTGATTGGTTGATTTGACGTCTAACGCCCCTTCTAGCACCTAGAGTATATGAGGCATGGACTTACATCTTAACGAGGAATCAAAACCACTCGAGTTCCCACTGGGAATAAAACCCGCGTCTCCTTCGCCGAAAGCACGTACGGTAACTACATCCATTAGGGAATTCTTCATAGATTTGGAATACCTTGTACAGAAGATCCAACTAATTTGTTTACATAGCTGAGTAACGTTCCTAAGAGACTGATTGATAACCTTCCTAATCAGATACACATCTTTCAATAAGAGATGATACCGAATTAACTATCAAAATGCTTGACAAGCAAAATATAGGCTTGTATTAACGAAATAATGGCTTTGTTTATTTTTGTTCAAATAAAAAATAAAAATGTAGCACATAAATTCAATAAGTTCACTTCGTTTATTTTTTAAGACTAATCATTTGCAGATTAACATCTCTCTAATATCCATAGCTTAACACGGAATCCAAACTACATAAATTCCCAACGCGAATCGAAACTGGCTTTTCTTCGCACTAAAGTTGAGACACTATTGAACGACGAAAGAACTGTAAATACTCACGTTATAGTTCTGTCACATTTACAATCTAATTTGCAAACTAAGTTTAGTGAAGGAGTCTCAGCATACGAGACACACAGGCTCAGATAAATGTGTAAACGGAATCTTACATCTTACCTTTCATATTGTGACGTGCAGATTATACATCGCAAATTCCCTGAAAAATTTTAGTCACTCAGATATCACAGAGAAAGTAAATTTTCAGTATGCAAGTAATTCTATATTTTGCTTGTATATCATGTATCATGTATATATATATATACTAGTTGAAATATCCATTCTTCGCATGGGTCAGATAAAATACCTATGTGAACAAACAATGAAAGAAAAAAATATCCGTCATTTTCTACTACCTTTACATATCTTTGTAAACGCCCCCTGAGCCACCCTGGTTCGAATTAAAAAAAAAAAAAAAAAAAAACGCCCGTGGCTTCCAGCTGACTGGGGCAGTATTTGGAAGTAAACGCCTGTAAGAGTATCACCAATCATCTCAGCGACCGCGAAAACTGTGAATTTGACACTAATATCGTTCATTTTCCACTACTTTTACATGTCTCGGTAAACGCACCCCCCTGAGACCCCCTGGTTCGATTTAAAAAAAAAAAAAAAAAAAAAAAAAAAGACGCTTCGTCTTGGTCTGGGACCTCGACCAAGGTACCCGTGACCACAATTTGGTAACTCTCTGTCCACTCGTCTGGTCCCCAGCCCGCACACAGAAAGACAAACACACCAACAAACTCTATTTTATTTATATTAGATAAGATACTTACAAATATCTTACAAGGACAGAATCATATTACAACGTACTGTATATATATATATATATATATATATATATATATATAACTTCTTAACATGAACATAAATAAGACAAGAAAGAAATAAAATTAAACGATCAAAATCGTCATTAATTTTAACGGTGTTTCTGATCGTTTATTTTTGTCCCGTATTTTACTTCCTTAATTATAATTAAAATTAAAATTTAAAACTAGACAGCGACATGCTGCTGTTCATTGACATTTTATAATATTAATTTCCTAGAAGCACGAAAGAGATATACGTACCTGCACTTTAACTATATACTGCGTATAGAAAAAGTCCATGGATATACCCACAACATGCGTATTGACATTTCCCTTCTTCAATACTTCCGACTGGAACTCTATATCGTCATATTTCCTCCAGAAGACCTTGTAATGTATGCCTGGTCCATTCTGATCTTGTGGTGGAAGTGGCTAGAAAGGTAATTACAGAATGTAGAAATCTATGAAGTTCAACACAAGAGATAATAAACAATGGAAAAGACAGTAATGAGGATCACGCAAACTATTTCCATGCATGAGATGCGGATGCCAGCATTAGTCACCGTTACCCGTCAAGATGTTTAACGGATTGTCTCCATTAACGTCTCCGTTAGAGATAAATTACTGTTGGAAGAAACTGAATTCAAAACTTGGTTTATGTGTATAGGACATAGAATACAGATAGCCACAGTTCAAGACACGGTTGGCCGTTAAAAATGTTAACGAATTGACTCCATTAATGAAGTCGGCTTAAGTAATTGCTCTCTACTGCAAAAACATGATTTTAAAAAAAATCGTTCAACGTTAAAGTCGTTGTCATCAGTTACTATGTTAATAGATTGACTCTGCTAACGAACTCGGTCGTGATAATGGCTCTACCTATCTATGGAAAAAAAAAAAAACAGAATAAAAAATTTGTTTCCATGTATGGGATATGGGCTACAGATTACCACTATTAACGTCTCCGTTATCCTTTAATACGTTAACGGATTGTCACCACTAACAACCTCGGCCGATATAATCGCTTTAGCTATTTATCGAAAAAACAGAATTTAATAAATCGCTTCGATGTATAAATAGCCACCGTTATCCGTTAATATGTTAAAGGATTGAGTGCATTAACAAACTCGGTCCAGGTAATTGTTTTAGCTATCCGTTACAATAAACAATTAAAAAATTAACTTACATGCATAGGATATGGTTTATAGATAGCCATTGTTAAGGTCGCCGTTATCCGTTAATAGGTTAACGGATGACTCCATTAAAACTCGGCCGAAACGACCGCTCTAGCTATCTTTTGCAGAAACCAGAATTAGAAACTTCACTTACATGTACAGGATATGAGTTACAGATAGGCACCGTTAAGTTGCTGGTATCCGTTAACGGCCTGACTCTTCACGAACTTGTCCGAGATAATCGCTCTATCTATTGCAAAAAACGAAATTTAAAAAATCCCATAAATTCAAGAGTTATTGTGCGGAGTAACGGACGGACGTACTAACAACACAATATTATATGTCTTATGGCGTGATCCTAGTTTGTATTTCTATTTCTGCGAGATCCATCTTAATATTGTCCTCCCATCCTGCGCCTAGGCCTTCAAAGCATGTACTCAACACCGAATACAGGGTGAATGAAAAATCCAGACGCGTAAGATGGAAGAAAGGCATCGATCGCTAAAACTGAAATGTGCGGGGGATGCATAGTGTGTTAGTTGGAAAGCTCCTAGGATACTTTTCAGTATATGGAGATGAGATAATAACATAACGCCTGTCTTATGAGGTGAGTCATTACTCTGGTTGGACTGTTTCTCACAGGATATATATATTGTAGTCAAAGCAGATATTTATGGAAAAAAGAAATGATCACTGTAAATGTAAATATTTTTTTTTTTAAGTGATCAAGTTAAATAAACTCAAGAACCTTGATAATATAATCTAAATGGACAAAAAATAAGCTGTCTTGAAGGACGATGGTCATGTGTAAACTGATGACTGAAATCAAAATGGAAATTAAATGACGTGTTATGAATGATAAAGGTAATGTGTAATAATGGAATAAATAATAGACACTGGAAACAGGCACTTAAAATTTAAAAATGGGCACTAGAATGTCACTCGAGATAGTGAAAATAAATATTCAATACAATTAAAAAATTCAAGTCAAAGATAATGTTCAAAGAATAAAGAAACACCTGTTTGTTAATATCTTATTTCACTGTATATATATATAAACGTAGCTTGACATGTATTCTATGTATATTTGGTAAATATATTCTCTACAGCACTTTATCACTACACATAACAGTCCAAATTTTATACACTTATCAGTGCACGCAGCAGTCCAAGGTTTTACGACATCATATCACTACAAACAACACTTACGCCTATATTTCTCGGAAGAGGCAGAATCCCTTTTTGAAATATTAAATTATATGTTTTTTCCCCAATAAAATCTTATTTTGAAGAAAGTGCATAGAATAGGCAACGTTAGGCGCTAAAGCAATTATTTAGGCAGGAATGGGCGAAATAGGCAAAATAAAATCGGCTTAAATTGAAATTATAACGCCCTATATAAACTTTAAAACGTTATTTTTGATATCATATCTTTAATATGATTGATTTAATATCATATCTTTAATATTAAAGAATAGGCATTTTGCCTAACATCCGTTCTCTAGTTATTAACGAAAGGAATTTAAATCAATCTTCTTCAATCTTCTTCCTTTGCTAATTTTCCATCCATGAATCTTGACTGTACTTACGTCTGCCACATATAAATGAAATTACCTTTTACTACACATGGCTTCGGGTTCATCCTGTACTTTAACAAAGTGAATACATTTTCAAAATATATACAATGAACTACATGTTGAAGCAAATTACTTACATCCCAGGTTATGGTTAAATCTCCAATCTTTCCTCCTCCACCACCAACATTAGTTGGAGCCTTGTATGGCCTGTCTGGTGCTGTGCTGGAAGTTGGTGATGGTGCTGATGGCAATCCATACCCTAATTCATTTGCTGCAGCTACACGAAACTCATAAGACGACCAAGGAGAGAGACCATCGACAGCAGTTTCTTTACGTCCATTGTAGCGATCTACTTCTCTCGCAGTTACATCTACAAGAAAAAAAGAATTCGACAACTAGAAGCAATATATGTTTCGCCAATTACAATATTCATAAAATTACGGTAAAACATTTGCTTTCCGCGTACATATCCCATTAAAAAACAGGGAACTCAATCTGAAGTTCTGTACAACCGTATTTCGTGTTATTTATCTTTTAGAATGTACATGTAGAAAATTAAATGAAATATTTAAGTTTTACGTCCCACGTTTATGCCAGCTAGGCTAAAGGAGACGGTGATGGTAAGAAACGAATCGAATGGTGGAATGAATAAAATGGGAGGAAACGGAAGAACACCGAGAAAACCCATGCACACGGTATTTGTCCACCACCAAGTTCACTTAGTCCGAGTTGGGGCCGAACCAGGGACCCCATGCACCACAGGTGATCGCTCTACCACTGAGTCACCGCGGGCCCTCTTTAATTTTACAATTCTTCCGTTTTACACACTACCAATATATGAAAGAAATTAATCACTTGATTCGCGAAGAATCGAACAACGAATTCGTCCAACTTTTTGGGTGGTTGCTACCAGCAACTCAATCAGTCTTCTTAGTTATCTCGATAATTATTTCTTTCTCTCCTGAATAGAAACCAAATACAGTAAAACTTGTCAACTTGGCCACCTCTGTAAGTTGGCAACCTGCTCATCTTGGCCTGGTTCGTCTTGAACGTGCATTTTTCCGTAAAACATCCGTTACTTATTACTTTGTAAGTTAGCCACCTGCCTATCTTGGAAGTTGACCGCATTGAAGCAATGTTTACTCTATGATGATAATGATAAATCTACCTGCGTATCTTCGCCACGTAAAATACCATTTTGTTATTTTTCTTAACTCTTTCGATTTCCCATATGAGAGGCAGATGTTCTGTATTTGTGACTGGACATAAAGAAGCATAGATTCGCAAAATTTGTTCTTGGAGGTCAATAGCCAGAACACTACCCTGATAAAGGGTGGTGAAGGAAGATGTGAATAAGATAAAGAAAATATAGAAATTCAGGTAATTTTTGTACGTATTTGTTTACTCTGACTGTTTTGATAAAATCATGAGTAATATTGGCTCCTTTCATCAGTGGGAGCTTTAGTAATTCCGAAAAATTCTCAAAGTTAAAATTAACTATGTCAATTGTAAACTATTTGCCCCTGACGGATTGTCGAAAGGTAGCGGAGGTTTTGAAATAAGATTTTCTCAAAGCATATTTAGCTCCGAGGGAAACACTTATAGCTCATTAACAAGTGGAAGTTAACTACAAAATTAAAATGTGCATATGTACCAAAAAGAATAAAAGAAATGCGTCTAGATTGAACCACCATGAATAAATTTGTTTTTAATAACTGATTCGCTATTTTTCGAAAGGTACTGTACTAAAAACCCTATTCTAAAAATACATCAATCACATTTATTTTCTGTAAGTTGGCCACCTGTCTAAGTTGGCCACTTTTCAATGGAACTGATGGTGGACAACATAGGTTTCACTGTACCATTTATTACGTTTCGAAATAAACACCATTTTGCTCACAAGCAAAATATACGTTTTCACCTTTAGCAAACGATATTTAATATAAAACTCACTCAATAACATGCATATTTTTGTGGCTGCGTTTATGATGCAATTATAAATACATGAAATATACAACTTACTTTCTGCCAGGATGGCCCACGTATGGTTCCAGTTGGTACGACCTTCAATAGTATAAAACTCGATACGTCGTCCATTAGTAGCCCCATCTGTCCACTGAATAATAGCTGAGGTTTTCGTTACATCCACTGCTTGTACTCCACCTTCAACAAGAAACACAATAATTGCTGTGCATTGAAATAGTGTTACAGGTTTCTTCATAGAATTCATGCAAAGAACATTACAAGAGCTGACTGCAGCAACCCCTACTTAATTTCCTTCAATATTTATATTTTCGCGAAACTGTTAAAGCAATCAACTTGTATTCCAGCACTGCAATAGAACTTCTTGTTAAGCAGAAGCAAACAGAATATTAACTACTGCTGGAGAAATGTTCAGGAAAATGTGAGTTTTGAAGGAAGGGAAAATAAAAACTTTGAAGCTTCCCCACTGCTGAAGAATAAGTCTTTATATTGCGAGATGACGTCACAATTGCTATAAAGGCCGCATCATGTAGATTAAACAAAATAATGAGTAAGACTTTCTGTTAGTTACTTATGCTTTGTGTTTGACACATTTTTCTAGTGTTACATATACAGGGTGTTTCAAAACAACATCGACTACGTTCGGGAGGTGATTCCTGACACCAAGATAAGAAAAAGTATAGACCGATCTGGATGCAGAAGTGGTTTATAGGCTGCCGAAGACATGAAAAAATGAAATTTAAAGGTCCATAGCTCCAAAACTATGGGACCTACCGTAGGTGGGTCAAGACTTCACTTACGAGCTAGCATGTGCCCTATCCAAAGATCCAAGTTTCACAATCCTGCGGTACTTCCTCAACAATTTTTATAGAGGTAGTTGATGAGTACTTCAAATTATATACCCGTAGCCGAACTCCCTCTACAAAACTTGTTGCGTAAGTACCCTAGGATTCTGTAACGTGACTATTTGGATAGCGGATATATTAGTTACTAAGTGAAGTCTTGGCCCGACTACCTTAGGTCCCATAGTTTTGGAGCTATGGACATTTAAAATTCATGTTTTTATGTTTTCGTCAGCCTATAACTCCGAAAGGAAGCTTTTGTGCACCCAGGTTGGTCTATGCTTTTTGTCTTATCTTGGTGTCAGGAATGACTTCCCAAACGTCGTCGGTGTTGTTTTGAAACACCCTGTATTTACATCTCAGTTTAGAATTAAAAAAAAAGGAATATACTCTATTTTAACAAAACAGAAAGAAGTACAATCAAATAGCCCTAGAAAATGAATCAGATGTCTAAGATTAAATTTCTGGTATAACTTCATTGAAATAGATGTTCTGGGCCTAGCTGATCACTACAAAATGTACTCAAACATATTATCCGGAAATTTCAAAATCCTGCGATCTTGATTGACTCATTCGCAGATCACGGCGTCTTCAATCTGAAGTTTTACTTTATATCAGTCAATAAAACGCTGATAAACATTACCTGGAGGTCCAGGAGGACCTTCGACAGTAATCATTGTTTTCGTGGCGATTCTTCCAACGGCACTTTCAATAATACATTCATAATCTCCAGCTTCGGCAAATGTTGCATTTCTTATTCTCAAGGATCCTCCATCAGCTGCCTGCAAAACACAAGGAATTTAACGATGTCAAAAATGATATCAATAGAGCACCAGACATATTACTTTCGATTATAAATTTAAAGAAGTCCGTCGTATCGGTATTAAGCTGTGACAATAAGAAACTGCATATACCCTGTGATATCTATTTATCACATCACGCATACATTTTATTCTCAAACTGATACTAAATTAACAATCCTAATTATGTTCATGGGTAAAAACAAAGAAAACACTAGAGTACACAGATGTACTTTTGGTCTAGTGTCGTCATATATGTATAAGAAATTTTTCTTCTCTTTCTTTCCCGTTCAAGTGACTTCGAAATGTCTTCAGAGCCTGAAAACACTATCGTATACACCATGAAACCAATGACTGCGGCAAAAACAACAAATCATCCACTGTTTTCAGTTATCCATTATATTCAATAAATCATTCATGAGACATAATGAACCTATCTCAACGGATAAACAATATTTACAACCAATAATTTATATCGCTAAGTTTGTCTTGTAGGCCTAAAGCATTAAGTGCAGGTACAAATGCAACTTCTACATGTATCGTAGTTTTTATTTAGCAGGAAATATAATCTCTGATACTTTGTAACGATGTTACCTGATGGCGTGATAATCATCACATTAAATATTTAAATTTTAACAAAATATTGCCCGATAAAAAAAAAAAAAAAAAAAAAAAAAATTTCCTTATAACATTAAGTAAAGAAGGACGTCATAATGCAAGGAAAACAGAGGTAGGGTGCAAGTTTTATTTGGTTGAAATTCACGAGAAATCTCTGTCAACTAAACCGAACAGTAGCAACATGGCTCAAGATGCTTATCTTGGGAAGAAAGATGAGATGAATTTGATGATCTAGACAAAGGTATATATTTTAGTTGCCAGAGGAAGTGAGGAAAATTCCAGTAGTTTAAGGAGTTGAAGTAAAGGGAAAGAAATTGAAATCTTTGAATTTTACGTCCCACTTGACCCACGACCCGTTGACCTATCACACATCGTGATCAATACTGATCCACAACCCACAATGACCCACTACCTACCGTGACCCAAAAATGAAATCCCGGAGTTTTACGTCCCACGTTTATGCCAGCTAGGCTAAAGGAGACGGTGATGAGAAATAAATGAAATGGTGGAATGAAGAAACTGGGAAGAAACGGGAGAGCCCCGAGGAAACCCACGCACACGGTGTTTGTCCACCACAAAGTAAAGGGAAAGGACTTAAACAAGAATTCAGTTTTGTATGTAAGGGATGACAAGTATCTAGAAGGAGAACAAGTAAGTTTTCTCTATATCTTCCTCATCTCTCTGCGCTCCAAATTTTACTGCATTTTATTTACACCAAAATCATTTAATACATTCTTCAGAAATTAAATTTCTGACAGTATTAAACTTTAGTGATCATCAATCCTTTTAAGTCTTTAATATCCCTAATAATCCTCAACCTTCAATCTGCTCTCCTCTAAGAATTCGGGAAAAGAATATAAAAAGGCTTCAAAAATATACATTTAATGTGTCTCACAATTCCAAGAACATTTAATTATTACTATCTGAACCTGCGCCCTCTACACAGCGGATCATTCACATATGAGCATGAATCTCCTTGTCATTCCTCACAACATCTATACATGTCCTTTTACAAACAAGTGAAAGACGTCTTAATAAAAATCGGTAAGGGCTATCAAAGGGGAGATTTTTTTTTTTATATTTTTTCAACATCTCGCACCGTTTGCAAGATTTGAGACTACTTCCGGTTGGAGTTTCTAATTCATTTACGATCATTGCTTTCTTTCTTCTTGCATGCAGTATGTAATAAGCGAATACATTACATACACAATTAATTATAATGTCAGTGATATATGGTGTTCATTGGGCAAAACATTCCAAAGAATAAAGATTCATCTTAGCTTGGAGAAATGGTTATCCTCCGTTTTTCATAATCATTTGGGCATGAAACATACACCTGAGAGATGTGCAACCCCTGTATACAAATGTGTGGTATTGGAATGTATAACTCGTAGGATATGATGCTTTTCAAAATTTCAATACTTCTACTGTACTTCTAAAAAATGCAATACAGAAATAATAGCCATTTTCTTTTAAATATTCAATTAGAACTGAACAATCTACACAAAACTTGCAATCGATCATGAAATCGCCATCTTTCTAGAGCTTGTGGTTTCCGAAGTATCAATGTCAGAATAATTGACCACAAACGTTTAAACTTTTCTTGACCACAAACATATAAACCTAGCATTCTAATATATAGATTAATGGTGTATACTATAGATACAAAGAAAGTAATCTGCCCTATCATACGCATACTTACCACACGGAAATATCTATTGTCTCTGTCATGAATTCTCAAGCCATTGTGAGTCCAAATGTATGCTACATCTAATATTTCCTCTGCTATTGCGTGACAATTCAAGTTGACGTTTTCTTCTATAGCAGTCACCACTTTCGTTGGGGGTTCCAAAACAAATCTTGGACCACCTAATAATATTAAGAATAAAATATGATTCAGTTTCATGTAAACTTTCCCATTAAATAGTGAATCTAATATTCAACAGAAACGTACTTTTTTTATTGTATCATGTGAAGTGAAATCTTTGATTAACTTCCCACAGTTATTTCTGTACGCAAAAGGAGAGCTTGCACTAAACGCCTAGTCGGATAGGGAGGGGAAGAAGTGTAAATAAAGAAAAAAATACAGAAAAGAGAAGTATCAATAAAGCATTCAAGTGGTTTGTTCTTTTATTTATTTTTTTTTCTTTCTTTCCCATCTCCCTGATGAAGCGTTTAGCGAAAAGGCTAATTGTGTACTTTTAAATTTGTTACACAAAGGATGTCATAAATCATGGCAACCATTTTTTTTTCGCGAATTGGGGGATAACACGAAAAATTGACGATTGACATTGGAGAGCATATTGCATTTACTACCGAATGGTGCCACCAGATCGTGTATGTGACCACAGCTGCGAGCTCAGCTGGAAATTCAGTTGGTGAACGACAGAGGTCAGAGGTCAGAAATGAAGATCAGGAAGAGTGAACAACGTTTGTATGTAAAACTAGCATTTTTTCCGTAGAATGTATGAACGGAAATGCCGCACAGAGCTAAAGAAAGCACTTGGTACGCATGCTCTGCCCTACAGAACAATGGCGAAGTGGAAAGAGGTCTTCAAACGGGGCAAAGTACTGACTGCTGATCTGTCGCGCAGCGTGTCTGCAGACAAGGATGCATGGGTGATGGTCGTGAGCCAGTGCTTACGTGGTGATAGGCGCTGGACACTTACAGCATTAGGAGAGGAAACAGGAATTCCGACAAATAAGCCATACTTTACGAGAGGATCTGAACATACAGGAAGTTTGTGTAAAGTGGGTGTCATATCAATTAAGAGAGGTACAGAAGTAGACTCACTACAAAACATGTCGAATCCATCTGGAGAAACTGCACGAAGAAAGGGGTGCCATGTTGAATGGTATCATTGGCATGGATGAAACATGGGCATGCGCATATAAACCAAAACTAGAACTACAGTCTAATGAAGGGCATCATCCTGGGTCACCACGATAACACAACGTTCGAGAAAATCCTTCACAAACAAAGGTCATGGTCATTCTGGCGTATGACTATTAAGATGTTCTTGCGTGGCATCCAGTGCGTGAAAAGAACACTGGAATGCCCAGTATTACAGGTATTCATTAGTGTCGCAGTTGCTCGGCGCAGCACGCACCAAATGAGCAAAACTTCTGAACAACGCCTTTATCCTACAGGATAACGCGGCAGCTCACACAATAGACAGTGTCAAGTGTCTTTTGTAGCAGTGGGAATAGGAAGTGCTTCCAAATCCAACATATTCGTCCGATCTCAATCCATGTAGCTATGATATCATCCGCAAAGTAAAAAAGCTCTTGTGTGGGAAATGCTTTGCTAACAAAACAGACATTTTGACAGCACTTTTACGCAAGGTGGCTGACATCCAGCGAAACACAATGAAGCAAATAGTATTCAGCGCGTTGCCTATCTCTGGCAACGAACCGTCGGTGAACTCGGAGACTATTTCGAAGGCTACTAAACACTGTGGACAACCTAGAAGTCCTATACTGTAATCGATTTGAAACCATGTGTCAGTAGTTTTGTGAATATTTTTTTTTTTCCTATCATATCATAAACCAATGTTGTACGGTTGCTTATCGTTTGCTTTTTCCCTACTAGGATCTCCTACAGCCGGCATTCCTCTGGTGGCACCACTCGGTAGTACATGTCATATACTTTCCAACGTCTATCGTCGATTTTTCGTGTTATCCTCCCACACGCGGGAAAAAATTAAATAAAATAAATCTTATGACTTATAACTTATGCATCGTATATCACTTATGTTCGATTGTTTACTCTTAACATTACCAACCACCGGATTAAAACAACTTCAGTCAGACTACGAGTTTGATTTAACATGCTTAACTTTTTTTTTTCTTATTTACTGAAAATAAATCTCAAAAAGGTTCACGCTATTTTAGTTCTCCATGTAATAAAATTTATTTTCGAAGTAAAATAGTATAAGTATATGTACATTCGAAGACTTCCTTAAAAGTAATTATCAAATATTAGTCAAAGATTTTCCTTTCGTTCTGTCAGCAAAAAGTTGCCATATTTGCAAATATATTTATTCATAAATAACACACAACCTCTACTAAAGTAAATATTTACATACGTAGTACGATCAATCGCCCACTGCTTTCATCAGAGCCGTACATATTTTGGGCTGTACATGTGTAAACTCCTTCATCATCCCGTGACACTGGGCTAATGATAAGGTTTCCATTTTCCAGTATAAGACGCCTTCCTCCAGAACCTGGAAAGAACAATAATACTTACTGAACTTCCATACTAATCATAGTTTATGTAATTAGTTCTTATTTCAAGACTTGAGTTACAATCTCTGACTAATGACCGAGAATTAAAATCAAGCACAATTCCGAAGAAACAAAAGAATCGGTTAATAATTGAGGTACCAATATGACCAATATTTTTTTTTTTTTTTAATTAAAATGCATTGACTCAAGTACAAGGTATTCCATAAACTCACCGATCACATTTCCATCCTTCTTCCAAATAAATTTAGGCCTTGGAGCCGCCTCTGGGTTACACAATATTGTGACATTTCCACCTTCTGCGGCATACGTTTCTGATTCAATAGGTTGCTTTTTAAATGATGGCCTTAGCGCTGGAAGCAAAATAAAAGTTAATGACGAAACAAGAACTGTAGGCCCAGAAAAGGAAGGCATGTCTAGAATTATACAGAACTCCAATCATGAGAATTATTATGAATCTAATTAATACAAGTTTAATCCTTTAATTAAGAATTATGTACCGTAGTTAAGAAGTTACAAAAGTTTAGTACTAAAAATCAACATAGTAATTTCACAATTGTACTTCACTATTCTGTTAATACCTAAAGAATGAATCTGTTATATTTAATTTTTCGACAAATTGAAAAAAACAGATCTATAAGAAGCGATGACAGCTTTAGCTTAACAGAAATGAAATGAAATCTTTGAGTTTTACGTCCCACGATTATGCCGGTTAGGCTAAAGGAGACGGTGATGATGAGTAATGAATGAAATGGTGGAATGAAGAAAGTGGGAGAAAACGGGAGAAACCCGAGAAAACCCACGCACACGGTGTTTGTCGACCACAAAGTTCACTTGGCGGGGGCTGGGATCGAACCCGGGACCCCAAGCACCAGAGTGAACCCTCTACCACTGAGCCACTGCGGCCCCCAATTTAGCTTAATAGAGTCACACACTGGTTTTGAAGAATAGATAAGTATTTTTGTTATTCTTCATATAACTTTTTCGTTCTATCACTTCATTGCCCGCGTAAATCCTTTTCAAATTATCAGCATAGTATGTGCTAACACTAGTTACACACATGTTGTAAAAAAAAAATCTCCCCCAAGTCAATAACAATTAACCGTTACTGATTTCGTTTGTTTTCCACCGGTTTTCCAGTAATCTGACAAACAAAAAGCAACACTAACTTCTGAGAACTATAAAGATATGTTCATGCAAAACTATGCTAAAGACGCTAATTATTGTGTTTAACGCTTTATCACGTAATAACTTATAATCTCGGGTTGATATGTGTAATGTACTGTCTTGTTTCATCTTCAGTCGAAATTATACAAAGTCAAAGCTAAATCGTAATGAATGGAAGAATATTCGTTTAACATAATGGAGATATACCAAATTTTTGTCCTGCTGTGAATAGGTGAGATATAGCCCGGTAGTCGTAACACGCCACTGTTTGAAAGAACGCATTAAAAACAAATGATTAGGTATCCTCTTCTATTATTTCATAGTGACTATGTAATACTATGCATTTTTATGCCTCAGTGGTACAGCGCTCACCTCTGGTGCGTGGAGTTCTTGGTTCGATCCTAGATCGCGTCAAGTGGGTTATGTGGTGAAAAGACACTGTGTTCGTGGGTTTTCTTGTGGTTCTCCCGTTTCCTCCCACTCCATTCATTCTACCATTTCATATATTTCCCATCTTCACCGTCTCCTTTAGCCTAGTCGGCATAATCGTGGGACGTCAAACTTAAAGATTTAATTTCATTTTTGTGCCAAACATCTAGAACAGTTCTCAGTGGCCTTGCGGCTAGCGCGTGAACCTTCGGTGCACAGGATCCCGGGTTCGATTCTCTGTGGGAGACCACTGATCACATTATAATAATTCAAATTAATATCATCTTAAACTCAAGGTGTACTTCTCATATAGCCTCGGTGTTCAAAAGGGAAGCCCAACTTCAATGGACAAACAAATCAGATACCCACATAGTATTTGTCCTGCTATGTACTGTAAGAATACAGCGGGTGTACCAAAAGTAGTGACTCACTTGTTGTTAGCTGAGGTAGGTTAGGCTGTATGATTGATGTTGTTGTTTGTTTGTTTCTTGTATTGTTTGTGTTGTGGTGTATTCGTGTTTCTGCTTTTTTTTTTTTTTTTTTTTTTCAGTTAGCAGCAAAGCACTACAAGATGGCGGCTCGCCTGATGCTTGAGAAACATGTCCAATGCGTTCGCCTATTTCCTGAGACACGGTTAAGGATGTCCAGCGAAAAATGAAGGAGTTGTACAGTGATCCTGCGCCATAGCAGAAGATAATAACAAGGGTAAACAAAGCCTTCGATACCACTGGTAGTGTAATTGACGCCAAGAGGCCGGGTAGATCTAGGTCCGTCAACAATCCGACAAGTGCGGCTCGGATACAGGCGGAACTTGCAAGGTCACCGAAAAAGTCGAAATCGATTCGACGGTTGTCCCGCACCCTGAATATCCCGATGTCATCGGTTGCCAGGGTTCCCAAGGATCTGAAACTGCGCCCGTATCATTCTAGCCTCCTGCACGCACTCAATGAGGACAATCCCGATCGCTGTATCGAGTTTGCTGAGTGGCATCTGCAGACGATGGAGGAAAATCGCGACTTCGAGAACCCCATAGCCTGGACGGACGAGGCAAAGTTCCACGTGCCAGGGTCAGTGAACCATCACAACTGTATCTACTGGCGTCCTAAAAGTCCAAATGTGGTGACTGAACATGATCACCAGAGTCCTGATGTGATGGTTTAGGGTGGGGTAACGCTTGACGGGAGGCAGAAATGTGCGTATCCGAATACAGACATGCATCGATGTTAATGGCCACCACGTGAACCTCTAAATGCAGAATAAGGATTAGATACTGTAAAACACTTGACTCTTACATCATTCCTCTGTACCTACTATTTTGTTTCATACCATTCTTGTTTATAATAACAATGTACTGATCACTGAAAAGGTGAGTCGCTACTTCTGGTACATCCTGTACAGAAAACTCAGAAGTATAAACTGAGAATTTTATGATTATGTTGCAATTCAAGATTTTTTTTTTTTTTTTTTTTTTAAATTTAACGTTTCACATTTATGCACTTTAGCTTAAAACAGACGGATGATTAATGAAAGTGAATTGACTGTGAAATTAAATTAGTTCTGCCTTCTTATCGGGAATCGAACTCGAGACTATGTGCACGAAAGGCGCACGCACTAGCAACTAGACTAGCGACGAGAGTTGTGATTCACGATACTTTATTTGTTTCAGGACAGAAAAGCTCCAGATAAACAATGACCTTTTCACAAAATGAAAAAATCTAATCCTTGCAAAAGACAGCAAACTTTCACGTAGAAGTTACATATACGATGGCCATTTTGATAAGAAATTTATTTTTAAAAATGGCTATATTTTATTACAAAAGAAGGAAACCACTTGGAAAGTTATATAATGGAAGTGAATATTAATAATTAAATAAATAATTAAACTAAAATAAAATAAACATGCTGCACGCTGAGGATAATATTAAGCAGCGGTCAGAGAGCTGTATGTTTTCCTCCTATAACCTAGACCCACGTATGACAATGAAGCATTTGTCACCAGCAACTGAAAACAAAAATGACAGATCTCCCCGAAATCGTAAGTTTCTTTTAGAGCTCTATTTTCTGCAAAAGCTTGTGTTTGATATATTTCGGTATGCAAATCCAAAACAAAATATTCTTTTACAAAGTGATATTTGATATGATGTTTCAGAAACCACACGTTTGGAGCAAGGGAAATTTATCACCACTCAGTAACGAACTTATACTGGAAAATTTATTATCAAAAATGAAGCTTTCGAAATTAAATAGGCAGTGTTTGTCACAATAATTGATTCCATTGGCATCTTTGTATCAATTAGATGGTCTTAATAAAGGGCTAAAGTGTTCAAACGGAATAAATAGAGAAGCGATCAAGAATTTAATACTGACTGAATTTACATTTACTAATAAAAAAAAGAAAATGGTAAAAATATTGCAAAAGAACCAAATCTCTTCATGAAGTCGCCTGACCATCTGCGCGAAGATTTGTGTTGGAGTTTGCATATTAAAAGATCACAAAAATTAAAAGGAGTAATCATACGTTTTATTTGTTATAGCTATATGCAGCGTATGGCTTACTGGAGGTGGTCGGTAATTAAGAAATGAAATGAAATCTTTGAGTTATACGTCCCACAGTTATGTTGGTTAGGCTAAAGGAGACGGTGATGATGGGTAATGAATGAAATGGTGGAATGAAGAAAATGGGAGGAAATGGAAGGACCCCAAGGAAACCCACGCACACGGTGTTTGTCCACCACAAAGTCCACACGGCGCGAGCTGGGATCGAACCAGAGACCCCATGCACCAGAGGTGAACACTCTTTCACTGAGCCACCGCGCCCACGGTAAAGGAGAGAATTCAGTGTTGAAAATAAAACTGTTTCCTAATGTCAGCCCAGAAATCATGCTGGCTCAATGATATGGTGCTAATCTCTCTAGTGTAGGTTCATCTGTTCAAATCTTGTTCATGTCATGTAGACTCTGTTTAGTGAAATATAATACTTCTTGTTTCAGAGATGCGGAATGTCATTTCAATTTATTATTTCACCAAATATTCAGTATAATTTATTGATTTTATCATTCAATAAGTATGATAATCACCTGACTAAAACTACATCGAGCTTAAAGCTATGTTAAAGCATATGAGTTAACACGTCGTACGCTACTGAAACATAGAAACAAGTACGACTCAGAAAAGCATACGTGATGCCATATTATAGTTTCCGATCTTAATAAATGTTTTCAACCCCATATTCGAATTCCCCGCAAGGGCAAAAACATTTCTTGTCGACACAACTATAACAATTAGGAAATGTACTTACTTAACACCCTCAGCTGTCCCGAAGAATATTTTGTTTTTAGTTGGTTTGAAGCACGGCATTGGTACATCGCCTGATCTCTCTCTGGGTTTAAATACCGAATGGTCAACACGTTGTCTTGAATGGAATAACGTTCTTTGTCTTCAGGAGGAAGTTTTTCTGGATCTAATATCTCACCATTCCGCAACCACGTATACGTCACATCAGGAATACCGAACGCTTCGCACGTCCACGTTAGATCAGCTTTGCTGTCCATGTGTTTGTCTCCAAGGGGAATAGTAAAATTCGGCTCCGCTGTAACGAAAATAATTGCTATTTTAAGCACGCATTTAACAAGAATCAATTTCAGAATTAATTAAAACATAAAACAGGAAAATGTTATTTTTATACTGTATGGTCATTCTTCTATTGCCAATAAGGAACAACACAGGGATATTATTTACTAAAAAAATAAATAAAATAAAATAAAACGGGAAACACCAAAGAGTAGGCACAAGTCGATATTTTATATTTATTCATAGTTTTCTGCAATAAATTTGGGATAGAATAGATGCATAAGTATTAAGAATGATAAACAAAAACTAAATCTTCTACATGCAGATATACAGAAAATGAATAAAACAATCTCTCCATAACTTTTGAATTAATGGGCATTGTATTACAGTTTTATATAATTTTAGGACTGTGATTTGATTTCAAGGGAATTCTACACTGTAATGTGTTAATTCACTCACCAATTTCATTTTAAAAAATCCACTTTTATGCGAAACAGCAAAATTACCCAAAAATATCTGCCTATTCTTCAAAAAATCCATGTTTATTTGCTGATAGAACTATTTCAACATTCTTATTTGCGTCTTTTGTGTGACTTATCTCCAAGTTCCCTAAAATTCGTTGAATTCTAATGAATATCTGTAAAGGTGTTTTTTTAAACAACAATTTTAGGAATGATTCCAAAAAATGGATCAAAAGATTGCGATCTTTGCCAATAATTAGTTTTTGGATCAGGATTTAGATTTCTGGGCTTTCGGCGTCTATGACCACTTCGCCTCTCACGTATAAGGGATAATGTCTCTCGGCGAGTACACTATCCGAGAAAAGGGAAGAAAAGAAGCGGCATGGGACCTATAAGTTAGGTATCACCCCGGCATTTGCCTGGTGTAACTGGTGATAACCGAGGAAAACCTCATTGAAGATGGCTGGCCTGAAAAAGCTTTTTACAATTTTTCAACCGAACCGGGAATCGAACCCAGGACCGCTCGCACCGAAGGCGAGAGCATTAGCGACTACGGTACGGGGCCACTAGTTTTTGGATCAGGAGTTACAAAATTTTTAAACTGCCTCAAAATCGAGTTTTTGTATTTTCTACGGAATAAGCACATCATACTGAGTTACGTGATAGTTTTAGTTTGGCTACAATATATGTAGTTCTCCAGATATAAGGCTACAAGAAGATTTTTGATTGAAATATATATTAGGATCTTCTGATATTAAAAAAAAAAAAAAAAAAAAAAAAAGTTTTCGAGCAGAAACAACTTTCATTGCTGAATAGCAAAACAATTTAAAAATGGACTATTGTTCCTTCCGATACTTACGCAAAGCATATTTTGGAAATATAATAATAATAATAATAATAATAATAATAATAATAATAATAATAATAATAATAATAATAATAATAATAATACTTCATTCATTTTAATACAGGACAAAAGAAAAATAAATGAAATACTTAAAACTTAACAAGCAATGAATTAAAACGTATACAATAAGATTCAAATGATTCTCACCTTGTATACTAAGGGTCACAGAATTCTCAATGGAAACTCTTTCATTGTAGACACGACAAACATATTCCCCTTGATCTTCCACTTGCACGTGTGGTAAAATGAGAACCCGGTTATGGTTTCTCGTGTAAGCACCTCGAGGGAGACTTGATCCTCGTCTGGTCCAATTGTATGATGGTACCGGGCTATAAAATAAAATAATAAAAAAAAAGATAAAACTTGCATTTAGGTTTAGACAACATAATACTATCTATATCCATGTGTTCCTGATTATAATGAAATACAACTATTCTGTTTATCAGTTAATAAAGCGAAGAAATCTTTCAATCAGAAAATTAAATGTAACTGTGGAAGTTAATCTCACACCAGGCAAAATTATGGGGGCGCGGTGGCTCAGTGGTAGAGCGTTCACCTCCGGTGCTTGGGGTCCCTGGTTCGACCCCAACTCGCGCCGTGTGGACTTTGTGGTGGACAAACACAGTGCTCCTGGGTTTTCTCGGGGTTCTTCTGTTTCCTCCCACTTTCTTCATTCCACCATTTCACCCATCTCTCATCATCACCGTCTCCTTTAGCCTAACCGGCATAACCGTGGGACGTAAAACTTAGAAGATTTCATTTCATTTTCAGGCAAAATTATATTTCCAGACACTAGCTGTAGTTCACGTGACAGTTTTCCAGTACTACAAGACATAATAAGAAAAAATCTATGGTGATTGTTTCTTTATATCTAAATCCTGGTTCTCTTAGAATTTCATATCACTTCAAATTTGAAAAATCAAATCTGTATTTTCAAAATTACATCTACATGCAAAAGAATCTTAAAATGATGCGGCTAAGTTCCCCGCCTCTAGAGATAATAATATACGCTAAAGATACCAGGTACGAGACAGGTTTATGTAATCTCCTTCAAATGACAAAATGACTTCATTTTACCTAGGTATAAAATATGGTCAACTTTCGAATGTCAAAATTTGGATCAAATTAAACCACCTACTAATCAAAAGTTTCAGCATTCAACTTCAGAGATACTGATTCGTTTTAATTTTACTTCCTTTAGATTATAAACTTCTGGCTACTGGAAACTGAACTCCCACCAGAGATCAACTTGCAGCATTGAAAACACACTGTATCTATAAACCATCATTTTGCTACAACTGTCTTATTTAACTTCAGAAGTCATATCTGTTAGTTTGTAGCATCATAAAATACATAAAATGGTCACAGAATATTATAAATTTATCGCTATTTGAGGTGGTTACAAATAATCCTCAAAGTGTCTCATACTTACTATCCAAATGCAACACATTCCAATCGAACTTCTTGACCAGCAACAGGAGCTTCTGGGAAAGCCTTTGGGAAGTTATTGGGGAATTTCAGTTGTTGATAATTTGCTGAAATAAATACGTAAAGAAGAATGTTACATCCTTTTACTCTATACACTTAGAATATAAATTATTACGTTCATATTACTGTCACCCTTTCTCTACCAAATTTGCTTTCATACAGGAATGTTTCCAAAATGGTGGGAATCTTGTTTAGTCCATATTATTATATAAAAGAGTAGAAGTGCGTGACTTATCATTGCTCAAGCCATATTACTAGGTAGAAATGTAAAATTTGGAGATAATACTTCTTTTACCACGAAAGCAAGGAATATGGAAATTTTTTTGGAAATACTCATTTTAAAGGGGGTTTAAAAGTTACTTCAAGAATAGTGTATTTCACGAATCCGTGGCGTCAGAAAGATAAAACTCGGCATACGAACTGACCACTAGAAATAAGGGAATACATGTTTCAGGGTTTTCGAAACTTCTGTTCCAAAAGGGAGAAAGAGGAACATAAAAAAAAAAAAAAAAAAAAAAAAAAAAACTCAAATTTTCATTTATTCAATCAGAAAGTATCGACTGTGAGGACTCACTTAAGGCTGTTGTCTTCTTTTCCGGTGAAAGTAGTATATTTTTCTGGCAACCACAGGCATTACTAATGTCTCTAGCGAGTATAAAAGAAAGCTTGTAGAGCACATTTTGAATTTCTGAAGGAAAATGAAGAGCTTAAAAAGAAATATACGGTATACACGCAGATAGAGATGGAGCGGTTGTGGAAGGGAGGGAGCTACTGTATACCACTTTTAGAATGTTGACCATAGGTGCGACAAAATATCTATCTTCTTTTGGTGCGTAACAATACAGGACTATTCTCTTTCCGACTTTTTAGGACTGTTCCCAACTGCAAAAATGCCACTCATCACAAGATACAATTCATTGTTCGTAAAGGTATATTAGTAGTAAAAAGCAATGCATTTATTGAAAATAATGTAAGCGAGTTTCTACAGCATTTGCGTAACTGTCTGCTCCACAATTACCTTCACAAAATTTATCTGATTTTTCATGCAATATGGCCTCGTGTCTATGTGTGTGTGTGTGCTTAGTCACAAAATCACCCCCTTTCCCCCCTACTGGAGATTAAAATCAGTCGAGCGTAAGGTAGTGAAAATATTTGAAGTTGCCCTCAGAATCAAAAAATGAATAAATAAATAAAATAAAATAAATTTTCCACGATAACTTTCGTTAAAAATAAATAAATAAATATAGTAGTGCCTATTTATGTTCTTTGAGGCTTTCTTATAATCCCCATTGCTTAGAGCTGAAATCAGTTAAAAACGAGGAGTGACTCCTTCACTCCTCAACTTAAAAATGTGTTTTCCCCAAACTTGCGTTAAAAAAAAGTACTTAATTTTAGTACAACACGACAAGAAACTAGACTTTTCTAAAAACTATTTTACAGTGTTAGTCAATCTAACGGTAAGCTAAAGAAACACCATTCATGCCAATAGTAAAAGTGCCCACACTTGGATAAATTCCTAATTGGGCCTTTTATAATTTAAGAATTAACCAGCCAACTCTATGGCCTATGGAACCCGGAGGTTCACTGCCGCATTCACAAAAGCTCTAAACTGACTTCTATCCTTAGCTAACTGGATCCAGTTTCTACTTGTATTCCTATTTCTGCGAAATCCATTTTAATATTGTCATCTTATCTGCGGCTAGATCTTCCCGATCGGGTTTGCAGTAAAATTTATGAACACAACATGTAATTTAATACAATACACATTATGTACACTCTGAAAGTCAAAAATAGTTTTTAAGTCAAGATCTACAATACATACATCAGTACTCACAACATAATTAAAACTTAATATTTAAATGGATCACATTTGTAGACTGAAAATAAAATCCGTGCTAAGTGCCAAAAATGGTAAAGTTCAGTTTAATGTCAAAAAGTGGGCTGTGTGCCTAACACTGCTCAGTTAAAATCAGAATATCTACTATTCACGGTGGAAGTAGTTCAAATAATCGCCAGAAGAATGAGCGTGGGTATATGTGCTACCAATTCTGAAGTAAAATCTGGGTTTTTTACTCAACATTTTCATTTTGGCACTTAGCACGGATTTTATAGCCAGTCTACATTTGCCTATTTTGACTTGTAGTGTATATGTTAATACATCCCCAAGAAAAGAAAAGAAAAATAAAAAAAACTTAAAAGTAAGAAAGATTTCAGATACTTACAATGAGGCTGAACCTGCAACGCAAAGAACGGCCCATTTCGTCCAGTATCTGACACCCGACTTTGGACGTTGCAACTGTAATTGCCTCGATCAATGTTTTCTAATGCTGAAAAGTACAAGTAGCCATCGTACGAAACGAACACTCGTTTATCTTCTTCAACTAAATTAGGGAAGTAGTCTCGGGCCCAGTAGTAACTGACAGCTGAAACAAATAAAAGCGTATTTGTAGCAAATATCAATTATGCATAAAAACGATTTTTTTTTTTACACCATTCACTAAACGAGTGAGACTTTTTTTTTTTTTTTTTTTTTTTTTTTTTTGCATAGTTTGAACTCTAAATTTTTAAATTTTACTTCCCACACACACAGACGTATTTGAAGCATAATTTAGAACCTGAAATTAAAAAGAAAAAAATCTAGCTACAAACCTGGGAAATGCTGTGGCGGATCACAATATACTGCTTTTCCCCAATGCTCATTTCCAATTTCAGGAGACCTTTTCAAATTAAATTCAGCAATATAACCGAAGGTAAGCTGGACACTTTCTGAAATAATTGAACCAAATTGGTTTGTTGCCTTACAGTGGTAGGATCCCTTATCATCTTTCTGTATAAAGAAACAAAAATGACATCAATATAAAATATTTCTTCAAATACATATATCGTTAATCTAAGTAGGAATCACATATATATTAAAAGATATATGCATATTAAGAAAGAGTATTCACTTGACTGATCAATATTACAACAAAACTCTATTTTAAGAAACTGTTCAGGTAAGTAGTGAAAACACACAATTTTGTCGGCCACAACTACCCATTCTGATCACCTGACGCCATTTTTTAATGAATTGGGCTGTCTAGATATCCAAGCTCGCTACATATACCAATCAATGACAATTTTATTTAAAGTTTTGACATTTGGTGTGCCTATGTATCTTTACAATAAACTACAGTATGTTAGAGATAGCCACAATCGTGATACTCGCTCTAGCCGGTCAACACTGTTGTCGATACCTCGTCATAATACGAATCAAATGGCTAATTCATTCACAAATTCACAATCTCTGGTATTAGAGAACGGAACAGGCTTCCACCAGATGTAAGGAATTCACCCTCAATTGCGACATTCAAAAGAAATTTGAAGCAATATCTGACAGCCTTAGCCAATGTACACCAATCTCGGGAATGATTTTTTTTTTTTTTCCACAAAGCTGAGCAATAGCAACCAAATGTAAACAGAAACTTGAGGTATGTATCTATAATACTAGGTTTGTAGGGAGGTATAAGGGAGGGGGGAATGTAAGGTAGTATACTTTTAAGAATACATATATCGTTCTGTGTATGCTGTATGTATAGTTTTCTTGTTTTTATGATAAATAGTATGAGGGTATGGCGGGGGAGGGGGTATGTAAGGGAGCATATTCGTGTGTAGGGGTATATATATATGTATGTACATATACATTAATGTAGTAATTGTAATTTTTATGGATTCGACGTCAATGGTAGTACGTATATCTTGTATACATTTGAGTTGGTTGAGTGTAAGAAAAGGCAAACAAAGCCTTAACTCTGCCGTTAAACAAATAAATAAAATAAAATAAAATTCTCGTCAAGTACTTGGTAAGTTTACAGTATCTACCATTTTAGTCGCTTGCCGTGTCGCAGTGCACATTCGTATATAGGTACTCAGCCAAAAGGCGGGCAATTATTCTACGTGTGTATGGGACGTTGGTCGATGCAAACAATGGTAGTGGCGATGAAGGTGTTTACTCCAACAGGTTCTGTCCAGAAGACCGAGCAGAATATGTGATATTAATGGACTCTAGTTGTTTTCTTGGGATTGTGCCGTGCGTATAGTAATTACGAATGTCGTCCGTTACATTAACATATCATATAATCTCCTCAAGGTAGAAGTACAGGCACTACAATTGGTGGACACAATTTGCTCACAAATTAGTGTGTATAAAAGGTAAGATACTTTTCGTGAAAGAGAAATGAATCAAGAGGGAAAGTAAAGCATGTTATACAATGTAATACTTCCAAGGCAGCTCAATCTTATTGACACTTTTGTAGTATTTGTCGTATTTTATGAGATGTAGGCTTTTGGTTTCTGTGTTACGGGCAGTCAAATTTTGCACAATATATATATATATATATATATATATATATATATATATATATATATAAAACGCCCAACTCATTCGATTGCGATCAAATTTAGCATGGTGAAAGAACTTAACCTGCTTTGTTACAGTATGAAATATTGTGCATTGTAGGCTTTGTGCATAACCTCCCGGCTTATGAGCGGGAAAGCAGTTAAAATGCACTGTGTATATCGTCCGATTCGAGCGAAGTTCACAGAATATACGTCCTTGGAGAGAATCCTGATGTAAGCCTGAAGGACCCAGAATATTGGTTATCATAGTCATAGTGTGTGTAGACGACATGATGCTAGCAGTTCGAGGGTCGTCAGGTAATACGAAGAGTGGAGTTGAGCCTCGTGTTAGCGCGAGAACACTACAACATCACATTCTGGAGGCAAGTCTGTGATACGAGTTCGTTTCGGGCGATTATCCCTTCATACCTGCTTGTCAACGAAAATGTTTTCGGTGTTTTTGGGAGAGACTGGAGTGGCGAAGTGAATTTAGTGCAGCCCGTTAATATTTAGCAATGAATCGCTTCTGTTTGTTGACTCAATGACAGCCAAGTACATGCCTTAGTTGCACAGGTGAGGGCACTAGCCATACAGGACTCTCACCTGAAATTCAGGCATAGGACAAAAAGTTACACATTCCGCTCACCCACGGCCTTCGTTTAGGGAAGTATAATTAGTACATCGTTAATTCGTGACGTAGCCAAATTTATCCTCCAATTTTTTCTTCACACTTCGTGGGACACTATCTTTTAGCAGAACAACGCGCGTCTCCACATCATAGGGTATCTATTCGGTATAGACCTTCTACTCTAGCTTGCTAGATTTCCGGACCTAACTCGTCTATCACGTGTAGGACATGACTAAAATCTAACAACAAGCATGGAACAGTAAACTCCAGATAGACATTAAACATCTCTACGACCTGCCTGCAAGAACAATTGAAGACTCGCTGTAGAAAGCAGTGTAAGTGCCAACAACAAAAGTTACTGTAACAGTAGTGACAAAAGATAGTAAATTACGCCCAAGATTCACAAAATAGAAAGTATTATTGCGTGGAAATATAACCTAGCATATAACGAATTATGAAAATCTAACTAAGGCATACACGTATTTAATAATAATAATAATAATAATAATAATAATAATAATAATAATAATAATAATAATAATAATAATAATAATAATAATAAAAAGTGAAACAATTGCAAGGTGGCACTTACATTGTTTTCTACACCGAGTCTTCAATTGCTTACGTCGCCTGCAGGAACAATTGTTTATGTGGCCGTTCATATTGGTTACGTGTACTATTAAGATAACTAATGTAATTTTTGCACACCTTGTATAGCATGTTCGGGATGTTGCACGGGCTTCACGGTGAGATCACTATCACCTTCTTCTGCACTAACTATGGGCCAGATCCGTGAGCTTCAACCGGGTATTCTTAAAATGTAGTTCCCCCAGTTTATTTTCACCAACTCTAAAATCTCTCGTGGTTATCCCTCGTGGCTATCTGATTACTGTAGGCGCCTCCGGCGCAGGAAACCCAAGTTCCATTCCTGGTGAGAGCTCATGTGGTTCTAATTCACGTTAAGCTGTAGATCAACGTCTCATAGCCTAATCAACCATTCAAAAATCCTTAGGACTATGCAAGGTTTTATTTATTGATGCATAAAATAAATAGGAAAATTTTAAGGAAAGCCAAAGTTCAAGTGTTAAATTGTATAGTTGGTTAAAAGTATGAATAAAAGCCAACAACAATATGTCGACAATACAACTGGAAATTCCTTCATTTAATACTAAATAATTACAAGAATAACAACTGCTACTTGTAAACTACATCAAACTATTTTATTTGTTGACATCACCTGTTTGTGTCTGCGCTACTTTTTGATAAACAACAGCCCGTGACATGGGCAATACACATTAATATGAGTGAAATACGCACAGTCGCAAAAATCCCCCTTCATTTGATTTCTGTCTTCTCTGTCCAAGACTGGCCTTTAATTGCTGTTTACCATGTATTTACTACGTTTTTATCCTCAATTTGTAAATATTTAGAAATTTCACACGCCCCAATATTTCACAACCCTAGCTCAACGTCTACCAACATTCCTTTTTTTTCTTTTTCTTTCTTTCTTTAATCTGACTGAAAATATGACCGCCTGTAACTTGCGAAACAAAAGCCTGCTTAACATAATATTTCAAACGTTGGTATAGCAGGCAAAAGTCTACTGCCACATCAAGCTTGATCCAGATCGGATCAGTTCAGTGTACGGGTTTTGGGGGTCGAATTTTGCGTCACATTCTCAAAAGCAAAAACCCATACACCGAATTCATCCGATTGTGATAAAACTTGGCATGGTACTAGAATTTCACTTACTATAAATGCGTGTAAAATATTACGTTGTGCAAGTTTATTTTGCGTCATATTTTCATAAACCAAACCCCATATAAACAGGGCTTGAAATATCCACTTGCATGCTCACCAGTGGCGAGTACTTTTTTACATTTGCCAAGTCAAGTCCGATCAATCAAAAACGTGTTTTATTCCACACAACAAACAAATAAATAAATGTAATATTGTAATGCACCACCATCGTGAAAGATTTTTTCATTCGACTCTCAGCTTCTGTACACTGCTAAGTAGTTCTTCCAATGTTGTTGTTGTTTCCCGCCAAAGAGTGGCGCTAGCGCTGCAGCAGTTTGGTTTCGACACAAACGTGGTTCCACATTTGTGTTTCATATTTATAATACTCGCCCGTATGACATTACTCTTTTAAAACTGCCGATGCTGTCCCGTTTGAATGAATGATGCGCAATACATCTTGTTCAGATATATGAATTTAATGAAAACGAAAGTACATTCATCACTAGAAAGTTTTAATTTGGATTTCCTGATGCTCATAAATCTAAATGGGCTTTCCTTTGAACTATTTGACCGAAAGCAGTCGATCACTGTTATTTCAAAAGCAGTGGCCGCCATAGATGCAACTCTTCTTTCCACAAGAAATTCAAGAATAAATAGCAGACGTAATTCTTCCTTTTTTTTATTAGTAAGAGACATACCAGTAAACAAAATAACAAGAATTTTGGGAATGATCCAAAAAAAAAAAATGGATCAAAAGATTGCGATCTTGGCCAAGAAATTTAGGAATGATAAAAAAAATAATCAAAAGATTGCGATCTTGGCCAATAATTAGTTTCTTGATCAGGGGCCACAACATTTTTGAACGGCCCCTACATTGAGTTTTCGTATTTTTTACGGAACAAACACATCATACTGAATTAAGTGATGGTTTGAGTTTGGCTACACTATACGTAGTTCCCCAGGTATAAGGCCTACACGAAAATTTTTGCCTGATGTATAATGGATCTTTTTGATCCAAAAATGTGTTGGTATGCTTACTGTGTTGCAAAGTGATTTTTATTTATTTGTATACACGCTGTGACTGCAAAATGGTCTGGCTAGTACTAGCAAGCAAGATTTTTTCAAGCCCTGCAAATACATGTAAATGATCCGATCGGGATCAAATTTCCCATGATGGCAAATCGTGACCAGCTATATAAGCATATGCAGTAATATATTGTGGAAGCTTATGGTTCCCAAGTTATGGGCTGTCGAATTTTGCGTCATATTTTCGAAAGCAAAAGTCCATACCCAAACTTCATCTGTTTGGGATCAAGCTTGGCATTGTGATAGAACTTTATCTACTATAAAAGCGTGTAAAATATTGTGCTTTGCTGGCTTATGGTACCCCAGTTATTGACGATAAATTATGTATTGTATTTTCAAAAATAAAACCTCATATATATAATATATAATCCGATCGGGAACAAATTTACCATGTTGGTAAACCTTGACCAGATATATATGTTAGGTAATGTTTCATTTTTTACAAGCCCAAAGAATTTACTTTTAATTAACTTTCCAAATCTACCACAATCTATGAATGAATAACTATACCACTTGTTTTTAACAGTCAACTTTTCGTTGACTTATACCATAAATTCAATAAACAGGAGCACTTTTGTATCCCAAAAACTAGTCCAATAACACAAGTCACACGTGGCTCTACCATACACCTAAAAATATCAGAAACCACATTTGGGTCTTCAACCTAAAACATTAATTGCTACTCTTGGCTCTGCAACCTAAAATATCTATAGCCACACTTAGCTCTAACTTCTCTTAAACATCTAACAACTACAGGAACTTAATGCTCACATTCCTACAACAACTCAATTACACATTATTTATATTCATAGTAACGTCTTTCTTTTATTGCTACAAACGCCTTTCTTTTATTACTACAATTTCCTAACACCTTGTCCGATTGTTCACAATCAATACCTTTTTCGATAGCCTAACAATATAGCATATTATTTTGCGCAGTTTTACGGTTCTCGAGTTTTGGGTGGTCGAATCTTGAGTCATATTTTCGAAAAAAAAAAAAAAAAAGAAGAAAAAAGAAAAAAAAGAAAAAAACACCGTACTTATTCGATCGGGATCAAACTTTGCGTCATATATTCCAAATAAAAACATATACACGGAACTCATCGGATCGGGATCAAGCTTGGCATGGTGGTAGCCCTTAATCTGTTTATTGGCGTTATTACGTTGTGCACGCTATGAGTTTTCAGAGTAATGCACAACTGGATTTCTAAATCATTACATATAACAAAAATATAATAAATACCGTTTAAATAGCAGTTAAAGGTCAGTCTTGGACAGGATAAAGTAACAATCTAATGAAGGATGATTTTATTACGACTATACGTATTTAATTTGTTTAATATGTGTCAATGTTACAAAACTGTTTAACAATCACATAATCTTATTCTACAATGATCTTTCGTTATGATGCCAAACAAATAACTAAATGTCATGTACACATTTTCCTTACCACAATTTTTAACGTCCTGTCAAAAGAAATCTTTAAGTTCTACGTCCCACGGTTATTCCGTCTAGGCTAAAGGAGACGGTGATGATGAGAAATGAATGAAATGGTGGAATGAAGAAAGTGGGAGGAAACGGGAGAACCCCGAGAAAACCGACGCACACGGTGTATGCCCACCACAAAGTTCACTTGGAGCGAGCTGGGATCGAACCAGGGACTTCATGCACCAGAAATGAACGCTCTACCACTGAGCCACCGCGGCCGCTTAACGTCCTATCAGGTCGTTATGACCTAAAAGAGTACAAATGTGTAGTATTTATGAAGAGAAAGAGAGGAACATTTTCGTTGTTTGTTAGTGCAAGTTTAGCGTCCCTTTCCAATGCCGAGGATATATGAGACGTGAACCCTGGACCTACAATTTAATATGGAATCCGAAGCACTGTAATGGACTCACATGTTAGTGTCCTCCCACCAAGAATGGAACCCGAGACCACGTACACCAGAGGCGCATGCGCTAGCTTCTAGGCCAGCGGGAAGGGCTAAACGAAAAGATTAATATGTGGTAAGGTATGGAAGACGTTATGACAACTGATCTTTCAGTTTGGCAATGCATGTGACGTAGCCGATAATTTAATGAGAGTTGACATTATATTTATTTGTTTGTTTAGTTATCCACAAAGTTTTGTACAGTACTAGGCCAATTAGCTGAAACTGTACAACACAAAGACAAAAAGAAACAACAACAAACAACAAAAACATAAAAGAATAAAATAAAGAAAAAAAGGTTAAACTCTTAATATACAAAGTTCTAAAGTTTCTCTCAGAGGTAAAAATGTTACATCCTGTCGACAATGTATTATAATTGTGCGCTAGCCTGTAAAACAAGGACCGTTTTACAATGGATAACCTACGTGTGTCATAGGTTAGCAAGTTGAGACGGCGAGTTCGCCGCTGAGGAACACGGAAGTTAATTTGCGATAGTAAAAATTCAGAATCAATTTTGCTATTGATGATCTTATACACGTAAAGTAAATCAGCTCCGCGGCGTTGTTTGTCAGAGGAACGTAAGTTCATTAAAGACATTAGTTCTCGTTTCGAGTAATTACGTAACTCGGGAATTCTAAATCTAACAATGGCAAGAAAGAAGTTTAATACAGAGTCAGTGCGAGATAGATTAGTAGGTACTGCCATGTTCCATACAGGTGAACAAAATTTAATGATCGGAGAAACAAAAGCCTTATAACACTTTGTAAGGGCAGGTAGACTTTGTATTTTTGGAAATCTATAGAGTAGACCAAATAGTTTCATAGCTCTGGATGAGATTTAACTGATATGATCCGCAAAGCAGAATTCTTCATCAAAGTCAACACCTACACCTTAAGTATAACTTCTGATTTTGTTGCATAGAAAACTGGATGAACTCACGAACTAGATGTAATACAATGAAAATACTTCAGATGATTACTTTTATAAATACATTCAATTACAATACTAAAATTTAAATACACAAGTTTCATTAGTTGAATACTTACAATGCTAATTTTCATATCGCTCAATAGTCATCATTTTTACCTTCGACATGGGGCGTGTTCGATTCTCGAAAAGTACATATTGAGAACTCAATAAGCTATAGGTTCAGATCGCATAATGTCCGATTGCTTAAGAGGTCTTAAATTTCAAACATCCACCCTAATGTCCCTGTCCAACAACGAGGCGTTGTGCAACGTCGACCTATAACTTAACGTGGGATCTGAACCTAGTGCACTCACACTGGGATCAAAAACTAATCGTATACAAGAGCTATACATTGAAACTGCTACATTTCTGTAGCAATAATAATAACTTTGAAATTCGGGATTAATACAAGTAGAAGAAAAATTCAACTAAAGATCAGCCAACTTTTATACCTTTGCACTGCTAACATGAAATGTAAGAGTAGCTGAAAATGCTTTATATCCACGTACTAACTTCTGAAGGAGAAATACTGCTGACATACCCAAATGTGTTTCTTAACTCGTACACAAAATATATCCACAATCACCTACACAACCATGCATATTTCTAACGATTTTCTTTCTATGTAACTTGAAGCAATTCCTTTCGTCTAGAAGACAAAGATTTTAGAACACTCTAGAAACTTAATTATTACCTTAGACACTCACCTTTTGCATGTTATTTAAGTAAAATGTCTACTAAGTTATAATGTATTTTGGGAACCAATAATGAGGTATTTATGGTTGTTTTTTCACATACAAGTTGTATCAGCAAGGTAAAATTACCTTATTTAAATATGCCTCTAAGTTCCAGTCTCAATACACAAACTACCAAACTTTTGACATCGTTCATGTGTATTCAACGAAGCAAGAAAACATGACTAAAGTTTTAAAAATAAAAGTAGGGAACATCACAACATGCAAAAGTTAATAAACTAATCAATAAATGTTGTTATCGTGTTTTCAATTGCTAGAGAAAACAACAGACATTGAGAAATATTGTACAATGGTATTTGAGAAAAATTTTCTCACCTTGTTAAGATTTTTTTTTTTTTAACTGGATCGAAAATTTGGTTTGAGTATTAAACCCAGAACTCTGCCTTAAATGTTGGAATATCATGTAATTTGTGTGGATGAATCAAAATAAAAATTAGCTTAGTTAATAAACATTACTGAAATAATACATTATAGAAATTGGCCATGTACCAATGAAATGGATGTTACTGCCAGTATGTATATAATCCAGCATTGCTCTCGTCTAACATAGTGCTGGGCATTATCCAAGAGAGTCATGTACCTTTATAAACAACTACAAGACTCTCACATGAGACGCATGTACACAAAAAAAATATTATCTTAATTACGCATATAAATATTTCGTAGCATTTGTATTTTCCTTTTATTATTCAATATGTACATTTCCTTTTTCTCAATAGCTTCAGAAAGAATTATTTTCCTTGAGAGTAATTTTCTGAAAGCTACCGAAAGTATATTCATACTAACTTCTTTCATGACTAGTATTCTCGCCTTTGATAATACTGTTTGACTCGGTTTTAACGTCCCTTTTCAGTACCACGCCATACGAGAAATGGGCGTATAGTTTAGCATGGGATCCCAGCCACTACATGTGCTCTCACCAGAATCAAAGCTGGGGGTCCAGCATCAAGGCGAGAATGCTCGCACTTTAATCAACCCTTTCTGATACGAGACATCCAAGTAAGATTTTCGGTGGCGATATAAGTACAGTAGACTCCCGAGTATCCGGCCTACCTTTTCATATGTATGTACTGTAAAATCAATTTTAGTCAATTTTCTTAAGAATTAGGCCTACGATTTACGTTAATGTTTTGTTTATGTTTCCTGCATAGGTTAGGCATTACAAAATTTATGTTAAAATGTGAACAGCTTACATGTACTGTGCGTATTCCTTAACTTATTTTTTTTTTTTCTAATAAATTCTTGAAACGTGCAGTGCAATACATAAATACTTATAAACTACCAGCACAGAGCCAAATAAGAAGCTAGAAAATACGTACTGTATTATAACAGTGAGTTTTGGTATAAAAACTTTGTCTTTGGTATTGGTGAGATATTTGTTATCCGGCCTGCTCTTTCGTGACATTAGGCCGGATACTCGTGAGTCTACTGTAATTTGGATCTCGTGTGAAAGTGTTACTCGACATCTCAAATATTATCACTGCCAAAAAAAAAAAAAAAAAAAAAAAAAAAAAAAAAAAAAAAAAAAAAAAAAAAACGTTATCGACTTCAATTACTTATCCGATCATACTTAATATGATCCACTTGTTTTGAAAAAGAACATGTATAATAAGATAGATATTACCTATCTTATTATTAAGTTGCTCACGAGTGTCTATATGCCAGAGCCCACAAAACCCACTTCACTGATGCTGTTGAGCTCATAATTCTGTAACTAATTACCTTTTAAATGTAATTTCCAGCATTAGTTATTCCTCGCTGTATAACATAAAAAAAAAAGAAAGAAAAAAAAAAGAAAAACCTCTATAAGACATATTAAGAAGTGCCGTGTATGGTAGTTTCACAAGTTTTTTGGATACTGAAACGACACTGATACTTTTTGTGAAAGAACTTTCTTCAAATGCTCACCTTCTGAGGGTTATGAATAATTAAGGTGCCTCCACTTATAGTGTAACGATAATCAATCAACGGATCTATTTTTCTCGACACTAGTCGATCGTTTTCGTAATCTTCGTTGTACCATTCGTAAGTTGGTGTTGGATAGCCTCCTGCGAAACAGCTAAAATAAGAAAGGAGATTATCGTTTTCATTAATCTGTACAGGAAGCCTGCAAAACTTAAACGGGACAACTGATAAGAACACATTATTTTAAAGCAAATAATTAAACACTTCTTCGATACCATTCTCAATACACGATCCCAAATATTTCATCAGATTTTTGTAAGCTCCCTCCGACATATGAGGATCCGAACCATGTCGCAGCAGTAATCATATATAAAAAATTATACATATCTCAGATTTAACACCCCAAGTCCCAGGCTTCGAAATTCCCAAAAGGCACAGTTCATGGGTTTCAGTTCAGGTGACCGCAGTGACTTTCTTCTCAATCCAACGTTGGGCAAATGTAATCTAAGCAGAGCATATCATTTTTGCATAAGTAAGTAGGAAAATTGCTTCCAGACTTTATAAGTAACCTGTCATTCACGTAACTTAATCTTCTGCATCTCTATCTCAGAGAAATAAGCCAAGTAACATATTTTGTGACTCTTCTTAAGACACATTTTATTCAAACGATATAATGAATCACGGAAACGTGCTCTGATCGCTACAGCTAGAAAATGTAAGCTGAAAGAAAAGGTATTATCCTGGGCTGCTAGAAATAATTCATAAAACCTCTGTAGATGAGAAACGAAAACTCGTAGTTTCCACAACACACGTCTAAGCAGTAGTCCAGTTTGGGCCATACGTCTTGCAGCATTCCGTTCTTAACCTCTTGACTACCACTATGTACGGCCTGTACTTAGTCGAGCTAGCATTTTTTTCCTGCCACTACGTACGTAGCTAGTTCCAACCGCTGAAAAGGAAATATTCTTGCATTGCAATGGCCACAAAAACGTACGAATGATTCTGGTCGGGGAGGATCAGAGTCTACGAGTTGCTGTCATTGTTGTTGTCTACGATAGTTATGCCATCTGTAGCTAAGACTACGAACCCCTGCTATTTATGAAACATGTGTTTTTGTTACTGTGTATTTTATATCACAAAAGCAGTAGAATATGAAGAAAGAGGAGTGTTATAATTCGTCAGATTATGTTCCAATGAGTCAAACGCTCCAACCACTAGACTGCAAGAGACCCAAATGTTAATTGTAATAATTTTAAAACAATTATGGTATTAGCAACCAATGTGGTTGATGATTGCCCAATGCTCTCCGCTTAGCATGGTCGCGAGGTTCTGCACTCTATCTACAGGGTTGGGTTTCAAGGAGTTAATGGTGGATATCATAGCAGTAGTGATGCGATATCGGATCTTTACCAATATTGCTGGCAGTGTGGGTACATAAAGAAAGTTCTGAAACTGCCGACAGTACTGCATAATGTTCCAGTGACTTGGTGATTCTTTTTGGTATACTTTTGTGAATGCACTCTGCCATGCAACCTCATACAAAGAGCTCACATATTCCGCAACACAGAAGCAATTTTCCTGTATCGTCACCATTTCTTAATTGCATTGCACTCGTGCGTTACGGTAAAAACTTGGATTAATGTATGTTATATTTTGGAAAATGCATTGTTTTAAAAATCCAGTAAATCTAAAGTACCCCTGTACTCGGATGAAAAACTTACGCAACACTCCAATATTATTATTCATTAATGTTACCAACATGTGGAATAATGAGTACAATTTTTAATTAAGACCACCACTCAGTCAATTCATTAGCATATTAACAAGTAACGGTGACTAATGCTGTCTATCCATATCTCATACATGAAAATAGTTTCCATTATCCTCTTTACTGTCTTTACCAGAGTCTTTATATACTATACATATTCATTTTTAAAATATAAGATACTTATCTTGCATTACTACCCAGTTTTTGTCAGAGCAGTGATTGGTAACTATGGTAAAATCCTCAATCGCATTACTGGGAATGAAGTAAGAAAAGAAAGGATAATAAAGACATAAATTACTTCTGCAAAGAAGAGGATAATTTTGCAATTTTTTGTCGTCTTAAGTGTGGATCGTCTTTTGCTTTCTAATATTTAGATGGTGACGTAGAAAACTGATGTAACTATGCGGGAAAAGTGAAACAGTATTTCTTGTACTCTGAAATTCTCTTTACTGTCACTAGCAAATATATATCAATATTTCGTTACATACATGTTCTTCTGCTAGTAATTTCGGGAGGGACAAATCATTATTAGTACGGTTTTCGGTTATATACATTAAATAATGTTTTACACCACGGCAAGCTACTGAAATTGGTCCATTTGTTCCAAAAACTACTAGCAAAACAACATATATTGCTTTTAAATGTGCACTTTTGCTGCACATACTTATAATTACGTCTCGAAAATGTTAACTACTCCTTAAAAATCCGAAAAAAATATTTGCTAATAAATAATAATAGTAATAATAAAATCTGATAAATGTACTTCTTAACGTAAAAAGCTACATGAATATTTCAAATCATCATTAAGAGGATCGAAACACAACGTACAAATACGAGGTATGATCGAAAAGTACGGTGAATAATTTTATTAAAAACAAAGTAATAATCTTACATGGAATTTACTTTAATCTCCTTCAAATTACTGTCCTTGGCTAGCAATGCACTTATCTCAACGCTGAATCCATGACTGGAAGCATTTCTGAAGGCTTCTTTTGGAAGGGCGTTCAGATGCTCTCAGGAATTGTGTCAAAACGTTTTCCTTTAAGCACGGTTTTAATTTGGGGAAAGCCAGAAGTCGTATGATGCTATATCTAGAGAGCACAGCGAATGTGGACAGACAGGAATATTTTTTCGGTCAAAAAACTCGCGGATCAAAAGCAAGGTGTGGCACGGTACGTTTTCTCGTGTGAAGAAGGCAGCCATTTGCCCATTTAATCGGCGATTAAAATGGTTTTCACGGACCCATACACGTTTAGTTCTTCGAAATTCTCTCTCTCTTTCGAATAGTCATTCGCCTCTTTGAACAAATCATTTGTGGTACTTTTTGCACATACAACGTTGTATTTATCTGATTTTTACGTCGAAGGACGTCTCGATCGTTGCTCGTTTTCAAACGATTCCTTTCCGCTTCTGAATCGCTCATATCACTTGTAAATAGTCTTCAATGCCACCACTTCATCGCAATACACTGATTTTGACATTTCGTGAGCATGTTTGGCACTTGTTTGCAGCTTAGAACAAAACTTAATGTTGGCGCGCGACAGACACACTTAACACGTCCTCACTTTTCTGCCTCTGGAAACCAACTAACATGTCACAATTCTCATGTTCAAACTCGACACTGACTATACAAAAGGTTTAGGCTACCGGGCTTACTAGTTGAAATGGATACAACGTCGATAGATGGCACTGTGCAACTACATTCACCGCACTTTTCGATCACACCTTATCTTAAGCTTTAATGTGACAATTGACTAACTACATGGAACTCTTCAAAATATAAAGTTCCAATATATTTACCTTAATGAAACATCATTCGCTATTTCTCTTTTCGAAATATCAAAAACTGCATCAGTCGGTTGTTTTATGAAGTACGGCCCTCTAGGCACTTTTTCGGGATCAACCACATCAACTCCATACTGATGCGTCCTATCGTCCACTACTAGGTAGTGCAGTTTGCCCACGGAAACTTCACATATGTACAATAAGGGATCATCCCCTGTCACTCTTTCAAATCCCCACTTCTTTAATTGATCTGAGAAACTAAAATAAATAGACAAAAATGTATATTAACTCCATTAGTACACATATAAAACGAGTTCCTCACAAGGAAAGCAATGAAAACAATCACATGCACATTAAAAGTATACTATCAGCATTTTAGCTATATGATTCATGAGAGAGGGAAAAGAAAACTCAAAGAACACAGAAGTAGCGATGTAGTGTCAGAGTGGGTACCATGTCAGAATGGAGGGAATTCCAACATGAGTCCCGGGCTTTTTCTCTTTTCTCCTTCTTTCACTTCATGTTGGACGAAGCGTCTATCGAAAGTGCTTATACTGTTGTGACGTTTTGTGTGTGTGGTGGCGTACACAAGGAGGGAGTTTCCGGGTTTTAATCTCCCATTCTTGAACAAGCTATTATGACAAAATTAACGTTAATCACACAAAGATATCTACATAAAAATCCGGACAAAGTATGAATTTGGGAGCTTCAACCTCCTCTCCCTTGCTAAAATTCTGTGTTCGATACTGCGTCTGTGTGTGTATATGTGTGATTGTTTTCCTTATTTCCCAGCAATTATCGATAATTCACTTGATATTTCTGCTCTGAAACCATTTTTTCAACTACAGGGTGTCCAATATACAATGTAAGCCGGAGTTTGGGATAGTAGAGATTTTGAACTTGAAGTGATACACAAATAATGGTTATACCAAAATGAAGCTTTGTTCATTCATATACTTTTAAACTAGGAAGCAACGATTGAAGTACACTAGGAACCACGCAGTGTTGCCAGATGTAGCCGAAGGTATAAATCAATTTTTTTGCAAAACGTATAAATTGACTCATAACTCATACGTATGAATGTTCTGTCGTTAATTTTCAGTTTGTTTAGTTGGAGTAGCTAAGAAACTATGTAGCAGGAAAAAAAAAAAAAAGAATTTTTCATTTCCTCCGATAACTAATGGAATGAGGCCTCTGTAAGGAGGAACTAGGGAAATCGTAGTTTTCATAAATTAACACTCTGGATTGCAACACTACTGATGTTTCAGTACATCAAATGGTGTGTTAAGGATCTGTCTACATTGATTTATGAAAACCACGATTTCTCCACTTGTCCCTTACAGAGACCTCATCCGATTAGTTATCTGAGGAAATGAAAAATTCTTTTTTCTGCTCCACAGTTTACAAGCTACTCCAACTAAACAAACTGAAAATTAACGACAGAACATCCATACGTATGAATCAATTTACATATTTCGCAAAGAAATTGATTTACACCTTCGGCTACATCTGGCAACACTGTGTGGTTCCTAATGTACTTCAATCGTTGCTTCCTAGTTTAAAAATATGTGCAGAACAAAGCTTCATTTTGGTATAATCATTATTTGTGTATCGCTTCAGGTTCAAAAGTTCTACTATCCCAAACTCCGGGTTGCATTGTATATTGGACACCCAGTATTTCCATATATGGTTTTGGGAAAAAGGAACAAGTCCCAAATAGACATTTATCCACAGTGTACATCTGAACTGTACCTGTTTGAGCAACTCCAGTAGCAGTAGAAATATTCATTATTCATGATAGACATTCCTGTTCTCCCAAACGGAAGAGTCAAAGAAGCTGTGCGTCACTGAAAATTGACAATTTTTGGACTTCTTGTCTTCCCCTCTTCCTTAAACATATATACAAATTTTAAGTAGCACTTTTTTTTTTAATGCTAATACCTTGAATTAAACGGATACTTTTGTGAAAATTCTTATTATCTCTCAATTTAGATTACATAAAACTAAATTTCACAAAACAAACCTTTCCTCTCAACTGAGATAAGTTATTAACTGCAAATAAATTCTTAGATGAAGTTCACCTTCTGTGTATTAAAACTCCAACCCTTCCTATATTTAAATAAAGCAATGAATAACGAAATGTAACAGAGTCTCTTATAATACACTAATTTATGAAATACAAGTAACATTGTTAGAGATTGATTCTGAGCAAAACGAATTCCCTCCAGTCCTGATTTCTCTTCCCAATGGGGAATAAAGGAGAGCTACTAATTATATATTGACTTACGAAGCTCAATCGCATCCAGAACACAGTAATCTTTGAATTTTATTTATCTGAAAATGTCCTATTTGCTGGATTAGAGAGAAAAGAAGACACCCTCCCGTTAATTTTTATAATTTTGTTCTGATTTACCGAAAAGTGAAGAATCTGAGCCTTTGCATAAACAAATCAAGGTGTTTCTAAATTAGGATTTTCAGATGTAGGGATATAAAGACGTATAAATCTGCCATTTCAGGATATTCTCTATACTACAGTGTTCGAAGTTTTTCTTCTATTAATATATGAAAGAAGCAAACAAAACAATAAGGAACGTGATCCCACTTACCTATAAGCAAGATAATCTTTGCCCACGCCAGAATCCTGTTCTGGTAGAAATGCTGCCTCCATATTACTAAGCTGTGTACCATCTTCGTTTACCCAATAACCAGGACTCTGCTGTTTCGCACTAATATACCACTTCCGATGTTGGGGATCTTGCCATAGGAGCTGGTACAATAGGAATCCATGTTCTTCCTGAGTATCTACACTAACAAGGTCGGCATCATATGCCTGAAAAAAAAAAAAAAAAAAAAAAAGTAATAAAACTGTACTTACTTCATAGAAACTTAATACAGTTGCTCCCAACCTCTTCTGACTGGTAACACCTTTACTAAATGTCTACCACATCACGACATCCTTGTTTAATTTTATATTAAAAATGAATTTCATTTCACAATTGCAAAACTACGGTAAATTCCCAAATAATGAGAATTTAATACTGAAACAGATCTATACCTTCCGGTTGGAACAGAAAGGTATATAATATGAGATAAAACCCCCGGTCTTAACAGAGACAGACAAAGGAAGCTTGAATATTTTCTTAGGATGCTGAATCGATTATCAAAAAACAACGATGCCTCTATATGTCTTACCGTTTTCGTCCTATGGCGATCAACACTGAAATCGAAAACGGCACATTTCTACCATTTCTGCTTTGAACAGAGAGTTAACAGGGTAGATGGAATCAACTTCCGGAACGCTGAATCGATTGCTTTTATATATATATATATATATATATATTATATATATATATATATACACACACAAAATCTTATCGATATCTCTTACTGTTTTTATTCTATCGAAATCACTATTGAAACCGGAAGTCATAGTAAATTTCAACTACGTCCGGATTTGCTAATGTTACGGTGCATATATAGAGGTAACCAAGAAAGTTCTGTCGCTTTTTCACCCACCACCTTCGAACATCGATATGTCACCTAAGACGTAAATGGAAGATCAAAAATAGTCCCCATTAGCATCAACGATCTTCTGCCAACGTTCTGGAAGGCCATGGATTCCATCGCGGGTAGAACTTGGTGGGCCGTGAAGCGAAGAAAGTACCAAGTGCATTTTTCACCTCTTATCAGGGACTTGAACTGGTGTCCTCTAAGGTGATTGTCCAAGGGATGGAACAGGTGCAAATCGGAAGGTGCAATGTCCGGGCAGTGTGGTGGATGCAACAGTGTTTCCCGTCTAAGGCGAAGAATGGTCCTGGGACCTCTTTAAAATTCAGAAGTGCTGGCTCCAGAGTTTTGAGCTTTTTCTTGAACACGGCTCAACTACTGACAGTACACAGTTGCACTAATGTTCTGACCAGCTGGTAGCAGTTCCCAATGCGAGATGCCGCAAGCAGTCCACCAAACACACAGAAGGACCTTCTTCTGGTGCAGTGCTAATTTCGGCTGTTTTGGAACCAGTTCGTGGGATCCTAAACAATGATGACGGTGCCGCGTGGAGCTTCGTACAGGATGCACTTCTCATCACATGTCAACACCCTGTCCAGAAATGACTCCTTCCTCAGACGAGACAGTAAAGAACCACAGGTGCCTGTTCGAGTTGCCCTCTGGCCCGGAATCAAATCATGTGGGACCCATCGGCCCAACTTGTAGTGCTTCCCAAGTCGATGGAGGTGCTGCCGAATGGTTTTTCCACTCACACTGAATTCTAGTCCTAGTTCCTCACATGTCTGACCACCGTTCGCCTTAATTGCTGTCTGAAGCTCTTCATTTTGGACATGTGTTGGTCTTCCGGCACGCTGTGCGTCTCCGAGTGTTTCGTCACCGTCCTTAAACTTGTTAAGCCACCGCTGCACTGTCCGCGTAGTCACGACACCCTCACCAAAGGCCTGGCATATCTTCCGCCACGCTGCAGCAGCGTTTAACCCCATGTCGCTACAGTTTGAATTTGTACAGCATGCACGCTCTTATGACGCTCTGTGGAGGTCTCATGTTCATTCTGTCCTTACGCAATTTCACGATGTAACTGAACTGCCACAACCAGGTAATATGTTGGACATGCCAACTGACCTTCGCCTTATCTCCAATTACATTCAACTCACGATGGGAGGGCCAATTGAACACGTACCTCCGCAAAAAGCGAAGTAACTTTCTTGGTTCCCTTTATAGTAAGTTTTCTTGAGATTCTGAATTGATTCCAAAGAGACGAGTATCGCTACCCATTACCGGTTTTGTTCTGTGTGATCAGAAACGGTTGATTTCTAATACTTTCGTTTTGAATAGTAGGTTAACGGAGGAAACTGATCATATTCTTGTGATGCTGAAGCGACTGCAGAAAATACCTTCTCGATATTTCTTACCGTTTTCGCTCTGGTATATGTCGACACGCGGACGGAGATAGCCGTTCTATAGGACTTCCTCTGACGCTTATTCATAGTATAGTTCGAAAGTATAATAAAACAGAATAAATTATAATAGTTTCTGTAAGTTTCAATAAAGTAGTGAATATATATGTAGTACTGAGCATTATTATTGCTACGCGGAGGCGTTAAGTGGCAGTCCGTCTCAGACCTGATTATTAATTGCTTCATTAATCTTAAATACTATAATTTCACGACAAAACTTCTGTAACTGTGCGACACACCAGTCGGGAACCACTGACTTACATACGTGGATAATCATACTGAATATAAAATTATGCAGTAAAAAACAGAATATTATTCATGTCCAATAATTAAAAAATTTTAAAAAAGCGAATTTAATTTCATATTGCAAAACTACGAAGACTTCGAAAATATTCTAAAATGAAGTGGTATTTTAACCAGTTAATTCTAACCCAATATCCTAACTACAAGTGATAGATTTATTACTTCCCGTTTTAATGGGAGAATAAAGGAAAGATGTAACCTCCAATATTCAGTTTCCGTTCCAATAGGACGGGAAGGGAGTAACGCAACCTTCAATATTCTAGCCAGAAGTAAGAAATTTATTAGTTCTTGTTTCAACAGCAGGATAAGGAGGAGATCGAGCCTTCAATATTCTAACTAGAAGTGATAGATTTATTAGTTCCCGTTTCAATAGCAGGATAAGGAGAAGATGTAAACTTCAATATTCTAACTACAAGTGATAGATTTATTACTTCAAGTCTCAAAGAGGGAGAATAGAAGAGAGATGGAACCTCCACTAACCTAAAGGGAAGTGACAAATTTATTAGTTCCCGTTTTAATGGGAGAAGAAGGGAGACGTAGAGCCTACAATACCAAGTTCCCGTTTCAATAGGAGGCCAAGGGAGTGATGAAGCCCTCAAGACACTAACCATAACTGACATACTCACTAGTTTCCGTTTCAACAGCATGATAAGGAAGAGATGGAACCTCCACCAATCTAACGATATGTAATAAAAATTATTAGTTCGAGTTTCAATGGGAGAATAAAAGAAATGTGGAAACTAATATTCAGTTCCCGTTTCAATAAGAGGCTAAGGGTGTGATGGAATGTTTAATATTCTAACCAGAGGTGATATATTTAATAGTACCGGTTACAATAGCAGGATAAGGAGAAGATGGAATCTTCAATATTCTAACTAGAGAGAGATTTATTAGTTCTCTTTTAATAGAAGCCTAAGGAGGAAAAGGAACGTTCGATATTCTAACTAAAAATTTATAAATTCGTAAGTCCTCGTTTAAGCAGGAGGGTAACGGAGTGATGGAACCACCAATATTCTAAGCAGTAGTGATAGAGTCATTAGTTCCCGTATCAATAGGAGAATAAGGAAGGTATGGAAAATCTAATATTCTGGTTAAAACCGATAGATTTATTAGCTCCTGTTTCAATGAGAGAATAAGAGAGAGATGGAACCTCCACTAATCTAACCACAATTAACAGATTTGTTAACTCCTGTTTTAATGAGATAATAAGGCAGAGGTAGAACCTACAATCTCATTTCCCGTTTGAATAGAAAGCAAAGGGGTGAACGATCCTTCAATATTCTCACAAGTGATAGGTTCATTAATTTTCGTTGCAGGAGCATGATAAGGGAGAGATGGAACCTCCACTAGTCTAAACACAAGTGATAGATTTACTATTTTCCGTTCCAATGGGAGAATACGGGACCGGTGGAAAAACAAATATTCAGTTTCTGTTTCAATAAGAGGCAAAGGGAGTGGTGGAACATTAAATATTCTAACAAGACGTGGTAGATTCAGTAGTTTCCGTTTCAGCAGCAGGGTAAGGGAGAAATGGAACCTCCACCAATCTAAGCACAAGTGATAGATTTACTATTTTCCGTTTCGATGGGAGAAGTGGAAAAACAAATGTTCAGTTCCCGCTTCAATAAGAGACAAAGGGAGAGGTAGAACATTCAATATTCTGACCAGAGGTGATACATTTATTAGTTCCCGTTGCAATGAGAGAATAAGGGAGAGATGGAAGCTCCAAAATTCTGTTCCGGTTTCAAAAACGGAATGAAATCTTTGAGCATTACGTCCCACAGCTATGTCGGTTAGGCTAAAGGAGATGGTGATGATGAGTAATAAATGAAATGATAGAATGAAGAAAGTTGGGCGAAACGGGAGAACCCCGCGGAAACCCACGCACACGGTGTTTTTCCACCACAAAATTCACTTGGCGGGAGTGTTCCGGTTTCAATAAGAGGCTAAGGGAGTGATTGAACCTTCAATATTCCAACCAGAAATGATAGATTTTATAGTTACTGTATCAGTAACAGGCTGAGGAGAAGGAAACTTTAATATTCTAAGTAGAAGTAATAAATTTATCAGTTACCGTATCAACAGGAGACTAAGGAGATTGAAGCTTTAATATTCTAACTAGAATTCATAGGAACATTAGCTCTCGTTTCTTGAGAAGTAAAAGGAGGAGATGGAACTTTCAATATTAAAACCAGAAGTGATAGAATTATTAGTTACCGTATCAATAGAAGGTTCAAAAGATAGAAAATTCAATATTCTAACCAGAAGTGACAGTTTTATTAGTTCTTGTTTCAATGAGAGAATAAGGGGGAGATGGAAAGTTCATTTTTCTAACCAGAAGTGATTCATTTGCTTCTGTTTGAACAGCGTGATAAGGCAGAGATGGAACCTCGACTAATCAAACCACATGCGATAGATTTATTCGTTCACGGATAAACGGGAGAATAAGCGAATGGTGGAACCTATAATATTCACTTCCCGTTTCTATAATAGGCTAATGGTGTGATGGATCCTTCAATATCCTGACCAGAAGTGATAGATGTATTAGTACTCGTTTCAATAGCAGGATAAGGACGAGATGGAACCTTCAATGTAATAACTAAAAGTGATACATCTATTAATTCCGGTTTAAGTAAGAGGCTAAGGAAGAGATGGAGCTAGAAGTGATTTATTAGTTCCCGTCTCAAAGAGAGAATAGGGGACAAATGGAACCTTTAATATTCTAATCAGAAATGATAAATTCATTTGTTTATGTCTTAACAGCATGATAAGGGAGGGAGAGAACCTCCACTAATCCAACCTAGTGTGATACAATTATTAGATAACGTTTCTTCGAGAGATGGAACGTCCACTAATCAATCCAAAGTAATAGATTTATTACTTCTCGTTTCAATAGCAGGATAAGAAGGAGATGTAATCTTCAATATTCTAACTAGAAGTGATAGATTTATTAATTTATCTCCCGAAGAGAGAAAAACAGAGATGGAACGGGAAATTTATTAGTTCCCGTTTCAATGGGAGAATATGGGAGAGGTGCAACCTACAACATTAAGTTTCCGCTTCAATAGGAGACCAAGGAAGTGATGAAGCCTTCAATACTATAACCATAAGTGATAGACTCATTAGTTTCCGTTTCAGCAGCATGATAAGGGAGAGGTGGAACTTCCACTAATCTCAAGACACGTGAAAAGACTTATTAGTTCCCGTTTCAGTAGGAGAATAAGAGAAAGGTGGAACCTCTAATATTCAGTTCCCGTTCCAATAAGAGACTAAGGGAGTGATGGAAACTTTAATATTCTAACAAGAGGTGATAGATTTATTAGTTCTCGTTTCAGTAGGAGCCTAAGGATAGAAAGGAACCTTCAATATTCTAACTAAATGTTATAGATTCGTTAGTTATCGTTTCAGTAGGGGGGTAACAGGGTGATGGAAGATGCAATATTCTAAGGACAAGTCATAGAGGCATTAGTTCCCATATCAATAGGAGAATAAGGAAAATATGGAACCTCTAATATTCTAACTAAAACTGATAGAATTATTAGTTCCCGTTCCAATGAGAGAATAACAGACTGAGGGAACCTCCACTAATCTAACCACAATTAAACGATTTGTTAATTCCCGTTTCAACGGGAGAAGTGGAACCTACAATTTTAGTTTCCGTTTCAATACGAGGCAAAAGGGTGAACGAACCTTCATTATTCTAACCAGAAGTGATAGATTCATTAGTTTCCGTTTCAATGAGAGAATAAGGGAGAGATGGAACCTCCACTAATCTACAACAAAGAGATAGAATTACTACTTCCTGTTTTAATCGGAGAATAAGGAACAGAAGGAACCTCTAATATTCTGTTTCGCTTTCAACAAGTGGCTAAGGGAGTGACGGAACCTTTAATATTTAAACCAGAAGTGATAGATTTATTAGTTTCCGTTTCAGGTGCGCGATAAGAAACGGATGGAACTTTCACTAATGAAACCACAATTGACAGATATATTAGTTCATGAGACTAAGGAAGTGATGGAGCCTTCAATATTCCAACCAGAAATGAAAGATTTAATAGCTCCCGTATCAATAGGAGGCTAAGGAAGAGATGCAACATTCAATATTCTAACTAGAAGTGATAAATTTATCAATTACCGTATCAATAGCAGGCTAAGGAGGAGATGGAACCTTCAATATTCTAACTAGAATTCATAGGTTCGTTAGCCCTCGGCCATTTATTTAGCAATATAAAGAGGAGATGGATCCTTCACTGTTCTAACTAGAAGTGGTAGATTTATTAGTTCCAGTTTTAATAGAAGGATAAGCTGGAGATGGAATCTTCAATATTGTAACTAGAAGTGATAGATTTCTTAGTTCTCCTTTCAATAAGGGAATAACGGAGAGAAGAAACCTCGACAAATTTAAACACAATTGATAGATTTATTAATTACCGTTTGATTGAGAGAATAAGGGAGAGGTGGAACCTCTAATATTCAGTTCCCGTTTTAATCGGAGTCTAAGGGAGTGATGGATCTTCAATATTCTAAACACATGTGATAGATTTATTTATTTATTTATTTTGTTTCCTTTTAATAGGAGTTTAAGGAGAACGAGGAACCTTCAATAATCTAACTAAAAGTAATAGATTTATTAGTTCTCGTTTGAAAAGGAGGCTAAGGGAAAGATGGAACCTCCAATATTCTAACCAGAAGTGATACATTTATTTGTTCTCGTTTCAATAGGAGTCTAAGGAGGGGAAGGAATCTTCAATATTTTATCTAGAAATGATAGAGTTAATAGTTCCCGTTTCAATATCGGGATAGGCTGGAGAAGGAATCTTCAATATTCTAACTAGAAGTGATAAATTTCTTAGCTCTCGTTTCAATGAGAGAATAAGGGAGAGATGGAATCTACACTAATCTAACCACAATTGATAGATTTATATCTTACCCTTTCAGTGGGTGAATAAGGAAGAGGTCGAACCTCGAATATTTAGTTTCCGATTCAATCGGAGTCTAAGGGAGTGAAGGAATCTTCAATATTCTAAACACAGGTGATAGATTTATTTGTTCTCTTTTCAATAGTAGTCTAACGAGGAAAACTTTCAATGTTCTAACTAGAAGTCATAGATTTATTAGTTCACGTTTCAGCAGGGGGCTAAGGGAGAGATGGAACCTTCAATATTCTAACCGGAAGTTATAGATTCGTTAGTTCCCGTATCATTAGGAGAATAAGAGAAATATAGAACCTCAAATATTTAAACTAGATGTGACAGATTTATTAATTCCTGTTTCTATGCGAGAATAAGGGAGAGGTGGAATCTCCAACATTCAGTTCCCTGTTTCAATAGAAGGCCAATGGAGTGATGGAACCTTCACTATTCTTAGCAGAAGTGACAGATTCATTAGTTCAAGTTGGAATGAGAGAATAAGAGAGAGATGGAAGCTCCATTAATCTTACCACAAGTGATAGATTTATTAATCCTCGTTTCAATGGGAAATAAGGGAGAGCTGGAACCCACAATATTCACTTCTGGTTTCAATAAGGAGCTAAGAGGGTGATGGAACCTTCAATATTCTAACCAGAATGGATAGATTTATTAGTTCCCGTTTCGATAGCAGAATAAGGAGATGGAACCTTCAATATTACAACTAGAAGTGACCTCTTTATTAGTTCTCGTTTCAATAGCAGTATAAGGAGGAGGAATCTTCAATATTCTAACTAGAAGTGATAGATTTATTAGTTTCCATTTCAATGAGAGATTATGAGAGAGAGAGAGAGAGAGAGAAAAGATAAGCAAGGTTCTATGATCATGACGCGAAAGATCTTGCTGTTCTTTTCAGTAATCGGTCACTGCAGAAAGGAAAACATTCACATAGAAATAAACTACACAACAATTATGTACACTCGATTTGTAAGTCATTGAAATTTCAAAATACGTACCTCACAATTTCTCCTCGCCTCATTCCGCGGTCGCAGTGGACTTTTAATAAACCTATAACACGAAGATTGAAACTGTACCCAATACTGAGGACACTTCCATTCTATATCTTTACCATCTCCTCGAAATTGGGATGTCGCAAAATGTACTGCTAGCAACAACACACCAACCAATAATTTCATCATTGTAACCTGAAAAAAATACAAGAATGTATAGTAAAAGCTGTTAACTTGACCAGTTTTCTAATCTGGCCTTATTTACGTGGAACCTATAATTTCCCTATAATATTAGATATTACTTCTTAAGTTGGCCACCCGTCAATCTTAGCCTCATTCAGGAAATTTACTCCTATGATATTGTTAAATTTCCCTCACACAGTGTTGTTAAACTGAACATTTACATTTATACGTAATATTCTCCTGTTTTTTTTCTTAATTTTTACTCTTCAACTTTCCGCTGATGGTTACGCCGTCTCTTCGGTAATGATTTTTTGTTCATATTATGTTTTTGGCTGTATCTTATTTTTTTCTATGATTTTTCTAAAAGTATATACTCTGATTCCAAAAGAAAGGAAAATAAGAAAAAACGTAAAAAGGGGTAAAGAAAATTTTAGAAGAAACTAAATACATGTCTGATTAAGGAAATTTTCCTGACCCTTGACATTTCCCATATTATCATTTACAATTAGGTTAAAAAAAAATAAAGTAATCAGTCCCCATCATCCCATAGACGTCCAACATTTTCTCTTTAATTTTTTAATACAGAATAAGAAAAATTTCACTTTGGTCATTTCATTCAATGAATCGATTCGTAGGGAACTGGTTCTTCGGATCAGATCGTGAAATATCACTAGGAACCAGTTCCTCACGAATCGAATCGGAAGGAAATCATAGTGGTTCAGACTGTAATGTTTCTACAATTATTTTAAACACTGCGAGATTCCAATGCTGATAGATTTAGAACTTCCCATCGTAACACAGTTCTAAATTTATTAAAACTTGAAATATGCAATGTATAAAATAGTAATAAAGAAAGCTGCAGCAAGAACCACCATATTTCTCGTCTGCTATTAAGGGCACACAATAAGAAACCCGAAAGCCAAAGTAGAAAAGACACAAAACAGCATGAATGAAAAATATGAACCACATATCAGATTTTATACATGAGATGGGAGGGGCAAGCCCTCTTTAACGCCCCGAACAACAATTAAAATAAAAATAACATGAACGTCGTACAAAAGTATGTACTTGAAAAGGAACACGCGTCAGAATTCCTAACATTAAAAAAAAAAAAAAAAAAAAAAAAAAAAAAAAAAAAAAAAAAATTACCTGAAATTTTAGTGTGGTAAATATAGTTCGGCAGCTTGATTCGTGAATTAATATGCTCCAATATGATAAGAACAACAAAATTTTCTACTCCATATATAATAGCCGAACTGCATCACCATTGATCAATATTTTGGGTGCATGCTCCACTAACAAGAGTGACGAAAAACACTTTAAAACAGTGTAAACTTCATTAATACATACTAATGTTGGCAACCAACATAAAGGAACATCCACCACGTTAGACATGTGTCGCCAGGAAAACAGCTTAACACACACAAGAAAGTACCACTACAACACTCACGAAATGCACCTCCAATCACGAAGCAGAACACATGGTCAAATCATAAGCAAGACCACATGATGCCAAGGCATATCCACACTATCGCGCACAAACAGAAAAGCAACAGTAAGTCACCACGTGACTCGATACCAGTAATGAACCTGGAAGAGCAGATACGTTCTCAACACCAGAACCAAAAGATCCAATTCACTGAATCGAATAAAATGAACGAAATGTCCAAAGTAAAAATTTGCATAGTATAAGTTTACTTCCTTCTGTAAACACTTGCTATGAGTCAAAATTCCTGCACTTGAAATACAACGGAACGCTAGTGCCTAATAATAGTTATACACCAGCATCTTTATTATCTCGGCATTCTGATACGTTGATGAAGATAAAGATCATTATATTATAATTTGGTCTTCTCTTTGATTACTTACAAATAACAAACCTAACTTACTGTTTTTTCTTTTGTAGCATTTGAATTTTTAATTTAATTTATTCCTCTTTCAAAGCCTGACGTTTTCGCAGCATTTTTTAAGCTTTTCTTTTCTAAAGATGATTCTAATCTGTCTTTATTCTTTGAGGTATTCGTCATATGTTATGTCGGCAGTTGAAAAAAATAATCCCTGACTTCTATAAAATATATATTTCCCCGACTTTCAAGGTCAGTGTGAACCCTGACGTATACACGCTTTATATGTGTGTGTATATATATACAGTATGGCGCCAAATTCGTTGTACAAAAGCAGAGGAGTGATTCCTGAGAGTAAAACAAACAAAAAGGTTCCTATAAACATACGGCGAAAACCCCATCGTTTACGTGTTATAGGCTGCCGAAAACATGAAATTTAAAGGTCCATAGCTCCAAAACTATGGGGCCTACTGTAGTCGGGTCAAGACTTCACTTAGGAACTAGTATGTGCTTTATCCAAAAGCATGTTTTAAATCCTAAGGCAGGTACATGTTTTACAATACTCACGCAACAATTTTTATGGAGGTAGTTGGAGAGTACTTTATATCATAGGCCCGCAGTCAAACTCCCTCTACAAAAATTGTTGTGGAAGTACCTCAGAATTCTGAAACACGCATTTTTGGATAGGGCACATTCTAGTTCCTAAGTGAAGTCCCATAGTTTTGGAGCTATGAACCTTCACAATTCATTTTTCATGATTTCTACAGCCTATAACAAGTAAACGACGAGGTTTTCGCCCTATGGTTATTGGAACTTTTTTTTTTTTTTTGCTTTACTCTCAGGAATCACTCTTCTGCTTTTGTACAACGAATTTAGCACCATACTGTATATATATGTTTATATGTTTTTGGTATCTGCATTATATATGGTAGTGGAACTATGGACCGAAATGAATTTTAAAGGTCCATAGTTCCATTACTATAGGATCGATCCTAGTCGGGTTAAGACATTACTGAGGAACTAACATGTGAACTATGCAAACATTCATCTTTCAGAACCTCCGGTACTTGCACAATCATTTTTAGAGAGGCTGTTGAGGAGTACTTGATCACTCTCGACCTCTCTCTCTAAAAATTGGTGTGCAAGTACTGGAGCATTCTTAAACACGGATATTTGGGTAGTTCACATACCAGTTCCTCAGTGATGTCTTGACCTAACTACGATAGGTCCCATAGTAGTGGAGCTATGAAATTTTAAAGTTCACTTATTTCACGGTTTCGACACCCTATAACTCCGAAACTATCCACTTTTGAGCATTGGTTCATATAACTTTTTTCTTATTAGTGAATAGCAGCACTATCGCAAAGTCATTATGTCAGATATGGACAAGTATAACACAAAATACACAGTCCCAATTTTTCTATTTATAGGTTGTGGAGTGACATACTAATGTAATCAAAATATATTCTAGTTTGCGTCATTGCTCCACTTCACAACGTTTCCAAATGGAGAACTGAAATATCGGTAGAATGATGTAACTAAAAGTGGTGATGAAAGATGGTGATATAAGTTAAGATTTTGAGTGTTGAACTACGCACTCAAGAGCACAGTTTAGTAATTATTCCACCTATTATTTATTTTCCCTTTAATAATGAGATGTACTTTTCAGTTAAGCTTTGAATTAAGTTTAACTTCTAAAAATTTTTCATTTGAGTTTGGGCGTATCAACTTTTCGAAGACATTTACATCAAATACTGATGAGTTTCTTCATATACAACTTGCAATCCTCGATGGTTGGCTAAGGCTTATCTTTTTACAACTATCGATCTTTAGTTTCCAGAGATTACACCATATTGAGAATGGTTTTATTATTGCACGTTGCAAGCTATTACTGACTGCTTGTATTAACGTAGTACAGACGAAAACGGCTGTGACAAGTGCACATATTAAAAGTCATAGTTGGTATGTCACTTATGTATAAAATGTCCACTAGTGGAGATAAAGTGGAACTTTGAGGAGCTCCTTGGAACGAAGTAATTATTAGCAGAAACGAAGGTAATAGTTTAAGTACCATGGTATACACTATCAAAGGCTTTCTCACACTCAAATAGCAGAGCACATGATGAGAGTTATTATTATTAAATTGATTCTTCATGTGGTAACTTGTGCTAAATTAGGATGGCATTTCGAATGTCCCCCAACTCCATCGACGGCCCCAGACTACTGTGACTTACAGAGAGCCGTTATAAACGACTTGGTTTCTGCGTATACTCACCGTCGCTGACGCGCCTGCTCCTTATGGACACAACGCCTCGATACTGCCTGGCCCCTCACCCTGCTGCATTCCTGCCCTGACTCGGTCAGATAGAATTTGTGCATTTTAGTGGCCCCTAGCACAAGTTGTTTCGTGTTTTACGCACTGTAATTTTAAAGTCATACGTTCCCACTATATTTATACTCATGACTACATTGTAGTTGCAAATAACGAATCGTAATCACTGCCAAGTGAGCCAGTTACTACCAATTAATTTAGGGGGAAAACTAAATAATACACCTAAATTATCTAGAAGACTGTGATGAAGAGCAAATCTCTATTCAAATAAAATAACAAAAATTTTTGGCTTTTGGGTGCATGAAGTAAGCAATGTGACCTATGATTGTATAGTAAAGTTGCCTGTTTTTGCGACACGTTGATTGGATTCTTCCAATATTTCATTTAACTTCCTTTATTCTGGAAGTGTATTACTGTATTAATCCGAAAGCGTGTTATATTAAACCCGTAAGTAACTCTGGACCAGCGGAGGCACTGTAATGTAAAGCGAAAGTACGCAAGTAACGAGGGGGGTGATACTTGTTGTAAGTATTTCGAGCCAAGTGAAATGAGGTTCATACCATATATAAGTATGTTTCAGAATTTAACACTGAAATATTGTGGTAAAGGAGGCAATAACACAACTTAGTCGAGTTGTACAAAGTTTACTATTAGTAGTGGTGTTGGAGTTATCGAATACAACAACGATGAAGTGTATTCATATAGTTTATTTCATTTTTCATTTAGTGCAAAAAGCGCTATCTTAACTTGCACTATCCACGTAGTAGAAGGAAAAGAAAGAAATGTAATATTCAATGTCATAAAATGTTAATTTTTCAGTTACACCAGCTGGTTTATATATATATATATATATATATATATATATATAAAAGCTGGTTTAAACCAAAAAACGAAAAATGTTCGTAAAAGTGTAAGTGTTTGTAAAATCTTGATGAACACACATTTGTGGGTTATCACGTTTCACTCCCGTATATTATTCGTATTATATTCAGACCTAAATTCCCCATTCATTACTCAAAAAGATTATATTACAAAAGCAACTTTTTTAATATAAGTTTATAAATGTTTGTTTTGTGATTTTTTTGTAATTGTTATCATTGTTATGTAATTGCAATCAAAGGAAAATTCTAAATATTGTTTTGTTTCAATGTTACTATTGATAAAATACATCGAAATGCCGTCTTTTTGTGTGTGTGTGTGGGGGGGGGGTCAATACAGACCCCACGAGAGGCATTTAGTGAAATGAGAAGTATCTTTGGTATCGAATTATGTATAAATGAGTCTGAGCCAAAGTGGACTCAAATAATTCGTATCTTTATTCACTTTTCTTACTGATATGCAAATTAAGTCGTTGTATTTCTTTAATTTGGACCAACAAAAGCCGTTGTTAACTAACTTGAACTAAATTAGTTCTTCTGTACTCCGTAGTACTTTGAAATTGTCCATATGTAATTCTGTATAATGGTTTCACTTGTGCAACTGTTTATCTTTTTGTCCTTTTGAAATGACTCTTGACAGTTATATTAAGAAAAATGTAAAGATCAGTACAACGTATTTTTATCAGGATTCCTTCGTGAGTGAGTCGGCAGATGTATCGCATTTGTGGCCAATTAGTCGTGGTTCCGAGTTCAAATGGAGGACAATTTCTCTCGGATGTAACTCGAGAATCAGTTCTTATTTCGTTTTAAGCTTATGTGGCCCCTTCCAGCATAAGCCGGCTGTTGCATAATAACATCAAGGCGAAACAAACTTATTTCTGTCCATATATGATATGAATATACAGAGCAAATCATTTAAACCAAATAAACCTGATTTAAACAAAACAAAAAAAAAAAACTTTTTTTTTTTTTTTTTTGTTTTTCAATAAAAACCATGGTTTTTGCCAACCCTGGTAGGTAGAAATGATTGTTTATCAGTTGTCACGACATTGATTTGGTTACCGAGGAAACAGTTCAGTCACTACGTAATTATCGACATACAGGGTGTTTCAAGACAACACCCACAACGTTTGGGAGGTGATTCCTGATACCAAGATAAGACCAAAAGTATATACCAACCTGGGTACATAGTCGTGTCAAGACTTTACTTAGGAACTAGTATGTGCCCTATCCAAAAATACATGATTAAGAATCCTAAGGTACTCACGCGACAATTTTTATAGAGGGTTGGCTACGGGTATATAACTTGAGGTACTCACCAACTACCTCTAGAAAAATTATTGCGGAAGTATCGCAGGATTCTGAAACTTGGATATTTGGATAGGGCACATACTAGTTCCTAAGTGAAGTCTTGACCCGACAACGGTAGGTCTCATAGTTTTGGAGCTATGAACCTTTAAAGTTCATTTTCTGTTTTCGGCAGCCTATAACTCCAAAAGGAAGCATTTGTACACCCAGGTTGGTCTTTACTTTTTGTCTTATCTTGGTGTCAGGAATCACCTCCCAAACGTTGTCGGTGTTGTTTTGAAACACCCTGTATAGAACACAAGTGATTACGAATCAAGACGGCATGTGAGACTAAAATATGTTACAGAATTTTAAAGCAAATTACAACTATCGTGAAATACAGGGTGTTAGAGGAATCTTAAAGCTGGTGTATAATTCTACAAATGATCTTTGTATAGGTACTGACTAATTTTGTCTTGATATTCTTAAAATGAACTGTGGCGTTATATATATGTCTGATGGTTCCGCCCAGGAAACCTTTAGATTAGATCTGAAGTATAGTAAGACTGGCCAAAACGGGGTATATATTCTTGAGAAATCAGCAAAAGATATACACCAATCAATGAATGGAGCCTGTTCAAGAAATTAGAGCAGACGAAAATTCTTCTGAAATTCCTACCTTGCACCTTCAAAATTTCATACTGCAGATGAAAGAATTATTCAGATGGGAAATAAATTAGAACCATTAGAGCAATCTCAGACTGCTAAGATGGAACAACATTAGCAATGCCAAAGTATCAAACTAGAAGAACTGTCTCTGAATCGGAAAAGCAAGTTTGATGTAACGGAAGCACGAAGCGACAATAATTCACCCCAAATCTCAGAGTTGCAAAAGGAAGTTTTGGATCTTAAGAGTAAATTAAAGACCAGCAACATGATCAATACGAATCTTTCAGTTAGGAGAAGTTGCCCCAGATTCACATGCAGACGACAGACAGGAGTTTGACAACAAAAGCACGCAGGAATGCATAGCTAGGTAAGATACCAGTACGGACCTCGAGAGTGAGACGGATAAGGAAAGACTAAAACGAATTAAAACGAACGAACTAAAGCACAGGTAAAACCTAGAAAATTAAGACCTTTAAAACTTCTATATATTAAAATGCTAGGTTTACATGTGTGTGGTCATGAAAAGTTTATATGTTTGTTTCCAATCCTTTCGACAATGAGATCTCAAAAACCACAAGTGCTAGAAACGTGCCGTTTTCGCTGTTCGATTCAATTTTGTGTAGATTGTCCAGTTATAATTGAATATTTGAAAAAAAAAAAACGTGGCCGTTATTTCTTTATTACATTTTTTAGGGATACACTGGAAGTGTTGAAATTTTTAAAAAGAATAAAGCGTCATATCCTATGAGTTACATATTCCAACACCACTTATTTGTACACAGGGGTTATATATCTCACAGGCGTTTGTTTTACTGCAACATGATAATGAAAACGAAGGATAACCATTTCTTCAGGCTAAGATGAGTCTTTATTATCTGGAGTGTTTTGTCCAATGAACACCATATATCACTGACATTATAATTAATTGTGTATGTAATGTAATTGCTTATCACATACTGCATGCAAGGAGAAAGAAAATACTCATCATACATGAATTAGAAACTCCAACCGGAAGTAAGCTCAATCTTGCAAACGGTGCGAGATATTGAAAAATAATCGAAAAAAAATCCCCCCTGTGGTACTCCTTGCCGATTTTTGTGAAGACGTCTTTCACTTGTGCCTGTAAAGGAACATGCACAGATGTTGTGAGGAATGCCAAGGAGATTCATGCTCATATGTGAATGATGCACTGTGTAGAGAGCGCAAGTTCAGCTAGTAGTAATATTAAATTTTTAAATATACCGGTGAAGTTTAGCGATGTCAAATCATTAACAAAATTTAGTGGTCGTGTAGATGACATTCCGGCTAGTACCCTCATAGAGGAATTGGTAAGTCTTTACTTTGACTCTAACTGTGACTTTAATCGGTTCTTATAGGTTCAGTTACTTCCTGGAACTGTTTGTGCGTGAGTCACTTGTTAGAACTGTTCGTGCCTTTGGTGTGACGTCTTAGTTCATATTTTTCCCACTAGGTGTCTGTGTAGTCCTATGGTAGTTGGTTAGTAGTCACATGTTCTGTGTGCATGTATGTGTGTGCTGCTGTTTGTGGCATTCGAGAAGCGCGTAATTGAATTGGTTGAATTGAGTTAGAGAAAACCTATCATAGTTGTGGTCTAAACTGAAGATATTTTCGACGTATTCTAAAAGTGGACGTTTATTGGTTTCTTGTTTGTAATAATAGCAAGTGTGCTCGGTTTAATAAAACGACGTGTGTGCGGAAAGGAACATTTTTCAGTAATGTTGAGTATTGTGCATGTGTTCTTGGTATCTTATTTTTTCGTGTGTGGAATCAGCAGTTATGAGTTCATTATTCATGAGATTTCTCCTATGGGGAAATGGTGAGTGTTTTCTTTTTTTAATTCATATTATTTTTATTCTTGATTTGTTTTGCATTTGAGTATTAGGCAAAGTATTTGGTTTGCTGCTGCTTGTCCTATTGTCTTGTTGAGATGTAATTTTTTTTTTCTTTGTCATGCACTGATTTATGATTAGAGACGAGTGTTTTTTTTTTTAAATTTTTCCCTTCTTATCTTAGCTTTATAGTAGTGGTTTGATTATTTATTATTATTTTGGATGTTTTTATGGTACTTGAGCGGGGGGGTTGGGGACGGTAGCCCCCCATTTAGATCTCAAAATTCATAGTCACCGCTTCACCTGAATTGATGTTTAGTAACATTGTGGCCCTTGTACTTATAGTATAATTCTTAACATCGTATAGTAACATTGTGGCCCTTGTACTTATAGTATAATTCTTAACATCGTACATTACTTTCACTGTGTTAGTAATTGTAATCGATTCATGTGATCCGGTTCCGGGAGCAGTTTAGGAATGATTCCTAAACTGCTCCGGGAACCGGATCACATGAATCGGTTGAAGTCACAGTTGGAGTCAAAGTAAAAATTTGCCGAGAAATTTTAGGAAGATGTGATTTAATAGGTATTGATAAGTCTAATCCCTTAAGAACTTACCTCATGTACTATTGCCACCATGTTCAGTTTGGTTTAAAGCAATTAGGAATGGAGTGCATCACTATGAAGATTCTAAGAGCATTTTGTTAGATAATTTTGAGAATGATTTTATATTAGCTAATAGGGACGCATAAGTCAGGAATAAAAGATATGATCTACGGGTAGACAACTTGGTCTTTGTTACTACTATTTATAATGAATTGATGTTACTGAATCCTTATCAACCGGATTGAAGAATTATTGCTTTCATTAGAATTTTACTACCGCACAAATTACAGAAGATTTTAATTTCATCACAATGTATGAGTTTTAATCATTTATTGTTAATAGTTCAAGATTTTGAAAATCAGGTACTATGACCATAATTATGTGAACCTAAGCTTTAGCTTTCAATCTATACTAAAAATTATCTTGTGTCAGCTTGAAATGGGACGGTTTGGAAATGCATATTTGGATCTGAGGAAATGGATTACACAGTAAGATTCACACGTCCTGTACTGCATAGTTCATTTGATTCAAAATGTGTTCTATGGGAAAAGACTGTATGTTTTGTACCATTGTAGTGATGAAGCTCAGAATATCTTCCACGTTTTTCTTCTATTTTTCTAGCATTGGAGAGTTTAACTTCCATACATGGTATCCACAGTTTTTAAAAATTAGGTGTAAATGGATCATTTCAATTATATGTTTCCGTAACCTTCTCCCCTCCCCCATGGATACCAAAAACGGAAGTATGGCTTTCGAAACTCCCTAACACTTATTTCAAACAAACGTCTCCTCTGCCCAAAATCAATATTCATATTTTGAAATAACACATCTCAAATGATAAAAGAAAAATATTTTTTTAAAAAAAAATAATAATACGATAGGCTCATTAGCACTTCAAACGGCAATTAACACATCAAATTGGGTGTAGCTTCAAGTAATTACTAATTAAAATATCACACCACTTATATATGGAAATTTGTACCCACTAATCACATTATTTAATTTCTAAAGATGCTGGTATGATGATACCGATATGCATACACACATACACTAAATACAAATTATATTTACGTCCTCACCTTTCACATTACCTAAGTTCAGAAGGGAGTGGCTTCTTCACACACTTTTCTTTGCTTTTGCTAAAGCTGAACGTGTTCAACACTATTTCCCTATTTCCTAAGCTTTGCTAGTTCATTTTCGCAATAAATACTCATATCAACTGAGCTACTGTCTCTTAGAAATGTGTTTAAGAAATATAAAAATATTACATTTATAAACACTAACAAGGTATTTAGTTACTCAACACCTATGCGCCACAGCATCAAAACAACAACGGTTACTGCTAGTTTTTAACTTGTTTCTTGTAACTATACCCTTGCACAAAGAAAATACAACATAAAAGCAATATCATTTAAAAACCGCGTGAGTAAAATTGAATTTACTTATTGTTTGACTGTCTTCAATAGAAATTAATTACACTTACAAACATATCATTTATCATAGATTTAGTAATTTATAAACAATTCTAAAGTAATAATGATGTAGAAAATGACTAATACATGGTCATAAGTAGTGATGTGAGATGAAAAGTTTTCCATTTCAGAAAATTTTCCGGAAAATTTACCGTTCTAAACAAATATCAGTGATCAAGTAATAATTTCACATAACCATAAAATCCATTGACTTCATGTATAGAAATGTTTAAAAGTGGACGATCGTTTAAAGAATCTAAAAAATTTCATGGCTCAGAAAATATCCTGTACTATGTAGGAACAAATTAAACATTTTTTCATGAATCGAAAAATTTTCTGTTGTGTATTGAAAAATTAAGAATTCTTTATAAGTAGGAAAATTTTAATCATTTTGAAACAAAAAGTAAAACCTTTTATGAATCGGAAAGTTTTATCTCTCCTTAGAAACAAGTGAAAGGAATTTCCATGGATCGGAAAATTATCATTACGATGTACAGATGGTGATCAGAAAAATGGAAACACCTGAACGAAATTGCAACTTACCAGATTAATATGGTGTCGGGCCAACTTCCGCCTTCAGAACAGCCTTGATGCGACGTGGGATGGAGGCATAGAGGTCGTGAATGGTAGCAAGTGGAATTTTACACCATTCCTCGTGTAGGGCATCGGCCAGTTCTGTGAGAGAGGATGGAGGTGGAAATCGTCGCCGGAGTCGTGTTTCCAAGACGGACCACAGATGTTCAATTATGTTGAGATCTGGGGATTAGGCGGGCCAGGGGAGGTGTTGAACTTCATCCCGATGTTCCTCAAACCACGCTGCCAGCTGTGTGAATGGGTGCATTATCATCCTGGAAGATGGCGTCATTGTCCGGGAACAACATCCGGACGATAGGATGCAAGTGGTCTCCTAAAATTGCGACATAATCGTTGGCAGTGATTCGTCCGCTAAGTGTGACCACAGGACCCAGTGAAAACCATGATATGGCGGCCCACAGCATCACCGAGCCGCCGCCATGTTACACAGTTGGGCGGAGACACTGCAGATCATAAGCTTCTTTGGGCGTTCTCCACACATAAACACGGCCCGTGGTTGGGAATAGGGTGAAGGATGACTCATCCGACCATATCACACGTTTCCAGTCCTCAACGATCCAAGATGCATGGTCGCGGCACCATTTGCGGCGTGCGAAAGCGTTATGGTCCCTCATGAGCGGTTTGTCCCGTGCAACACGACCCCGTAAGTTCATGTCATGTAATTCGCGGCGGACTGTGATTGTCGAAACAGGGTGGGGGAGGTGCTGATTGAGTTCCTCCGTCACTTGCTCCGCAGTGGCACGACGGTTCTGCGTGACAATGCGCTTTAATACCCGGCGTGACCTGTCACTCATGATTTTCTTCCGCCCACTGTTCCGCTTCCCCGATGTGGTTTTCCGATGTGTTGTGTAGGCCGTCATCACCTTCGACACTGTCCCACGCGACACACCTAACACAGTAGCCACTGCCGTCACACTCACTCCACATAATCGCACACCAACAATTTGCCATCTTTGAAAATCTGAGAGGTCTCCCATTTTACACTACCTCCGTCTGCTGCAGCCACTGGACACTGCTGTTCGACTGCGCATAAGTAGTATGGAGACCGACCTAACACACCACCACCAGCGGTCCGGCGCTGCGGACGCCACGACACCACTGCCAACCCATACATCTGACGTGTTGCCAACTATAGGTGTTTCCACTTTTCTGATTACCATCTGTAGAAACAAGTGGAAAATCTTTTCATAACCCGGACAATATTGAATATTACGTGTAATGTTAGCTGGAAAATTTTCCACTATATTTAAGTGCACATTGAGCTATAAAATTGAATTCCTGTAGAGGAAAGTTAGACAGCAACAAATTATAATTTTCCAATTAGCTTTCGGGAACCTGAAAATTTTCTAATGTTTTGAGTTGGCAAGGAAAAACTTATATAGTGTCTTTTCTCTCTCTCTCTCTCTCTTTGTGTGTGTAAAGTGCAGGGAATATAAATCAAGTTCGTAGAACACAAACATACCATCCCATTGCTTAAAATGTAACAAGAAAGCAAAAAGAAACTTTTGTGAATTAATCAATTATTTCAAAAACAGAAAATTCTACTAGTTCTTCACATATACGCCTGAATATGTAATGAAATGACTACATAAAACATAAAAGTTCCAGTTCCTGACGACAATTATTTTTGTAACAGACAATAAAAAGAAATGTTTTGATTTTATTGTTTGAAGCTATGAGAAAACATAGTCTTACGCGTACTAAATCAACGAAAAATTATTTTGTGAGAGCAAAGATGAATTCCGAGGGAAGAATACATTGAAGTTTTTGAAACGTTTTTGCAGAAATGAAGTATCATTAGATTTTCACTTCATGACATTTTATTCAAACAATATTTATTAGAAATACATTTTACGGCTAAAGAACGATATAGGTATAAGTGGCGTATGTTTTTATGAATAGGAAAATTTTCCAGAAAATTTTCTAGAAAATTTTTCGTTTCAAAATTTTCCGGAAAATTTACATCACTGGTGATAAGACAGCAAGATCGGACCTCCACTACAAGAGAAATCGATTATGAATGCGATGCAAACTGAAAACTAATGTTCGCCACTGAACGCGGAAATTTTGCGAATATGAATTAAATAAACATGTTTTTCTTATGCCTCAGATTTTCCTAAACTATTGAGAGTGCGATAACTAGATATTAACACTTTCGAGAGAGAATCAATTTGTTTTCACCTCTTATAATCCTATACTATGCCTGAATAAATGTAATTTTGGTATCGTTTCAGAAATTTATATTCTGTTTACCGCTTCCAGAAAGGCATTATAAAGCCATTGCTCAGTTCATATATTCAATTTCACACTACAATATGCCTGAATAGTAGGAAAATAAAAATGATGATATAATATAATTTATATATATATATATATATATATATATATATATATATATATATATATATATATATATATATATAATTAGTATACTATAATAAATAAAATAACAATAAAATATATAATATAAAATATAACATACTAGCAGCGTTCACCCCGCTTCGCTGCGGTCACCCCGGAACGCAATAAACTTTGTTACTTAGATAATTTTTACTTTTTCGCTTTCAAGTGATATGATAAAAACCATAGAAGATTGCAGTAAATCTTAACATTATATCGCCTGTCATTTATGTTAACCCGCCCCGCTTCGCTGCGGTCATCCCGGTGCTGGCATATTGTAAAAGTGTCTGTAAAAATAAGCAAATCAATTAAAAAATTTTAAACAGAAGATTCAAGCTATTTTCCGCTGTATATCGCCTGTCATTTATGTTAACCCGCCGAGTGACACGGTCATGCGGGTTGCATATAAATACGTTTATTTTTACCTATGATGAACTAATAACAAAGGATTTGTACGTTATGGACACTTGAATGGTCAATTATCTCAAGACACTGGTAATTAAAAATTAAAGTGATATGATAAAAACCATCTAGGGTCCAAATCCTAATAACCCCCCAAAAATGAAAGAAATTGGTTCAGCCGTATTAGCGTGATGAGCGGACAAAGGATTTTGTACGTTCTCTTTTATATATATAGATAATATAATTACAAAATAATGTTATATAGTTATATATAATATGTATACTATTATATTAAAGAAATCGAGTGGCACATCATCACCCAGGAATTACTATTACAGATAGAAACGTGAAGCTTATCTAAATATTAGTTTGCTCATGAAAGCCAGGGATAAGGAAGAATTTTTGAAAGTATGATTGCGTCTGTAGGAGAGTTTAAATATTTTCCAAGAATAGCGGATCTTACCAACTCCTAAAGTTACGAAGATGGAACTCGACATACAAATATCTCATTAAAAATAATTGAACAAGATATTCAGCTTTTTTAAAAATCTACACCTAAAAAGGGAAAGTGAGTAGCGTCTATCATATGAAAATTTCGCAGTCTATATTCTAAAATTGTCAAATGTAAAGATTTGGTTAAGTTAAAGATGTGAAATTTGACATTTGAAATCTTAAATTAAAACTAATTGAATACCTGTTTCAGCGTTTTCGAAAATTATAAGTAGAGAGAGAGGGCAGTTTCTACAATATTAAAATGTCCCACTGATTATCCAGAAAATGTTAAATATAATGATTTATTCAACTTGGAGACATGAACGTTGAAATTTTAATTCTTAACAAAAATTAAGCGAAAGCCTGTTTAATATTTTTGGTAAATTTAACATCGAAAGGGAAAGACAGGACAATATCTACATTAAAATGTTCTACTATATATTAAAAAATGCTAAATGTAAACAATTTGGTTATGCTCGAGGAATGAAATTCGACATTTGAGGTCTTAACTATAAATAATTGACCAAGTGTGGAGGAAGAGATACAATCAGGCCCGTATTTATATATTGTGCGCCCCTGTGCTCTAAATGATTTGCCCCCCCCCCCCCCCGAAAACGACCAATATTAGAGTTGAATTCATAGTTTTTGGGATCGCTTATATGAATAACGAAAATTTTAATCCAATTCAACTTCAAGGTCGTATTCTACTCCCCAGTAAAGGGGGTGAGATTTTAAAAAATAATCGAAAACGATATAACATATATATATACAAGTGTTGAATTCTTAGTTTTCGAGGTCGCTGAGTTTAACGGTATATTAGTGTTATTAACTTAATAATAGTGATTGTTATTGGTAAGAGAAGAGCGATTTCGACGTCGAAAATAAGGAAGATAACTGCCGGATTTTCATGACGTTGCAGTTCATCCCCACTCCTTGGGGTGAGGATGGGAGAGGATGACATTTAAAAATAATCAGACATGCTAGCTAGTTAGTAACTATTGTAATTAGAGCGAAATAAACACATTAACATATTTTCTCGCTCTTGCGAGGGACTCTGCGTGTTGCTAATTTTAAATATTACTTTATTGTTAATCTTTAAAAAAAAGTCCAAAATTCTTCCGCCCCCTAAATTCTGCCACCCTGTGCTCGAGCACAGAATAGCAATTAGATAAATATGGGCCTGGATACAATTTCTACATTGTTAAAATCTTCCAGTACGTCTTCAGAAAATGTCAAACTTAAAAGATTTGTTTAAGTTGGAGAGTTGAGACTTGGTATTTTAAATCTTAACTGGAAGTAACTGAATACATGTTTAACAGTTTTAGATAATGCTGCTTTGAACGCGGGAAAAGGTCCTTTTTGCTATTATAATACAATTTTTTATTGTTTATTCCAAAAAAATACCAAATGTAAAGAAATTGCTTAAGTTATAGGTGTAAAATTCACCATCTGAACTATTTATTTAAAAGAAAAATGTAACATGTAATTGAGCGTTTTTGAAAATTCCACTCTTAGGTGAAAAGAGGTGGGAAGTTTCTACAATGTTAGATTTTTTTACTGTTCATTGAGAATATGTCAAATATAAGAACTCACTAAAGTTGGAGGTGTGAAATTCAATATTCGACCTCTGAACTCTTTGGAGCATGTGGTACTAATATTATACCACCTTTTAGAAAATGAAATGAAATGAAATCTCTGAGTTTTACGTCCCACGGTTATGCCGGTTAGGCTAAAGGAGACGGTGATTATGAGAGATGAGTGAAATGGTGGAATGAAGAAAGTGGGAGGAAACGGGAGAACCCCGAGAAAACCCACGAGCACGGTGTTTGTCCACCACAAAGTTCACTTGGCGGGGGCTGGGATCGAACCCGGGACCCCAAGCACCAGAGGTGAACGCTCCACCACTGAGCCACCGCGCCCCCTACCACCTTTTAGAAAATTTATGTAGATGTTGCACGGCAGTATACTCATATTACCAATATTTCCTCTGCCTAAGTAGCTCTTTTCGTAGCTAAACAGATGTCGTTCAATATCACTTTTTCAACATTGTTTTTGATTGGCACCAGGGGTAAAAGTGCAGAGGAACGCCAAAGGACGCCGTCCCCTTACTTCCCGAAAATATTTGGGTCGTTCCCCAATTTCTAAAATGATAGGCAGGGGGACAGTGTGACGTCGTGCGTCCCCCTACCTTTTCAGATAAACTTTTACCCCTGGATGGCACAATTCTTATAGTATTGTTGTTAGTGAAATCATCTGCACTATTATCTGCAGGAACTATTCCGTTGTTTTTTTTTAGTATAGAAGACGTTCTCGGTGCTTCACTTCCCTATCTGAAGCTTAGTTAGAAGACATTTTCTTCATTTTGCAACTTCTTTTGATATTTAGTATTCCTGCTACGTTTTTTGTATCCGGTATATATTTGTACCACTATGCTGTTACTTTGAAGTCTGTGGTGTTATATTTTCATTACCACTGTGCAAGTTCTCTGACCATTCTGTAAAGATGTCAAGACCGAAAGATAGCGACATAGAGATAATTTTGTGTGAACATCCATCTGATTCCGCATCAGAAACAGAGGTTTACACAAGTGATGATCCAGATTATAAAATTCAACCCCAATCATCATCATCATCATGTGAATCATCAGAAGAAACTTGTGACGAATCAGATGGAGAACACGGTAACCCATCCAAGTTTCATAATAAAAATAAATTATTGTAAACGAAAGATTGTGAGATGAAACTTCGGCTTATTGCAAAGCTGGTTAGACTTTGTTAGAGTTGGTAGCACTGCTCACAAGTAACCTTGACGAGTGATTTGAAAGCGCAAGCTTCGTGGCGTTCGAGATGACGTCACATTGCTGTCTATTTGTCTGATCCAAGTCAGGAGCTGCTTACAGTGCTACTTTGGAGGTGATTGGGAATGGCTAACTTAGAATAGTAGAAAGGAAAATAATGGGCCATAACTATATGTCGTTAACGTTAAATATTCTTTACTATTTGCTTTGATAAATATAATCTTTTGGTTTTGACTATTAAGATTACAAAGATTATATGAGATTGCTTGAAATTAACGGAAGTATATTTTCTAAATTAGAAAAAAGGGTAACATTAACTTACATAGTAGAGTTTGAAGGAACATGCAAGCAAGTTTCTGTATATTTAAATAACATGTTGAAACTTTTTTCCTTGCATAAGGATATCAATTATTCTGTCATAACAAGGAGAGTTATTATAGTATTTCATACTGCTGTAATACTAATTTTCAGGCAAGAGAAGACTATTAAATGAATGAGTATTGTTGTACCTTTCACTTAAAAACCAAAAGGAAACGTAAAAATTGGAACATGTTTCGTTAGCTATAACCTGTTACTAGACCCACTAATACTTAGTTCTTTTTCTCCCACATTTTCATGCTACAGAAATCGCTTAGCAGTAAGAAAGAGTTTCATACAATTAAAAATTATTGTAAAAGCATACTAGTTTTCATAACGAGTAATTATTATTGGAATAAGCATTAGAATCAGCTCTCCATTAGATTCAGCTCGCCTCCTAGTTATGTTAACGCCTCTTTACAATACTTCTACCATCAAAGATCCAATTGCTTACAACAAACATACACAAAGGATGATTAGGAAATATATACCATATGAAAAGGGTATCCTCTCACATTCTCTGGCGAGGCATTCCTGCGGGAATAAAAATATATACAACACAAAATTTGTTCGAATAATTCCATTAAAATGAGAAATACAATATTCACTAAATCTTAATCTCTAATTCTCATTAATTCATATATACATGATACGTTTTTATATATTAGATTGATTAACTTCCCTCGGTGGAAAATATTTTATTACAGAAACGAACATGACGCTTTATGTGCACATTTGGCTTTTTGTTATTTTCCAGTCAAACAGTATTCGGTGTAAATTTAGAAATTATGTTGTACGGGCCTTCCCACTGAGGGGCGATCTTTGGATTGACGTGTTTTTCAGCCGAAATTTTCATGAACCATTTATCCAATACCAAATCATCTACATTTAAATTAGCAGGACTATGTCTTTCTAAGTAAACCTTAGCACTGTTTCCAAGAGCGTTCAATGTTATTTATGTTAACTAATTTTTGGTCTTTATCCTGGTCATCATCCAAACCCCATCAGGAAGTCGCGGTCGGAAAGAGGGTTTGCCGCCGTCGACGGTGGTGGCCCCGATCTACTTATGCAAATTGCCCACTTTTTGCCGAATCGGCAATCGGTCGAAAATCGAAAAATATAATGCCTTTTGCCGAATCTTTGCCGACTGTTCCCGACCGTTAGAGTCAGCAAAACAGTCGGAAAGGTCTTTTTCCGATCCTCTGCCGACTTCTTATGGCGGCCTCTTTTCGACGGCGGCGCCGACGTATTTACTTTGCCTTTACGGCTGTTTGCCGAGCGCTCGGCAAGACAACTTTCCGACGGCGGTGCCGGCGCATTAATGCTCATTTTCGGCTGTTTGCCGACTGCTTGGCAAGGCAACTATTCGTCGCGGTCGAAATTGGCGCGGAAAGACGCCGGTGTCCGGCGCCGGCAATCCGACCGCTGCCTCTGGTCGGCATGGACAAATTGTCCGAGTATAGGTGGCAGGATCCTGATGGGAAAAGATCTAAATTCATCTAACACTTTACATTTAACGGATGTTAGAATTGTCTTCCCACATAAAGTTCACACGGACTATTCCCCGTAGTTTCATTAATACTTATGTTAATAGTAAATGCGATTTTAGATAGTAAATGGGCGCAATTTTGTTGAAACTTATTAACATAAATACGAATGAAATTTTAACGGATCTCACCGTACGTTCGGCTCTGTTAGATTGGGGATTATATGAGGAGAATTTGACAATTTCTATACCATAACTGTATAAGAATTTCATAAAGTAATCCCTGACAAAATATGAAGCTCCGTCGTGGAGAACCTTCCAAGGAAATATATTTTTAAGAAATAATTCCTGTAATTTATTACAGATGATTTGTAAAGTTAAACGTCTTAAAGGTTCTAAAAAGACAAAACGACTATAGGTATCGGTAACAATTAAAATATACTGAATTCTAGATCTACTAGGCAATCTTCCCGCAATTTCTACAAACCAGGTGTAAAAAGGGTGCATTACCTCTTTCGTAAAATAATGACCCAAAACTTTCGGTTGCAATCTTTACAGGTTTGACACAAATGACAAGATCGTATAAAATCTTTTATATCCGAATATAAAGTAGGCCACGTGTACTCAGCAATTTTAGCATTTTTTTCCGATATCCCATATGCCTGCCATTTATTATAGGACAATGAGAATATTCAATAATCGATTGGACTTGAGAAGAATGGATTACAATTCTAAATCCGTTATTCCCCTTTCCTTTAGTTTGTTTAAGTAAAATCTTATTTCTTAATACATACTGAGGAACTTCTTCCTTTCTCTCCAACCTTGAGATAATCTCTCGTAACCTAGGATCCTTCCTCTGGTGATCTGTAAGAGGCACATTATACACAGGATTTTGCCAAAAATATAAGAAGGACAAATTTACTGTTTTTCCAGTATCTTTACGACTTCTACTGTGCTATCGTCTTTGGTATAAAATTCTAAATGGTTACCAACCGTTGAAAGGAAATCGACAATACAATTTACTTTAGTTCTTATATGAACTATTCGAAATTTAAACCTTGAGATTTTTTCTAACATAGTTCCATACCTCCTTTGTCTTTTGTGGTAATTAAGTAGCCAAGTTAAAGTTTTACTATGTGTGTAAAGCACAAAGGGATTTGCTAAATAATATTCAAATTTTTCAAGAGATAAAGAAAGAACCTGCACTGTGAATTCATAAATATTTTCGCTCCAATCAAATTGTGGAATCGACCGACTAAACATTGACACTAGCCTAAAATTCAATTCGGAGTCATATTGGCTGAGAACCCCAGAAAAATGACGCAAAGAACTATCACAATGTATAATGAAGTTGGAATTCACATCGGGGACTTTTAGAATGACCTGATTGCAAAAGGCATCTTTTAACTTTTGTAGGGCTTCATCATGAACCTTAATCCATTTAAATACTCTTTTTATTGATCTTAATTCTTGTATAGGAGCGATTAATTCTGAGTACCCTAGATAAATTTTGAATAGAAAGAGAGAAATGAACAAATTCTGTTAATACCTTTTCTATTCTTACGTTTTAGAATTTCCTTTATAGTTTTAATTCTCTCAGAATCAATCGACATATTACCGTTTTCAAAACGAAACCCTAAATAATTTATACTAGTCTGAAATAGACAAGATTTCTTCTTAGAAATCGTTAGACCCCAGTTTCTTAATCGGGACAATACCTCTTCTAATAGAGTTTTATGACTCTCAATATCTTTACTAAAAAGGATTATATCATCAAAATATATATCTCTAAATTCTTCCTAATTAACCTTTCGAAGAACTTTTTCATCAAATTACTCAAAACAAAAGGTGTTAACACTAGTCCCATAGGTACCGATTCAGCTCTCCTTAACTAGGAGGCGTTAACATAACAGGAAGCGTTAACAGATGGTGATTAGAAAAATGGAAACACCTGAACGTAATTGCAACTTACCAGATTAATATGGTGTCGGGCCACCTTTCACCTTCAGAACAGCCTTGATGCGACGTGGGATGGAGGCATAGAGGTCGTGAATTGTAGCAAGTATAATTTTACACCATACCTCGTGCAGGGCATCGGTCAGTTCTGTGAGAGAGGATGGAGGTGGAAATCGTCGCCGGAGTCGTGTTTCCAAGGCGGACCACAGATGTTCAATTATGTTGAGATCTGGGGATTGGGGGGCCAGGGGAGGTGTTGAACTTCGCGGCGGACTGTGATTGTCGTAACAGGGTGGGGGAGGTGCTGATTGAGTTCCTCCGTCACTTGCTCCGCAGTGGCACGACGGTTCTGCGTGACAATGCGGTTTAATACCCGGCGTGACCTGTCACTCATGATTTTCTTCCACCCAATGTTCCGCTTCCCCGATGCGGTTTTCCCGTGTGTTGTGTAGGCCGTCATCACCTTCGACACTGTCCCACGCGACACACCCAACACAGTAGCCACTGCCGTCACACTCACTCCACATAACCGCGCACCAACAATTTGCCCTCTTTGAAAATCTGAGAGGTCTCCTATTTTACACTACCTCCGTCTGCTGCAGCCACTGGATACTGCTGTTCCACTACGCCTGTCGTAGTATGGAGACCGACCTAACACACCACCACCAGCGGTCCGGTGCTGCGGGCGCCACGACACCACTGCCAACCCATACATCTGACGTGTTGCCAACTACAGGTGTTTCCATTTTTCTGATCACCATCTGTATATGGAAAATTCTTGGTAATGTATTCAAAGATTTTTATTATTCAACTTGGGATTGTTCTGGATGGGATTTTTTTGTCCGACATTCGGATAATATGTAACCCACCCAAGTTTCATAAAAAATAAAATATTGTAAACGAAAGATTGTGAGATGAAACTCCGGCTTATTGCAAAGCTGGTTAGACCTTATTAGAGTTGATAGCACCGCTCACAAGTAACCTTGACGAGTGGTTTGAAGGCGCAAGCTTCGTGGCGTTCGAGATGACGTCACATTGCTGTCTATTTGTCTGATCCAAGTCAGGAGCTGCTTACAGTGCTACTTTGGAGGTGATTGGGAATGGCTAACTTAGAATAGTAGAAAGGAAAATAATGGGCCATAACTATATGTCGTTAACGTTAAATATTCTTTACTATTGGCTTTGATAAATATAATCTTTTGGTTTTGACTATTAAGATTACAAAGGTTATATGGGATTGCTTGAAATTAACGGAAGTATATTTTCTAAATTAGAAAAAAGGGTAACATTAACTTACATAGTAGAGTTTGAAGGAACATGCAAGCAAGTTTTTGTATATTTCAATAACATGTTGAAACTTGCTTCCTTGCATAAGGATATCAATTATTCTGTCATAACAAGAAGAGTTATTATAGTATTTCATACTGCTGTAATACTAATTTTCAGGCAAGAGAAGACTATTAAATTAATGCTTATTTTTGTAACTTTCAGTTGAAAACCAAAAGGAAACGTAAAAATTGGAACTTGTCTCGTTAGCCTGTTGCTAGACCCATTAATAGTTAGTTCTTTTCCTCCCACATTTTCATGCTACAGAAATCGCTTAATAGTAAGAAAGAGTTTTACACAATTGAAAATTATTGTAAAAGCATACGATTTTCTTAACGAGCAATTATTGTTGGAATAAGTATTAGATTCAGCTCTCCTTTTCAATTGGAAAACGTCTTTCTCAAAAGAGTTATTCATTTTTGTTCAAGACTTTAAACTTAAAAGTTGTTATTATCAGAGACTTTCAATTTACTCCTATTAGTTACTTGTTAAATGGTTATTTATGTTCTATATTCAAAATTGATTTTCAATACAATAAAATTTTTGCTTGTTAGAAATTCTTTTGACTGCACAAGTAGTCGTAGAAGTTTTCCTACTTGTATGCTAGAGGTAGAATATTTCTCTTTTGAATATTTAGTGACAGGACTTTTCCAGTCTTGAATCATCCCACTGCGTCGTCACTGTTCTCAGTCGTGGGAGAGTGGAATTTTCCTTCCCTCTCCTTTTATAATTTTATATTCTAAATGCTGAGGAGGGGAGGTCCGTTCCCGCAGGGCTGTGAATAGTGGGGACAATTTAAAGGCTAAATATGTATCGTCTACACGGTACAACACGTACCTAGGACGTCAACTACAGATAATATCCGAATATCTTAGTGGAGTAATCAGTACAACCTACCTTGATGATCCCTTTCACAGACAAATCAGGACCAAGTTCCTCCATTACAGACAAAACAATCCTACTCCAATTGATCTATTGAAGCAAGTGTTTCGAGACGAACTACTTCATTTGATCGCTTTCCAAACTAATCTGTATGCTACATAGGCCGTAAACAATTTACTCCCACTACTGACGAAGAAATTCGAGTATTTCTAGGCATAAATTTGTTGATGGGAATAAAGAATGAGCCGTTTTACAGAGATTATTGATTCATTGCGCCGGAAGTTCATGATCATTTTATTGCTTTCCTAATGACAGCTCAGTGTAACACCAAAAGGAAGCAGGTTCGTACGAAGTGGATGTGCTTAGTGTGTGAGGTGCCAGTATCTATGAGTAAGTCTAAAACATGTTACCAACAGTTCCATGAGTAAGAAGGAAACTCGACCGCTTATTTTTAAAATAAAACTGTACTTTTTCCCAAGTTTCCAAGGTGAATAATGTTTTATATTTTTGATTTTAATTGCAACACTGCACAAATATACGAGTAAAGTTAAATTGTAAAAGTTAGTGTATGTGTTTTGTGTGTGTGTGTGTCTTTCATATCTTATTTCCAAAGAGACATTTGTTTTTAGAAGGTTAAGTTAGGTTAAATTAAAAATTCACTTTATTGCATGGTGGTATTAAGTATATACCAACCCACAGCTAAAAAAAATAGGCAAGAAAATATGTCTTTGCACTTTTAATTTTCTATAGCGTCAGTGCAAAAGGAAATGTGCGGAGTAAGTGTAAATTCGATCTAAGTAAAACATGTGCTCCAAAGAGTTAACTGAAAATAGTGGAACCCGTATTTCAGGATTTTCGAAAATCCTGTTCTTAAGTAGGGAAATGAGCAATTTCAATAATATTAAAATTTTTGTTTAGACCTACACACAAAATATCAAACGTGAATATTCCCTTGAAATTCGGTATGTAAACTCCTAACTAAAAGTAATGAAATACATATTTCAGTTTCCGAAACTCCTCTTATAAGGGGTGTTGTAGGTAATTGTCTATTTTTCTCGACATTAAATCAAATTCGTTTGTTTAATCGTCACGGGAAAATGGATGAACTGTTCAAAATATGTTGCTAAACTTAGTTGGCATTATTCTTTACCCGAGTTTTAGTCAGGTCACTTTCATTAAAATGCGTATTCTAAGAGAGAGGTAGCGGGTTTAAAGTACAGGGAGTGCGGAATAAGTCTCGGAATGGTCCAATATCACCCGAAGTATAAAGATCAGCAAAACAAAAATAACACGTGTAAAATAGTTTTGAAAAAGCTATCCAGTAATAGCAAACGCAAACCGTTATACGTACCCCTTCGGAGGTACGGGGGGTAACTTTAAAATTTTAAATGGAAACCCCCATTTTTTATTGCACATTTGGATTCTCAACAAAAAATAACAGTGATTTGGCCCACAATTGAAAACAGTGTCTCCGAAGATAGCGCTTGAATCGACACACAAAAAAGGCAGGTGCACTAAAACCTTACGAAAATGCTAAGTGCCAGTCCCGTGCTCTATGGCCGTACGGTTAGTATTTTGGATTGCCGAATCAGAAGTTCTGAGTTCGATCCCCGTTCAAGGCAATCTTTTTTCTTTTTATTTCTCCAAATAAATTCTATACGTTTTAACTTCAATTAGTACTTTATTCAAGTTACATACAAAACAAATTTCGATATTTGTTTTGCAAACTTTCTTTATGAAGTAGTTCTTAGTAATATGGTTATTAGGGTTAGAGTTCATTGGGTTATTTACAACAAAAATAAACCATTTTTATGCCCATTTGCATTTTCTTGCAAATTAATAAATATGGACAGATACCTTATTTGTATCGGAGTTATAATGTATGGATTCATTATTTGGGTATAAAAAATTCACATAAAAATAGTTACTCTGCGCGGGAATGGAACTCACGACCTCTGATTCCGCAGTTCAGTACGCTAACCATATGACCACAGAGTACGCTAACTATACTGATAGGCCACATTTTCATAACGTTTTGCAGCTCACTTTTTTGTGCATTGATTGAAGTGCCATCTGTGAAGGCACTGTTCACAATTTTGGGACAAATCACTGTCACTTTTTCTGGATAATCCAAATGTGCAATAAAAATGGGGGTTTCCATTTAAAATTTTAAAGTTACCCCTCGTACCCCCGAAGGGGTGGGATAGTGGGTTGTGTTTGGTAACACTGGATAGCTTTCTCAAAGCTATTTAACACGTGTTATTTTTGTTTTGCTGATTTGTATATTTCGCGAGATATTGAACCGTTCCGGGACTTTTCCGCACCCTGTATATGCCACAGTGTCCCACAAGCCTCTACGATTAAGCTTGATATATAAACTCTTCATCAAAATCAGATAGATGTATGCTGTAGGGTTTTCGGAAATTCGGTTTCGAAGAGGGAAGGGGTAATCTTTTTCTTTAATATCTTTATCTTTTTCTCAATATATAAAAATGGCATCAAAGTATTCTGATCACCATCACGGAAAAAGGTTTGTATAATTTAAAATGAAATTTGGCCATAGTTAGCACTTCGCTCGAGTCGGATTTCTATTATTGGTTATCATTAACATGCGTGTTCTAAAGGGGGTAGGGGATTTAAAGGTGTATATCACAAAAATGAGTAGATATCTTACGAATATGTCATATCATGGAGATGAATCTCGGTATGTTAATTCCTTATTAAAGTAAGAGGTCACATGCACAGCGTTATCTTAAATTCTGCTTGTAAAGGGGGGTTAGGGGAAATTTCTAAATTATATTAATTTCTCGTTTTGTATTCATAAAATGGCTGAACTAGGAAACTTATGAACCGTGTAAAATGAATTTGTGAACGTAATTAGCACTTAGGTCGACGGATATTTCATTAATTCACTTTGACTGAAAAAAGAACATCCTGTTTCAAAAAGAATACACGTATTTAGAATGCATATACTTATTAAACTTTAATACATATGAATATGAAATTTTACACACATATTTACGAATCTTTCTAGTTCAAATTACAATTCAAAGTTCAAATTACAGATGTTCAATATGTCCTCCTTCAGCGACACGATCAATATCACATCAATACTCAAATTCCTCCCATACTCGGGCAAGCATGTCCTGCGTCACTGATGTTATGGCAGTATGGATCCGGTTCTTCAACTCTTCCAGGTTCTGTGGGAGTGGTGGTACATAAACGTTGTCTATAACGAAACCCCATAGGAAGAAGTCACAGTTTGTCAAATCCGGTGACCGTGGAGGCCAGCTGAGACTTGCTAAGTCGTCATCTCCTTGACGACCAATCCAAAGGTTCGGTAGAGTTTCATTCAGATATTCACGCACTTGTTTGCCCCAAAGTCTTCAATTTCTTTATTACCTCAAATTGCATTGTAAATAAATACTCTTGCAAATTTGCGATATTATATACTGTTATTTCTTAGACGGCACAATTTTCTGTCCCCGAAAAACAAGAAAGCACCTGTCAAAAGGAATTCTTCGAACATTCTCCTAGAATTTATCATAAGAAAGTATTTTGTTCCTATCTCTCAGAGATTTGCATCCCTTTTTGGCCCTTAGGGCCACTCATTACCAAAAGGTGCATACATGACCGCTATATGTAGACATGTTCCTAGGTAGGGTCAGAGATTTGGAAAGTAAACGATTTTTAATAATAATAATAATAATAATAATAATAATAATAATAATAATAATAATTGTTATTATTATTATTATTATATTATTCTTATAACAATTAGGTTTACAATTAGGTTTACAACTAGGGTCCCATCTCTTTATCTTGCATGAGAGGCCCGCTAGTCAGCTAAGCCACTGGTGTTCCTTATTCTGTGTTTGTCTCTCTTTCCGTGTCGTGTGGATGTTTGTTTTTGTGCTGTTAGACATTTATATTAAAACTTTACATTATGTAACCTTTTTATATTTTTTTACGAGATTTCGTTTTGGAAAAAGGAAAGAAACTGCTTTCCTCTTATGTCTGTTTCTTACCATTCACCTTGTTTGAACTGCTTAAGTCAGATGATTTTGTAACTTTTATGTCATTCACTGCCCTCAAGATAATAACATTTTAAGTCTTAACAATTTATTTTATTCTCTTATTTGCAGTTTGCCACACTGTTATACTTGTAACAAAATTGACATTTGGTCCAACGCCTTTCGAATTCGCAACCAACCCAACCGCCGAGCTTCAAACTCGAACGTCATTTACTTCTGATAGTATTCGTACCGGCCACATCGCTTCATGCTTTCTGCAATATCTTTGGATAGTTCCTCAGCTTTCCCAGCAGGTCGCAGCACAGGGATCGGTCAAGGGTATATACTTTCAAGACAAGGAAGAGAACTTCCTTCTTCCCCACGTTAGGATCAGGACAGCAGCAACAGCGGCAGCAGCAGCAGAGGGAAAACCCGTACCGGAAGCCGGGATATAAGAAGCAGAAGCATTGGATGGAAGAGAGTGAAACAACGATTGCACCAAGAAAACTAGATTCAGTATTTGATGAGAAGTCTATGTGTGAAGTGCGACTGGCGACTGGACCTCACGGTAAGTATTCAACTCTCCTTTTTGTACCTGTATAATGTGAAGTACAGTCTGCACTCAGTAGTTTTTTGTATATTTTAATATGAAAATTATCCTATTTGCATATCAGCATTTAAATTTTTATTTTTGTTTGTTATGTAATCACAGAACAAGTTTAATGCAATATGTTAATTTTCTATGAGTTAAATAAAAATCTTATTCTTGGGAATTATTCCGAATAAAATTAAATTGGAACTTGAACGCAACTCCCAACGACAAGAGAGGTTAACTCTTTCCGTTTTTAAAAAATCTCTGTATAGATCCTTTCATGCAAATTGGGAAGAAGGTGGAGCAGGGTTTTGGTGCAGAAGAAAATCATGTCCTTACCGCACATTGGGAAATTTTGATATTCTTGTACAATAAATATTGATATAACGTAAATTACCTTACGTGGACATAATACTTTATCATTCAATTTTTCATTTTTTATGCAATTTCATATGTGTTCAGATAATATTTGAAAACTTTCTTGGTTCTGTTTTAACAGGCTGCTAACAGAGCACACACACACACACACACACACACACACACATATATATATATATATATATATATATATATATATATATATATATATATATATATATATATATATATATACATTAAGAGCGAATATTTTTGTTGATCTAGGTAGCAGGACAGGAGAAGGGAATTGGACGAACCAGCCGTTTTCTTCTTTTCTGTAGTTAGTATTTTTAATATTGTTTTAATTTATATAGTAAAAGTTAACAGAATGTTATTATTGTCAAGGAAAAGAAACAGAATAGAAACTTTAATTGAAGTGTGTTATACATCGATACGTACTTGAAAGTGATTGCTCTATTTTTTTAAAAAAATGTCACATCAGAAACCAAATTCGTTAACAGAGCCTCAACGACAGTGACCATCGAAAGCGAGGTTGGAATCTGCCTGTGGAGTGGCTCTGGAAAACATATTTGAAAGAGGAGAGAAGCGGAGTCGTCGGATGGGAAGATGTGTTTGAGCCAGAGAAGAGTTAACACGGGAAGTGAGATAATTCGTGTGAAAGAAACAATGTGTTCTGTAATATTACTTCGCCGCTTCTGCGAGTTAAGAACATATACGAAAACGAAACTGTGAACCTGTGTTATTTTCTTTACAAGTTTAGTGTACGTTATTTTATCGAAGTTAATTGGAGAATTTTTCTTTAAAAAAAAAAAAAAAAAAAAAAAAAAAAAAAACAATGCACACCATTGCTTGAAGTTCGGAGACTAAGCTAACCGACCCTTTTTGTCACAGCAATGCAGCTCTCTTGGATTTAGGGAGAGAAGAATATTGTGTGCTTCACATCACACCTCTTCGTAGAAAAAAAATGGAAGTTAACATCAGGGAGGACTAAGCAGTTAGTTCCAGTTTATACAAGGAAAAGTTCCAAAATGCATCGGGAGAACATTTGACGTCACGCGAAGAACGAGGGGACTAAGAAGTGAAATGTCACTAATAGGAAATGTTTTATTTTAGTGAATAGTGACTGGCCATTTTGTGGTGCAGTGACAAAACTGTTACTATAGGGAGTAAATCCAGATCAGCTAACTATACACTAAAACGATAGCATATAAAATCCTATTATCTATATGAAACATTTTTATTTAAAAAGAACTTCTCGAGCTATATATACAGTACATATATAGACATACAAGGGTGGTAATTATTCCTGTGTACAGTGGGAAAAAGTGGGAAATGAAATATGTTCAATCGATCCATGAAGAATTATAGCAATCTATTCTTTTTTATTTGTTTTGCATCTGATAATGCTATTAAATAATATCTAAACGAAAATGGCTGGTTCATACCTGAATTTCCCCAAGGTTCTGGGACTAGTGATTACACTGATTTTTAAATGTACCATGTCATGTTTTTCTTCTCCAGCTGATATGGTATGAAGGAATTTTCCAGTGTTTCCCGTATGTATTGCCACTTCCTAATGGGGCACAGGAAGTAAAATTAGAACTCAAGTATTGACACAGGAGCTATATAGGAAGGGAGATATTTTCAAAAAAAAAAAAAAAAAACAAAACAAAAAAAACAGAGATTTTGCACCACGTTAGTATCATTGGCAGTACAGTATTTTTTATTTTTTTTATTTTATGTGACCATTAACACTACTGTTTTGCTTCTGATGCAGCTATATCAGCTTCATAGCTCCTGCATTCATTTTTTGATACTCAAACGTCAGTACTCAGCCCTGTAGACACTAAAGAAAAAGTAAACAGTGTATTAATTGAGTTGTGGAATGGCGGCTCTGAGGTACATCCCACTAACACAACAAAGTAGTGGCCTAGGTGTAAGGCTATACTCAGGTGAATCCTCTTTAGGGGCTCTTCACGTACAGTTTGGCCCTTTACTGCCAAAAAGTCATTCACAATAGTCTGTATACGTCATCTGTATATAATTTTGTAAAATATATATGAAACTTTTAAAAATCTTGATTATCATTTCATAAAATCGAAACCACCTAATCATCCACGTGCCATCTGAGCAACCGATATAAAACATGCACCCTTACATTTGCTCCAGTGCAAATGCGCCGGTAACATACAGATTATGAGACTCATGGAGTGTTTCCAGTTTCATTAGGAATGGTGCTTTCTTTAAGGCAGGTCTGTAGTTATGCCTGGTTTCGTGCGGAACTTACAGTCCTTTTGTTTGCCGGCCAGTTCTTTATTTTTTGTTGTTGAAATGAAAGACAATTTGTTCATTTCAATACCGATAGACCCACTTCAATTTCTCAGTTGTATATGTATGATCCACGTAGGTTGAGATTCGTAGTTAACATAAGTTGTCTTACTTTGTTAAAAAAAAATTAGCATACTAGGAGAGAGGCTAATGATTTCCGCGCCCTAATGATATCTTTATTTTATTGCAAATCAGCATTGTACAGGTATGTTTGTAATTTCAAATATTTTATTTTGTGTTATATTATGCGTATCTATGTTTCCTGCATGCAATATTTAGATGTACTTGCATTGTCTAATCATTAGCGTCTTCTAGTGTTTTATTTCATGTACTTGCGTAGTGGACATATAAAAAGCAAAATGGAACCGGTAGACATTGAAGCTATTTTAAGGAGTACCAGGGAAGAAATTAATAGTTGTCGTAAAGATTTCAATGACACTCTTAGTAAGGAATTAAGTAATATCAGGACGGAATTATCTGAGCGTGTGAGTGAAATCAATGAAACCGTGTCGGAAGTGCAAGATGAATTAAAGCAAGAGGTAGCACAATTAAAACTGAAATGAAATCTCTGAGTTTTACGTCCCACGGTTATGCCGGTTAGGCTAAAGGAGACGGTGATTATGAGAGATGAGTGAAATGGTGGAATGAAGAAAGTGGGAGGAAACGGGAGAACCCCGAGAAAACCCACGAGCACGGTGTTTGTCCACCACAAAGTTCACTTGGCGGGGGCTGGGATCGAACCCGGGACCCCAAGCACCAAAGGTGAACGCTCTACCACTGAGCCACCGCGCCCCCCTGTAGCACAATTAAGTACTAGGGTCGAAGATTTAGGTTTAAAACAGGAACGAATTTATCGTGAAGTATCTAGTATTCAAGTTACGGGAAGTAAACAGACACGCATTAATGCAGAACTGCAAAGTAAAATAAAAGATTTGAGCAAAAGTTCTAGCAGTGAAATGATAGATATAGTTAGTAGGATAGACAACCTTTGTACTGTGTACGGCCAATATCGTACCGCGATGAGAAAGGATGTAGATAGTTTCCAAAAAAATTAGAGAATCAGAAAAATGTAGTTATACAATACGTTAGTGCTAGTGTTCAGGATGTTGAGTCACAGTTGGATAACCTTTTGTTAGAGGTTCGAGACGTGCGAAGGGATTTTGTGACTAAAGTTGATGAATCCATGTTAGAAATTGAATCCAGAACGAGCGAACTTGTTTCGGCATTAGAGAACGAACTTTGACAATTATTAGCTAAAACAGATCAAGTTGTTAGAGAGAACATAGCTGCTTACAATGATTTCCCGCATGCGCCAGCAGTTACCACAGGTCCGAGTATTTGAACGTACTTTACATTCTTCAGTTGGTGATGCTGTTGTTCACCGCTTCACGCCCACAATCTCAAATTTTGGAAATGTGCCGAGTTGTGAAGCTAAGGAACCTGCTAACGAAGTTTATAATAATTCATCAGATAATGAAGGTGATTACAGTAGGCTAGCACGCATACCACGTTTGAAGTTAGTTGATATTAATTTGTCTAAATTTAACGGATCACCTTCAGACGTTCTTCTATCCTTGTTTTTACAGCGTTTTGAGCAGCAAATGAAATTGTTAGGTGTTCACCCTTCGGACTATCTTGATGTAGAATTTGTACTCGAAGAAGACGTTCTAACGCGTTCATTCTTAATAGGAACAAATTCCATATTTTTTCTGATTTTAGTGACACGCTCCTGAATCACTATTAGAACTCGTGTGTAGTAGCTAACAAACTTACAATGATACGCACAGAGAAATTCTCACCACCTAATCACGGTTCAGTGGAGTCATTTATTTCTAATAATTTCCAGCACATGAAAGTCCTTTCACTTAACCTATCTGAAGTAGAAATAATTACATCTTTAATTCCACTGTTACCTTCGCGTTTCCAGAATTACCTTGCGGTCACCCACCATTCAAAATTCTCTGACTTTCTTGCTTGTGTTTAGCAACTGCAATCGGTTCCGAATTCGTTCAGTGACGGAAATCAAGCAAATCAAACTAACAACTTTTCACGTGGAAATACCAATCAGTCATACAGGACTGGGCCTCAGGAACGTAGATCTGCTAATATTAGGTATTCTAACCGTGCTCAACTTTGCGACAACGATAGGCGCCAAGAGTTTGATAGCTTGAACAACCGTTCCAGTAACCGCTTCGATATAAACAATAATTCCCGCGATCATGAATACAACCGTTCAGATAACTCTCTGGGAAGGCCTCGCTATTCACGATAATTTAATGTACGTCGGGACAATAATTCTGGGTATAGTTTTTCGAACGCGCAAACTACACAAGTGAATCGAATCGAAGCTGACTCTAATGATTCATTAAACTGATTTCACACTCTAGCAAGAGGGGTACTAGAGTTGATGTTCACAATAGGGATTTTAGGACTCAGGATTTAGATTTCTGGGCTCTCGGCATCTAAGGCCATTTAGTCCCTCGGCGAGCACACTATCCGGGGAAAGGGAAGGAAGGAAGCGGCCTGGGACCTATAGGTAGGTACCACCCGGGCATTTAGCTGGTGTGAATGAGGAAAACCTCATTTAGGGTGGCTGCCCTGAATAAGCGTTTTACACTTTTTCGACCGAGTGACCCGACCGGGAATCGAACCCGGGAAAGCTCGCACCGGGAAGTTCACAATAATAGTGTCAATCCCTCAAAAACTGAACATCTTTCTGTACAAGACATAGAGTATAACGTTTGATCTGTCCAACTGCCATCTAACAATTGTTCAGTAGATAAATATTTTGTCGGGCTAGACAGTGCACAAGATTCAATTATCAGTGACAGTGACGGACACGTCTTAGACTTTTTGAAGCGTAACTGCTCTGCTCGCATTAGAATTTAGTTGTTTGATAATGAATACGTGACTGTATTAGATAGTGGTTCTGACGTTAGCATTATCGATAAAACCGTGTGGAAGAAAATAAGTTCATTAGTGTCGTCACCGCATTTGGAACCTACTAATAAAGTCACTTTCATAGATTTTACCAGAAGGCGGCGAACATTGGTAAAAGAGAAAGCTTTGTTGCCACTAAAATTAGGCCAAGTTGAATTAGGAATCCACGCATATTTTCTTCTTGTAGCTAACTTGTCTGAGAAAGTCATTATGGGTTTGGATTTTATGACGCAGTTAAAGTCTGTCCTTAATTTTGCGAAAGAAACCGTGCAATTTTCTGTAAATGACTTGAAGGAAATTTGTCGTTTGTTACCGTAATCGACACCAAACAAGATAAGAGTGTCCCTCCCGCTTCACCCGATAATGGTGATCCTGCTTCACCTAATGTCGGAAATAGTGCCAAGAGAAACCATTATTGACGATTTTGAATGTTTCGAAGAAGTTTTGAGTGATTGGAATGAACTCTTATGTAGAGACATAAATATATGTAATGGAAACAATTATGGTATGACAGTTAGTGCTAGAAATGAACATGTTCATAATGGTAGGAGGATTGATTTTTGCAAGTTTCCTCTGCACTTCGCGACAGATGAAGAAATTTTTAACGCCGCAGCCAAAGTTACAGCTCTTAGTGACGAACAGAGAAAGCATCTTTTGACAATTTTGATGTCACATCGTGAAGTATTTGCCAACTTTCCTGGTTCATGCAAAGATTTTGAGTTGCAAGTGACTGCAGATTCCCCTGTGATTAGGTCACCGTATCCTGTTCCTATCAAATACCGAGAAGCCGTGAGGAAGGAAATAAGTAAACTTAAGTCTTTGGGTTTTAATGAGTCAGGTACTTCTTGCCACCTTAATCCGCTTCTTGTAGTCCCTAAGAAAGTTAGTAAAGAATCAAATGAAGTTTCTGTGAGGGCAGTGCCTAAAATTGAGTGGAGTACTCCACACTTTGTGGAACTGTAGGAAAGGAGTGTGGAACTATAATTCTCAAAGTGTGGAGTGGTATTAATGTGAGTATTTTACTTTTCTCGGATTATGCATTTAAAACCGTTTAGTGTGTCAAACTAAGTCTTACTGATTCAATACATCCATTATGCAATGGGGAGTTACTCAATTCCATATAACTGCCAGTATATGACATTAAGCCAGAGTTAATACGTATAGGTGTCTCCTAGATGGCAGGGAAAACCATTGCCAATTTTGAGGTGAAGGAACTTTTTAACTATATTTAGTTTTCAAACGTTTTCGGTTGCATTCATATAGTTTTAAAATATGCAACTAACTGCACGTTTATCTGTTGTTTCAATAGGACATTACACTTTTCCGATATAATGAAATGTGTTGTTTTGTAGATAAAAATTACACGATCCTTTGAACCCGTTATAGAAATATGTACTACCAGAGATAACATACATCAATAACCGCCAAAAATTTAGCCGAAGCACAGCGTTACGAAAATCAGTAGAAAGAGTAATGTTTCCCAGAGTGACTTCAATAGTTACTGATAGTGAAAACATGAATACAGGAGAACACAAAGGAATGTGGAAATTGTTAACTGATGAAAGAGTTGCTTCAGGTGAAACGTTGCCTCTGTTGAAAATTTGGTGTGCTGCCCATCGCATTAATTTAGCATGGAAAGATGTCACCAAGAGTGTCGAAGAATGTTCATCTCTCATATAAGCGGCATCTGGACTGTGTGCTTTCTATCACTCTTCACGGCAGCGAACGAAAGTTTAACGATGGTAGCTTCAGAAAATAACTTAGAAGTTTTGCACTACCCAGAATATTTTGACGTCAGGTGCACAAAATTTTCATTCAGTATGCTCACTACTCTCCTTAAAAAAATGGTATCCAAGCTGCCTTTACTTGTAAACGGAAAGCCATGTATGTAATGAAGTCAATGGTCATCTGCGTAAATGGATAGAAGTAGATTGCCTTCATCTTCTGTGTCTTGTGACAGACGCTCTATATGTTTTCAAGAACTGCCAGCAGAAGTTTGAGAGTGATGAAATGTTTCTTTTGGACATAATAACAAATAAAAATAGAACTATAGCACAATTCGAGAGTATGAAAAAGAAACCTTTGTTAGGCGGGTGGGAAAAAACGTTTTTAAACGAATGTGTTCAAGGGAACGTCAACGGAGAAATACAGTACTCATTACATGGTATTCAACTTCATCGTAACACACGTCGCAATAAATCCCATTACAAATATGTCTGTGAGAAAAGATATTTTACTGTAGTACGCTACGAAGTTCTGGATTCCATAATTAACTTTGTTAGTCAGCGTTTGCTCTATGAGGACAGTATTGTTGCTTTGGAGCCTTTGCGTATTTTGCAAGAGGATGTAACTGATGATGCTCTAAGAACATGCCACAAAGTTATTTGTCTTGATACAGATCTTTTGCAGTTCGCAATGCAATATAGAGAGGCATCATCGTGCAGTATGTTGAAAGGTCTGGACGCTAAAAGCCTTCTCATGAAAATCTGTGGAAATCAGTCATTTCATGCTCTGTCATCAAGTCTAGCCCGAGTTGTTGCTTCGAAACCATCTTCTTCCGATGTTGAAAGACTTATATTATAAGTGACTACAACATATTGAAAACAGATAACAGATTGTCTTTAGCTCCCACTACTGTGAAAAATTACCTTCACGTTAATATAAATATGGGTCCGTTGGAAGATTTTAGCCCAACCCCTGCTGTTATGAAATTTCTGGACAGAAAGGAAAGGCGTTTTGAAGTTGGTAGGAAGTCAAAGGAACAGCCCTGGTATAACGGTGTATTTGCCTCGGCAGAAAACAGACTGAGACAGCGTAATGATCTCGGAAAAATGAGAGTGAAATTCTTATGTAAGAAAAAGTGACTTTTTTCTTCCAGTGTGACTATTTTTCTTACCGGTTTGTTTCCTGTATTTTATGGTTTAATACAATACAATTAAATATGTATCCTAATGTGCCTTTAATTTTGTTTGGTCTGGATGCCAAAATTTTCCTAAATAACAATAATAATAATAATAATAATAATAATAATAATATTTTTTGGTCGCAGGTAAATATGATGTACTGGACAGAACACTGATTATATGTCTAAACAAATGCTGACTAAACTTGTTTTTTCTATACTATATAAAATTTTTAACAGTGTGGAGCTGTGATTTCGTTGAATTTTAGGCCCTGTGTGAGGGTCGGGGTTGATCTCAGATCTATTAATGCTCTTACATCACTACAACATATACGTTCCGATAAGACTGAAGAATTACTAGCGCATTTCCATGGTAGCCATTGCTTTAGTTTTTTTTAGATATTTTCAATTCATATTTAAAAATTCCCTTAGTAGAATACTCACACCTATTCACAGAATTTTTGTTCGATGGAGAGCTTCTCCAATATACTTCTATAGCTTCCGGTCAGCGTAACGGGACCAGTGTCCTCAACAGTTTCTTGCAAAAAGTATTAGTCTTATTTACTACCTCATATAGTGAGATATGTTGACGATTTATGCCTTCTGAGCAAAGACGCTGAAGAGCATTTACGTAAATTGGATATGTTGCTAGAAAGAATATACCTGTCAGGCATAACACTTAACTTGTCAAAATCTAGATTAGTATTTATAATTTCAACAAAGAGTTTTCGTAAAGATCCAGAGAGTGTGCAGGCCATTGTCAATTTACCTTCTCCCATAATCATAAAAGACTTCAGACATATTTTAGTTGTCTTATCATGGCATCGGAGGTTTATCAATAACTTTTCCACTATTGCCGCACCGCTAGATTTATTGAAAGCCGGACGCAAGTGCAGTGGACACAGGAACACGATAGTGCGCTTTCCACTCTGAGGAAAGAAATAATCTTTCCCTGGCTTTTCGAAAGTCTTCTGTTCACAGAGCAATGCAAATACACGGGCAATCGGAGCCGTACTTTACCAATATGAGGAGGAAGAAAAGCACGTGATTGAATATTTGATCCGTACACTACATGATTGTGAAACTTGTTACACTATAACGGAGCTTGAGTGCCTTAGTATACTATACGCTGTGAAGAAATGGAAACCTTATCTGGAGGGTGAACCATTCGTTATTAGGTGTGATCATAAGAGTCTCGTTTATCTGCTAAAGGTACGTCATAGGAATATTAGATTGTTGTGTTGGTCTTTGCAACTACAACGCTTTGATTACAATGTTGAATACATACCTGGACCTGAGAATAAGAACCCAGATGCATTAACTCGCGTTTTACTGTCATCTGAGCACAAACTTGTGCGTACCCACGCACTGCAGACTTTGTGCACCGACGTGGCAGATATTTCAGTAGAGAATTTGGTGAAACAACAATTGTTAGATGAATTAACTTCAGTTCTTTCTTATCTATAAAAGGACTGTAACGATGATAGTCGAGGTAACAATGCTGACGTTAGTTATCCTCCTAGTGGTAGAAGGTGGAAAGATTTATATAATGTTGAGAACGGAATATTACAGGTTCGTGATTTTCATTTTCCGAATCGTTGGCGTATTTGTGTGCCCTCAAAATACATTCCGAACATACTTAACAAGTATCACAATGAAATGGGTTACTTTGGTATTGACAAATGCCTGGCATTAATTTCTAGAGCGTTCCACTGGCCTTACATGAATAGAGACACGTGTAACCATATAAGAGACTACCAAGTCTGCATGAGGACCAAATCACATAAAACTCCTATTGCTTCACCTATGCAATCTGTCACTGCGACACGGAAAGGAGAACTATTGTCATGTAATTTATATGAACCTCTGAACCGGGGACCTAAACATGAAAAGTTTCTGTGAACTGGCCTTGATACGTATACAAGATATCATCAAGCATACTGCTTCAAGGTCGCCACGTGCGCTTCATGCCTTGAAAATTATTTCGAAGATTTGAGAGTGCCTTCTTCAGTAATCACCAACAATCGTGCACAATTTACATCTAAAAGATTCAAGGAAGCTATGGCCAAGTATGGCGTTAAAATAAAGCACTGCACCCCTTCCATCCGAAATCAAGTTCTGTTGAACGCAAGCATTCCAACATTTCGCTATTGTTCCGTCTTTTCTGTTCAGAAAAGCAGGCAGATTGGCTGATGTTTGTATCTCAAATTGTCAGATTACTCAATCAATGCATTTCTGCTTCATTAGGTCTATCACCGATTGAACTGCATATTAACATTGATCCCAACATTAGTATAGAAAAGCAATTTGGTGTTCATTTGCCCGAGAAAACGTCTGAAGACGAGTTCCAGGGTTAAAAAAAGAAACTTGTAATGGCAGACTTGCGTAGAAAGGATTTACTGAAATGCAGAAATGATAGAATTAACGAAGGCGAAAGTAAAAAGCGTTCGATACAGACTCATGATTTAGCGTTCTTGAGACAACACCCTATTAGTAGCTTGGTTTATAAACGGATCTCAAAGCGTGTCGATTTGTACCAGAGACCATACATTTGCACTAGGCCAGTAGGGCGGAAAGTATTTGAACTTAGGAATCCTTTATCCAGTAAATCTTTGGGTTCATTCTATTGAAAATCTAAAATCGTGGCTGCCAACTCCGCAAACTAAAGAAACTTGGTGGAAAATTGCGCTCCGTCGCCCCAATGACGATGATGCTCGTAAATTAAAGGAAAAATTCACGATAGCGGATGACACTGGAAAAGACGCACCTTCCTGTTCTCCTACACCCTAGAGTAGAATACAGGCTGGATAGATGGCCGAGTCAGCGAAATTTGATCTTGTTTTCCTAGAATTCGTTATCATTTCCTGGAATTGGGAGGCAAGTTTCGGCAAGCCTTTAGTTGTTATGTTCATAACCTTTTACGGCTACCACAGAAGTTCGTGGGAAAATGTTGGTCTGTTGCTATGCTCATAGTCTTGGATGCTCATAATCTTGGACGGCTATCGGATTTTGATGAGAGTCCTATCAGTTATCACGACCGAAGCTTCCCAATTGATTGATTATCACGATCGAAGGTTCCCAATTGATTGATTGATTGATTTTCGTCTTTTCTTTATGTATGGAATAGCTATTTTGCATAGCATAGGTTAGACCTTTACCCCAATCCTTTGATATTTATTGATCGAAGCACTCCAATTTGATTGGTCTTCGTCTTTCCCCGACTCGTTTCTCCTGGGAAATCGAAGAGCATACTTAATGTCTTAAAATATTCAATGTTTTCTCATCGAGAATCGAACCTGAACCCTAAATATGCTTTCATTTTGAAAGCTCTCTCATTGAAATCGAACGCAAGACCAGTACTTCACGATTTAGAGTTGAATTAATCCTTGCATGAAAAAAATAAAATTTCACGTATTGATTTTAGCGTAGCATATGATATACATTGTTCGAAGCTCTTCATTTCGAAGCACTATAATGCTTTCAAGTGTTCAATGCTCCCTTTCTCTCTCTCTCTCTCTCTCTCTATCATCGAGAATCGAACCCGGATCAAAGTGGTATTAAAACATAAATAACAAACATAAAAATAAAATTAAAAAAATACAGCATCACAACACAAAAGTCCACTTTGGTAGGGAACTGGGATCAAATTTTGTACTTCATGATTTTAGAGTAAAACTAGTCCTTGCATGAAAAAAAAAGATTTTCACATTTATAGCACTTCGTTTCACGACAGAATGGAACGAATTAACTTAATGTCTTAAAATATTCAATGCTCAAAAATCCACTTTGGTAGGGAGCTGGGATCGAATTTGGTACTTCATGATTTTAGAGTTGAACTAGTCCTTGTATGAAAAAAAAAAGAATTTCACTTCGTTTCACGATAGAAAGGAACGAATTAACTTAATGCCTTAAAATATGTAATGCTTTCTCATCGAGGATCAAACCAGGACACGAGAATCAAACGCAAGACCTGTACTTCACGACCGTTGAGTTGAATTAACCCTTGCATGAAAAAAAAGAATTTCACGTATATAGCACTTCGTTTCACGACAGAAAGAAACGAATTAATTTAATGTCTTGAAATATTTAATGCTCTTTCACTAAGAATCGAACCAGAACCCTAAATATGCTTTTATTTTGGAAAAAACATGCCTTTTCTAATCGTCTTGTATTGGTTAGCTAATTTGGATTCCCAAGCCCCGCCCCCTTCCGCAAAGACTCTTGGACGGCTACCGAATCTTCATCAGAGTCATTTAAGTTATCACGATTGAAGCCTACCAATTGATTGTGTTTTCAGCCTAAAACTGTAGTGTGTTTTTTTGTGATACCGGTCGTTCTTATTAAAATAGGTAAGTAAAAATGTATATATGTTCTTTCTTCATTTAGTTAGAAAGGCAGTTGAACGAACAAGTGTATTTATTCATAGCTCCGTTCAGGTTCTAACATTAAAAAAAACAGACACATACATACATATATGTGAATGTCTGTTTTGCTAGTCTCTTTCTTTCTCTGTTTGCTAGCACATTGAACTCCATCTTAAAGTGGTTTAGTTTCAAGAGCAACAGATAAGATATCATTGTCAAATGTTTTGATGATTCGTATTGCAACTAGTTAACAGACTGATCTACAGCCCTGCTAAACGAATGATAAAAGGTACAGTACATTTAATTGTATGTTAAATAATATGTCTTAAAATGTTATATGTGTCTGTAGTATGTGCTTGGGGGGAGCCCCCTGGTACATCGAACCACTTCACCTTTAAGTAATGATAATAGAATAAAAAATGTGGAACGAGAGAAAAAAAGAAATGAAATGAAATCTACGAGTTTTAGTCCTATAGTTATGACTACTAGACTAGTGGAGGGGGAAAGTGATGATGAGAAATGATGAAGTGAAGAAAGTGGGAGGAAACGGGAGAACTTCCAAGGAAATCCATTCATACGGTGTTTGTCCACCATAAAGTTCATTTGTCTGGAGCAGATTTTGAACACGGTGCCTCATGCATCACAGGTGAACGCTCCGGGAGAACCCAGAGGAAATCCACGTACATGGTGTTTGTCCATTATAAAGTTCATCTGGTGGGAACAGGATATTGAACCTGGGACCCAGTGGGGAGGAAACAGAAAAACTCCCAAGGAAATCCATTCATACGTTGTTTGTCCACTATAAGTTCATTTGTCTGGAGCAGATTTTGAACACGGTGCCTCATGCATCACAGGTGATCGCTCCGGGAGAACCCAGAAGAAATCCACGTACACGGTGTTTGTCCATTTTAAAGTTCATCTATTGGGAACAGGATATTGAACCTGGGACCCCCCATGCACCAGAAGTGAACGCTTTATCAGTGAGCCACCGAGGACCCTGATGAAAAAAGTATAAAAATATGGTAAGAAACACGTCCACCGAGCTAAGATGCACTCCTGACAGTGTATTTACTCTGCGTTTCCGTGTTTGATACCGATGAAATTCTAACGTTAAAAACACATACATATAAGCAAGTTTGTATGATGTATGATCCTCCTGTTCCTTCCGCGTTGATTTCTGAGAAAATGATAAGATGGAATTCTTGAATGTTTTCTGACTCGCATTGCAATTAGATATTAGCTGACGCAAGACTTGCTGTTTTAATTTTGATAATATCATGCATACCTGTCTGTCTGTAAATGAAATCTTTGAACATTGAAATGAAATCTTTGAGTTTTACGTCCCACAATAAAGTCAACAAGGTTAATGGGAAATCTTTGAGTTTTACCCACTGGAATGAAAGATTAAACTATATTACTCATGCAATGATTGTTTGACGCCCCATAAACATTTGTCCCTATACTTGTGAAATATAAATGAAATATATCTAAGTGTATATCTTTCTGTCTGTCTATCTGTATGTCTGTATGTATGTGGTCTTGCGGAATCAGAGAAGTGAACCGAAAAGACAAAAAATAATATAAAGTGTCCGAAATCAATAAATATCATCTAAGGGGTTGAAGTGAAGGCCCCTAGGGATGCTCAAGTAACATTTTCTTTGTCAAACGGTGTGCCAACCGTTGTCTATTTGTAGACATCGATGGCAAAGCCACTATCAAAATGCCAACGGTAAATTCGATAATCCAGCAACCATCGATGCCAACAAGCGAAAACAAAACAGTGGTTCAACGTAGCAACTGTTGTCTTTTGGTTGATTGGACCACTGTACACAATCTACTGTTGGCCCACGTTGCAATTTAAAATGTTTGATATCTTCCAATACCATAATCAACTTGATAAAGGATCCAACATACACTTGAAAATGGAACATAAAGGTTTCTCATTTGATACGACGCTAATAAAATAAAAAGTTTGTTTATGGTCTTTCTTCGTTCTTTTCGAGCTTTAAGTTCATCTATGACTTCATTAAAATCTGAAATGCTACTCGTCAAGTTTTTCTGAATAGAAAGCATCGCTACTGCAAATATTTTACGCTTTATTTTCTTTAAGGTGCAGAAACACCTCTCTCTTCCGATGCGTGACAGGTAAAATTAGCAATTTGAAATGCCTGTAACTTTTGTGAATCCCAAAGTAAAATCCGGGTAGGAAAATTTTTGTCCATTTACACAATTTAAAACTATCAAAAAACACTTCTAGTAGCCATCCTTCGTAGAAAGGCCAATTGATTTGGAAACATCTTGCAAAAAAAATGTCTTCTTCACACAGCCATAGAAGGAAAGAAGGAAATGAAGCGAGGAATAGGAAGAAGAAGAACACAGCTGATCGTCGATTTGAAAGATAGGAGAAAATATTGGGAGTTAAAAGAGGAACCTGAAGGTCGACAAAAGTGGAAGAAACATTTCCAGTCCCAAATCTAAAATTTAAAAAAAATCCTCATTAGTCCCAGGACCTACCGAAAGGCAGAAAACTTAATAATAATAATAATAATAATAATAATAATAATAATAATAATAATAATAATAATAATAATAATAATAATAATAAAGGCATGATGCTCATATAAATAATTTTAGAACATTGGTCAGATAAGGTTTTTAACGTGAATCTCGCTACGGACTTGTTCTTTTCATAAGTGAGAAATTTTTTTCACAATGGTACGAACTACCGAACATGGAAATAATGAACGATTTATTTTTTAGTTTTTAGTTACTCCTATTGTTTTTTAGTTACTCCTATTTTTTATTTTGTAAAATTCTGGTAAATCGTCTTCGTGGAATTTTTGTTTCGAGTTATATCGGGCTGAATTTATGTTAGTTTCATGTGGAAACGAGTTGCTCATTCCTTAATGTCAGTTCAGAAAGAAGCAGAATACAGGGAGAACTAATCTTTGATAGGTCTGATATCGCGGAATCTTTAATTCTTTTTTCAAATACTGAAGCTTCTTGGTATGCATTCTGTACAAAGCAAGTGCCTTGTACTTGTTCCATACTTAACACAAATTGGTAAATGTATCAAGCCTTCGTTTTGTAACAGTTTCTCCCAGAGCTGCAACTTGTGTTCTAACGTTTTTATTTACGTAACTTTTGCAATAATTGTGTTTTTTCTTAAAGTTTCAAATTAAAATGTGACAAATATTTCGTAATATCGACTGCTATGAAAGAAACATATTGTAACCACAAAGAATCTGTCAGTAAGTTTGTGCTTTGTTCTTTGATTTGAAGAAAATTGCTAATTTCATCTCTCAAGTTCCAGGAACTTTTCAGACCTGTGGAGCACAGGATACCCAGCACACTTCTCTGTGATAGGGAAACCTAGAGTATTTATGCAAAATCTTCCAAGAAAACAGCAAATTGTCGCTGGTTTAAGCCATATGAAGTTGATTTAAGAACATTGTCTATGTGAGCTATCTTTGAACATATCACAGAGTGACCCAAAGTAGGTATACAGACCTGCATTGACATTTTAATTTATTAAGATAATGAATTTATATACTTCGGTCTATTCCGAGTTTAGGCATAAGTGAAAAGAAATTAAGAGCAAATAATGAAGAAACTAAGTCAATATTTGTATGTATGGATTGCAATAAGTAAATGAAAATCCCATGAGCTGGTCAGTACGGGGCTGTATACCTACTTTTTGGACCACTATATATACGAGTACTTCTTTGTTGTTTTCTGGAGGTGAACCGAGGGTCACAAACAAATGATTCAAGGGCCACATGCAACTCACAAGTTTGAAATACTTGTTCTACAGTTACGGACTAATTCTGTTACAGGAAAAGAAGTTTCATTGCGTTATTTTCAAATCACAAGTGTATCCTCAATTTTGAACTTCAAAGGACCAATGCTTTTCAGACAACTGATGTAGATCTACCAAAATTTAGTTTTTATTAAGTAAGGAATATTTTAAGAAGATATTAGTAGAATAAATTATTAACATTCCAGTTCATTTCAAAGGAGAAAGAAAAATAAATCCTCTATAAGTCAATGGACAAAAAAGATGACACACATCACGCAACATTATCCAACATTTCTCAAAATGGTTTAAATTTCCATTATATTGATTGAAGTTGAAGATTTTGAAGACTTTGAGGCTCAATATGAACCAATTATATACAGACTTGATGCCACAAAGAAAAAAACTATTTAGCGTACGTAAAATCGTAGGTATTATGCGTAAATCTTAGGGATAGGCGCGAGTCGAGTCAAATGTAATTTTCTCGAGTTGAGTTTCGAGTCGAGTCACTGTTTACGGATCGAGTTTCGAGTAGAGTCGAGTTTGATAAATGGCTCGCTCGTTCAGCTCATTTTAACTCGTTTTGGAATCATGGCCTTTTTGGACTGGAAAAGGAAAGCCATGAGAAATATAAGCAATAATGTGAAATACTTTTAGTGTTTCTCACGACTTTTTTTTATTAAATCCGTGTTGATAGAGCGAAAGGCAGAAGGAAAACCAGGAAGAGGGCGACCAAGCACAGAATATCTAGATTATCATTTACGAAGATTTATCTTAGACTTGAGAAATGGTTATCCTTCCTTCCTTTTTCATTATTATTTGGCATAGAATATCTAGATCTTTGAAAACGTCACAGGTTGTAATTCCTCTCTGTAAAATAATCCATCCAGTGGTTCCTTTGTTCCTATCTTCACTGTCTTACAAAATATGACACGAATCGAGAAACTTTTCGGTACGAAAAAGAGATAAGTCGCAAATCGACAAGTACATTTTTTCAAATTCGAAATGAAACAGAAACATCCGAGACTCATAGACAATACTAGTTCACTGAAGTTTTAGTCCTCAGACACTGTTTTAATGTTGTATGTGGCATATATAAAAGCTTTAAATTGATATAGTAATTGCACGAACAAGATGTATTTTCAAACTCAAGACAATACAGAAACATCAGAGATTTATGAGCAATACTAATTCACACACATCCGAGACTTATGAGCAATACTAGTTCGCCCAAGTTTTTGATGAGCAAGATGTCCACATTAGACAAAATTTACAGAAAAGTCGGAATATTAAGGAATGGTGGTGATCTGACCTAGAACACACCTTTTCATTACAGTAAACAAAGAACAGGAATGAACATGAATTGTACCTCAAATGTTGTGTACGGGTACAGGTTCAATCACAGTTCCCATGAAGTGAACTTTGTAGTGTACAAACATCGTGTGTGCGTGAGTAGCGTTTATGTTTCTATTCCATAGAATTTTTTTTCTTAACTTCTTATTCAAAGATTCACAAGATAGATTATTTCTTATTTAAATGCTTCCTTCAACATTCCTACTCTATCTTTGTTCTTAAATGACGTTCACATTTTATGTTTTATCTAATAACTACAGAGATATAAAAGTAGAAACAAAATGTACAAATGATGGGGGATTGAAAGATTTATTATGAAGATCTAAAGCTGAAACCTCAAAATACTATTACTAGGGTAACTAGTATTGCCAACAAAACGAGAGAAACTTCTCGATACAAAGAGAGGCAAGTCTCAAATTCGATAAGTACATTTTCAAATTCGAGATGATACAAAAACATAGGTACGTTCAAAAAAGTTTGTGATAACTTGATCCAAGATCCAATATATTTTGAATCAAAAAGTTTCTTGTACGTCTTATATCTGGACAACTACATAAAGTATAGCCAGATCCAGATTGAAAAAAACATAATTACTGCAGACGTTACGTAAATAAAAACGTTAGAACACAAGTTGCATCTCTGAGAGAAACTATTACAAAACGAAGGTTTGATACATTTACCAATTTGTGTTAAGGCACTACTTTTCAAATAATATTCCAATCAATTTCTTCTCTTCTTTCTATCTGTCTCCAGGGAACAGGAATTTTAACCTAGGACCCTCACGTACACGGTGTTTGTACACCACAAAGTTCACTTGGTGGGAACAGGATTTTGAACGCTCTGCCACTGACTGTTATTATTATATGTAGGAATTTATAGCACATTGAATTCCGTCTTAAAAAGTGTTTAGTTTCAAGAGCAACATTATATTCAGAAAAAACGATATCGAAATTAGAAATTTGTACACGCAAGCCCGTTATTGATTTATATTACCCCTGTTAGCAGTGACTTTGGGGAATTGCTAGAGTTAGGAGGATATAGATATTTTTTTATCCGTAGTGTCATTACTTATCAAAACTTGTTGACCATTACGTGATGCAACTTTTTTTTTTGCATTAAAGGTTCATCTGAAAATTTCAGATTTGTGCAATTTTTCGAAGTGTGAGTGGTCAGTTACAGTTACAGATTTGATTAACCGGATATAAGTCTATGTACATCTTTAATAGTGTAATTCAAATTGTGGACCTGATGTCAACATGTGCATCATGTATTATATCACAGAATACTACATTGCTAGATCTATCCGCTTTCTCAGATTTGTTCAAAAACGTAACACAAGACTATTGTAATTCGTCATCTGAATTACCTTTTCTTGTTTGTCTTAATAAGCAATACATCTTCGTGGATAATCATTTAGCGCACATACAGCCAGGAAAAATATTCTTCAGTTAAGAAAAGTTCTTTTCCTATTACAGTACCGACTTGACAAGTTATCAAATTATAACTATTCCAAAGATAACGTGAAAAACAGATTAATTAATTTGTTCACGAATTAATGCGAAAAGGGTAATTTGTCAACTGTAGAATACTTTCTTTTTTCGTGTGTACAGGAAGATTATATGGCTATACGTAATAATGATGCTACTGTATCTCCAACAAATATAGATCAAAACTTATTGGCCATTACGTGATGCAACCTTTTTTCACTAGTGTAATTCAAATTGCGGACCTGATGTCGACATGAGCAGAGTTATATAAAAATGCATCATGTATTATATCGCAGAATATTACATTGCTACTCCTTCTGTATATAGGATAGGTCAGTGTTTCTTTCTTTAGATATATGCTATCTTTTGTTGTTCAGCATTACGTCAGAACATCAAGTTAACACTTCTCACTTTTGTTGATGAATGTTTTGGTTTAATATTTATCTTCACACGTATGTAGTTCATTCATTTAAAAAAAGTAAACTTGCGATGTTTAAAGATGTTGATGATGAACATGTACAATAGATTTCAATCTTTTAATGAAGTCATTCGATTCATTTTTAATGTTAGACTTTCGTTTTGAAAGTAAATAATTTTCTAAGAAACGATTACATGTTACTTTTGTGCACATCACATCTTTGCAAATACTATCTAATGTAACCCACTAACATTTTGAATCAGGTCCAGTTGGGACAAAATTTTATAAAAGGGAGCATGGACATGCCAATTTTGGTTGCTAATCATGGGCCAATGTTCGCCAAATATTAGTAATTTTAAGCATTACCTCATTAGCCATACTGTCTACTGTCTCCTTGGTATTATCACAATGGAAAGTACGGTGACAGTATTCGTAACATTTTGTAAAAGAGTGATGAGTAATCACAATTTAGTTTTTTTAACGGTCATGATGGATCAATGGTTGAGTTCCAATGGTAGATTGGCAACAACCAGTCCCAACATGTAGGGAGAGGGGGAGTAGAATTTAGGAGAGACCCAATTCAATCATATTTTAGTTCATTTGCAAGCCTACCGTGAAAATTTTAGGGGCACTCGTCATCCCTATGGATAAGGGCATGGGTAGAGTGATTACTTCTGGTGCTTGTGGTTGTGCCTCAATCCGAGTGCATGTTAATAGGTAATTGTGGTAAACGAAAAAAAAAACTGTGAGCATTAGTAATCCTGTTTACTTCTACTTGATAATGTTCGGTGTTCAGTATAACAATAATAAGGGCATAAACACATCTCTCTTGGTTTCAGACAATTAGACGTAGGTACAGGTGGGAGGACAATATTAAGATGGATCTCGCAGAGATAGGAATACAAAGTAGAAACTGGATGCAATTAGCTAAGAATAGAAGTCAGTGGAAAGCTTTTGTGAACGCGGCATTGAACCTCCGGGTTCCATAGGTCATAGAGTTAGTTAGTTTATTTGTCAAATTTCATTCCATGTAAGAACTACGTCCTTTTGTTTTTCCTTTCCTTCTTTCTACTTTTCTGTTTCTTTTTCTTGATGTTACTATCTTTCGTTTCGCCTATCATACTTTATCGACCGTTGTCAGTTGTGATTCAAGTCGGCTGTCATCAGTAACACCAAAACTAAGAGGAGTTGATAAGCGAAACTGATGTTCCACACCAACTTGCGCGGATATCAACATGACGGGACTTTAGTTATTATAACAAAGGAAAAATTATATCGTTTAGTTATTTTTAAAAGAAGGAAATGTTTGAATTAAAGAAAATCAAAACGGGCGAATAATTAGCCCGGGAAATTATGTAGGCCAAGAGGACGCTTCTTTTTTCTTGTATGAATAGAATAAAGTAATATGTATGAATAATTTTTTGTATCATATCATATGGGATTTATCGGTCTGCAATTCTTAATATTATAACTTCAATTTATGCATAAATTAAAATATATTTAATTCTCAAACTCAGATGGCCAATTGCCCACTTCCTTTCCTGTGTTGGGCAAAGCCCCTAAAAGCAAAATCCTAAAAACACCATTGGTTGTCTTCAACATTGGGAGCTGGGCAGATTTGAGGCTTATTGTAGGGAAGGGTGATGAAACTCATATTATGGTAGATAAATCTGATTTCTGCGGTGAACCTGTTGTAGAGTATAGTATATATTAGGCGATGTAGATGAAGTAGTAGTACATATCAGTGTTACAAATCACTTCCGTGAACACACTCTGAAATCTGAATACAGGCATATTTATAATTGGTATGTTTCTAATTAGGCATCCACAAAGATCCACGTTAAAATTCTTTTATAATAATATAATAATATAAATAATGACTTCCCCAAAACTATGAAGAAAGAATATCAATTATGTATGACACAACGATACTCTTATTTGAACAAAATGATGATAATCTCAATAGCATTACAGGAATCGTTATAGAAATCTGATGCATGTCATATACTCTTTAGTTAACAGATGACACCTTAAGATTATAGTGAAAAATATTCCAGCAATTAAATTATTTTCTTTGTTTACGATACATCCTCTCTCAAAAGAGAAATTGGGACACGCGGAAATTCGTAGGAACAAATCATGATTCGACCAGGAACGCGCTAAACTAACAGAGAAGATAAAACAGGCAAAATTACGTTGGCTACAAAATCCGAATAAAATAACTACAAAAAATTTCGTAGACATTATGCGAGAAATTTCCAAAACTTTTAAGACAAAGACACGCGATATTTTGATAGCTAAAATTAAGGAACTTGAAGATAATAGTAAAAATAAAAACATTCGGGACATGTATAAAGCAATCAACGAATTTAAGAAAGGCTATCTACCTCGTGCTTATATTAAAGAAAGCTGACGGAACAGTTCTCACTGATACAAATAGCATTTTAAAGAGATGGAAAGACTTCTTTGACGATTTGCTTAACACGCAGCCAAAAACTAATGTGCGTGGACAAAAGGAGATACACATCGCAGAACCGTATATTTCAGAACCCAACCAAATAGAAGTAGTAATAATTAAAGAACACAAATCTCCGGGTGTAGACGAAATTCTGGCTGAGGTAATTTTAGCTGGAGGTGAAAAATTGTGGAATAAGATACACAAACTCATCCTCCTTATCTGGGACAAGGAAGAATTGCCACAAGAGTGGAAAGAATCAATCATTGCTCCAATCCACAAGAAAGGCGACAAAACTGACTGTAATAACTATCGAGGCATCTCTCTTCTATCAACATACCAAAAAATCCTTTAAACATTCTATTAGCAAGATTGACCCCATAAGAAGATGAAATTATTAGGGATTATTAGTACGGATTTAGACGAAATCGATCAAATGTTTACCATTCGCCAAATACTCGAAAAGAAGTGCGAATACAATACCCCGGTACATCAACTGTTTATTGATCTTAGAAAGGATTACGACTCAGTTAGGAGAGAAACATTGTACAACGTTCTTACAGAATTTGGAATACCGAAAAAGCTAATTAGATTAATTAAGGCATGTTTAAATTAATCCCAAAGTAAAGTCCGGGTAGGAAAATTTTTGTCCACGAGCTTTCACGTCGAGAATGGCCTGAAACAAGAAGATGCATTGTCGCCATTATTATTCAAATTTGTCTGGAATACGCTATAAGGAAAATCAAAGATAACAACCAGGGCCTAGTGTTGAACGGTATTCACCAGGTTGTAGTACGCTGATGATGTAAATTTAATAGGGGATGATAGGAAAACAATAGAAAGAAATGCAGAGATCTTTTAAACGCTTGCAGGGACATGGGTTTAGAAGTAAATGCAGAGAAAACTAAATACATGGAAGTGCGTCGGGACCGGAATACACCAAATTATGGATGCGTTAAAATATTAAATAATACTTTTGATAAAGTGGATAGTTTCAAATATCTAGGATCAATATTAACAGAGAAAAATCATATTCACGAAGGAATTAAATGTCGACTAAAAGCAGGGAATTCGTGTTACTATTCGGTTCAAAATATCTTGTTGTCGCGAATTCTGTCGAGGAATTTGAAGCTTAAAATATACAAAACGATAATTATGCCTGTTGTTCTGTATGGCTGCGAAACATGGTCACTTACTCTGAGGGAGGAACATAGACTGAAAGTATTTGAGAACAACAGTTATATACAAAGAAAAAGTATGTAATGGAACTTTATTCAAGTTTCACTTCAAATTGTACCATATTGAAAATTAAGTTCCTTATTGCAACTTTTACTGGCATTTTTATGTATATCATCATTCGGAGCACTACGAAATACTTGCATATCAGAGCACGTTTCCTGTATTTGTTTAATAAAAGCATATCCCTTCTTAAGGTAAATAAATGGACAATTAGGAAACCATTTCGAATATTCTATCCATGGAACATCGTTATCAGTCCAATCTTTTAATCCACCAGCACAATAGAAGCATATATAAATAGTTTGGTCTCTTTTCTTCGTGTAAAAAAATCCAGCATCACTTAATTGATCCGGGCATTGTTTTGATGAAATACGCCAGTGTTCGAATGTTCTTAAACGTAATTCCTTTTACAATACTGATTATATTGAGGGGCAAAACATTTATATGCACCACTATAAGGTAATTCTGGCTTTTGTTGGAATGGTATCCTTTCAGATACAGAATTTGGTCGCAGTTCCATTCTTAATCTTCCACTATTCGTATTTTTCTAATCGTCTACTTAAATGAAATCTTGCTTACGTTTCTATGTTCAATTATGTTCGAAATCTATGGAAGTCAATATTATAAAGTAACTTATGATTTACACAGCCATGTTATTTCAGCAGATGATCAACAGAGACTAATGACACTATGCATACAAATATCTGTGCACACATGCATGATGCAGGAAGAGATGACGGAGAGGAAATAATGTTTCATCTTGTTTATACATGTATCATACACTTACGAAAGACCACGTTCGTTTGGGATCCGGGTTCGATTCTCGATGAGAAAGCATTCTTTTTTTCATACAAGGATTAATTCAACTCTAAAACTTAAAGTACAGGTATTGTGTTCGATTCCTGTGAGAGAGACCTTTCAACGGACAAATGGCAAGTGGGACGAGGACGTGGACAACAAACTGACGAAGAAGTTTTGACAATTATTAACGATAAACAAAGAATTTCACATAATTTGAAGCAAAATATAATTCAATTATTATTTATACTATTCCGGATATTGGGGAATTGTTGGACACCAATTAAAAAGATCCTATAAAGACAAAAATGAACCTATATAGGCGTTCCTCCGTCGTTCCTGCATCTTTCTATCTCCCGAATGTATTTTTTACTCTAAAATATTATTCGTCGCTGTCGATAAAAATGTCAACCGAGAATGCTAAAATTGTCAGACATGGTGAATTCCACAAGGTTATATTTTGCTTCGAAGAACCGCGACCCTTGGGGGTTCGGGTTCGATTCTTGGTGAGAAAGCATTAAATATTTTCAGGCATTAAGTTAATTCGATCCTTTCTGTCGTGAAAACGAAGTGCTATATACGTGAAATTCTTTTTTTTCATGCAAGGATTAATTGAACTCTAAATCGTGAAGTAGTGGTCTTGCGTTCGATTCCGTTGAGAGAACTTTCAAAAGAAAAGCCTATTTAGGGTTCAGGTTCGACTCTCGGTGAGAAAGCATTGAATATTTTTAGGCATTAAGTTAATTCGTTCCTTTCTATCGTGAAACGAAGTGAAATTCTTTTTTTCATACAAGGACTAGTTCAACTCTAAAATCATGAAGTACCAAATTCGATCCCAGCTCCCTACCAAAGTAGATTTTTGAGCATTGAATACTTTAAGACATTAAGTTAATTCGTTCCATTCTGTCGTGAAACGAAGTGCTATAAATGTGAAAATCTTTTTTTTTCATGCAAGGACTACTTCTACTCTAAAATCATGAAGTACAAAATTCGATCCCAATTCCCTACCAAAGTGGACTTTTGTGTTGTGATGCTGTATTTTTTAATTTTATTTTTATTTTTGTTATTTATGTTTTAATACCACTTTGATCCGGGTTCGATTCTCGATGATAGAGAGAGAGAGAGAGAAAGGGAGCATTGAACACTTGAAAGCATTATAGTGCTTCGAAATGAAGAGCTTCGAACAATGTATATCATATGCTACGCTAAAATCAATACGTGAAATTTTATTTTTTTCATGCAAGGATTAATTCAACTCTAAATCGTGAAGTACTGGTCTTGCGTTCGATTTCAATGAGAGAGCTTTCAAAATGAAAGCATATTTAGGGTTCAGGTTCGATTCTCGATGAGAAAACATTGAATATTTTAAGACATTAAGTATGCTCTTCGATTTCCCAGGAGAAACGAGTCGGGGAAAGACGAAGACCAATCAAATTGGAGTGCTTCGATCAATAAATATCAAAGGATTGGGGTAAAGGTCTAACCTATGCTATGCAAAATAGCTATTCAATACATAACGAAAAGACGAAAATCAATCAATCAATCAATTGGGAAGCTTCGATCGTATTAATCAATCAATTGGGAAGCTTCGATCGTGATAACTGATAGGACTCTCATCAAAATCCAATAGCCGTCCAAGATTATGAGCATCCAAGACTATGAGCATAGCAACAGACCAACATTTTCCCACGAACTTCTGTGGTAGCCGTAAAAGGCTATGAACATAACAACTAAAGGCTTGTCGAAACTTGCCTCCCAATTCCAGGAAATGATAACGAATTCTAGGAAAACAAGATCAAATTTCGCTGACTCGGCCATCTATCCAGCCTGTATTCTACTCCTAGATTTTCCCAAACACCCCGGTCTCCAGCGCACGGAAGTGATTTGCAAAAAAAAAAAAAAAAAAAAAAAAAGCTACTCATGATTGTTTTTATTAAAACACATAAATGCCTCTTTGGAGTGGAAGTGCCTTTTCTAAGTGCCTATTCTGTGTAAATAAAAGTGATGTATACTAATCAGTTCAGAAACACTCTCCTGAATTGCGTATTTGAACAGGAATTATCTTTTACAGTGTATACACTGAGTGAATCAAGGTACAGTATATTAATAAGTTTCGAAGCCTTCACTTCATTATTTTTTTAACTGGAATTACTATTAAATGTATATATTGTATGAATAGAAGTACTGTGTATTAACCAGCCTCAAAATGCTTCATTGAACTGCCTATTCAAACTGAAGTTATCGATAAGTATATATATATATATATATATATATATATATATATATATATTGTGTGAATAGAAATACTGTGTATTAACCAGTCCCAAAATGCTTCATTGAACTATGTCTTCGAACTGAAACTGCCATTAAGTGTATATATTGTGGTATCCTGTACTTTATTGTTCATTAGTTGTATGTGAACTGAAACCATTTGTGAATGCGCAAGTGCTTCTCAGCTCTTGACTTAAAAATTGACATGCAACAAAATTAATCAAATGCATAACATGATCTTGCCATGTGTTCTAGCATCATTAGGCATCAGATTTCTAATTCTTATTTCTTTTCATGCGTGTTTTAGCTTAAATTCCCGGAATCTTCAGCCTTAGTAAGTTCGCCTCCAAGTAGTCTCACCGGAGCACCACATGTGGTAGGCAGCGCCATCACATCGGCTCATGCTTTCTGCAATATCTTTGGATAGTTCCTCAGCTTTCGTGGCAGGTCGCAGCACAGGGATCGGCCAAGAGTATATACCACAGACAAAGGATATTTTCAAGACAAGGGTAGAACTTCTTTCTTCTTCACATTAGGATCAGGACAGCAGCAACAGCGGTAGCAGCAGCAGAGGCAGAACCCGTACTGGAAGCCAGGATATAAGAAGCAGAAGCATCGCATGGAAGAGAGTAAAACGATTGCACCAAGAACACTAGATTCCAGCGTCGGCTCGTGTTACTTGTACTTAGGAGAGCTGCATAAAATAAAACACCTTATTTAGAAATGAATTCCATACGATGGTCCTGCCTTGTAGTAAACTTTTCGATAACTCTATCATTGAAGTTACGGATCTTTTCAAACATTTCCTCTTCTATTGATAACATGGCAAGTACCGTTAATCATCCTTCCCCCGTTGCATTTCTTAGAAAACTTTTCACTCTTTTAATGGTAGAAGAGCATCATTCAGGTTCACTTCTAGTTAGAGGCAGCGTTATGAATATTTTCAAAAGTTCTAAGGCTTCAGAAAATGTGGAAGTAAGACTATTTCTTATAATTAGTGTTTCTTCCATACATGCTTTTAGGGGGGCACTGACCTCCGGAACTCTGAGAGTGTCCCCCGGAGGAGACTAAAATAATACGTCTATAAGATAATAATAAATAGAATAGTACCAGCAGTGCCCTCCGGAATACGAAGGGTGCCCCCACGGAACATAGTTTCTGAAAGAAACACTGCTTATAATATACTGGAGGGAATTCACAACACCACCAAGTTTCCTGATCTCTTCTCTTGCACAAACTACATTTCAGTATAAAGTTCATCTTTATCAAAAACAGGAAAAAGCTCTGTACATTTATTGAAGAGTTTTTCGGAAAAGGAAACACTAAATTGATCGAAATTAAATTTCCTCAGAAGTGAAGATATAGATAAGTGGTCTGTACAGTGGAAGCGCAGGTTTACTTGGTTTAAAATAACGTCACACTTCTTTGGCTGCGTCTGCTCTTGACTGCGTATTAGAAACACATTATCTTTTGGTTTTGATTTTACGTTTCGGTATCAACTAGAACTATTGATTCCCTGATTTTATTAATTTCAGTAGTGAAGGCAGAAAAATATGACTGAACTTTTGCTGCACCTATATGATGATTATGTAGTTGGTTATATAGAATATCTAGATGTTGCGTAACTAAGTGAAAAAAATAGCCATTCAATAAGCATTAGGGTATATCTCTCTCACTACAAGGCAGACGCTTCATTTATTGTTGTAGTGCTTGAGATCTCGGATTCTGACAAAATTTGGAAACATTCTTTTAGTTCTCCCTGCTTTTCGTATACCACATTAACAGTACTAGATGTAAAATTTAATCTGGTTGGTCCACAGTGACGACGCCAGAGGGGGGGCAAGGGGGTGAGCGCCCCTCTAGTAGCTACTTCTGCCCCCCTGACTGCCACCTAGACTGCCCCCACCCAGACTCCTACAATCTTTAAACATTCTACATGTAGTATTTTATATCAGTATCATAAGCTCATTGTCAAATTCTAGTCTACTTTCCATGCATTTACTTTGTGGCAGATAAGTCCTCAAGCTTTCTTCTTTGAGCGTCTGAGTATTTCTGTTTTCTAATTTAGCGCCTTTTGAGGTAAATTTTAGTTATACTTCTTATGATTTTTAATTATTGTGCCTAGCGAACAATAGTAGATTTGGTCGACTTGTTTTCTTCTCATTGGATCAACTTCAATTGGAAACAAAAAAAAAAGGTAAAACCAGTTACGTAACTTGTTTGTATTTATCCAGGTTTGAATTTTTCAGTATCATATTTTGTTTTATTTAAAGGTTCTATACTTCTTTTTTCTGAAACATTATTCTCGGCTTTTAATATTCAGAGGGTGTGCTTATAACAGCTTAGTTTGCAACTACCAGGGCTTAGTTTTTTGAAGGGGTAAAAAGAGTTGTGTTTTTCCTTCCTGCAAATGATAATAATAAATTTATGGAATTAAATTGATTCCCAATAAAACGTATTGTCAGAGTGCTGATCTTTCGATAGTAATTGGTATATACTAGTGCTCCCTTACTTATTTTGTTTCAAAGTACTGACGTGACGTCTACAATATTGACTAGGAACTGCTGAAAAATTCGTAGCCCAACCCAGAAGAAGTGCACGTGGAATGGTGAAGTTTTACTTCTTCTACACTTTCCCCGAGAGTCAATATACTACCTTGTGCAGTGCTCCAGTTTTTGCAGAAAAGTTAAAAAATCTGAAGATTTCCTCGCACCACCCCTATCAGATCTAAAATGGCGTTCTTTCAAGTGTTATTTAAGTTTGGGAAATAAGTACACGTAATAGTTAGACGGAGCTAAATCTGCGGAATTATAATATTGATCTAGACATTGAAATCCTAGATTATGCGATGTCAGTTGTGTTCGCAGGGGTTTGATGGACAGATGTATTCTCCTGAAAAAACAGAATTCCTTTCTTTTCATTTTCCGCGGCGTTGAAGTTTGCATTTTTCTTTCAGTTTTGTAAGTAATGTAGAGATTCTGGATTAAATATTTGACCGTTGCGGAGGTAGTCTATGAGTACGACTTCATACTTATCCCAGAAGAATGTTGCAAACAGTTCCTCAACCTACTTCTGTGTCTTGAACTTCTTGGGGCGATGAAGAAATGAGTGCTACTACTCCATTGACTGTTGTTTCGATTCAGGATCATAGTGGTACAACCATATTTCATCTATGGTTACTATTCGTGAGCAAAATTGATCAGAATTACTGTCAAATTGGAAGAAGACTTCTCCTAATGCCGTCACTCTTTTATTCTCCTGACAGATATTTTGGGAACCCATTATGTTGAGAACTTGAGCATACCCAAGCCATTCTGAATTATGCCACCGACGAGTTCCAAAGAAAGGCCCAGAATCTCTGACACAAGGTTTGCTGAGAAGGTAAAAACTGAGAAAGCGGGGTGCAGCCAGACCTCAGACTATAATATGTATATCGTGAGTTTACTATACACTTTAAAAAACTATATAAATAATAGCTTAAGTTATTTTTGTCACTCAAAACTGGGGTAGTTTAGGCCCTCCGGCACCGGACTATATCCAACACTGGCTGAAATGCTGCAATTTTCAAGAATAATGTCACAAATAGTGTCGCAAATTGCATCCATGATTTCGGGAAGAGGCATTGCTTTTAATCATCCTGGATGTAACCACGGCATGGCGCGTCCTCAGGTTGCGGATCGAGGAGAAGGCCTCTAGATATAGAGGTTAGCTGCGAATATACTGAATAAGCAGTCGCGGACAGACGACTAGGAGTGGTCCTCCAGCTTGGGTAAGGCTAACACCCTCATCCTGTAAAAAAAGGTACTTGTTCAGAAACATTCACAAAAGCCTCGGACAAGGACTGATAACTTGGCACGACATAAGCAAAAGAAAATGGACATGAAATTTGGAACATGGAATATTAGAAGTCTTTATAGGGCAGGCGCGTTAAAATCTGTAACGAGTGAGTTAGAGAAATACAGGATGGACTTAGTAGGAGTTCAGGAAGTTAGGTGGGAAGGAAATGGATCTGAGAATTCCGGAAATTTTACGTTCTTTTACGGGGAAGGAAATAAAAATCACCAGTTAGGAACAGGGTTTTTCGTTCACAAACGAATATTACCAGCAATTAAACGGGTTGAATTTGTTACTGACAGACTTTCTTTTATTACTCTTAAGGGAGGGTGGTGTGATATTATTGTTTTAAATGTACATGCTCCAACTGAAGATAAGGGTGACGATATAAAAGATAGTTTTTACGAAGAAGTGGAACGGATATTTGACCAACTCCCGCGATACCATATGAAGATTCTATTAGGGGATTTCAATGCGAAGGTAGGACGAGAGGATATTTTCAAACCGATTATAGGGAATGAAAGTTTGCATAAGGAAAGTAATGACAACGGTGTTAGACTCGTGAACTTTGCAACATCCAAAAACCTAATCGTGAAGAGTACAAAATTCCCACATCGCGACGTTCATAAATACACTTGGACATCACCAGACGGAAAAACACATAATCAAATTGATCACGTTTTAGTAGATAGAAGAAGACAATCTAGCATAATTGACGTCCGGTTGTTTAGAGGGGCTGATTGTGACACTGATCACTACCTGGTAGTAGCTATAATACGGGAGAGATTATCGTTGAATAAAGGTAATATTCAATGTCCGAAAACGGAGAGATTTAATTTAAAGAAATTAGAAGAGAGCCAGGTAAGAGAGGAATACCAGATTGAAGTTTCGAATAGATTCGCGGTTTTAGAAGACTCGGAGTGCACTAGTGTTGAGGATACTTGGATTGAAATTAGAGATAGCATTAAAAGTTCAGCAATAGAAAAATTGGGACACGCGGAAATACATAGGAACAAACCATGGTTCGACCAAGAATGCATTAAACTAGCAGAGAAGAGAAAACAGGCAAAATTACGGTGGCTACAAAATCCGAATGAAACAACTACACAAAATTTCGCAGATATCAGGCGGGAAACTTCCAAAACTTTTAGAACAAAGAAACGGGATTTTTTGAAAGCTAAAATTAAGGAACTTGAAGATAATAGTAAAAATAAAAATATTCGGGACATGTATAAGGGGATCAGCGAACTTAAGAAAGGCTATCAACCTCGTGCTTATATATTAAAGAAATCTGACGGAACAGTTCTCACCGATACGGATAGCCTCTTAAAAAGATGGAAAGATTTCTTTGACGATTTGCTGAACACGCAGCCAAAAACTAATGTGCGTGGAGAAAAGGAGATACACACCGCAGAACCGTATATTCCAGAACCCAATCGAATAGAAGTGGAAGCCGCTATAAAGAAATTGAAGAAACACAAATCTCCGGGTGTAGATGAAATTCCGGCTGAGTTAATTTTAGCTGGAGGCGAAAAATTGTGGAACAAGATACACAAACTCATTCTCCTTATCTGGAACAAGGAAGAATTGCCACAAGAGTGGAAAGAATCAATCATTGTTCCAATTCACAAGAAAGGCGACAAAACTGACTGTAATAATTATCGAGGCATTTCTCTTCTGTCAACATCCTATAAAATCCTTTCAAATATTCTGTTAGCAAGATTGACCCCATACGCAGATGAAATTATTGGAGATTATCAGTGCGGATTTAGACGAAATCGATCAACTATCGACCAAATATTTACCATTCGCCAAATACTCGAAAAGAAGTGGGAATACAATACCCCGGTACATCAACTATTTATTGATTTTAGAAAGGCTTACGACTCGGTTAGGAGAGAAACATTATACAACGTTCTTACAGAACTTGGAATACCGAGAAAGCTAATTAGATTAATTAAGATATGTTTAAGTGAATCCCAAAGTAAAGTCCGGGTAGGAAAATTTTTGTCCACGAGCTTCCACGTCGAAAATAGCCTGAAACAAGGAGATGCGTTGTCGCCATTATTTAACTTTGTGCTGGAATACGCCATAAGGAAAATCAAAGATAGCAACCAGGGCCTAGAGTTGAACGGCATTCACCAGGTTATGGCATATGCTGATGATGTAAATTTAATAGGGGATGATAGGAGAACAGTAGAAATAAATGCAGAGATATTATTAAACGCTTGCAGGGACATGGGTTTAGAAGTAAATGCAGAGAAAACTAAATACATGGAAGTGCGTCGGGACCGTAATACGGCAAATTGTGGATTCGTGAAAATATTAAATAATGCTTTTGATAAAGTGGATACTTTCAAATATTTAGGATCAATATTAACAGACGAAAATCATATTCACGAAGAAATTAAATGTCGACTAAAAGCAGGGAATTCGTGTTACTATTCGGTTCAAAATCTCTTGTCGTCGCGAATTCTGTCGAGGAATTTGAAGCTTAAAATATATAAAACGATAATCATGCCTGTTGTTCTGAATGGTTGTGAAACATGGTCGCTTTCTTTGAGGGAAGAACATAGACTGAAAATATTTGAGAACAGGATCCTGAGAAGAATATTCGGACCCAATAGGAACGAGAGTGGGGAATGGCGGAAGCTTCATAACGAGGAACTACATAGTTTATACGGTTTACCCAACATTGTTAGGGTCGTCAAGTCTAGGAGGCTTAGGTGGGCAGGTCATGTAGCTAGAATGGAAGAAAGTAGAAACGCTTTCAAAGTCTTGACTGGTAGACCCATAGGAAAACGACCATTAGGAAGACCTAGGCGCAGATGGGAGGACAATATTAAGATGGATCTCGCAGAGATAGGAATACAAAGTAGAAACTGGATGCAATTAGCTAAGGATAGAAGTCAGTGGAGAGCTTTTGTGAACGCGGCACTGAACCTTCGGGTTCCATAGGCCATAGAGTTAGTTAGTTAGTTAGTTAGGATGTAAAGCATAATTTGTTTAGAAATCGCAGCGTTTATACTAAGCCACTTATTTCTTCACCACTGAATATAACGGAGGAGAGTCCCGTGGTGTTTCACTGATTTCCTAATTAATTTACTTCGGTGACTTACCTTGGTGGAACAAAAATGTTATAACAGTTAGTGTCTGGTTGTTCGTGAAATTCGCTGCTTGGGCACACGTAATCACTTCAGAGGCCTGAGAAACAATAATTCAATTTACGTTTAGGCTTCAAAAGTTTCATTGAAAAATATTTCACATGCAGACGTTACTTATTTGTTAGTTACAAATTTTACTTGAAATAAGTTTAATTTATAATCATATAGGTCTAATATAAAAACAGCAACGAAATTACACAATGTAATGTAAAATAAGTCAAACGTAATAAATATGTCATATTTGGTATGGCAAATAGCCGCCCCCCTGAAAATGTATTTGCCCCTCCTTTGCCTCCCTAAGAACTTAAAGCTGGCGTCGTCACTGTTGGTCCACCACTGGTTATCCGCTTTACAAAACAGGAATGTAAAACTGATGTTCTGTTATGAGTGCGATAAGAAATCCGGGATAGGTAAAAGATTAGAAAAGAATATTCTGGCTTTAGTGTTTTGTCTGGTAGCTCTCTCCATTACAAAATTTAATTGATGAGCAAAACAGTGCACAAAATAAGCATTATGATACACCTCTGTCACTTTGAAATCGACTCCATTTATAGCCCCACTCACCACAGGTGCGCCATCATAGCTTTGGCCAATAAGAGGGCCATTCCTGAAAACGAAACATAACCACTTTAAAAGAACTGCAAAAAAATATCATTGTATAGTTTTATATTTCATAGATTTTTCACTTGTCTTTTGGGAATACTGATACAGAAGATAAAAATCACACGTAACACCAGATTACTCGCACGACACCACAAAAATTCTGAAAGAATTAAAGAATTACATATAATCGCATTTTGAAAGAATTAAATATAATCGAATATTGCACAGAATAAATCAGCTGGCTACTAGAAACACTCCACCAGCAGACAAACAAACAACAAACAACAAACAACACAAGGATACTCAACGTTGCTAATCAAAGAAAGGGGGATAATGCCACTCGAAGCTATAATCAGAAACTAAAGTTTTGGATAGGATTGGCCAGAGGATATTTCCCTGGAGTTGGCAAGCCTGAATATACGTACTCATCGCTGATCAAAGCAGACGAACACAAAATGAAAAGAGCGCGCTTGTGTAAATTGTCAAGCATCCGAAAGGATTGCATAAAGCAGTCCACATGTTACCAGTAAAGACATGCTAAAAAGGGGAGGAAGTGGAATCACAGCATCGTAAGAAAGGCCAAGCGAGATTGTACTGACAGTCTCAGGGGGTGAAGCGGAACAACAAATTTGCTTCAAGGGTGTGAAAAATTGAACAACAAAACGCTCGCAAAAAGGGCATAAACATAAAGATTGATTATTAAGTCTCGAATCGGAAGTATGGAATCACGTTGGGGGTTGCAGTCCTGCAGACTTCCCCCACGGGCCGCCGCTGCTAGATTCAGTATTTGATGAGAACTCTATGTGTGAAGTGCGACTGGCGGCTGGAGCTCACGTTAAGTACTCAACTTTCCTTTTTGTACTTGTATAGTCTGTATATGTCATCAGTATATAATTTTGTAAAATATATATGAAACATTTAAAAATCTTGATTATCATTTCCAAAAATTGAAACAACCTAATCACTCCACGCGTTATCTGCGCAACCAATATAAAGCATGCACTCTCACACTTGCTCCACCGCAAATGCGACGGTGACATGACGTAACGCGGTTGCATATCCCCCAGCCTTGTCTGGTTTTCGTTTTCCTCATTTTACACCAAGTTACGCAGCGAGTAACAAGCCATGGTCAAAATATATATTATGGGTAAAATGGTGATGCTTCTATGGTGGAGGGGCCGTGGTGGCTCAGTGGTAGAGCGTTCACCTCTGGTGCTTGGGGTCCCGGGTTCGATCCCAGCCCCCGCCAAGTGAACTTTGTGGTGGACAAACACCGTGTGCGTGGGTATTCTCGGGGTTCTCCCGTTTCCTCCCACTTTCTTCATTTCATTCATCACTCATTATCACCGTCTCCTTTAGCCTAACCGGCATAACCGTGGGACGTAAAACTCAAAGATTTCATTTCCTTTTTTTCTATGGTGGAAAACAGAAGGTGGTCACTCAAACATAAAGCAAAAATATTTGAATTCGAATATTTTCGACGCGCTTTTCGCTAGAAATTTAATGGGCGGAATACACTGTTTCTTGTTTGGATAAGGTCCTTTGAGCAAAATATACATATTTTTTTCATCATCGTCACTTAAGTCGTTTTCGAGATATGAACATTTTTTTGATTTTTGAATTCTAAACAATAACTTCGAAATTCGGAGGAATTTGATTTTCTGGTCAGAGTTATATTTGGACATGAGGTGTCTTTGGTATAAATATCGTAGCTATCCGTGTAAGGACACTTTTCGCCGCCTTCTCCGGCTATACCTGTTTACTCAGGGGTGGATTCAGAACTTCCTTGAGCAGTTAACACACAGGTCTCATTTTGTACGGGTTTGCGTTAACGTGACGCAAAATTTGTACTTTTTTGCGAAAATCAGTTCGCATAATTCTGGGTATACTAGTATGGAATAAGGAGATTTTATCCGTGTCCTTTGGCTGCATGACCTGCCAACCTCAACCTCCTAGACTTTATGACACTAACAATGTTTGGTAAACTGTGCAACTTACTCTGTTCTTCGTTATAGTCTAGCGGCGAAATCGAGTAATGGGGGGCTTATGGGGTACAACATGTTACCGAGTGCCAACAGATATATTTTGATTTATGGGTCCCTAGGGAACATGGAATGGCTAGTTGGCATTCTTGAATTTCTAATATTACGTCAGAAGCCGCCATTTTGTAAAGTGATGGCAGTTGTCAGAAATACACTACTTTATCTGTAAATGTACATGAAAGGCACTCAATATATGCATATTTAGTATATGGTTGTATGATATGAGGTCGTATAAGTTAGGAAAAATTATTTAAAATATGATTTTAGGACGCATAAAAATATTTTCAATATGACAACCAAGAATTCTAAAATGGCCGTCGTATTTTTACTTATTAACCTAGCCAAGTTTAATATCAAACAAGATGTTTAAAGGGAAGCAAAATTGAATGAAGATGTTTAAAATGAAGCAACAAGCATGTGAAAGAAGATACTGTGGGTGACAAAAACCAAACTGTTGGCCATTGATTCTTTCTTCGAAACGGAAGTGAATAAATGCAAAATAAATGCATCACCATTCTAGTAGCTAGAAAGCTTTCAGCCACTTTGCGCGTCCTTGGCTTTTGACTTTCTGCGCTTGCACTTGAAAAGCATGCTTTCACACAATTTGCCTTTTGTTGTACTTGTAAGCGATATTTTAGACCCTTCGCAGAGCTATATTGCATCACTGATCTTCCATTGGCTACTGACTTGACTTGACTTATAAAACGCTTGCGTCGAACTTGAATGGAACACTGAATGCAAGGTCGCCCCCATATAACTTCGTTACTGGAACCCAGCTTGCGGCATGCTTGCACATTTTCCAATCAAGCTGGACGCAAGCTTGGCTGACTTGCAATTTAAGCTTACAGCAAGCGGTTTGCAAGTTGTCTCTGCTACTCGGACAGCGTCTATAATTCTTTGTAAAAAAATTAAAGGATGCAAAGAAATAAGTATTAATTATGTATGATATGAAACAAACCGATTTTAATGAGACAATAACATAAAGAACTGAAATGCAAAACAAGATTAGTTTCATTTGTTTAATGACCAAGGGAAATGTTATATCAAAATCTGTATCAACATCATCATAATGAAGTATGTTATTTGAGTACGGATTTTTACAGTCCCTGGTACAGCTACATGCTCCATTAATACAAGGTAAATTTTTAGCAAAGCATTTGCATTTGATGGTAGCACATTTGTTACATTTACATATCACGAGTTCATCGCAATTTGATGGCACGAGAACTTTCGGTGTAAGGACCGGTTTAATTTACTGTCTTACAGTTTCTATCCAATGGTGGCTACCAATGGAAGTTGTTTCTGGGCAACATCAGATTCAGCCAAACAAATGTTTCGTAGCAAGCTCGCTGGATGTGGTAATTTAGAGCATCAGCAGTTGGTGGAAGAGCCTCGAGATCTTTACTTCCTTTTTTAAAACATGGATTGTGACTTCATTTATGTTCACGAGCGGTGACGATGGAAGGTATAGGTGACAGACAAACTCCTTCGGTTTTCGCAGTGTGTCTTTGGTCAGTTCACCTTCTCTGAAACCGTCAAGTAGAAACGGCCAGTTCTTTTTCTCAATGCGATAGAAATGACTAACAGTATCAAGCCTGCAATGCTATGAAAGGCTGTGATAATATGTCTCAATTCAGTAGGCAATACAATATTATGGGTAGCAATAAACCTAGGTTGACTTGTAGTTCCAGCTTTAAACCATATTTCCTTTAGGACTTGATCAGCAAACTGCAGCAAGAACATAAGAATATCTGTGTCATTGGCAACAACAAGTAGATGTTTGAAACCTCTTTGGCACCCATCTATCCCATGAAAAATTACTGTGGTGTCATCTTCGTCGTTCAGCATCAATACATCCCTCTGTGTTGAACACTGAACATTTTTCGCTTCAGTAAACCCACCCGATACTATTATTTGGTACCCTTCCACTTGTTTGCCTTTTTAAATCAAGTGTTCAGACAATACCTTTGCCAAATTAGCTTTGTTCTCTGGCATACTTATGAACTGGTTCTAATTCTTTCCATTGGTACGTCAACTGAAGAACCTTCTGTCCCTCTTCTTTTCTTTTGAGTGGCCGACTTGAAGGAGAAATTATAATATCGATCATATACAACATCTACTCTAGAAGAATTGGTACTTATGTTCTGGAAAACCTTCTCTGAGTATCTGCCAGCATAAACAGCATCCTGGAATTCTTCGCAAAGCCTGCATAAGTTGTTGTCCATCTATGATAGTGCATTTTAACTCATCGTTAGATGTTGGAAATGACGTCACTACCCTAACTGCCAAGGTGTAAATGAGTTCGGACTTGCTGCATGTCGTACTAAGATTCACCCTTGGAATCAGCAATAGACAGTGGGACAGAAGTGAGCTCGTAGTCGAGAATAGATTGCAGATTTATTTCTCGACCTGATTCTGTAGCAACCATCAATCTATGAAAAATGTCTATTTTTTTTTTTTTACTAATTTGACTTTTTCTTCTTTAGTGTGTTGAACTTTGTCACTAGTATTCTCCAATGTCAACGTCTTGACATATTTCAAATACTCATGAAACTTCTGTGGTTAGTCATCAATCGATGCTGAACAAAATTGTTAGTAACATCAGTTCCTCTTTTGTGTTTCGACGATAAAGACTCTGTAATATGAGGTGGGGCTAGACACGTGTTGATATAGACATAACATTTTCTTGATTTACAGAGAAAACACCGAATTTCTCAAATTCATGTACAAGTTTTCTAACATCCCGTTCATCTCTTTCACATCTAGATATAGAAAAGTCCTTGGATTGTGTATAACACTATTCATCATCATTCACTCCAAGACTAAACATATCATAGGTCTCCAGAATGACACGACTGCGTTCGTTTACTGTTATACACCATCCTTCTGCTGCGAAATCGTTCCGGGTTATTCCAATCAACCCACCTGCAACTTCACTTACACGTTTCTAATGTATGGTTACTTCATATCCTGTTGAAGGCATTCTGCTTTTTTAACTGTAAAGTTATCAGCATGAAATTGCTTAAACACATATGGATAAGTCTCAGGTAATAGTTTCATTTCGACTAAGTAGATAGCTCCCCAACGGACATAACTGTGATGGTCGTAGGCAGCAAACCAAAGAAGCATCTTCGTAAAGGATGAGATGTGAAGTTCCCAGTCTCCTTCTCTTTCTGCTCTAATAAATTGTAGAAAATTTCCTTCATATTCACATATTGTCGCCAGAATTTTGATTACGGTTACACCAGAAAACGACAATCACACAGTGCTATAGTATCGAGTTCGGAGAAAAAGTTTTTGTTTGAAATTGAGTCAGTAGTGCAACATGTGAGGGGTTTCAACTGAGAGTATAATTTTAAATTGATGGACAAATATTCATAATTTTGTTGCACATGCTTTTTGCTTCATTTTTAACATCTTCATTGAATTTTGCATCCCTTTAAACATATTGTTTGATATCAAACTTGGATAGGTTAATAAGTAAAAATACGACGGCCACTATGAAAATTATTGGCCCCCATATTGAAAATATATATTATGTGTCCTAGAATCATATTTTAAACAATTTGTCCTAACTTATACGACCTCATATCATACAAACATATACTAAATATGCATATATTGAGTGCCTTTCATGTATATTTACAGATAAAGTAGTGTATTTCTGACAACTGCCATCACTTTACAAAATGATGGCTCCTGACGTAATTTTAGAAATTCAAGAATGCCAACAAGCCGTTTCATGTTCCCAAGGGGGCCATAAATCAAAATATATCAGTTGGCACTCGGTAACATGTTGTACCCCCTAACTCAATTTATAGGCCCTTTTTGAGAAAACGCCGCCAGACTATTATGAAGTTTCCACTCAAATACTTTCAGTCTATGTTCTTCCTTCAGCCAGCGAATTGATACAGATCTTATTTTGCGGGGTCAGTTTCATCGATTTAGCCAAGGATGTTATGAAATAGAGGATCTGCCCTTACAACAAAGTCTTGAAACCATACTTCACAGTTTCGCCACCCACACTTTGCCCACTCCGCCCAATAACACGGCAATGTTTTGAGCCAACAATCATGGCGGAAACAAAAGTAGCCAACCAGACGATTCCGGAAACGAGAGTAGCCAGTCAGACGTGGCGATGCTCTGTTGTTTTTTTTGACTTCATTGAGTTAATAGGATGAAGATACATATGAGCAGATCCTCAAATTTATAACATCCTGGGATTTAGCGTATCGCCTAGGGGAAACGACCGTCGGAAGAAATGTTTGTGGGAGACAGTAATGTCGTGCGCGGGTCCCTATCCCAAGTGTTTTGATAGTAATTGTCCATTTTTGAAGTAATGATTTGTTATTATTTCCACACTAGTATTATTTCCACATGCAAAATGAAAATAAATAAGATGAAAACCAAAGTGATAAAGTGCACAAGAGCAGGACAGGAAGAGGCAAACGTATGGCTAGATGGAGGGAAAATCAAAGACGTTTCCTTATTTGGAAGTCTAATATCCTCGGTCGGAAGAAGCGAAAAAGACGTAAGTTCCAGAATAGCTCAGGCTAAACAAGCATTCAATAAAAAATGAGAACTGCTACCATCAAGTAATGTGTTGTTGGACGTTCGCAAACGATTTATTAAGACACTGGTGTGGAGCGTGGCGCTTTATGGATCAGACACGTGGACATTGAAAAAGCTGAAATAACCAAGCTGAAAGCATTTGAAATGTTGTGTTGGTGCAGAATGCTGCGCATATCATGGACCGTAAGGAAAAGAGATGAAGACGTACAAAAGGAAGCTAATGAAGGACAACATCATGAAGATAATAGGAAAAAGAAGATATAGCATGTTTGACCATCTTAATCGGCACTCCGATTGGATCACTGTGTTAATAGAGGGAAAAATAGAAGGAAAACAGGGAGAGGAAGACCAAGGATAGAATATCTAGATGCAGTTACGAAGAAGAGGCCTTATCAAAGTGTGCCGGTGATATACCATCAGTTGTAGCTCAGAATAACCTCTAAAATATTCATCAAATGAATACAACAATTGGGGATGAAACACGGTACTTAACTGCAAAATTAAGGTTGAATTTAAATAAAATTCAAATGTTTCTATTTTGAAAATGACTAGTTGTTTGAAAGGTAAAAGAAAGAGAAAAGTTTTAACGAAGAAATAAAGGAATGAGCACTAGCCTGATATTCCAACGAGACTGGCGTCGTCCTGGTCATCTGGAACGATGAATATCTTTCTCTGGAGGAATTCTGGAAGTGCTGGAAAATCAACAACTGGATCTCTATACTGTTGATCTGCTATTAGTCCACCAGCGAACGAGTGCGGGCAGCCGATTTTGGAACTAAAATACAAACAACAGTGTTTCTAACCGGATCACTTGTAATTAATCTATCACAGTTGATTTTGCCCTGTTCATAATAAACCACTTCACGCATATGTTCAAGTTAAGACAAACACAATTTCAAAAGTTATGGAAGTTATTTTCAGAACATTTTAAGGGACTGCAAAAAAAAAAAAAAAAAAAAGTACATACACTCTCCATATTAACATGACAATAACTTGCGAATAAACTAACCTCAGTGTTGTACAAAGGAACACTAAGGAACTTCGTAGCATTAGAGTATAAGGAATTCCCAATTCATCTGTTAACGAAACCTCGAAGTTCATCTTTGTGAATCAAAGTTATACTTTGGCAACTGCGCTTTCATTGTTTAAAGCAAGTTCTATTGTGTAGTTTTGAGATAAGGCGTCTTCGAAATTGCTACCAATTTGGGCCATGTGATCGATCGATTGACAGTACCTTCAGTAACAAATTTGCATTGAGATCATTTTCGGATGTGCTGCAAAAGACTGGTGAGAGAGAAACTGATAATCTAACCCAGTGGCGGCGATTGGACGTTAAAAGTGGGGGGCCAAGACATGATCTGAATATTTGTATATCAATGTTAATATACAAATTTCCCTGGTTGAAACTATATACATTAATAGGCTATTTCAGAAAAGTGGGGGGGGGGGGCATCTGCCCCCCTTTGGCCCCCCTAATCGCCGCCCATGATCTAACCGCCTCCGAAGGAGATTTGGATCCGCCCCTAATTAAGAAGGTAGATAAAGATAACTTTCTCTGATATCTAACCTGTCATTATTTAGCATGGTTTGGTAATTTAAAAATCCAGTATTTCTACCATATTTTAAAAAAAAAATATTTAAAAGAAATAAACCCAATGTTACATTGAGGCGGTAGGGGAGCGATTAAAATTTAAAGTGGGGAGCCTGACAATTGATTTCTTATAGCTCGTGAAATTCAGAAAAAATGAATTTCATATTAAAAAAGAAATACAAAATACATTTTCAGGGTAACTCTTACATTCATTATGTTGTTATAAAGTTAATGGTACTTTTGAAATTGATTAGAGTGAATAGATATGTATTTAAGTAACAAAACCACTTGCGTAAGTTTTTCAAAATATCAAGTTAGAAGAACGAAGTTTGTCTTCCACTGCTATCTCATTGCTCAAAGATACCGGCGATGAAACAATTGGCCGGAAATCTACGTAGCACATTTTAGTACTTACATTTGAAATTAAAATACAGCTGTTTAAAGACGATTGATTACCTTTGTCTTTGAATTTCATATGTGCACACAGGATTTGTTAAACAAGACCGTACATCTGATATGTTTGAACTATATGCAACTTTTGCTCACGGGCTAAACTCAGTCTTCTAAAGTCAATCGACAAATGATTACGTATTACAGACACAAAGACAACACTAGACTCCCAAGTTTCAAAATTATATTGTGTATGAAAACAAATAGTAGAATTAATTCTTTGTTACAAGAGACCTAGGGTGTGAAAGAAATTCAGAGGAAATTTCTATACTCATAAATAAAAGTTGTGAATTTATTGTGTATTGAACCAATGATATTTATGCTTACATTACCCATACGCTGATGTTTTATCGATACTTTTATTTCACATTTACCAAAAAGCGGGATTACGATTATAATCCTAAAAGAAAGACACATTGTAATCAGGTTTTACAAGGCAATCCCGAAAGACAAGCTATCCAATCCCGTAGCCCTTTAAAAAATTAAGGAAAATTTATTCTTCACTTCCTTTTCCCACAAAGGGTTCACATTAATCGAAACAATGAAATGAAATTTCTTTAGTTTAACGTCCCATGATTATGCTCTTTATGCTAGAGGAGACAGATGATTAATGAAAGTGAAACATTATAAAATTAATTGTTGGGTTCTAACAGAACCACGTACAACAAAGACACATGCGCTAGCCAATAGACCAACGGAGAGAACTTCCACAGTTCTCGAGTGGAAACGTATCGGAATTCTTTCTTGGCTACAACTCAAGAAAATAATTTAGTTGTCAATCGATAGACCTACATTAAAACAAATACAAGCATCGCGAGCCTTAACTTGATTTAAACTTACAGTTACAAGATATTGCGCAAGTATCTAAGCTACCAACCCATAATTAATATTTTAGTCATTACATCTTATTACTGAGTTTTACAGGTTTCTACTGTTTTATAATGCAATCAAATAAAACGTAATCATTTTTTTATATATAATCTGCTTAATACACGGTAGAAACTCACTTGTATGCTACCTTGTTCTTAAATTGTTAATTTCCATGCATATGCCATTATCCACAATACATCTGCATTACTGCAGGAATAACCATTACTGTATTCAATAACAACTATATAATTTATGGAGTTCTTTATTAAGCGAAACAGATTAGGCTACTTATAACATGTAAACTGCAACTTTTGAAAATCGTTGGATACACTGCAGAGTGACGCTCTCCGTTCCCCTGTCCCACCGCGCTTACCTAGAAACTGATGTAAACACTACACTAGCGCCCTCCACGAAAAACCGCACTAATATCCTGGTCAGGTAATACCATGTATTCTAGTAAATGCTGTTTTTATCACTTTTCTGTATAAGTGATCCTTATATTTGGATTTACATGTTCTTAGTGTTCTGAGAAAAGTTTGTATTTATGTATGTACGGTGAATTAATAAAGGTTTTATATTCTGAAAAAAGATTTTTAGCCTGCTTTAAGTATGAAAAAAGCGATTCTCCTGAAAAAGTCATGTTATTTTCCACTAGAATAACTTGATGGCTATACCAAAGTTATAAAATTTGGTCTTTGTATACCAGTTGATAGGGTGTGCTTATCCTCTAACTGAATACCCGAAAATATCCTCTCTTAACTTGGAGAATAAGAAACTATTTCGAATAGTACCGCAAATGTCCCAGTACCACAAATGTCCATACTCGAAGTACCGCAAATGTCGCAGTACCGCAAATATCGAAATCGCAAATGTTGCGCTTTCGAAACAAACTACTACCCGAAGTATTTTTATTATTCATTCTTGTTCCAAATTTGAATTTAGAGTATGTTTTACTTGGTTAAAATGCTTAACAATTGGGTTAGCCTCTGAGCTTCTTTTTATATGAAAAACTCGTTTTTTTAAGTGTTAATTCATTACATAAATAACTAACATTACCAATTTCAGTGTTTTGTGTATTTACAATTAAAGATTATAATGCTAATTATGCACTGTATCCGTTAGTATGAAAATCTTCCTTCTAAACTTTTGAAAACTTTAACAACTTATCTTTTGTTTTCATATTAACATATCAGTGGTGTCATTCAAACCATTTATCAACAGGTTCTCTGATCAGTATAAGTAAGTTGACTTATTTTTAATATTATTACAAATTTCTAGTAGTATTTACTTCAATAATACCAGTAATAGTCGCTAGGATTAAGTCATATAACATCTCTGTATTGACATTTTACATATCGATTAGCCTTGGGCTAGTTGGGGAATCCGCCCCCAGTCCGCCACGTTTTCGGCCTACGGCCACGTACCTCTTATCCCACAATTCTACGGAATTTCAAATTTATTTTCCTATTTCAACTATCTAAACGATAATAAAATTTTGTATCCCAAGAAAACGCCCACGTAAATAACATGGGGATATCTTCATCCCCCTTTAGACCCCTTAAAACTAAAAATATCCGCTTTTTGACAATTTTCCTGTGCGTTACGTCTACAAGGCTACAATCATCACACATTTCGTCATTCTAATCCTGCCGAAAATGCCTAAACATTTTGGGATGTAGAAGATGTCCCATATATTCCATAATAACATGGGAAAGATTTTTCAGTTACACATAAGACTACTCTAAAGTTGGAAAATTTTACTTTTGTTGATTTAGTTGGGTAACGTTAACGAAAACATACAAGCATACGGAATTTCAATTTTTTACTTCAATTCCAAGTACGAAAAATATGATATTATAGGTAAAAGGCCCATTTAAATAACATGGAGAATTTCTTAATCTGCCCTTTAGACCCCCTAAAAATTAAAAATATTCATTTTTCGTAATTTTTCTGTATGCTAGTCCCCTAAAGCTACAATCATGCCAAATTTCAACTTTCCACTTCAACTGGAAGTACCCTTTTATTTTATGTCAGTTCACGCAGTTTTATATATAGTTAGGATTTTAAAAAGATGGTGATTTTAAAAAGATAGTGCTACACATTTCTTCGTGAGTACTGGATCTAGAGGTGAATGTGGGATGCAATTGAAACAGATAATCAGTACGAAATTTTAGAACGCGTACTTTTAAGTAGTCATACATACAACCGATAGATGGAGCAGAGATCAACATTGCAAAGTATCAGTTTCCACGTCTCTACTGGTAGCGACACCTGTGTAATTAATTGTGTACTAAGTCAGTAATGACCACATTAGCAAAGAAACAAATAAATTATTTACCCATTCCCACCGAAGAAAATTTAAAATTTTTACAGACTACTATTATATAAAACTAAATAAAATATGCGGGCCACCGCACTAAACATTCTCAATCCAATTCTTTAAACAAAATCATTTTGTGCTCAGAGGCGTACTCAGGAGGTCCACCGGTGTAAAACCACCAAAATTTTCTAGTTCAACATACATTTGTACACTTTTGACAATAAAAAAAAAATATACTTGTTTAACTTACACTAAGACACAAATGCTGAGCAAAACAACGTTTATTATAAAATAATAAATGTGACAGTTTCGGATATCTAACATATCCTTCTTCAGACACTATCGAAAATAAATGAAAATGCATATATATATAGTCATTGTTATGACAAATTTTAAAACTCTTCAACAGACATATATTTATCGTTAAGAAAAAATATTTTATTTCTCTTAACATATATACTTTATATAGTCATTGTTAAGAAAAAAATTTAGATTCTTTTAACAGACATATATAGACAGAAACAGGGGAAATTCTGAACGCAGATTGGCTGATCAATAAAAAATCATAATAGAATAAATAATAGAAGTTGATGAAAATTGAAACTAAACACCAAGATCCTCCCTGGTCCAGTGGAAAACTAAGCTACAAATTAAGACTGCAATAACTTCCCCCATTACTCCTCAATTTTAAGACCTGTATTCCAATTCATAACACAGCTTTCCTCTTTTTCAATGAACGGGGCTTCCTTCCACTTTTTTATTAACGTCGTTTGTTCCCTTGCTAACACTTAAACCTCGCACCAATTAACATTGTGCCCCGTGTCCCTTTCATGTTTAAAAATGATGTTTCTTTCTCTTTCCAATCTCACGTCATCTTGGTGTTACTTTAATCGTTCTTTTAGTTTTTTCCCTGTTTCGCCTATATAACAGCTATTACAATCACCACACCTTATGCTATAAACCCTCCTCTTCTTTCCATCAGCTGCTCTCGGCTTTCCTCTTTCTCTTCTTTCTTCTTTTTCTTCATTCTTAACACATCCAATAGTCTTCTACTCCCTTTTCTGTATGTTGAAACGTTCCCTATTTTCTTTATATATATATATATATATATATATATATATACAGGGTGAGTCAAAAGTCCTTGGACACCTGCATAAGTTTGAAGATCGACGGATCGACGGGAAAAGTAAAAAGTGATTATATGAACAGAGATTCGATGACGGGCCGCAACTTTTGGAATGTATGTCATTCATGGCTGCCATCTTGAAATCCGCCATTTTGGATTCAAGTCTTTTTTTAAATAAGAAAGGGGGTGTATGGCACATCAAATAACACTAGATTGAGCTCACGAATTTAGTATTGTAACTTGTTTTTTTTTTTCAATCTTGTACAGTTTAGAAGTTATTAATGTTCAAAGATGGGAAATTACCTTGATACTGACCCAGTTCTCTCTTTGTTCCAGGTGATCCAAAATGGATCTGACACGTGAACAGAAGATCGAAATCATCCTTATATCAAGGGAACGCAGCTACCAAACAATAGCAGCTGACTACAACAGACGGCACCCAGACAGAAAACCGGTATCGCACAGCACGGTGGCTCACGTGATCACCAAATTGCGTCGTTTGTGAAAAGTTCTAAACGAAGTACTCGTCGTGTGTCCATAGCATGTGCAATAAGACAATCCTCCGTTGTCCGGATATTCCACGCCAATCAATGGCATCCTTACAAGCTGCACATGCAACATAAACTGAACGAGGATGACCCTGATGGCCGGTTGGAGTACTGCATGTGGGCTACTGAACAACACGAACTGGAACCTGCGTTTGCCAAGGGCATACTGTTCAGCGACGAGGCGTATTTCACTTTGAACGGGGAGGTTAATCGACATAATTGTCGATACTGGTGTGACGCAAATCCGAACTGGGTTGACCCGAGTCGAGAACATAATCCAGCGAAGGTGATGGTGTGGTGTGGCATATGGGATATCCGCATCGTTGGGCATTTTTTCATTTACAACACCTCAACTGCACCACAGTATCTGATGCTGCTGCAGGACCTTGTGTTCCCCGCCACACTGAATGCTGACGGCATTTTCCCATCTTATTTTCAGCACGATGGAGCCTCTCCACACTATGTACTTGGAGTCCGTGAATGGTTGGATGAACAACTGCCAGGGAAGTGGATTGCTCGCCGTGGTCCCGTGGAGTGGCCGCTCAGATCCCCTGACTTAACGTCCATCGATTTTATCTATGGGGACATGTTAAGCAGATAGTGTATGCTGAGACAATCCGTGATTTTAGACACCTGGAGGAACGCATCCAACAAGCCTGTGATCAAATTTCAGGAGACATTCTCCTCCGTGTGCAGTCAGAGTGGTTGCGGCGGCTACAGTTGTGCATTGCACGGGATGGACAACCGTAGAACATGTGTTGTAGCATTCAGTATCAAGGTAATTTCCCACCTTTGAACATTAATAACTTCTAAACTGAACAAGATAGAAAAAAACAAATTACTCCACTAAATTCCTGAGCTCAAGCTAGTGTTTTTTGATGTATCATACACCCCCTTTCCCATTTAAAAAAGTGTCTTGAATCCAAAACGGAGGATTTCAAGATGGCGACCATGAATGACATACAAAAGTTGCGGTCCCTCATCAAACCTTTCTGCCCATCATCACTTTTTACTTTTCTCGTCGAATTTCACTTATGCAGATGTCCAAGTACTTTTGACTAACCCTTTATATATATATATATATATATATATATATATATGCAATTTAATTGATTTTCGATAGTGTCTGAAGAAGGATATGTTTGATATCCGAAACTGTCACATTTATTATTTTATAATAAACGTTACTTTGCTCAGCATTTGTATTTTAATGTAAGTTATTGAATATTGCAAAGCTAGTATGAATCAGTTAGTTATACTTGTTTAACCGGGAAATGATTGATGTAGCATGAAAATTGGATCTTACACTTTATCTGTACTCTTTCTCTTATAAAAAAAAAACAATCTAGTTCTATCATTTTTTCTGAAATTATAAGTGAAAATATTTTACAATTACTTATGGTCTCTTGGGATGCAGAATAATATCCGTTCAATAATAGATGCACTGGCTTGTACTATTGTATCCCCCCAAAACTTGGATCCCTCCTAACAAAAAATTCTTGGTGCGCGCCTGGTTGTGCTGCAGTTATTAATGAAACATTTTCTTGTGAAACAGGAACGAAATTATAAGACGTTTTTGGAAAATTTCACCGAAAGGAAACTCATCAATAGAAGTAGGCCACACCTTGTAGATTTCTCAATAAGAAAATGACTTATCCTATATGTTAGAATTCTTAATGAAATATCCTAGTCGTTCCTAACTTCATATAAAACTACAAGAACTCACTCACTTACTGACATAAAATGACAGGTACTTCCCGTTGAAGTGGAGAGGTGAAATTTGGCATGATTGTAGCTTTTTGGGACTAACCCACAGGAATAACCAAAGGTGAATACTATTACCTTTTAGGGGGTCTAAAAGAAGGATGAAGAAATTCATCATGTTATTCAAATGTGACTTTTTTCGACCTATCATCTCATGTTTTAGGTACTTAGAATTAGAATAAAAGTTTAAAATTCTGTATGCTTTACGTTTTTTATAGGACTATTTAACATTACTAAAAATAAAAAGTTCCAATCTTAGAGTGTTTTTTTAGGAGGAACTGAAAAATCTTGCCCATTTTTTTCATATGAGACATCTTCTACATCCCAAAATGATTAGGCACTTCCGATGAAATATGGCATGATTGTAGCATTACGGGACTAACCCAAAAAAATTACCAAAAGTGAATATTGTTTTAGTTTTTTTAGGGGTCTAAGGGGGATGAAAAACAGGGAACAGTGAGACAGGAGTAGTCTTGAATGAGATTCTCATCAACAATGGGGGGCTATTATCAGTTAATTACTTTATTGCTCTCACGAAGTTTTTGTCGGTAGACGAGGAGTGGTCGGACAGGTCATTACAAGGGTAAAGATTTATTGCCCGATCGTTAGGTGGTCAGACTGGTTCCTGGAAAGGTTGACAGTTAGGATGGATAGTGTAGTTTCTAGAAAAGGTTATTAATATATGCATCAGATTGACGTCATTTTATTTTATTTAATTCAATAATATTATTTTATTTTATTTCATTCTTTCGTATGCTAAAGCATACTCCATAGAACAGCTATACTGTGATCATATTAATTTTTTATTTGCTCCTATGCTAAAGCATACTCTGCAGAATAGCTCTACGGTGATTATATTAATTATTTTTAATTGAATCTTAATTAATCATTAAAGAAAACTCAACATGTGTGTTAGACCCTATGCTAAAGCATACTCCATAGACCAGCTATGCTGTGATCATATTATTTTTCCCAAATCGTATGTTATATTTACTCCATAGAACAGCTATGCTATGATCATATTGTTTTAGGGATTGTATGTTATACATACTCAAGAGAAATTTTGTTCCGAAGTACTAAGAGATGGGAGGGAATAAACTTTATTTATGCGGGACATTTTTTTTTAATTTGAGGGATCGTATCTTTTAATTCTTTGTGATGATTACTCGAACAATGTGTGAGCATACTAAAAAGGTCATTTTACGGAGTACGTATACAGAGTGTGGTTCTTGTTCTTCTTTCGCTCTCGAACTCACTTTGTCAGGAAACGAACTGAACTTTTCGCGCGCTTTTTGGAAACTGGTTGAGCGGGATTGAAAGATGTGGTTGTCGGGTAAAGACATTACAGGTACATGTTAAAGCATGAAGACAAATGCAAAAGAAAACCGACGCCGCACCGGGTAGACATCACAGAATGCCGACAGGGTAACAAAAACAAGTTAGGTGCCGCGGTAGGTGAACATAAGACTCTTTCAGCGGAGAATACAAAGAAGATTAAGGTTACAGTAGATAAACATCAAAGAATACAGACAGAGTAATAATAACAAGTTTATTGGCATGGTAGGTGAGAAAAAGACAATGTCAGCGGAGAATACAAAAGAAGTTTGGCCCCACGAATGGTGGAACATGTCACAACACTGAACGCGAATACAAAAGAACTGTTGAAATATGATGCGGTACTGAATGCGAATACAATTTAAGATTGTCACATTGGTGTTATACCGAATGCGAATACAAAGGAAGTTTGGTAGTATGAAGGGTATTGAACCTTTTATTTTACGTAGATGATATGTGAATGGTTGATAGATGTTGTGTTTACGCAAATAACAACAATAATAGAAGATGTAAATGACCACATGAATAAGATAGATTTTCTTTTAGAAAGATGTAAACTATTTATTTGCACATGGACCATGTAAATCTTTTCTCTTTGTACGTAGATGACAAGTGATTGATTAGTACGCGATATCAAGAACATTATTGAAGGAATACCTCTGTAAGATGTGAATGATCGTAGCACAATGGAAATAACATATATGATGTTTCAAAAGAATGTTTTGATCTGGTGAATGATATATGAGAACATAAATGAAATGTAAGTATATGTTGTCTCCACCCCTATACCTATGAAAATTGTATAGAGAATTGGGAAAGTACATGTGAAAATATTTTAATTGTTGTAGGGGGAGTGTTTGAAAAATTGTTTTAAAGTACCACGTGATATGACGTCGTAGGTAAAGTTTTCCTTATATGTGGGTTATGAATAGAAGACTCTCATAGTATCAACATGGAGACGTTTGACAGTCAGGTACAGCGAGAAATCGAGCTCTGCAAGGAAGTAGACTGTGATTCTTCGTTTGAGTTTGTTGAATCCCTCAAGAAAAAGTTTAAACCCATAAAAGAATCCCCGGACTTATTTATCGAGGAGGAAACCTGCTATTTTTCCCCGGCTTCTCCAGATATTATTATAGAAAGGGGAATTATAGATTTAAGAAATGAACCAGTTTTAATTCATACATCTCCAGTGGGATCTCAATCATTATTGGCAGTAGATCCAACATTACCAGTAGCATTTTCAGATGGCTCACCATAGGCTTCACTTGGTCCATCGTCTTCAGATGGGTCGTCACAGGCTTCACTCGGTCCACCATCTTTAGATCGGTCGCCACAGGCTTCACATGGTCCAGCATTTTCAGATGGGTTACCACAGGCTTCACTTGGTCCGCCATCGCCATCAACAGTATCATCAATATTAAAAATTCCTTCAATGAGATGGACCTTAGTGGAAAAAGAAGAGGAATAATAAGAAGAAAGACCAGCATCTCTGGACCTATTTAGCGAAGAAGAGGAAGATGAAATTCTTCGCTTATTTCAAGAATTGGACGATTGCAAACAATATACACCGTCAGCAAATGTTTCACTAGTGGATTTTGTATGTTCACTGCGAAAATATCCAGTAGATTTATCAGTGCGGCGGAAAGAAGAAGAAGAAGAAAAGTGTGAGTGCAAGTGTGACTTTATACATGAAAACTGCATAGAAAACAGTGTTATAAATTGGAAGACAAAGAGTGTTTTACTTTGCTAGGGCTGTTACATGAATTATTACAATCATTTCGCGTATCGATGTCTCTTTACAGATAAATTAACACTTGAGACAGAAGCCTGATGGATTATGGCAAGTAAAAATGTGAGAAATGATGTGTATGCTGATTATGTGAGATCGTGTCTTAATAGTGGAATAAATGAACAATTGTTTGTGAAAACGTATATCAACTTACTAAAAAACACAGAACATATTGAAATATTAATTGACATTTTACTACAAAAGGACAGAAACTATGGATTGTGATTTCTTTTTGTATATAACATTGTCTGTATATATTTTTCTATAGTTATATGTGTATTATCATGCTTCTTTAATATTTTTATAATTGTATGTGTGTGTCTGTGTGTATTGTTTTCTTTGTATATATATTATTGTTTTTGCATCTTTGCTTATATGTATTATGTCTTTATATTCAAATAAATATATATAGAAAATTAATTCATTGATTTTTATTTAATAAAAACTTTTCCTAAATAAAATATATCATTGGTATTTTACAAGCTGAAACGTATTTATGTATTCTATCGTTTCCTTTTGGAAACTCTTTTAAAAATTGATATTTGGTGAATGTTTTCTAATCTTCTTGAATTTTTTACTATTACTTTGAAGTATTTAAAGTAAAGTTTGATGGGTATTTTTTACTTTTTTGAAAATTTTACACTGAAATATTTACATGTTCGTAAATGAAATTTGCCCTTAAAAGTTTCATAATTGAAATCGAATTTTTGCAAGTTCACACTGTAAGTGTTTTGATGAGGTTTCAACAGGAATTGAATTATTTACAAGTTCAAAATTTTTAGTATTATCGGAATAGAATTCCTCTGAGCTTCCTATGGAAGAGATCCATTAAAAATTAGGAGAATATACATAAGAATGATTTCCTAAACGAAAGAAAAAATTGAGTTTCTACAAGAATTTTAATATTTTCGCAACTATGTTGCTATGACTTTGCACAGCAAAGGAACGGATAAAATGTCAGAATCGAAGATTGTTCATCAAATTCTTAATACGTTCACACAAAGTGTTCGAGTAAATAATTACGAGATATTAAATGATACGAGAGAATATAATATTCACAATCAAAAACTTAACACCGACTTTCCATTGGGAAAGGAGATAATAAAAGACAGAAACTGATCTAATAATTAATTTAAAAACTCTGTAATGTTATAGTATGATTTTTATTTTATATACTTATCTTATAAAATGCAGAAACTTATTTTTACAGACACGCAATATAAAATGCAGTTTTTCACATACATGCGTTATAAAATGCAGAAAGTTATTTTTCATATTGTGAAATGAGAAATTGTTTTTACATACACGCATTATAACGTGCAGAAAGTTTTTTTCACATGCATGGAATATAAAATGCAATGTCTTTACATATGCGTATCATAAAATGCAGAAACTTATTTTTCACTTACGCCGTAATAAAATGCAGGAAGTCTTTTTCACATGCATGCAAAATAAAATGCAGTGTTTTTACATATGCGAATCATAAAATGCAGAAACGTATTTTTTCACATGCACGCATTATAAAATGCAGAAAGTGATTTTTCATATAAACATGTTAAAGATTTTAATTGCAGGAAATATTTTTTTTCAAGTACGATAATGTAAAACGTATTTACACATAAGAAAATTTAAGAACACATGTAAGGAAATAATAATAAATACAAATAATATAAAGTGATAAAAATTTTATTACAACTTTCAGTATGATATATTTTACTTACAAAAACAATTGTAATTTTAAAATGTTAACTTGCCTTGAAATATTGTTTAATACATTCAATATTTTACTTACAAAACAACTGTGATTTTAAAATGTTAACATTCCTTGAAATATTGTTTAATACATAGAATATTTATAATATTATATGTACAATTACATTTTGTTCAATTTAATGCTGAAAGTCTTTTATAACTTGTTTTCGTTAATTTACACACTTTGTTTTTATTATTTTGTAATTGATTAACACAAGAGTTTTTATTTTCCATTATTATTATTATTTTACAAGTTTAAAAATGCGTTTTATATTGTAAATATTTTTGTAAGAGAAACTCAGTAATTAACTGAAGTTGTCTTTGTTTAAGAATATGTTATATAATGCATATGTAAATGTCCAATCATCAATTTCAATATCACTATGCACTGATGCAAATTCTTCGTATGAGTCATCAAAGGTTTGCACATTAACCATAGCACGCCAGGCGTTTTAGCATATCATATCATAGTCTAAAGTAATACATTGATGTTAATCTAAAATACTGCGATTTTCAAAATAACTGTTACACAAAAGTTTAATTGGTAACTGTGGTAATAACTGTGGTTTCCATTGTGTAATTCACAGTAAAACACATTGTTCATCTACAGAAAAAGAACACTGATATTGTCAATGGTCGTACACATTTAGGAAACACATTGATACTCACACTGACGATTGATGAAACATATACTTATCCTCTTCATGATATGCTTCTCTTAAATCAGAAATATGATAATCATTAAATGTAATCTTCTGTTATGTATAGTTAAATTTGTTTATAAAATATGGAATAATGTTTGCATCTATATATTTCACGTGAAACATTAAAACACATGTATATAATTAATGTGATTCTTAGATATTGTTTTAATATTTCTTCACGTGTTGATTTCTTAATTAGGAAATTCCACACAATTGTATTTAATTCTTCATCACTTTCACTTATACATTTATGAACAGTTTCTTTCTCACTACGAATTGCACAACTTTCACAAAGTAAAGGTTCAGAAAGTTTATATTTTTATAGTAACTGTTTTACACAAATTTCACTTACTTCATTAGGAGTACAACCACACTTCACATCAATGAATATTAGAATGTCATTACGAATTTTATTTTGATCTACTACCTCCTCTTCAAAGGGCATTTCATTTGGGTATCTGAAATCTCGTCTATACACAGCATCATGTATTATATCTTGTGTGGGATAAATAATCTTATATGTTTCAGCTTCTTCAGGATTGTCAGGGTCATTTGCATGTACAAGAATAATTTTCATTTCTTTTTCAAGTTCAAAACGTTTTTCACGTTGTGGTATATACTTAGACCTTACGTGTTTACTTTGCGTTAAGAAAGATTGGTTTCAATTTCACCTTTCCTTTTCTTATTATGAGAAGAAGAATATGTTCTTACATGTTTATCATTATGCAAGTTTTTATTTATTTTTTGCTTTGCAACCGCTGAAACAGCTAGCTTTTGTCTGTACATCTTAACACCGTATCACTCACTTTATTTGTGCTAGTACAAGTACACGTATGCGCGGAATTCATAGTGCAAGGGTAGGGGTTGCACGAAAACAAATGCGCAGAAATAAGTATGAATATATTAAAAGTTTTTCTATTGCAATACTTGTTTATGTATTGAATTACGTTCCATATATTTTAAATAACAAAAACATTTAATTCGATCCGTTAGAATAACATCCCTTTATTTTTTATTCTGATTGAATATAATAATTTGAGAATCACATTAATTATATACATGATCATATGAAGATATACTGTGAGAAAACAAATTTTTATTCAAACAAATGTAATTGGGTGACTATTTAGTATTTCGATGTTACAGCATCACGTCCATGAGTAATGTTTCATAATACAGTACATATACACAAAGTAAAGAAATATCAAAGGAAGTATACATGTACGTGTTATGTTGTGGACAAAAGTACTGTTAACAATTCCGAATATTGTTATACCATCACTAACACTTACTGTATGCTGAACCTTTACCGCACTTTTACAACAAACGTGATAATAATAAATAAACCACGTGATCAGAGAAAACGAAAATATCAGATTGGAATTCGAAGTACATGGTTCTGAGGTTAATCATTTAGTCTATTCCATGACTACATGAATTCTTTTCTTCAAGTGATACAGGAATCTTCCGGATTTTCTGCAAAGTGCAAAACTAAAGAAGACAAAAAAAACATTAAAGAGTATCATGGATATGAAGACATACAACTAAATCTAGACAATATCGGAACGAAACCGGCCATGAGGTATATCGCGAAAAATATTCCACAATTAAATGTACAGAAAATGGACACAACGATCAGACTTACTGCAGACAAAAATTTTCACTTACTTACTTACTTACTGTTAACGCAATACGACATGCAAACAGTAGTCCACCTTTGGTAACGAACAATTGATTGTCACATACAAGGATATCGAAAAGGAAACTAATTCGTTACAGTTTGAAAGGAAATGGTAAAGACATTGGTAATGCTAAAGGTTTATAACGTATTGACAACAGTTGGACTTAATGCAATATTCCACGGACAACATTATAATTGTGCAAAATTCAAACTTACAATTCGGTTTCTGCTTAGAAAAACTAACTTACTAACTAGTGAAGTTCAAGTAGGGTGAAATGTTATCTTTTCATTACAGGAATATCATTTCGTTATTACGATTATCACTTATGGAATTGGTCAAACAACCTGATGAGCTCATTGATTTGGTTATATTTTCCCTAACCTACTGTACTATACACGGACAAGAATAGTTGAAAATTACCGTTCCAAGGGGATACGTGTAGTCAACGAAAAATACCAAATTTTTGTTGATCGAACTATAGACACATTTTAAAGGTGGACAGGATATATTATTATTATTTTAGCACAATGTAAATTAGTATTTGATATCACTGATCGTTATCATGAAATTGGTAAATTTGGTAAGATAAAGAAGTAGACTTGTAAAGAAGTTCAATCAATTGATATTGCTAGGTAAAACCTATGAACTTAACAACATCAGAACATATCAAATACAATGTACGGTACCATAATTTGAAATAGTAACGATTACATTTTGTAATTATACGTACTTCTTGCTAAAGGGAAAAGAAATAAATATTAAGTGCTCAAGTGGAAATGAAATTTTAAAAAACCCTGAATCCAATATCTAAGCACTATTTGATTTTGTAATAGATAACACGTTCAAAGATATTGATAAGAACACCGTTGTAGGAATAACAATTGAGAGCTCGGCTTCATAGCTGAACAACCCTCTATATATCTCATGGAGAGGCGAATCGTAATTGAACTCGGAGCTCATCTTCACCGTGATAGAGACCACCTTCAATTCCAATGAGCATTATTTGTTTGGAGGTAGTGTAACTTTTAAGGTGCAAAGTCTGCATCTCTGAAAGGGAAAAGGTAAGAATCGAACCCATGGATCGTGCAAGTATGAAGATTATACCACTCTTTTGGAAAAGTGTACCATCGCAATGAAAAAAAAATACAAATTGTCTTCCCAAGGCTATCATCCTCCGGAAGGCTACGACCGATTAAAATTATAGACAAGTATATGCATTAGAAAATTACCCTGAGCGATTATTGAAGCAGGCTAAGAATTTGTGTGGTGATGCTGATGTTACCATAGAGCACCAAAATGGTTGTGCTAAGGCTGATGCAAAAAAAAAAAATCCAAAACAAACTAACCCCTGAATAGCAGATCGTTATCTATGAGAACAGCAAAATGACTCGGGAATATAATATAATCCGGGAATTAAAGCTGGCAAACAAATTTACATCTTGTATGAGAACTACCAGAACCAATTAGTAACTAACATGCGTAAACTTTTGGGGATCGATGGCTTTTGTGATCAATGTTTGCAGGAGAACAATAAATTTTCGATTTATTATTTTTAGTGAACATATTACTATCACTTATTTAGTAAAATTGTTCATTCATTCTTACATTATGGAACTTTTAAGAGTCACCAATATCCCCCTCAAGATTTATAAACACTTATTTGTTATAATTATAATAATTGTACGAAAGGAGTATCTTTCAATATTTTAAATTTATTTGTACACAGTTTTAACTTTGTAATATCGTTAAGCAGTTCTTCTGCAACATTTACCACTTCCTTCGTCACATTATCAGAAGAAATGTTTAGTATTATTGCACTGCACTGCATTACACAGTACCTAATTTCAACTTTCTTAGACAATTACAACAGTAAGATTCATTTATTATCAGTTTTTACGCTCACAGAAAAAAATCAAGTCATACCGATTCTTTTTACACTTTGTATGTGTAATACACCTACAGAACACCGACAAGATCATTCAATAAAACACAGTTCAATCAATCATGAAGACAATTCATAGTTTTAATCACACTGGTTTCTATTCACAAACAATGTTCTCAACTTAAAATCTTTCTGCAAGAATGTTTTTATCAATTGCTTAACAAATGTATCATTATGAACTGCTTCATAAGGTACGATCACACATCTTCTGAAACTGATGCAGAATTTCACCTTGTATGTCCATATTCGTAATAATACTTATCACATTTGTCTTCAATATATTTTTATCTAACAGAATGCAGTCACGGTTTACTCTGTCCACTTGTACATCCACTGCAAAGAATCAAGCTTCTTCCTTTAGATTTCCACATTTGAAACGTGTTTATTAGACATTGAATGCTTATGTGAATGTTATTGCAGTAACAAACGCACACATCTTCACTACTATTTTCATTAGACATTTTGACTTCTAATCTTCAGCACCGACAAAAAGAAGTAGAAGATTCCTCTATTCAAACACTATTTGAAAATATTTTCTTTTTATGTATATGTGTAAAACAGTACCAACAGAGAGATGAAATACAAAGTCACACATAGATTTATCCTTTCTTAACTGTGGTATTTATATAGTTTTAGTGACCTAATTGTAGAACTTTCAGCGGACCTTTTATTGTTTTATTTGGGACCCCTACTTAAAACAGGTCTGAACAAGCATGGTATGGTAAATGAAAAAAACATTTGACCCTGAAACTCCCAGTTTTTATTTTGTATTACTAATAGGCTACATTCTCTCATGATTATGGAGTATACTTGTATTCTTATGTGTAGATTAAGACTACTTTTCTAAGTCAATGAAACTTTTTTGCGACACAATACTCAGATTTTTGCTTTCACAGGTTTCAAAACTGTTCACTATATTCACTTAATTATTTTTTCAATGTATATCTGCTCACAGGTTGAATTCACATTACATGCTGAACCAGTAATATTATATTTTAATTTGTTTTTGTTTTAATAAAGAATATCCCACATATAGTGTAGTATAAAACATTTAAAAGTTAAAGGAGAGGCCTTTTCTAATTCTTGTCTACTAGATTCTTTTATACTGAGGGCTTTGCATTGGTCATTTCCACGCTTTGATTATCCTAAGCTGCACCTATTCATCATTTTCTTACTTTTGACCATACTTAGGTCTCCCTAACGCTGAGTTTTCTACTTTGAGCACGCTCATGTCATCCTAATAGTCATTTTTCTACTTTGAGCATCTTACATTTAAGCCTGAGCGGTTTACTGCCTTTTCTGTCTGCTTTTGGCATTGCTTACAAAACAATATCCACACACTATTTCCCGCGCAAAATTCAACAGAGTTCTCACCAGGAGGCAATAGCTGTTTTACTATCGCAGAAAAGTATGCACACAGATAACCACAACGAACAATACCTGAAAATAATACTGTTCAAACGCAATAGGCATAATCAAATGATAACAATAACTTGTTTAAGGGTTAAGGACCACGACAATGTTTGTTGGCATTGCATACTGTAGGTTCAAAATATATGTTGTAGTTGGGGCCCAAACCAACTATTTTCCCTTGCTACAAACACATGCAAATTCTCATGTACACTTGATAAATCTCCGAATTTTAATATTGATCGCAGCTCAGTACACTTTTTATCGATAGATAGATACTGAGACCTACATAGCTAACATATCCTTAGATGTTAAAACTCAAAGAAAGAAAAATCTAATTCCTAACAATATTTTTTTAAACTGTGCAAATTATAAATTTTCCAACATCGCCCTCTCCCTACTTGTCACATACAAATAATTGCTTCATGAAATTGGAATTTATTTTTTACGGATAAAGTATGGTATATCTCCTATTTATCTGTTTTCTCGAACATATATGTTGTACATTCAAAGAACAAGTACTTATTCAAATACCTTTATATGTATATGTAATAGGTTACACATCTCTGATGTGATGGTATCTGATTCAATCCCGAACACTCGTGTCTTCCTTCATTTCGTTTATTCATTTATCCACTTGTCTTAAGAGGAGTTCTTCATTCCTGTTAGAAACAAAGATTTCAGTTCAAGTATACTTTCTGAGTTTACGTTCTTTAGACCATTCATCTTGTTGGTATTCAATAGCTTTAGCTATATGACGTACAATGTATATCACTTGTAACTTTTGGAGTGCTTACTTATCACTTATTTAGTGTTCAAAACAGAAAAGGTAGACAACATTTGGAATTGATCCTAATAGTTTTACAAAGAATTGTTCAGAAATCTATTAGCACATTAGCTATAGACCAATATTGCTTTGAGGAATTCAATTGCTATTTTTTATTTTCCTTTTTTTAGGGTTCGTATGCATAGTGTACTCCTTGTTAAAATTGTTTTCAATACTAAAAATTACAGTGAGAACTATCAAATTGTTGCAGAGAAAGATAGGAGTTTATTGAATTCAAACTTTGTGCAGACTGCAATGGCTCAATAATAAAGTATCCATCTCTTGTGCATCTTGTTTTCATTGGCATTCATTTGACAGCATTATCCATCTGTCTTAGCTTAAAGAACAAAAACACTGAGACGTTAAACTCAATGAGCAATTTAAGTTAACTGGTAGAGCATTCAGAATAATTCTAAAACACCATCAGAGTTCGTCCGTAGCTAAGCGGTTAGCGTACGTGCTTTTGGCATAAGAAACCTAGCCTAGTTCCCGGCAAAAGCTTAGATTCCACTTTAGGTCAACGTCTCATGTAGCCTAACTTCTAAAAGTATGCAAATCAAGTCAATTTTTTTAAAAACAAAATTAAGCTATTAGCGCTCGGGTCCTTAGTATGGAATCACAACTCCAACGGTGGTTAATCTGAAGGTCCACGTCTCATATAACCTCACTACTAAAATTAATAATAATAATAATTTCTTTCTTCCCTCTTTAATGTCAGGCCTGCCTATGAGACGAGATAAACAAGATTTCCGTCATGGTTAAGCGGTTAATGCATACACCTTTGGCATCTAATTTTTATTCATACGAAACATTTTCTAATGTCACTTTCCATTTTTTAACAAGGAGCTCTTAAAACGTTCACACTAAAAGTGCTCCTCGAGTAAAATTACGAGAATAAAAGATACGCGAGAAAACAAATAAGTTAACAACGACTTCTTCATACGATCACAAATAAATTTGTTCATATCTTCCCACGGCAAGCGAATCTTTAATAATACAAGTCAAATAAGAAGGTACGATTCTCGGTGGAAGCTCATATCCCGGTGAAAGCTTTAAAAAAACTTCAAAGTCTAACAGTTTACTGTGTAAGGACCACAAAAAATAGTCTTAACGGTGAACAGGATGCTAAACTTCAAACAGCACCACTACCACTACCATAGACTATCTTAAATGAAGATTCCCTTAATCCTACAACTCAAATGTTATGTCAAATAGATATCTAGTATGCGGTCTAGTTGGTATGTCAAATAAAATAAAATCTTTTTCACCTTTTCTGCAAGTGGTCACAAGTTCAAAAAACCAAGCTACGTTTTCATCAATTAAATGTTAGAATGGGACTTAACATACAACTTACAACCTGCTTTTCTGTCCTCCGTTTTCACGAATACATATTTCAAACTAGTTGTTTAACCAGACTTCACCTTAGATGGTTGGGATCCCGGGTTCAATCCTTGACCAAATAAAATTGTGGTGGACAGTATCGTGTCTGCTGGTTTTCTTGGAGTTTTCCCCTTTTCTCACAGTTTCTTCAAATAATGTTTAAAATTTTTTCTAGAGCTTTTTTATTTTTAAAAAGTGAGGTTTCACTATCTGCTTCAGCTTCGATGCATAAACGTGAGATGTTAAACCAACATATTTCATTTCATTTTAATACATATCCAGGTGGAATCAAATCCTGAACTTCAAAGCCAAAGGAGATCACAGCTAATGAAGAACCTGATTTCAAATTTCATTGTATGATGGGTGGCAGTGGCTCAGTGGTAGTGCGTTCACCTCTGGTTAGTGGGACAGAGATGGAGTGGGTCAGTGGGTCAAGTAGGTCAAGTTTTCTGAGTGGGTCAGTGGGTCGTGTGTCAACAGCATGTGACCCACTGTGACCCACCGTGACCCACTGCGACCCACCACCCACCGTGACCCACTGTGACCCACCACCCACCATGACCCACTGCGACCCCCGACTCAGTATGATCTACCGACCCACTCTGCTCACTGCATTGTAGTCAGTATCTTCTGAACACTGGTAAATTTGTCTTCGTTTTACTTTCAAGACCTTCATTTCCCTTCCTTTTCCATTTGTTTCTGTCTACTTACCTGAGGTTAGTAAATCTAACCAAGTGGAAACTACTGGAAAAAAATACATTTTTGAATCACTGTAATATATAAATTATTTTTAAAAAATTGAATGTAACTATGTGTGCCTGATCATCACGGTCAAATTGCAGTCAAATTAAAATAATTTTGGTATATAGTTAGCCCTTAATCCAAACTGGGATGTTGTATTGCGTTCACTATAATGCATAATATCCTAAGGAGGTAGTGAGAATCCGAATTTTTGCGAAAAAAAAAAAATAGTATCTCGCAAGGCGTTAAACTTACGGAGCTGAAATTCAGTGTATTAACTCTTTATTGAAAATAAACAGAATATGTCCTAGCATTTTTTTAAAATTCTTCTTGATGAGGGGGGGGGGGCACTTTCAATATATGGAAAATTGGTAGTGAGTTGGTTTGTAAAAATGATCGAAAACGTTCGATGTTATTTAAGAAAAAAAAATCAGAAACAAAAAAATACAGTGCTTGGCTTCATATATCCATTGCTTTCTACTATAATACTTGCTGAAGCTTATGTTTAGTATATGGAGCGCTTACAGCACAGGGCAATCAACCCATAAAGTTGTGAGAAAAATAGGCATAAAATTTGTACTGTAAGCTTAATTACACGGAAAGTTTAAGTTTGGATTGTACGCATAATTATATGGAAATTTTTACACTTTTTTTTTCCTTTTACGTTGGTCTACTTACCTTGATTTGGAAGTTTCAAATTTCATCCTTTTTTCCACTGAAAAGTATCGATAATTCAACAAGGAAATAATTATACTATGATAATTTAATTGAAATTCATCGTAATTTTGCACATGGCAAACAACAATGTGGTAATTGAAGGGGAAGAAGGAGGGAAATTCTCATTCACCTCTGAACACTTTCCAGGAACCTCGTTCTCTTTCGCTTTCTAGACGGGGGAGAGAACTTGGTAATGGCATCAAACCTTTATGTGTAATTACAAAAATTAAATTTTTAAACAAGTGAGAAATTATCAGTTTATCAGGCTTTAATTGATAATTTATGCACAAGATTCCCTATCGAAGGCGTGGTAGATGAAGTTTCTGTTCTCCATGAGTCGACATTGCGGATGATTTACCATGAAAAAGTTACCAACAGGAAATAAACCCGATTTCAGATTTGTTTTAAGGTGGAAAATTACGAGTTATGGAAAATGTATACTTGTATTACTAATGGCTTATTTGTGTTATTCAACTTTGTACACCTTGTCTCGGAAAGGTTGAGTGCATTCTTTGTTGCTGTTTCGAGGCAAAAATTTTCTAAGTCCAACTTCGGGTATCTTCGGGAAAAAGTAAACCAGGTTCAAACCTCGAAGCCAACCTTTGCAATCGGGAAAAATCTTGCAGATGTGTTTTTCTTCTTTTAAATATAATAAGACTTGTTACCAATTATATATAAAAAAGCAACATTGATTGAAATACTTAATGATACAATATTTCGAAACTGTATTAATGCCAGCACATGCTTGTTTGTCATTTTGCTCTCCATACTTAATGGAATATTTAGATACGTAAACGAATCTTTCCATATGTAAAAGAATGGTGAAAGTTAAGACATAGAACATTATTCTCTCCTGAGTACTAAAATAAAAGTCAAAGTAGAACAAAAACAGCGTTTGCAGTGGATATGAATGTAATTATTATCTTAAATACCGCTATATATCGCTAGAAGTATTATTCGTGGAGCGCTTGTGTTAGCTCAGTGGTACGCTGTTGGATTTCAAATCGTAAGGTCGAGGGTTCGATTCCCATCTGAATCAATGTTTTTTATGAAATTCTATTTTCCGTAATGCATGAAAAATTATATAAAATAATTACATTAAAATTCGTCAGTTGTATATATATATATAACATATAATCATTGCAGAACATAGTGATTATTATGTTTAAAGTATAACAGGTGTTCACAGTACGTTGGTATTCTATGATATATGTGAATGTTAAATACAAATTAAGAAAATAATATCATCGCAATGAATAAATTATGTAGTGTATTTATTTGGAGCTATTTGTCATCGGAAGTTACTTCTGAATTTTCTCATTACAGCAAGTGATTTACGCTTTCTGAAAGGTAAAGAGACTATTCGGGTATAAACAGAAATTATTATACAAACTCCAATTTTCTTTACAGACACAAAACTCACGATCCCCAAAACTATGTAAACAGGAAATTTACGAACACGAAGTCATGTCTAAGAGACTTATTTATACTCGAGAAAGAAGGCAGAATAGGATTTCTTTCCAAAGGATTTTTGTTCAATAATCTGCAAGGCTTTTGTATATGGATGTGGTCCCTTTCTCTAGGGTCAGTATTTTGTGGATCAAGCTTTCATTGACCCACACCATCTCTTGTCAACATTGCACTAAAGAGGAGAGTTTCCGAAGGTGCGCGTCGGCGATTTTCTCAAATTTTGCACATAGATAGTACCCCACCAGAAAGCAATAAATCTCGAAACGGTTCACAGTACCATCTCACAGAACTCGAGATAGAGGGATTTGTTTGATTGGCTAAATTAAGACCTCAATAATTTATCCTTCTACAAGCGAAATTTTCTTCATCGTTTCCGTGGCGAAGTCAGAAGAATATGCTGCAAGTAAACTTAAGGTTGAAGGTTTGCGCCCACCTTGGGATACTTGCTTTTTTCCCCTAGTGTTTTTTACACTCACCTGAATATAAACAAATCAAGCATATGGGCGATTTAACATATTTTGGGGGAGAAATTTTGTGGTTCGTTGGCGTTTCGTTGAGTCTCTGCCACTGGTGGTATAATTTTCAAAACCGAAGTGGGGCCACCACGGATCGCAGCTGCGGGATCACCAACTTTTGGCGAAATATCGCCAGTTGCGCATCGGTGGTCCCCTGACGCTTAAGACATGGGGGCTTATATCTGAAAACTAAGAGAATAAAGAAGCATGGTATCCATGAAGCCCGTTGACACTAATAAAAGTCTGAAACGATGAAACAGATGTCAACACCGGAAAACATGTATTTTATAATTTCAAAGGTACCCCGTGTCGAGGAAAAAGATTTGCCCCAAGGTTCCCCGGTTGGTCTCAGGAGGGGTGCAACTCAAAATTTGAAAATGGTAAGGGGAATCAAGTAGTATGTCATTTAAAAGTATTACTAAAATTTAAAAAAATGGTAAGAGTCCCGAGTCTTTATGCTAACTTGTGCAAAATAGCGAGCGTTCAAGATGGTAATAAATCCTTCATTGAAAACTCCTTGACCACCTCTACAAATGTGAAACTGTGAAACTACCCAGAAGAGGTAAACACTTGTCTTAACATTGCAAAAGTACAATGCACCAAGGTAAAACAAGAAGCGACCCATTATGGGTTTATTACATCACTAATATTAAATTCTACGTTCCACGATTGTGTCTTTAAGCTAAAGGACAGGGTGATTGCGAATTATGAAATTAATGGTAGAATACAAAATTGACCTACAACCAACTATGAACCACTCTGAACCATTGTGACCAACTCCGACCCACCAACGTAATCAACTCTGACCCATGATCCACGCCCTTCTCTCCATTGACTAAAGAGGTTACACTTGAAATAAAACAAGACTGTGAAATTTTCACTTATCGGAGTTTGAATTCCTACCGTCAATCGCTCAAGCACCGCTCTGTTTAATACCGGTGGATCTGACCTTTACAATATACAATGGTAAAGTGTTTATCATCTTCCAAATTAAGATGAATTTAAATTTATCATATATAATTATTTCTTTCTTGGCTTACATATAGATTTCAGTAGAAAACAGGATAAAATTTGAAAGTATCAAATCAAGATAAAGTAGACCAACGTAAGAAGAGAAGAAAGAAAAACTAGTTTTCCATATAATTAAGCATGCCGTACTAATTTAAAATGCTCATGAAATTAAGCTTGGAATACAAATGTTATGTCTATTTTTCTCACAACTTTATGGTTTGATTGCCTTATGCTCTGAACGATCCATATATTAAACACCAGCTTCAGCAATTATTATATTAGAAAGCAGTGGGTATAAAATGCAAAGGACTGTAGTTTTCATTCCTCAATTATTTTCTCAACTAATATCAATCGTTTTCGATAATTTTTACAAATCAACCCACTACCAATTTCCAATATATAGAAAATCCCCCCGCTCATAAAACACATTTTTAAAAATGCCAGGACACGTTCTGTTTATTTTTAGTAAAGAGTTATATACTGAATTTAAGCTCTCTAAGTTGAACGGCTTGTAAGATACTCAGTTTTTCGCAAAAATTCGGACACCTACTCCCCACTAAGGATATGTGTTATAATGAAAGTGATATGCGTATGATAACTTCCCAGTTGGGATTGGGGCCTGATTATATACCAAATGTCATTTCATTTGACTTTGCAATTTGACCGTGATAATCACGCAGACATAGTTACTTTCAGTTTTTTATAGTAGGTATAATAATTCATATATTACAGGTGATTCAAAATTTTTTTCCAGCAGTTAGCTCCTCTAAAAGCTCACAAGCTGTATCTCAAAATTGAACTCCTATTGCTATTGCCACTCTTACAATTGCAAATATCAAAATCCAAAAATGCCTGAGTTTTTTTCATTAGAAATGGAGATTCAGAAGAAAAATGGAGATATTGAAAGTAAAAGGTAGACAAGCTCACCAGTGTTCAGAAGATGCTGTCTACAATGCTCAGAACAGAATGGGACGGTGGGTAGTTGGGGGTCGTTTCGTCCAAAGATATTTCGTCCAAACGATTTTCGTCCAGAGACATTTAGCCCAAACACATTTGGTCCAGGGACATTTGGTCTAAAGGGCAATTTCTCCAAAGAACATTTTGTCCAAAAGACAATTGGTCCAAAGGACATTTCGTCCAAAAGAATGGGACTTGAGTTGAGAATGAGACTTGGCTGTTAGAAGCCTCCCGTCGTTGTCTTGGATATTGCCTCGCCTGGATTTTTTTTTAACTTTCCTATCTGTAGGGATCGGTTTGAGTGATAACCGAATGACGGAGAATTAAGTTCTCTGGGGCCTGAGTGATGGCTGTAGATTTTTCTTATTTTTTTTAAATAGGCATTTTTGAGGGACTAGCCTAAATGATGGTTAGAGTAAGGGAGAAATTCCTTGGGTCAAAGTGGTGACCGTAGCTAGTATGAAAATTTAGTTTCAGATAGAAATAAGCTTGAGTGATAGCTTATCGGGATGAATGATTCCCGTAATCTTCTAGCTAGGAGAGAGTAGGATTTTGGGAAATTAAAAAACCTCTGAGGCAAGCTTCATTAAGGTACTTTTAGATTTTTTTTTTTTTTTTTTTTTTTTGCTAGGCCAGAGAAACCTAAATGATGGTTTTGTCTTTGATACGAATAACCGTCTTTGGACTGAGTGATGTCCTTTGACACTTCTGGTTATTCTTGATATTTTTTTATTGACGGAAGGTTGGAGTCAGGCCTTCCTGATAGAATTAGGGTAGGACTGAGCTGTGAGGAGATGACTGATCAGTGAAGTCTGAATAGAGACTAATGGGATTTTGATTTGCTTGAGCTTCAAACTTAAGAGACAGGGCTTCAATGCTAAAAGCCCTGAAAAGATTTTTTTCGCTAATTTGAGAATTTTTTTTAATTATTCTGATTTAATTACTGAATAAAGATTGTTCTTTACCCTGAATCTGGTTACAAGTTTTATTGAGAGATATCACCTGAGTGGGTTGGAATTTATTTTATTATTATTTATGTTAGTGTTCCTAATTGTTAATTTCTCCTAGAGGAGCCTGAAGAGACGTTTGAAAGAGACCAGCGATAGAAGTTAAAATTTAAAGGTTGGAAGGTAACACTACAAGACATTTGGTCCAAAGGACATTTCGTCCAAAACACAATTGGTTTAAAGAACATTTCGTCCAAAGGACATTTCGTCCAAAAGCCAATTGGTCCAAAGGACATTTCGTCCAAAAGCCAATTGGTCCAAAGAACATTTCGTCCAAAGGATTTTCGTCCAGAGACATTTAGTCCAAACACATTTGGTCCAGGGACATTTCGTCCAAAGGACATTTCGTCCAAAACACAATTGGTGCAAAAGACAATTGATCCAAAGGACATTTCGTCCAAAACACAATTGGTCCAAAAGATATTTGGTCCAAAGGGCATTTCGTCTAAAAGACAATTGGTCCAAGGGACATTTCGTACAGGGATGTTTAGTTCAAAGCACATTTCGTCCAAAGAACATTTGGTCCGGTAACGCTTGGGGGTCAAGGGTTTGCTTCTATTAGAAGAGTAAAAGTGATGCATATAACATTATGACTCACAAGTAATACCTCCCAAGTGTAACACTCCGATTTTGAAAAAAAATAGGCAGGTAGATACTACACACAAAATAAACGAATACGTGTTTTTCTGCGGAAAAGTGGTTTTAGGGGGGGCAAAAGCCCCTACTCAAAATTTTGAAAGTTGACGCCCGAAAGGCAAGAAGAGGTGGACCGAAGTGAACGAAATTGTGCACAGATATTGCAGACGTAAAATGAGGGAATACGTGTTTCGTATTTTCCTGGAAAAAATGGTTACGTGGGGCACAGACCCCTCCAAACCTTTGATCACGAAATATCAAAAGTACTAATAACAGTATGTCAGATGTATGTAAAGAACATGAAGAATTGCAACGAAACTGAGTAGGGACAAAACGCAAAAAATAAATAAATACGTTTTTTTTTATTTTCTGCGAAAGAACGGTTTTAGGGGGCAAAAGCCCCCATCCAAAAGTTTGAAACTTGAGGCCCGAAAGGCCACAAGAAATGAACCAAAGTGAATGAAATTGTGCAGAGATATTGTAGACATAAAATGAGGGAATACTGGTTTCGTAATTTCCTGAAAAAAAGAAAAAGGTTAGGGTGGGACGCAGACCCCTACAAAACTTTGATCGTGAAACATCAAAAGTGCGAATAACAGTATGTCAGAAGTGCTTAAAGGACATGAAGAATTGGAACGACATATTGTGTAGAGACAATACGCAAAAAATAAACGAATACGAGTTTATTTTCTGAGGAAAAACGGTTTTAAGGGACAAAATCCCCCACAAAAAATTTTAAAATTTGAGGCCTAAAAGGCAAGAAGAAGTGTACAGAATTGAATGAAACTGTGCACAGATATTGTAGACGTAAATTGAGGTAATTGGGTTTCGTATTTTCCTTTATTAAAAAAAAAAAAAAAAAAAAACGGTTGCGTATATCACGGACCTTTTAAACTGTTGATTACGAAATGTCAAAAGTGCAAATAATTATACGTCAGAGGTTCTTAAAGAGTATGGAGAATTGCAACGAAACCTCGTATAGGGACAATTCGCAAAACAATAAACGAAACGTGTTTTAATTTGTGCGGAAAACAGTGTTGGGGCCTAGGCCTTCTCCGAAAAAAAGTAAATATTACCGTAATAGCGCAGGAAGTAGTGGACCAAAGCAAATGAAATTGTGGGTAGACATTTTAGAGACCCTATGTAAAATAAGGTCTTTCGTGTATCTGAAGTATCCCTATCCGTTTTGCTTCAAATTTGGCACATCAACAGCAAACAGGAAATTAATCGACACGTATTTTTGTTTATGCGGAAAAACATTGTAAGGGTTAAAGGTGCCTCCTGAAATGCTATAAAATACACTATACTGTTTCTGCTTGTTGTTGATCTGCCAAATTTGAAGAAATCAGATGGAGACACTTGTGAAACACGAAAGGCCTTATTTTACGTATCCAATATCTACATACAATTTCATTCACTTCGGTCCACTTCTTCTTGGCTTTCGGGCTTCAACTTTCAAAACTTTGGGTGGGACTTTTTGCACCCTATAACCCTTTTTTCGCAGAAAATAAAAAACCCGTGTTCATTTATTTTTTGCATATTGTCCATACACAAAGTTTCGTTGCAATTCTTCATGTAAATTTAGGCACTTTTGACATACTATTACTAGCACTTTTGATGTTTCATGAGCAAAGGTTTGGAGGGGTCCGCGCCCCACCCAACCATTCTTTCTAGAAAAACACGAAACCCGAATTCCCTCATTTTTCGTCTACAATATTTGTGCACGATTTTATTCATTTCGATCCACTTCTTCTTGCCTTTCGGGCGACAACTTTCAAAATTTTGGGTGGGGGCTTTTGCCCCTAAAACTTTTTTCCGCAGAAAATAAAAAAACACGTATTTACTTATTTTATGTGTAGTATCTGCCTGCCAAATTTTTATCAAAATTGGAGTGTTACACTTGGGAAGTGTTACTTGTGTAGCTTCTTATTTCTAAAGGAAATTTTGAAATAGAGATTTATTCCGCAATTTTCTTTTCGATAAAACAAATATATGTTGAGATATTCAGAAAAAACGTAAACGCCTGAAAACTAAATGGCCACCTTTCTTTGCTTTCATTAATAATTTTACAAAAATACAGTTTTAGCTTCGCAGAAATACAGTTGTAGCTTCGTTGGTTAAGGAATTCACCTCCCAAAATGATAAACAACCCTTTGAAGAGCATACTCTTTCTTCCTTTGCGGACAACATTGCCTCCGCATGGTCATGTAAATCTTGTATTTGGTTTGAGACTTTGAGACTTTGTATCTTAAATGTACTGTGCTGTACCGAGAAAATTAATATGAAAGCAAAAGTATATACTATATTTGCATAAGGAGTAACACTGAAATAAAAATACAAGACAAGTTAACAATTCTGGTTTGTCATACAACTCACTAATTATGTAGAAACGTCTGCCGAAGTTACACACTATCAATAGTCTACAAATAGAAACCAGACTTGTGGTTAACCTGAAAAGATACGTATATTCGACACGAAATGTTCCAACTTTCATCTTATATTTGTCAATCACTTTTCACAATGTTGCAGCCAAGAATGTGACTGTTTAAGAGTATTATCTTTGGACACTAAGAATATATTTCACACATGTGTATTTTTCTATTCTCAGTATTTCTTCAAAGATACTTGACACATAATTTTTCACTTTTCTAACACAAGGGTTTGAATACCTAATATTTAACTTACTCAAATTTAAACTCCATTAATTTTAGTTACCGGTACTTATTTTAGAACTATTTCATTCACAACATGAAAATTTTAGATGTCATGTCAGCAGTTATTACAGCAACATACTTCACACTGCAACCTTTCCCTCACTCCTGTTATTCGGCCATCTTGTTTTCAGGCGTTTACGTTTTCCTGAATATCTCAGCATTATTTGTTCTGTCAAATTAAAATTGCGGAATAAATCTCTATTTCGAATTTCCTTTAGAAATAAGAAGCTACTGAGTCATAATGTTATATGAATCACTTTTACTCTTCTAATAGAAACAAACCCTTGACTCCCAAGCGTTACTGGACCAAATGTTCTTTGGACGAAATGTGGTTTGAACTAAACATTCCTGGACGAAATGTCCTTTGGACCAATTCTCCTTTGGACGAAATGTCCTTTGGACCAATTGTATTTTGGACGAAATGGCATTTGGACGAATTGTCCTTTGGACCAAATATCTTTGGATTAAATGTTTCTGGACGAAATGTTCTTTGGACGAAATATCTTTGGACTAAAAGGGTGGCCACCGGGTGGGCCAGTGTGAGTCACGGTGAGTGGTGTTTCGCAGTAGGTCAAGTCCTTTTGACCAACGATCCACTAATCCACACCCATTTCACCCGCTTACCAACCGACCCACTGACCCACTCCATCTTTGATTTTAACATGTCTTGTTTCATTTAAAAGACGAAACATACATCCACATAATTTTTCATCGATTGCGAAGGTTGGCTTAATATCATAATTGTAATGGTAATTTCTCCTTAAGGTGAGAAATTGATATGATTAAAAAGCCCATCTTGACGTGGGTACAAATTACCTTCCAAAGTTATTAGAAACGCTTTCTCACCCCGAAAACTATGAATTCGACAAATATTTAAGTAATTTTTGAGATTTTATTTTTAGCTCTCCCAGGCCATCATCCTGTGAAGATGGGGATGAATTTGGATGTAACCTCCATTGGGAGCATCACTATCCATCTCAACGACCGAGAAAATTATGGATAAAACACTAAGATCAGTCGTTTTACATTATTTTTACATGTCACACCTCCCAACTTCCATAACTTCATACTACTACAATATTTTCTTCTTAGATTGAAAGTAATATGTCCCCCAAGTTTGGTAAAGGTTGTCCCAGACATTCCAGAACTACGCTCTCCTTATTAGATGTGCTGGGGGATCTTACTCTTACTGGAAGTGGAACTTAAACTTAAAGGTCATCAGAACTGCTCCCAATGAACTTGGCGACCACGAAAGATATGGGTTGTATACTAACATTGGTTATTTTTAATTATTTCTACATGTCACAAATTTCACAAACTCCTTCATTGTGTTAATGAGGGCTTAACTTACATGGCATCTTAAGTTCCAATCTTTACCTAAGAGACCCCCAAAATTATAGATTCGACACTAATGTAGGTCTTTTTTTTATAATTTTGATGTCAGTCCCTTTCATTCCTCCTAGGACAGCAAACGGATACTGCCACTGCTAGGACTAAATTTGGTCTTAAATGGCATTAAAATTTCTACCAATTAATTTAGCGAACAGTGCTGCATTTAGAAGCTCGGCGTCCCTACGCACTTTTGCCCTCGGCGCCCCCAATAACTACACATTTCTCCGTCCCTTGATCCCTAACTTACAAATAAAACTTAATTCGAATATGCTTAATTAGTGAATTTATTGCAGTTAAATACCACTCACTAGATGCTACAGCTACAATTACGTAACAAAAAATAAATGGGAAACACGTTCTGAATTATTTTCAGATTTCTTACGCTATCATTAAATATATTAGAATAGTAAAAGAGGACTGCTCATGAAATAGTATATTTGCTCTCGATTTTTAAAACTTTTTCATACGAAAAAAATTAAAATTTTAAACTTTGCGCTCTTCAAATATGTTACCCTCTAGGCACGGGCCTAGTTGGACTAATGGGAAATGCGGCACTGAAAACTTACGCTTCGACTCTAATATTGGTTGATTTCGATATTGTTTTGTCGCTATGTAACCACCCTGGGTGCTAATGGGAGCTTAATTAGACTTGAATTGAAAGTAGAACTGTTTACCTAAGCGACCACGAAGCTATGGATTCGATACTAATATCGATCCTTTTCTAGCATTTTTGATATATATCCCGACAGTACTCTTTTCCAGATTGTAAGAAATATGGTTAAAATTGCTCTAGACATATCAGAATTATGTCGAAACACACACATATATCCACTTTCATATATATAAATACAGAGTGAACGAGCGAGAAAGTGAGAGAGAGCGACCAAAGGCATCACCACTTCCACATTGCAAAAGCATACTGTATATCAGGTATTGAATTGAAAATCTATGTAAAGACCTTCTGCTGTGGCATGCTTCATAAGGACAATTCCAGTCTGCTCACGTGACCTTTGGGGTTCATGAATTTCTTGCGAGCGTTCCGACTTTGGATTCTCTGTTTATACCCTCTTTTTATGCCTCGGATAATTTTTCAAGAATATCAATGACATGCTGTAATACGAATGTTCAGAAGTAACCCCTATATGACAAATAGTTGCAAATAAATACACTACATAATTTATTCATTGCGATGATATTATTTTCTTAATTTGTATTTAACATTCACATATATCATAGAATACCAACGTACTGTGAACACCTGTTATACTTTAAACATAATAATCACTATGTTCTGCAATGATTATATGTTATATATATATATACAACTGACGAATTTTAATGTAATTATTTTATATAATTTTTCATGCATTACGGAAAATAGAATTTCATAAAAAACATTGATTCAGATGGGAATCGAACCCTCGACCTTACGATTTGAAATCCAACAGCGTACCACTGAGCTAACACAAGCGCTCCACTAATAATACTTCTAGCGATATATAGCGGTATTTAAGATAATAATTACATTCATATCCACTGCAAACGCTGTTTTTGTTCTACTTTGACTTTTATTTTAGTACTCAGGAGAGAATAATGTTCTATGTCTTAACTTTCACCATTCTTTTACATATGGAAAGATTCGTTTACGTATCTAAATATTCCATTAAGTATGGAGAGCAAAATGACAAACAAGCATGTGCTGGCATTAATACAGTTTCGAAATATTGTATCATTAAGTATTTCAATCAATGTTGCTTTTTTATATATAATTGGGAACAAGTCTTATTATATTTAAAAGAAGAAAAACACATCTGCAAGATTTTTCCCGATTGCAAAGGTTGGCTTCGAGGTTTGAACCTGGTTTACTTTTTCCCGAAGATACCCGAAGTTGGACTTAGAAAATTTTTGCCTCGAAACAGCAATAAAGAATGCGCTCAACCTTTTTGAGACAAGGTGTACCTAATTTTTAGTAAGTCTCTTCTTTAGTTTAGGTAAACTACTTTGAATAAATATTCATAATAATTGCAATTATGCATATTTGTAACTTAAATTTAACGTGGTGTTTTAGTGATTACACAAATTACAATTATAAGCATACTTTATGTAGATGCTCTTACAGAGGGTATCCGAGCACCTTTATACACTATGAAAAACTGATTTTTCAAGTCTTTTGTGAGAAAAATACTGTGAACTGAGAAACCATAACCTTTCCATATTGTACAGAGGAATTTTCTTGTGAATAGAAGTTTCTTTTGGAATGCGTTCAGAAATTAACACTTACAAGAATACTCTCTCTTAGTACAAGTATATTTTAGGCATACACCAATTTTACCCCTCCTCGAAGTGCTTCACTTTCCTCACTGACAAACATTTTACCATTTGATATTGTAAACGTCAGATCCACCTTATTGTAACAAAGTGATGCTTGAGCGATTGTCTAGAAATTCAAACTCCGATTAGTGACAATTTCACAGTCTTGTTTTATTACAAGTGTAAACTCTTTAGTCAGTCCAGAAGGGGCCCTGGACGGTGTTCAGAGTTGATGACGATGGATTTTGGTGAGTCAGAATAGGTCACAGTGGATGAGAGTTGTTCATGGTGGATGGTTGGTCACGGTGGGTCAGAATGGGTCCCGGTAGGTGGTGGGTCAGAGTGGGTCACGGTGGGTTGTGGGTCATGGTGGGTCACAGTGGGTCATGGTGGGTCACAGTGGGTCATGGTGGGTCGTGGGTCACGGTGGGTGGTGGGTCAGTGGGTCGTGGGTCAAGTTTTCATTGACCCACGCCAACTCTAGTACCATGGAAGAAAAGAAAGGCATTGATTTGGGATTTCGCATGTTCAGATACTTATGCCCCCTCCAACCTTCAATATTTCTCAGTACTACGAGCTGGACTCTTAGCTGCTCGAAGAGCAAAAGAAAAAAGGAATAAATATAGTAATCTACTCAATAACTATTGCTTTGTTGCAATAGCAATTGAGTCTCTCTAGCGGTTCTTGGGAAGAAGGCGGTCTCAAATTTATAAATGAAATCGGCCATCGTTTATCAATTAAATCAGGAGATACTTGAGCAAAATCTTTCCTGATTCAACGCATTAGCATAGCCATTCAACGTGGGAACGTGTCGGCTATTATGGGAACGTTACCCACCGGTAAAGATCTAGAAGAGGTATTTCTTCTGTGATTGCAGAGCAGAGAGGTTTTGAGTAAAAACAAATCATTGGTGCAACAATTTATGTAACAACCGAGCAAGGAGCACAGCCCATAAGTTTATATGAAAAATTACGGCAGATTGCTGTACCGTACGTCAGAGACAGTGACATAACATGACCTGTTGGAGCCATTGAAAGCAGAAGATTTAGTATTACCTGCCAAACAGTATGGGAAGAAAGGTGTGTATGCGAGCTGTGGTTTCTTGGAAAATATGTCCGATCATGCTGAACGGGTAGCAATTCGAGGAGTCATGTATGTTAGGAAGCTTTCTGAGGCCAGCAAAGCAAAAAAAGAAGCACGTAGAACAGGCCAATAAGAAAGTAAAGAGGGAAGAGTTTAAGCGTTCTTGATGTTAGTAAAATTGTAAATCATGAAAAATATCGGTAAAATGAAAAAACATATTATAAGCTAAAATCTATATTATTGACAGTTTGAAAAACGAAATTGCACTGTACATAAAATAATTATTTATGTTCTGTATTTTGAGGACGAAAATGTTTCACCTCTAGAAACTACTGTTATATGCGAAACGCACAATGAATTATTTATGCTGTACTGATACTAACTTCATACAAGAGTTGATTAACTCAATTTTAATTTAATATTTCATGTTGTTTCAATAGTTATTGTATGAGTCTATGATATTGCTCTGTATTATTTTCATTAAATGATTTGAAGTGAATATATATATATATATATATATATATATATATATATATATATATATATATATATATATATATATATATTCACGTTTGTATGGGCGCCCTTTTGGTAGACTTGTCCACCGCCCTCGTTAGTGACCCATAGGGTTTGAAAGTGAGGGCGAAAACCAAAGCTATCGTTAAGAGGTATCAGAAAACTAAAAAGATTGGCGCTGGGCAACAGAAGTGCAACTTTTAATAGACTTAAGCATACAAATGGCTGAGAATGGCGCAGACATTTGGCCTTAAAGTGTTCAGATGATTCTTTGTGCCGAGGGAATAAAAGCACGCGGTCAAGAAAGAAAACAAAAATTAGAGTCTAATCCAATCATGGCAAAGAAGCGCCTCGAATGGGCACGAGGCTTAGTGTTGATTGAGTTTACTTGGTTTTGAATTTAACTTATATTGGACTGCAGACGATTGGAGAATAGTGTCTTTCAGTGATGAATCATATATGTTTGTGTCTAATGAATGTTCACAATATGTGCGACGTGTCTTTAATAAGCCGTGAACAGAGATGGAGTGGGTCAAGTGGATCAAGTTTTCTGAGTGTGTCAGTGGGTCCTGGGTCAACAGCATGTGACCCACCACCCACCGTGACCCACTGCGACCCACCACCCACCATGACCCACTGTGACCCACCACCCACCATGACCCACTGCGACCCACCGACTCAGTATGATCTACCGACCCACTCTGCTCACTGCATTGTAGATAGTATCTTCTGAAGACTGGTAAATTTGTCTTCGTTTTACTTTCAAGACCTTCATTTCCCTTCCTTTTCCATTTGTTTCTGTCTACTTATTTGAGGTTAGTATATCTAAGTGAAAAAAGAACTTCAGGCACTTTTGGATATTGATATTTTTTGGCTGAAGGATGGACATCATTCCGCTGCGGATGATTTACCAGGAAAAAGTTACAGGAAATAAACCCGATTTCAGATTTGTTTTAAGGTGGAAAATTACGAGTTATGGAAAATGTTTACTTGTATTACTAATGGCTTATTTGTGTTATTCAACTTTGTACCTAACTTTTAGTAAGTCTCTTCTTTGCTTTAGGCAAACTACTTTGAATAAATATTCATAATAATTACAATTATGCATATTTGTAACTTAAATTTAACGTGGTGTTTTAGTGATTACACAAATTACAATTATGAGCATACTTTATGGAGATGCTCTCACATAGGGTACTCGAGCACCTTTATACACTATGAAAAACTGATTTTTCAAGTCTTTTGTGAGAAAAATACTGTGAACTGAGAAACCCGTATTGTACAGGGGTATTTTCCTGCGAATAGAAGTTTCTTTTGGAATGCGTTGAGAAATTAACACTTGCAAGAACTCTCTTAGTACAAGTATATTTTAGGCACACACTAATTTCCTCGGACTGTTTCAGTTTCCTCACTGACAAACACATACTTTAATTGAAAAAAAAAAACTTTTCTTGCTTTGGTATGAGCAAATTCCTTTATCACATTCGCCCCGTAGTCCAATGTTTCAGCCAATTAATGTTTCATTGATATTATCACTAGACCACTTAAACGTGTTTGAGATATGGAAGAAAGTAGATAGATTTTAATAAGCTTAGAGTAAGTTTCGAAAAATTTCTTTCTCAAGTTGCCACGGTTACTGGTAAGATAAACAAAATCATAACTGCAACACTGACATAGGGAGCAAAGTCATATTCCTTAATTAATTTTAGTCTATTTTGGTGAACTTTTAGGCTTAATTATAGCGGTTAATAGTTTCAGTTCGTCTTTCAAATCATTGGGGTTAATATTTTTCGATTCTTCGCGTATTAAAATGCAGGCACTTTTTAGACAAAAGTTCGGGTGGCATATCGTTCAGATTACTTATATCGTAAAGAAAATCTTAATACTCGCAGTGATGTTTAAGTTGCTCAAACCTTTCTCTTAAAGCTAACACAATCACGTCTAGAAATTTGTAATAAAAATCGATCTTGTATTTTGTTATGTGGATCTTCAATAACTTCATCCTCTGGTTCGTACTGAAATCGTCTCTTCTTCTTTCGACTTCGAGCATGCACTGTATTACCTATCTGTGGATCATCCATATCTAATGCTGTTGCCAACTCCATCGCATCAACTAAGTAATGTTGAACTTTGCATAATTTCTGCTCCTCTCAAAGTACTTAGATATATTTTGAAGAAACCCGACTGCATCCAATACATGGATACTTTTGTTTACTATGTTTATGTGGAGTGAAAGTCATGCTAGATAACGAGTGAGCAAAAGTAAATAAAGTCACGCAGCTAGTTTGCTATAACAGAGCATCATGGGCGATCATTCTATCTATTCAATTGTCGTTACTTATTTAAAGTAAGGTATCATAAACCTCTATTTGATATCTAAGTGGAGTCAGAGCATCAATTCGGCTCTCCCATCTTGTAGTCCTGAATGGTTTTAAAGTGAGGCTGCTAATATGTTCATTTAGTATGGCCCAACGTTGAACTGACGCAGAAAAAAAGTAATAAACTTTTTTTTTAACTATACAAAAAATGAAACGGTGGACTGAGATGTTGTGACCGCATCGTTAACGACAAAGTTTAGTAAAGGAACATAGAAGTCTTGGGAATTTATTTTTGCTTTTCATATTGGAACTATTGTCACATCTTTGGCCCTTCATGTCTTCGATAGAAGTTCATTTTTTTTAGCTGTTTAATTATTACTTCTGTCAGTTCTAGACCAGTGGTGCCTTTTACTGGCACGAAACCACGAAAGTGTTCGCAAATTTTTACAAGCCATTCTCCATTACTGTGTGCAATTTGTACAAAACGAACGATCCTTTGCTCTGTGTCAGAAATATCTGGTGTACAGTCTAGCATTATAGTATATGTTGCAGCTCTCAACAAAAACAGTATTTTACTTTCAATTTACTTACTAAGAATTGGAATAAAAATTTTTTGGACATCTTTTCCTTACTAATGGTGGTATTTATTTTGTCCTCCCATGGCTCTTTTAATGTGTTCGGCCATGACGCTGTCAAACTTGTATTGCTTTGCTTATTGATATATATTGTTGATAAGATATGAAAATGAACAATTTGTAAATTGGTTTAAAAATTGCTGCTAGAACCTAAATGTCTGTAGGTGCTGCAGGCTAGAACGGCCTGTCTCAAGTGGGAGTGTACCTTTTTCGTACTTGGAGTAGAGCATTAGAATATTGCTGAATAGAAAAAATATAAAAGACACTTGACAATCTTATCCACCCTAGCTGAAAATCTTATCTATGCCGCTGCAAGGGAAATCTTGAACAATATACCTGTGGCTAGTAGTTTGATAATTGGAAATGAGGGAGAATGCTCTGAACTTTCTGAGTGAGTATTTTCCTGAATGTGAGTGAAGTAAGTTTCATTACATTCTCAGGAACACAATTTTATTTTTCCATGTAGGACTATTACGAAGCCTTATATTTTAATAGTATTCATTTCTTTTTCAAATTTTGCCGCCCTGGGCGGTGGCACGGCTCGACTTCCCTCGCGCCGGCCCTGACTACCTCCCAAAAGTCATTGAAAACAGATCTTTCCCCGACCCCGGAAACTATGAATTCGACAAAAAATTCAGTAACTTTTGAAAGTTTATTTTTCAACTCTTCCCTTTCATCTTCCGCAAATGGGGATGAACTTGAACTTGAGTGCCATTGGGGGACGTTACTATCCATTTTAGTGACCCAGGAAACTATGGCTTGCACACTAATATCAGTCGTTTTGCATTATTTTTAAGTATCACTACTCCCGACTCTCATTCCCTGAGGTATCTTACTACTATAGTTTTTTTTTTTAAAAAAAAAAAGATTAAAAGTTATATGTCTTTCAAGTTTGCTTAAAGTTGCTCCGGACGTTCCGAAGTTACGCCGGAACACATACTACCTCCAAACCATTTATAGCTACGCGAGCAAAATTTTCGACGCTGCGCCTGTAAATTCCAATCCAACTGACATGCTCGTTCAGGTCTAAACTTGAAATTGAATTTAATAGCGATTGTAATCTAATAGCTTGACAAACCGAAACAATGGATTCAGCACTAATTTTAGTCATTTGAGATATTTTATTTTTACCCCTTCTCACTTTCCATGTCGATGGGGGCTGAACATTCACATATTACATACCGACGTTCTGTCAACACCCACCACATCTCAGATGTTCTATTTTAAACATATGAATCACTTATCACTTGTGCTGAAATGATTGTATGATTATATTTAACTGATTTATTTTATGCATTGAGAAATGTAGCATTGTATACCAAAAAGTTCGACCCAAACGGGAATCGAACTCAGGATTAGAACTTCCGCGGTTTACCAATGACCTAACATGAACACTCCTGCCGAGCTTCTTCTAACGAAATATAACTGAATTTACAAGACAATGACATTGATATCCGTTGAAATGCTGCTGTTTTTCTCCTTTGTCTTTTTATTAAACTATGGATGGGAGAACTTTCTTCACTGTTTTTTTTTCTTTCATTTGAAATGTTCTTTTACGTATGGAAACGTAAATGGCAAACCCAGTATGTTCTCACATGTATACATACTGTATCATTAAGTATATCAATGTATGTTACTTTTTTCTACACATAATAACATTTCAACATGTCTTATTAACTTAAAAAAAAAATCACATCTGTATATATTTTTTCGAGTGTGAATTTTAGCTTGGGGGCTCGAACTTGGCATCTTTGGTTTACCGTTTTCGAAGATACTCGAAACTAGACTTAGAACATTTTAACGTCAAAACAGCCATAATCAATGCAGTCATTCTTTTTTGAATAGAGTGTACATAATTCAAAGGAGAGGTACTTTAACATACACACATACACACCAATGAATTTATAAAATAGGATACAACGAGTCTTTGAGCTCCAAAAGACATTAAAACAGCAATTGTAATGGCGTCAAATGATGTACCTCAGGAGATATATAATTATGGGTTTAACGCGAGCCATCAAACACAATGAGAAATTTGACTTGTTGAGAGCAGATAAGTTGAATTGCTAAGATCTAATTAATGAAGCTTCTCTTTATAGTAGAGACACCAGTCCATAGCAGTAGAAGAACTGAAATATGTAGTTTTTCTCTCACCCTTTCAAAGCAAAACTAAGCATTGGTTTGAATTGCACTGTTCTCGTATGAACTTTACTAAAGGGAAAGACATTTTTTTCCTTTCCCCTTTCCTAAGAGATCCGTGTTTGATTCCCGGCGGGAACTCATGTGGTTCTGATTCCACATTCATCAGTAGGTCCCGTCTCTTATAGCCTCACTGCTGAAATGGACGTTAAACTCAAAGCCAACTCAACTTTCCTCTTTTCAACATTGATTTTTACCTTGTCTCAAAGGTAAGTTGACCTTTTCGTTTGTGGAAACTGAACAAGTGGATATTAACCGAGTACTATAATCAGATATGCATTAATCTTGGCTTGGTTCAATATATTTTTACTGTAGGTGTTAAGCAGAAAAGCATCAAAAGGCGTTTCAATTATGCACCAAATATTGAGCTAGAGACGATACACGTTTGTGACTGTGAATTGTTTCAGGTAAACTCTAAATGTAATCCCTTCCATAATTTGGAGTTTCAAAGGCAGATGAATTTTCTCAGTTACTTTAGTGAGACAGAGGGAGAAGAAGACAGAAAAAAATGTAATTAAGAAACCTTGCAATCAGAACTACACTCTATGGGGCTTTTCGTGTGTGGTTTTAACAAGTTAAAAAGTTGTTCCTCTTATATTAAACTCGCTAATAGAGCATAGAATAGCTTGAATCATTTCACGGTCAATTTTCTTCTAACGAAGAGGTATCAATATCTACTTTCTGGAGTGGATAAATAGCTTCTTTTTTGCTTATCTACTTTCGATTATATTTTTTTTCTCTTTTCTTTCCAGGATTAAAAACAAGAAATGGAGGAAATGAGATTGGAAATTCCTATCATACTTTTTTTTTTTTTTTTTTTTTTTTTTTTACATTCTTTGATAGCATTTGCTGGCGTTAACATTTCTCTTAAAAGGTCTTTTGCAAAATAGACATTCCTTCCAAAATGTGCTTCTGTTACGCTTTCCGAGTTTTCGATCCTTTTTCACGGCGATTCACTTTCAAAAGTAAATTGAGAAAGAAATAGTGTGTCGAAAAGTAATGAGAGGCGGAAACAGACAGAGCAAGCTGCCCCTCTTCCTTCAGATCATCTCATTTAATGCAGATTGGAGTAAGAAAAGCTTGCTTAATTGTTACCAATATCAACACTATATCTGCAGTACCAATACAACGGTTTTTTTTTTCTATTTAACCACCTTTAATGTAACGTTCTACATTCTATACAAATTACTTTCAACAAAAGGTTAATTAAAGAAGTTTTTTATGTGTCATCTCTGTGAGCGGGTATATTCGAAATCTGAAACATGATTTTCAAGCGTTTTTATGATCCAAAAAGTACTAGAGTAATCAGGGGCGGCGGTTAGGGGAGTAGGAGAGGCAGTTACTCCTCACTTTTTTGAAGTGACCCCTTTAATGTAAAGGGATATTTTTTTAAAATGTAAAGTTTTTGTATGTATTACTGGTGTATAGAAAAGAAATGGTGCTACATAAAATAATATTTGCCGTTGTGTGAGTACGTATTGGCTATTTGCCTCCCCGTGGAGTCAAGGAAACTACAGGAATTCCGTTTTCATTGCCAAGGAAAATGGCCCAAAAAATAACCTATTGGAACGCACAATTCCAGCGTACTTTCATTTCTTCTTTCAAGGGCTCGATATCTTAATCAGAGGCTTTGAAACTAATTGAGAGAACATTTAGCAAAAAAAGAGAAGTCTTTTGCAAGTTATTCTTTAATTGCTCAAAAATCAACAGTTCCTAAAATGCCTTTTCTTTTTTCTAATATTAAGGAATATTGATTAAAAAGAGAGTAATAAGAAACAACTTCTACCTTTTCCATTGTTTCGCCCACAACATTTACGATATTCCGCAGTTATAAATTCGTAGTGAAAGAAAAAAAATGTTTCTTTTTTATATTAGGAGACACAACAATGCTACCCCTTTTCGTTCACTTTCCTTTCTTTGAACAGAAAACAAGAAAAAAAAGTAAACATTATTATCGGCACAGTTTAGACCTATTTTGGATTCTATATTTTAACTGAACAAGATAGTATCCCATTAGTTATACAACCTTTCGGCAAACAAAGTGTTAGAAACAACCAGGAAAACTATCATTGATATACAAATATTCAGGTCGTGTCTTGCACCTCCAATTTTAACGTCCAATCGCCGCCACTGAGAGTAAGTCAAATTGAAAAAAATGAAATGGAATATTGGAGTTTTACGTCCCATGATTATGCCGGTTAGGCTAAACGAGATGGTGATTATGAGAAATGAATGAAATGAAGAAGTGGGAGGAAACGGAAGAACCCCGAGAAATCCCACGAGCACGGTGTTTGTCCACCACAAAGTCCACACGACGCGAGCTGGGATCGAACCAGGGACCCCAAGCACCGTAGGTGAACACTCTACCACTGAGCCACCGCGCTCCCATAAGTCAAATTGATGTGTGGTTTGTTATTGGTTGGAAACAATATGGCTGAAGCTGTATGACATACGATAGGTAAATTCCAACCGTTCTTGCTTTGTGGCATACCAACACTAAAAAGTATAGTAGTCAGCGGAGTATTACAGCATTTCAATCTCTTCTATAAGATATTATAGAACAGTAGCGCACGCAGAAGTACGTCAAAGGGGGCAGGGGGTCCCAAAAATATACAGGGGGTCCCAAAAATACCAAAAATATACAAGGTGTCTCAAAAGTCCCCTGACATAGGGTAACTCTGTTATTATCAGAGTTAAAACAACAAGAGGGGAAACCGTCTCCAAATATGACGTTTTCAGTCTAAAGTGGGATTTTTTAAATCGGACGAGCCGTTTGGACTGTACACTCTTTAGGCGCCCAATGTTTAATGAAAATGCGACGTTGTCATTTACATGAATCTACAACATAAGTGAATGCAGGGGATTTTTGAGATGCCCTCTATATTAAAAAAAACACTAAAACACGTGTTTAATTATTTTAAATGAAAAAATCTAAATGCCAAGTTTTACGTCTGTAGAGTTCAGAAATTCCGAGATATGGACATATTGTAACAATTGCAATTCCGTTTACTTCTTTCCACGTCGACACATCCAATCTCTAAAAATCTTAAGTACTATCCAGATGTCAAGTCTGTAGGTTGAGTAGTATGGTCTAGGCATTTATGAGTCAGCCAGCAGTTCTTTTATTTATTGCGATGGGTATCCTAAGTCCCTTTGATCTATTAACTCGTAGAACTTTTCAAAAGCATTTTGTTGTTCCCCATTCTACTACACAGATAAAGTCAATTCTCGGAATCTAGAGCCTCGCAAATTTGTTCCCAATTGGGCCCCTCAACACATAAATCCGGCTCTGGCTTTTTTTTTCTTTTACGACTATTTCTGCGAACTTATTCCTTTACTAATGTTCTACACAGTTTGTGTGACAAAATCAAAGAAGGATACTCCATTCCACACCAATAATAATTTAATAAATCAATATGAGATCCAGGGTTGCCAACCTCAGAGAACAAAATGATCGATTTTCGTTTTTACAATGATCGTATATTCGTTATACACGTGGTAATTGTAGAAACAAGTATAATACTATTAATAATAGCAATAATGTATTTAATAATCTTATCTATAGCACGGCCAACAAGAGATAGTCTCTGACGTTTCTTACCACATGCGGTGGGACATTGCAGCCAATACTTTGATACCAGTGTTACCAACCACGCAGTGGCGGCGATTGGACATTAAAAGTGGGGGGGCAAGACATGATCTGAATATTTGTATATCAATGTTGGTTTTCCTGGTTGATGCTAACACTTCGTTTGACGAAAGGTTGTATAACTAATAGGATACTATCTTCTTCAGTTAAAATACTGTATATCGTATTTCATATTTTATTAAGTAAATTCACAAGAGAAACGCAAGTAGGTACTAGCCCTTTGTACTCTTATACAACGAAGGTGTAAGAAGAAATTTGATTCATTGCTCATGAACATCTTAAAATTCTGTCTGGAAAATTGTATGATCTAATTATTTATTAACAAATTTGCAAAACAAGTAAATATAAAGGATAATATTAATCACAATAATGAATAATGAGCCTTGTTTTGCAAAAGTTATATTGAAACTGGGGATTAATGAACATCTTACATTTTTAATTCTACACGTGCTGTTAAATGTATGTTATTACTCTTAGAAAGACAGTAAATACTACAAGCATATGCTACGACATTTAAATAAATTCATTTGCAGCTTCCCGAAACATGTTCGTTGCCATTAGGTGCAGTTTTCACTTTCTTGGAATACATCTAAACTCAACAATCTTAGAATTACTCCACACTCCAATTATACAAAATAATCCTAAAATCTAGAATTCTGTTGAATTCACTAAATTTAGTTGTTTATACACTCGTACACTCTTAAACACATCACTTCACTAGTATATTACACTGCAAAACAATTCAAAAGATAGAACTTGTTTCTTCTTATTCTCTTTTTAATCAATATTCCTTACTATTAGAAAGAAGAAAAGACATTTCAGGAACTGTCAATTTTTGTGCAATTAAAGAATGACTTGTGAAAAACGTTTCCTTTTTTTCTTTCTTTCTTTTTTCGAAATGATATCTCAATTAGTTTCAAAGCGGCTGACTAACATATTGAGCCCTTGTAAGAAGAAATGAAAGTACACTGGAATTGTGGAGCTAAAATAGGTTAATTTTGGGCCATTTTCCGTGGCAATTAAAACGTAATTCGCGCAGCTTTCATAACTCCACGGGAAGACAACCAATGCATACTCACGTAACGGCAAATATTATATGGCATCATTTTTTCTATGGACCAGTAATACATACAATAACTTTACATTTCCAAATGATATACAATAATGGGTCACTTCAAAAAAGTGAGGGGGCAACTGCCCCCCTTTGCCCCCCCTAATCGCCGCCCATGCTGAACCACGATCACACTGTCTTATACCATTAATTAAATTGCCACTACAGTTGCACCGAAAAAATCCTTGACACGCGATAGTGGCAATGTCACTGCGAGCTGTCAGAGACGTTATCTTACTGGACGCACTATAGCAATCTTCAATTTCGAAATCGAAATCGGTGTCATTGTCCACACCATTTTTTATCCATATGAACACTGCTCTGTACAACAACATTTCCACCCCTTCGTAAATGTAATTGAATTTAAAGAATGTATGTAGGGTTGCCGTTTGCGAAAAAGTATGACTGCTAAAATTAACGTATACTCACCTAATTATCGCAAGGGCATTATCGTATACAGCAAAAAGGCTTAAATTATCGTATACTAGCTGAAATGCCCATTCTTCGCATGGGGGCTGAATTTGGAAGTCAACGCCTGTGGGAGTATTACCAAGCATCTCAGCGACCGCGAAACCTATGGATTTGACACTAACATCGATCATTTTCTACTACTTTTACATGTCCCGGTAAATGCCCCCTCTGAGAACCCCCTGGTTCGAATTTTGAAAAACAAAACGCTTTGTCTTGTCTGGAGCCTGAACCAAGGTAGCCGTGACCAAAATTTGGTAACCCTCAGTCTACTCGTGTGGTCCCCAGGCTGCACACAGACAGACAGACATACAAACTCTTTGTTTTATTTATATTAGATCAATAAATTATCGTGTGGTTGGCAAGCCTGATTGGGACTCCTTGGGACGTGCAAATGCGTTAAAAGGAATAAGGAAAGTGATAGTTATGCTTCTGTTTTGTGGTACTCACTGATTTGTGAGCCAATCAAGTTTGTTTCTTGTACAGACTTAGAAACTCCTGGCTCAAATCTCGGCTGCACCTGCTTCCTCTCTCTGTACGCACGTGTGGATATATCAACCAATCAATCACAAAAAGAACAAATCAAGTTAGCTATTTTGTAAAACAAAAGAAGACTGTTGCACAGGAAACTTCAAAGTAAGCATAACGACATCTGGTCTTAGCGTCGATCCACTTTTTGTATGTAGATGGTCTTTTTTTCTTATACGTACGTATATACCTAAGTAGATATCTCAAGGTGAAGAGCTTCTGGCGACAGTGTTTGAACTGGTAACTCCACTTTGATTGATAACGCTTTTAGTATAGAAATAATCGTAGTTGCAAGAATATAAGAGAAAGTTAATTCATTACTTATAGAGTGATTAGAACTTTAAAACTTAAGTAAAGTGGATAGAAGACTACTATGATAAACTATCACGTACTTCGAGCAACATTTTAAAATTAAATTTTATTTTTTTTTCTTATCAAAAAATCCAATATATTTCAATCAAACATGTTCTTGTATTCTTTATAACTGGAGAACTACATATAGTGTAGCCAAACCCTCATTATAACTTAACTCAGTACTATGTGCTTACTCTATAGAAAATACGAAAACTCGATTTAGAGGCCATTTAAAAATTTTGTGGCTCCTGATCCCAAAACTAATTATTGGCTAAGATCGCAATCTTTTGATCCATTTTTTTAAGATCATTCCTAAAATTCTTGTTGAATGAAGAGATATTCTAGATTACTCTAAACTACTGTATATTCGAATTGTTAAATATTCATGCCAGGTGTTTCAGAAAAAAATAATCCAGTGGTCATAAATCACGTACGGTTAGAGATAAAATAATGAAACAAATACTGAAATAATGGAATATAGGAGGGCACGTCAAATAGAGCGCTCTGCTTACCTCACATAACACTCTATCATGGGTCACTCGAGGACCACCTGAAAAATTTGAATGGTAAGGTATCTTATTGTTTACATCATTGGAAAGATCACGAAAAAAACAACTAATGTTGGAAAAACTAATGTTGGAATGCTGTGTTTTCGTAGTGTTTTGTCCCAGTAGCGTTCGTCCCAAGGGAAAATCCGTAGCATTTCCTCTCGAGCTATTTTTATTGATTAGAGAACAGGTTAATGAGTAGAGCTTCCTTCCAGCGACACACAAATGATGACTTATACGTCGATCAACTAGTGATGTCAACCGGCTCGGCTCGAGCCCTGAGCCATTGGCTCAACTCGAGCTCCGTCTCGGCTCAGCTCGGTTCAACTGAGCCATCGGCTCGACCCGGCTCGGTTGCGAAAAGCCATCGGATCGGCTCAGGTGAGTCATCGGCTCGGATAAGGCGCACCACCGGCTCAAGCCGGCTCGGCTCAGGTGAGCCATCGGCTCAAGCAGGCTCGGTTACGATGAGCCATAGGTTCGATTCGGCTCGGCTCGGTGAGCAATCGGCTCGGTTCGGTTCTGCTCAGATGAGCCATCGGCTCAGGTCAGGTAAGCCATCGGCTTGAGCCGGCTTGGTTGGGTTGAACCATCAGCTCAGCTCGGTTCGGCCCAACTGAGCCAGCTTGAGCCCTCGGCTCAGTTGAGTGAGCTATTGGCTCGGCTCACTTCTCGACTTGGTGGTGACTGAGCAGTGGGCCGAGCCGCTCGAGCTGTTGACAACACTAGATTTAGGTTACTAACTACATATTACGAAATATTAAAACAAAAGTCCAATTTTCGAAGTTGGATTACTGAAGAAAACAAAATGTTTTATATTTGAGTTTGTAGTAACTGATTTGTTAATCAGTCTCTTAAATCAATGGGCACTAGTTGGATCTCTGTTGTAAATATCATTCAAGAAACTAATTAAATAATAGTACAAATATGTAATATTTCGAGTACGCCTACAACTATCATTGTTAAGGTCTTGTAACAGCATCTATGTAGCTTTTTTAAACGCATCCTTTGTGTTTATCTACTTAGTTTCTTTCATTACTTCCGAGACTTCCCTGAAAACATATAGCCTAACAAGTCCCGCGATCGCGATTTATATGCACCCACATAAATTTTGGAAAGTCGGCCCTGTTGAACGCTACTCGATTAAGAAAGATCCTAAGCTTCGTGATGAAATGCTGCTTGGGACGAAACGATACACGTAGTGGGATTGGGACGAAACGACAGGACACGAGAAAAAGTTTTTTCTTCTGTGGGACACTGTTTACAAAATGGCCACCAGATGAAACGTCTAATGGTTATAAATTAGAACTGTCGGAAAATAAAAAAAATCAATAAAAAACAGAAAAATATCAGAGGGTGTATCTAACGGAGCGCTCTTTCTGCCCCACAGGATCCCCTTATCATAGAACCTCTGGGGGCTATCCAAAAATTTTGGTGAGGTACGCAATTTGATACATCAATGAGAGGATCCTGCAAAACAAAGGACTTTTATGGAATATTAATACTTGTCTAGGGTACTCTTTATGAAATGGCAGCGGTTTTCCTTAGTTGGATTATTAAATGGTAGATAACACGACGTAGATTAAAGCAAAATTTACATTTCTTTCTGTTCGCGAGTTATAAGCAGTCAAATTTTGGGTCATATGTTTGAAAGCAAAAATTAAATACCAAATTTACCCGATCAGAATCGAACTTGGCAAGTTGAAAGAAATTCATCCACTTTAAAAGTGTGTGATAGTATATATTGTTCGGTGCGGGCTTATGGTTCCCAAATTATGGGCGGTCAAATTTTGCGTCATATTTTCGAAAGCAAAAACTCATACATCAAATTCATCCGATCGAGATCAGACTTGGTATTGTGGTAAACGTCGATCTGTTTATGGCGTGTAAAATATTATTTTGTGCAGTGTTTGGATTCCTAATTTATGTACAATCAGGTCTGTAAATCATTGGTATAGCAAAAACAAAATACATAGAGTTTGCATAGCAATCACAAATATCAGTCTTTGACAGAAAAATAAAAATCCAATAAAGGAAGATTTTTACGGCAATGTGTATTTCACTTGTATATATATATATATATATATATATATATATATATATATATATATATATATATATATTAATGTTTTTCATAAATGTTAGTTACGTCGGTTTTGAAAAGATCTCCTGAAGTTTCAATAATGTACTGTGAGTTATAACCTATTCGCCCCTGTAAATAGCCCTAGCACAAACTACAAACTTAAATAGTCGACAAAACATGGCGATATTTGCTATCTATTCCTACTGTTTCTATAGTATTCTTGACATGGACGCGATGGTAGCGCCACAAGGAATCTTTAGGAATTCTGCCGTTTACGACTCGTGCAACTAATTGATTTTTTAAAGGACTTCTGCCGTCCAGAACAAGTGCACATGAGATTCAATACAATTTTGGACTTAAAGTGTATAGGACTACCAAATATTTATGTAGTGAAACAGAAAACAAATTCGTGCTTAATCATTCTTGATAAATTTAGGACACTCATCTATCTTTGATTAAAAAAAAAAAAGATTATTACTAGAGACCGGATGTTAAGCAAAATGCCTATTCTTTATTATTAAAGATATGATCAAAAATAACATTTTAAAGTTTATATGGGGGTTTATAGTTTCGATTTAAGCCAATTTTATTTTGCTTATTTTGCCTATTTCGACCTTTACTGACTAAATAATTGGTTTAGTACCTAATATTGCCTATTCTCTGCATTTTCTTCAAAATAAGCCTTCATTGGGAAAATATATAATTAATATAACATAAATAATACACACATATTAAGTATTTGTAAACACAAGCACGTGGTACGTTACGATATATATACATGGTGAACTTCAAAGATGTGCACATTTGGAATCGAAAATTGAATCCTGACAATTGGAACGGAACCGAAAGATGTGCACATACTTTGAGAGGTGATTCGTGACATGAAAAGAAGACATAAAGTCCTCTTGAATTTTTTGAATGTCACGAATCATCTCCCGAAGTATGTGAACACCTTTATGTCTCGTTCCAATTGTCAGGATTCGATTTTGGATTCCAAGTTGGCCCCCTGTCACTCGTACACGAAGCGGAATTTGACAACATGTCTTTTTTGATGTCATGAATCAGCTCCCGAAGTATGTGCACATCTTTCAGATTCACCCAGTATATATGGAATGCAAAACAAGCTTCGTTTTTATATATACAATAAAAGAAGATATTAACAAACAAGTATGTTTCTATATTCTTTGAACATTATGTATGACTTGAATTATTTTTTAATGGTGTTGAGTATTTATCTTCGTTATTTCGAATTACATTTTAGTGCCTACTTTACTGCCTATTTTTTAAATTTTTAGTGCCTATTTGCCTGAATATTTTCCAGGTTTTTAGTGCCTAAACATCCGGTCTCTTAATTATTACACTGATTCTGAAACACATATCCTCTGCATTTGGTACCTTTATTATAGTCGTTAACACAGCAAAACTGTCAAATTGGCTACTTCTTTAATTTGGTCATACTTCTGTGCAATCAGGAAGACATGTCTGAGCCTACAATATAAGGAAACATCAATGTCTATCAAGATTTAAATTTCATAGAATGTTATTTTAAGATTGAGCAGAATAATTTTCTGTCGTATAGTCTTAAGTAACGTATTACTTTAAATGTCATTAGGTCATTATAGAAGAAAATGAAATGAAATCTTTCAGGTTAACGTCCCACACATGATTACGGCAAATGAATGATGATGGAAGAATTAGCGGGGTGAGAGGAAACGGGAGCACGCCGAGAAAACCCACGGACGCGATGTTGTTCACCACAAACTTACTTGGTTGGGGAACGAATCAAGGACCAAACGCAACAGAGAGAAACGCTCTACCACTGAGCAACCATGGCCCCTCCCGAAATGTATTTTACAAATTCGAATGGAAATATGGAAAACGTTTGTAACCTAATTTCACCTAACTTAATGTTAATTTTTTGGAAATACATACTTACGTGGTATTGTCCATTGGAGTACTGAAATCTACATTTTTGTTTCGGAAATACGTAGAATTTGGCTTTGCTGCAGGTACTTGGATATTGCAAAGATTGAAAGTGATTAAATAAAACCAAGGGGATGAAGCAAGAGACATACACTTTGAAGATAAGTAATTTGAAAGATCCCAGTTGAGAGACAATTAGTATTATTTTCAGTAGCACATCACAGGTTACATAACAACGTTTATTTGTCTCTTTGAGGTTTGTTATTTATTGTTGTGTGTCACGAAACGAAGCGTATGTTACTGTAAACCAAAATGATACGTTATATGTAGCGATTGTGTCATTATGTACTGTTTAGTGCTGCTGTGTTTGTCTCCATTCATACATTTTGGTTTCTGGTTTTCTAACAGGTGTTTCAAAAAGGAGATTCGTTTTTGCCACTGGCACGAGAAATACAAACATGCGTACATTATGTACCACGCACTCGACCTTAAGAGTCTTAAGATTGAAGTAAGCAACAATTGTGCTATCTCGAATTGTCTTACGGCATCGCCCAACGCAGTTATACCAAGTCGAAATTAGTATACTAGAAACGGGATTTTTTTTTTCTTTCTTGCAGAAGGGAGGGTAAACCGCATTTGGCCTTCCAGGTTTCGATTCATTAGTTAGTGCTTTTGCCCACAGGCGTGAAGGAAACTTGGGGGATTCTAGAATTACTAGTTGAAAGACGAACACCACACTTGGTTCGACAGTTTTTCTGCCTCTGTGTAAAAACCTTTCGGCCTCTCCTAACACCTGGCTAAGTCTAAAATACCTGACGGGCAAAAAATAGGAAAAAGAGCGAATAATAATAAAAAGAAAAAAACAAGACGCTTGCCATCTGTAGCTCTTTTACTTTTTCTTCAAAGTGTGTATATATATATATATATATATAATGTTGACGCTTTTCGGAAAACAGGTATTTCTGCAGAATTACTGGATTTCCTTTCTTCCTCATAATGCGTAAAATGTCAAATGGCTTATACAATTTTTTTGCAATTTTACTGAGGCTTTTGAAGATTCAGTCACTTAGGTTTACTACAATGTATGTATATTTTATTATTATTATTATTATTACTTTTTCTTTCAAAAAAGCTATTTGTTATTGTTTTTACTGTGTTAATAAACAAACAAACGTAGTATCTTTAACGGTTAAAAATAGAACAGAACTTACTTTCACAATTGCTTTTATGAAACGTCACTGTATAAAAATCGACATATACGTACTGGTGTTGGGAACAGGCTTTCCCCGGGGAAAGGGGACAAAATTATACCAATATTTGTCAGGGGGGCTGCACGGAAACATTATTTGCTACTAAACGTGCCTTGCACAAGAGTGACATGTAATTGCTATTAATTTATCTTAGCTCTGGGGGTATCGGTCTACTTCAGGGACTTAGCCACAGTGATATTGCTAACAGGCCCTCAAAGCCGGGGGGATGGGCATTTAAGTTACAGAGATTATGATGTCAGGATGATAAAATTATGTGATGTTAAAAAAAATATGGTGTTGTAACTATATCTCATGTTTTGCCTGTGACGACGGCAACATCTGAGCGATCATTCAGGAAGCTAAAAGTCAACAAATCATACACTGATCAGCCAAAACATTACGACCAGCCGCTACTTCTTGAACGAAGTTATTGGACTGACGTCTGAAGCATGGGCACAGCATAACCGCTTGCCATGATGATTTGGGAAACCTTCACATGATCATTCATGGGCACAGTAGTGTGTGCGGAGGGCACCGTGACAGCTTCTAGCTATCGGGAGGTCATTGTTGATCACATACACCTATTCATGTTGGGGATATTTCCAGCTAGGAATATGGTCTTTCAGCAGGACACAACTCTTTGTCATAATATCGACGTTGTTCTGCAGTGGTACGAGTAATACAGTTGTGAATTTCAATTGTTGTAATGGCCCCAAAACTCACCCGATTTTAACCAAATTGAAAATCTTTTGGAAACAACACGAACTGCAAACTGTGACGTCACGGAACATCCAATTGGAAATGAGTGCTTGTTGGTTGAATTCGGGTTTAGTGTCCCGTTTAACACCGAAGCTGTATGAGACATTGGATCCAAGACCTACAGATTATCGTTGGATCCGAACCATATGAGCCCTGATCTAAACCATTCTATTGATACTAAGACTTACACCCTAGACTCCGTACGAAAGGCAAGAGAACTAACCAAGTCTTAGGGTTTACATAACGTGGAGACAGGACAGAGGTCAAATTATACAACCTGTCGCCAGTGCAACATGCGAAAATACAGTACAGATGGTGTTGGAAAAAGAAAGGTCACTGTCACATACAGATTTAATAAAAATAAGAAAAAAAGATGTGCAATTATAGCCTTATTTAAAATGTTTATCTTCGAAAACCAACAAAACAATTACTCTCTAATTTCGTTTCACAAATATTAAAATACAAACAATTAGAAAGATGAGGTGAAAAACAATGATAGATGTCTTTATTTCACAGCAATTATATTCCCTTTTGTTAAAGAAACTAACAGATTGACTGCTAAGAAGGTTAAAGAGCCCATTTTTGTTGAAACCTATATATTTCATTTCTCCCTGCAATTGTCAAAACTTGTATACAAATATTTTTTCCTTCACAAGGTATTCTTTTTTGTATTCAACACAATACACTGAATTTTCTTTCTTTCTTTTTCGTTTCGTTTTCTTTAGCCAATAAGACAAAGAAATCTACGTTATCCGGATTCCTTCAGCTTGTTCTTTAACTGCAGGAAGTAAGAAATTTGCGTTTCTGGAATCTTGTCATTTCGCATGTCACTGGGTTTTCTTTTTATTCGAAAATATCACAGAAGACAGAGAGCGAAAAGCAAAGCAAAAAAATCATCGTTCCCGGTTCTTGAACTATAATTGGAAAGAAAGTTGTTATTACTAGTAAGTAGCATTACAAGAATTATATATATATATATATATATATATATATATATATATATATATATATAGATAGATAGATAGATAGATAGATAGATAGATAGATAGATATAGATAGATAGATAGATAGATAGATAGATAGATAGATAGATAGATAGATAGATAGATAGATAGATAGATATTCTGGACTCTGTCATCAGAAGATATGAAAACGACTTTATTTCAGTAGTTACTGAAAAATGATCCAGAAATAAGAGAGAGTGCTGATAAGTTTCCAGCCTTGCCCACTTATCATTGTCTGATTTAAATAACTTTTGTCTTGTTTCAATATATTTATGACGCAAAATCAGAGACTTGAGACTAATAGACCTATTTTTGTTGCAGGCGAGAAGTAAAGATGGCGGATCAGCAAGTTGATTTCAATGTTGTTCCCCAACTACAGCAGTCATTACGTTCCTCTTCCTCCAGGAGGAGCGTGCAAAGATCATATATGATGAGATACTACAAACAATGGGGTCCACGTGCCGTGCTATGTCATTAGGAAGGACATTTTGACATTGAGGATGAACCCTGCTCTGGTAGACCCTCAGTAGTATTTGCGCCGAAACAAGAGAAAAGATGCATAAAATTGTTCTGTCAGATTGACGCATCTATGCTAAAATGATAGCAGATGATCTATGGCCCATGAACGCGTTACGGTCATTTTTCATGACCATCTTGGGTAAGAGAGGAGACAAGAAAGGAGATGATCTATGGCCCATGAACGCGTTACAGCCATTTTTCATGACCATCTTGGGTAAGAGAGGAGACAAGAAACCAGATGATCTATGGCCCATGAACGCGTTACAGCCATTTTTCATGACCATCTTGGGTAAGAGAGGAGACAAGAAAGCAGATGATCTATGGCCCATGAACGCGTTACAGCCATTTTTCATGACCATCTTGGGTAACAGAGGAGACAAGAAAGCAGATGATCTATGGCCCCTGAACGCGTTACAGCCATTTTTCATGACCATCTTGGGTAAGAGAGGAGACAAGAAATCAGATGATCTATGACCCATGAACGCGTTACAGCCATTTTTCATGACCATCTTGGGTAAGAGAGGAGACAAGAAAGCAGATGATCTATGGCCCATGAACGCGTTACAGCTATTTTTCATGACCATTTTGGGTAAGAGAGGAGACAAGAAATTTCACGAGTCTCGTGGGGAACACTAGTTCACGCAAATCTGTATTAGTGTTACATGATTCATAATTTAAAAACTACAGATTAATAAAGTTATTTTACAAATACAATAAATAGCATTTATCAACGTTTTTAAGAAGTACAAGTCATTATACATACTCCAATAACATATATATATATATTTTAAATATTGTTATCTAATACCCTTCTTGGATCTCTCGTGGTGCTGAGGTTGAAGTATTTTGATAACTTTGAGTTAAAATTAAGATAAAAAAATGGGCATATATTTTGTTGATAAATTTAGAAAACGAGACCAGAAAACATGCAAGAAGGGACGAGAAAAAAAGTTCGAGAATCGAGACGAGACGAGAAAATTTTAGAATATCGAGACGAGACACTTAAATTACGAGACAATACGATAAATAAGTCTTATTTATCGTCTCCTCTCGTCTTTTTAGCAACACTACACTCCATTGTGCTTACACTTACTAACATAATTGAATTGGCACTTCCTTGAGCTTAGCTCTGATTTCTTAAATCAACTTACAAGGTTTGGCTCTCATACATATTCCCGTTCGATATCAATAGACAGCAAGACCTGGGTGAGTTTGAACATCCCTTTGCCCTATCCATAACTAAGTAGGAGTTAGGATTATTTGCATTGAAACTATCATTACCACTTATAACATTGAAAGAAATCATGACAAGATATAACAATACACTTCTTTAATGATCAGAATAGTTCAGCATAATTACCAACTTTTACACAAGTAGGCAATTCAAATTCATCTACATGACAGGTAGTTGTAAGATTACCTTCAAATTTACTGACCATTAAAATGGAATACTTTCACAAATGAACATATCCCCTCACTTCCGCGATATTAACTACCACTGAAATTTGATGCAAACTTTTATATGTTTCTGTGCGAGCAAACGATGGGAAACAGAAGCGTTTCTTTCACACGGCTAATACAATGTACCAAGTCTTCTCTGTTTTCAAATGCAAAGAAGATATTGTTTTGAATTTTTACAAGTCTTGTTTAATCTTTGAGAGAAACATTCTTCAGGATGTAAGGTCATTGACAAACCAAAGGTGTACATCTGTTGTGTGTATGTCAGATATTAACCTTAGCTGATATGTGGGGTCAGTAGTTCCTCAGCAAAACTTGAGATTTGTACTACTCGAAGAAAAATCACTTTATATATGTGCATGTATGTGTTTATTTTGTATATATATGTTTGCTTTCTAAACGTAACTGATATATTGTTTGCTTTTTAACTGCAAATTATTACAAATAGTATGTGTGTTGACACAGGAAAACCAAACAACAATTTATTGGTTAACAATATATTTTCTACATATTATTATTATTATTATTATTATTATTATTATTATTATTATTATTATTATTATTATTATTATTATTATTATTATTATTATTATTAATCATTCTGCCTCAGCTAGTCCTTGAAGTAAGAGGAGTATTCAGTAAGTAAGGTTACAAACCCTGCGGTAAAACTTGTATAAGCACCCCGGACAAAAAATTAGTCATCCCCCTTAGTACTTACGTTAATACCGTGTAGCGCCATCCCTGGCCTGGATAACCACCTGGATGCGGTCGGGAAGGGAGTCCACAAGGGTCTGCAAGGCCGTCATATCCAGTTGAACCCACTCACGGAGGATAAGATCACGTAATTCCGCCAAACGTCGGGGATGCTGATGTCGACGTTTCACTCGCTGTTTCAACTGGTCCCACAAATGCTCAATTGGGTTGAAGTCCGGCGATTTTGCGGGCAATTTGAGGTGTGGTAGGGTACCTGAGTGTTCCTCAAACCAGTCACATGTGGGTGCAGCTCTGTGAACCCTGCTGTTGTCGTCTTGAAAAATGGGAGTGTCTATAGCAAAGTCATCGCGAAGAAAGTGACTGAAGGGCAACACCTGCTCGTCCAGGCTGTTCAAATAAACGTGCTGGTTCATGCTCGTGGACACCGCAATGAGTGGGCCCACCCCATGGTACGAAAATCACCCCCAGAACATGACAGACCCACCCCTGACCTGCACCGGAACTTCCACACACTGCGGGTGAAATGCTTCATGTGGCCGTCGGTGGACACGACTCCGGGCGTCATTCGTACAGAGGCAAAATCCTTATTCGTCAGACCATATGACACGGCGCCAGTCTGCTACTATCCATGTATGATGATTATTGGCCCAATGCAGACGAGCAACTTTATGTGCATGTGTGAGCAGTGGCCTTTTGCGAGGTACCCGACTCCATATGTTCATTGCATGCAGTTCCCGTCGCAATGTTCTCTCGCTGACAGGTTGGACTGGGCCTGCATTCACGGACTGCAGTAATTCCTGGCGGGTTTGGAAGCGATTTCGATTCACATGCCTGGCAACCCGTCTTCCGGCCCGATCTGTGAGGATCTTTTTCCGACCACAGTTCTGGCGTCGTGTTTCATGGCCACGTGTGTTACACCACTGCTTGTAGACACGTTGAACAGTTCGCCGCGAAACACCAACAAATCGGGCAACTTCCATCATTGTGTGGTCATGGGCACGGCCAAACACGATTGTCCCTTTTTGTCACTCCGTCACGTCCGTGCTCTTCCCCATCTTTCCGCAACGCACACCACTTCGATCGGTTCTGTGTCACTCCATAGTAATACCCTCTGATCGCCTCGAGGCAGTGTAGGCACGTTTGGACATGTGATCCGACCAATACGCCATCTGTACCTGTTTGCCGACGCAACCTTGATCTCGCGCGGGGTGACTAATTTTTTGTCCGGCGTGCTTATGTTATTTAATACTTCCAATACAGCCAACAGGTAGTGCATACATTAGATTATTTTTCGATCATTAGGTTATAGTCTCCATATCGGTTGAAGCACATGTCACTTCGTGGGATGAATTTGAAGATTCCTCCTGGTAAAAAAAAAAAAAAAAAAATCGTGTCCTTGCGCGTTCAACCACGTTGTCACGAAGTGTTTCATCTTCTCGACTGAAGCGAAGCGACGGCCTCCTAGGTGCTCCGGGAACAGATGAAATTCGCTTGGAGGGAGGTCTGGGCTGTAGAGAGGATGGTCTATGATGTTCCAAAGAAACTGCTTCAACAGCGTGGTAGTCTTCTGGGCTATATTCGGACCCACGTTGCCGTGAAGGAAGATGACGTCCTTGGTGAGAAGTCCTGGCCGTTTCGTCTACAAGCTACCGTTGAATTTTTAGCCGCGCTTACATGTTTCGTCCAAAGAAATAATATAAATGAGCGGACTTCTTTGCGAGACCAGTTGTCCAAACGAGTTGCCATTTGTGTTTTTCTACATCTAGCGCAGTAGGTGGGGGTGGGGTGGGGTGGCTGAAACTCTGCATCGTTGCCAACTCCATGTATTAAAATTACCACAAACTCTTCATTCCTCTATAACAGACGAAACTTCAGAAATATCGGTCTTGTAACCTTAGTTTCTGATTTACCCCCGTAATATGATTTTCTTTTTTCTTTTCTCCTTGGGTTGTCTGGAAATGTTTCTTCCACTTTTCGCGATCTTCAGCTTTTTCCTTTAATATTTTCCTCTAATTTTCAAGTTATCAGACAGTTGTATTCTTTTTATACTTTTTTTTTTTACCTTTCCCCTTATTGCGTTAAGGCAATTTCTTCGCAAGATCTGTCCTATCCAATTCTCCTGTTCACGAAGGATACTGGTTAAAAGCGTTCTCTCCTACTTGTTTCAAAACATTTTATTTGTTACTTTCTCCGTCCATTCTCTTTTCTATCTTCCTTCAGCGCCACATTTCAAAGCTCTGTAAAAATATACAGTACTGTACATCGATCGAACCTAGAACCGCTTCAATTACGGATGGGCAAGAGCGAGTTCGAGCAAGTTTTCTTTGAAACTCGATTCAACTCGAAACAAACATCTTTGAGCTCGACTCGAGAATTCGGCTCGAAAAAATCCTCCAACTCGACTCAAAACTCGGGTCGAGTTTCGATTCGAGTCGAGCTAAAACGAGCAAATTCGAGCTAAATCCTTTTTATAGTTCCAAGTTCTATAACAAATTATTATTATTATTATTATTATTATTATTATTATTATTATTATTATTATTATTATTATTATTATTATTATTATTATTATTATTATTATTATTATACCGTGTATAATCATGAAAGATAGGCAATTTGTATCTGGACACTAAAATTTAGTTGACTATCTATTTCGGTTGTTGGGAAATCTTCAGGAGTCAAGGACATCGGTCACGAGGTTTTGGGTTTGAGTTCCGGAGGAGTAAGTATTCGCGCTCAAGCCAAAAATTGTTATAAGTTATAGAACGCCAGCCACACATGTTCAAAACTGCTCGGCCTGGGTATAAGGTTGTCAACGGCTCGAGTGGCTCGGATCACAGCACATTAGCTCATTCACTATCGAGCCGAGCCCACAGCTCACCCAATCGAACCAGCTCGAGCAGATGGCTGAACCGAGCTGATTGCTCACCCTCCATTGAGACGAAACGAGCCGGTTCAAGGAGCCATCGGCTCAGTTGAGCTGAGTCGAACCGAGCTGATGGCCTCGTTTCAACGGAGCTGTCTCGAGCGATGGCTCACATGAGGTGAGCCCGTAGCTTATCAAAAACCGAGCCGGTTCGAGCTATCAGATCAATTGAGCCGATGACTCCTCCGTATCGAGCAGGCTCAAACCATTGGCTAAATTGAACCGAGCCGATGGCTCATCCCAACCGAGCCGTCTCGAGCTGTTCGCTCAGTTGAATAGAGCCGAGCTGGTTGACATCAGTACTCGGGTTGGGCTTCTGATTTGGCTCAATAATTCAACCGTGCAAGTCTCAGCCTTGATGGTAATAACTACAGTATATATTTATATTGGGGATCATGACATTTGGGTCTGTCTCGTTATAAAAATGTATTGTGGTCTCGTTATCGAGACGAGACGGGATGCACTAAAATCTCGAGACGAGATGCACCTCTCGTGAGCGACACTAAAATTATTCCACATTACTGCCTACATTTCTCATGGTTCTCGTTTTGCAGTCTAACCAGGCCATGATTTCCAAACGAGTTAAAACGAACTCAACGAGCGAGCCATTTATCAAAGTCGACTCGACTTGAAACTCGATCTCAAAAACAGTGACTCGGCTCCGAACTCGATTCAAGAAAATTACCTTTGTCTCGACTTTGACCCGAAAATTACCTTTGAGTTTCGAGTCGAGTCGAGTTTTAGCTCGACTCGTGCCCATCCCTACTTTCAATCAAACGCGAGTGAGCGCTAGCCACTGAACCACCAGGGAAGGCTAGACTTGAAGAACAAATCGGTACAATGAAACCATTAAAGAAAACACAAAAATAATACTTTTCCATGTATTTTTTTAAGAGAGACAGGATTGGTTGAAATCTTTATTGTCGCATAATATATGGAAATATGAAAAACTGCCACTAGAGGGTTTCGCCCTCTCTCTTGGCCTACCCTGTAAATCGAACGTAAGTGAATATAATGCAAAGATGGCGCAGGTAGTGAAAAGTTGTTAAAAGTCTTTTGCTGGCAGGATGCAAATACGGAAGTGAAAGTGAACACTAAAAAGAATTATAATAGATCTTTTTTCATAAAGCTTATCTTTTATAAATTATTGTTCAAAGCCTTTGTAATTTGATAAGCCTTTTCCAAAATCAAATGAATTGTGCTGCCATCTTTGGATTTCCTTTAAACTATACGTTTAAGGACGTTTATATGTTTGTGGCCAATCCTTTTGACAATGAGAGTTTTTATAAGATTGATAGATTGGTTGGTTAAAGTCACTATAATAAATATAAATATGGCATTATACCTTCAGTTTAAAATCTGAGGCTAAAGGAATGAATGATGTCAGTTGATAGAAGAATCAGTGTGGGGAAAAAAACTGTGCAAGGAAAAAGAAGAGCATCAGAATTGCCAATGAAAATGGTTCTGCTCATCATAAACTCATATGGTTTCGAACAAAACCATAGACATTTTGCACCACAAGTAAAAGTTCTCTCGTTGAGCCACCACGTTTAACAATTTTCTGTGAAAAAATCTGTACTGCACAACCAGTAGCATCATTTCAGATTTGACTTGGGGGGCAAGACCCCTTGATATAAGTAAAATTTCGAGTTTTTCACTGACTTACTACTATTCTATTGATAAAATCTATATAAATCTCAAACGCAGGCGGGGGTGGGCAAATGCCCCTCCCTGCCCCCCTAAATGACACCCCTGTGTACAACTGGTTCCATTGTTTAAGTTTCGTACTTTAAAGCTAATTTAGGAATAGGCTTAATTTTAGATTGGGTGTAGAAATCTCATTTCGTTTGAATTTTGAAAAGTAATTAAAGGTATGACCTGCGCAGCTCGGAGGTTCAATGCCTCATTCACACAAGCTTCCTATTGACTTCTGTCCTTAGCTAACTGAATCAAGTTTCTACTTTGTATCCCTATTTCTGCGAGATCCATCTTAACATTGTCCTCCAATTCTTCCATCCGCACCTAGGTCTCCGTAATAGTCTTTAATGCTCTTTCTCCAATTGCCTTTCTAGTTTGAATGTTGAACATGTTTCTATTTTCTTTCATTCTGGCTACATGACCACCTGAGACTTCTAAACTCATTAGCTCTAATAATGTTTGATAAGCAGTATAAATTATGCCGTTCTTCGTTTGTAGTTTACCCCTATTCCTCATTCCAGTCTCTGTTCTGTTCTGTTCGAATATTCGTCTGAAGATTTCTATTCTCGAATACATTCACTCTTCATTCTTTCCTCAAAGTGAGTGACCATGTATCGAACCATACAGCACAACAGGCATAATTGTCATTTTATATATTTTAAGCCTCAAATTCTTCGACAGAAACTCGCAAAGACAAAAGAATTTGAATTGGGACCGCTGTGGCTCAGTGGTAGAGAGTTCACCTCTGGTGTATGGGACTCGATCCCAGCTCGCGCCAAGTGAATTCTGTGGTGGACAAATACCATGTGTGTGGGTTTTCTCGGGGTTCTCCCGTTTCCTCCCATCTTCTTCATTCCACCATTTTATTCATTTCTCATCATCACCGTCTCCTTTAAGCTAGCCGGCATAATCGTGGGATGTAAAAATTTCATTGTTTTATTTAGAATTTGAACTCTATTACAACTGCTAAACTCCCTGCTTTCAATCGACAATTAATTTCTTCTTGAACAAGGTTCCGCTCTGTTAATGTTGATCCTGGATATTAGAAAATATCTACTTTGTCGAAGGTATTACTTGATATTTTAACGTATCCACAGATTGCAGTATTTTGGTTACAGTGAGTTTGCTTGTATTTAGTTTTATTGAGCTGAGCGAGCGAAGCGAGCGAAGCTATTATACTCGGGTTAGCCGTTTGGTTGTCCGCGAACTCCTCCTAGACCGTTTAGCCGATCTCAACCAAACTTAGCACGCTGATAGAGTATGTCGTGTTGAGTGACAACATAGATGGAAATAAAAAATCCGATGTACCATCGAGGAATAATCACCGAAAAACGCTTCCTCCTAGACCGTTTGGCCGATCTCAACCAAACTTAGCACGCTGATAGAGTATGTCGTGTTGAGTGACAACATAGGTCGAAATCAAAAATCCGATGTACCATCGAGGAATAATCACCGAAAAACGCTTCCTCCTAGACCGTTTGGCCGATCTCAACCAAACTTAGCACGCTGATAGAGTATGTCGTGCTGAGTGAGAACATAGGTCGAAATCAAAAATCCGATGTACCATCGAGGAATAATCACCGAAAAACGCTTCCTCCTAGACCGTTTGGCCGATCTCAACCAAGCTTAGCACGCTGATAGAGTATGTTGTGCTGAGTGAGAACATAGGTCGAAATCAAAAATCTGATGTACCATCGAGGAATAATCACCGAAAAACGCTTCCTCCTAGACCGTTTGGCCGATCTCAACCAAGCTTAGCACGCTGATAGAGTATGTCGTGCTGAGTGAGAACATAGGTCGAAATCAAAAATCCGATGTACCATCGAGGAATAATCACCGAAAAACGCTTCCTCCTAGACCGTTTGGCCGATCTCAACCAAACTTAGCACGCTGATAGAGTATGTCGTGCTGAGTGAGAACATAGGTCGAAATCAAAAATCCGATGTACCATCGAAGAATAATCACCGAAAAACGCTTCCATAGACTTAACATGGGGGAAAAGTTTTCACGTGATTTTTTTGTCAACAATTAAAATCTGCGCGTGATTTTCAAAAATTCCGGCGAAGCCCTTTTATTTTTTAGCTTAAAAATTTACAATTTTAATCACAATTTAAAAACAAATTAACGATTTTTTAAACTTTTTTTAGCCGGAACAAAAGGTCAAGACGAAGAATTGTGCGATTGTTATGAAAAATACTGATTGTTTTAAAAAGTCACAATAAACTGATTACGTTGCTTAAGCTCGCTCAGCTCATTTCATTGCAATCGAGTATATCCATTGCATTCCTAGTTTATTTTTAATTCTAAACTAGGTTTGATACCTATCGAAAACAAAATGTCGGGACACTTCATGCAACATTCTGAGAAGGAAGTGAGGCGGATGTGCATGCGTATATTTTCCCACAATAATGTACTCTAAGTCTTTCTATAGTGAAGAGCGAATCGTACATATACATATTCAGAGCCGGATCCAGGACTTCTCGAAGGGGGCTGTACCAATAACTACCAATACATTTGATTTATTTTTTTTTAATTTTTTAAATGCCTTTAGGCATCTGTGGTGTGAATGAGGAATCTTACTTTGTTCAGTGAATCCTTTTCCTTCAACCTTCAGAAAATTGACTTAAGCTATTGCTTTTGCAAAACTAAGCTTTATTTTAAGCCTCAAACGGACACATGACAGCAGAAACTTTCGGAAAATGTTGCTTTTCAACTGCTAGGTTCTCACTTTAGATAGTGCGCATTTACAGTGAAAGGGGGTGCATGTGATCCGGGGCACCCCCTAAATCTCGCCCGGTATATATACCGGACCAGATAATTGATAAAAGGAAAATTGACTATAATCATCATCATCATAGGTATTCTGCCCTTACTGGCAGGTCACTTGCAGCAGCTGAGAAGCTTCCATGCTCTACGGTCCCCCGCTAACCTCTTCGTCTTCACGTATGATCTTTCTGTTTTTATATCATCCATTAATTGTAGTCTCCTTTGCCCTCTGCCTCTCTTTCCCGCCACCATACCCTCTATGACGTCCCTGATGATACAATTGCTTCTTAGGCAATGTCCCAACCAGTTTCTCTTCCTCTTCTTAACAATATCTAAAAGTGTTCTTTTCTCCTCCACCATTTCTAACACCCACTCATTCGTTTTCCGCTCGACCCAACTAATTCTTTCCATTCTTCTCCACACCCACATTTCGAATTCTTCCAGTCGTTTTTCATCACTTTTATGTAGTGTCCACGTTTCCACCCCATACAGTACAACACTCCACACGAAGCATTTTATGAGAATCTTTCTTAACTCTCTATTCAAGGTCCCACAAAACAGACTTTTCTTCCTCCTAAAGGCTTCTTTCGTCATTCCTATCCTTGATTTTATTTCACGTTCGCACTTCATGTCATTACTAAGAATACTAACCAGATATCTAAAACTATTCACTTGTTCTATTTGCTCCCCTCCCACTTTATATTTGACACAGACCTCTTCGTTCCAATCACCATGGTTTTTGTCTTTCTAACATTTATTTTCATCCCATATTCTTCAAAGCCCATCTTCAGGTTTTCTAACATTTTATTGATTTCCTTTTCAGATTCTGCAACAAGCGCCATATCGTATGCAAATCTTATGCATCTAATCATTCTACCTCCTACCGAAATGCCGTCATCATCATATAAACTCTTTCTCACTATCTCTTCTAGATAGACATTAAATAGTGTTGGCGAGAGGCAGCATCCTTGTCGAACTCCCCTTCCAGTTGCGCTCTCTTCCGTCAGTTCTTCCCCTATCCTAACATTTACTTGTTGGTTCATGTATAAGTTTCTTATGAGTCTTCGATCTTTCCATTCCAACCCTATCTTTTTTAGAACTCCCAACAACAATTCCCAGTTCACGCGGTCAAAAGCCTTTTCTAGATCGATAAATACAACATACACCTCTTTCCCTTTTTCTATAAATCTTTTACCGATCGCCCTCAATAATCCAATAGCATCTCTTGTGCCCTTACCTCTTCTGAACCCGAACTGCTCCTCCTCTACTTCTTCATTTGTTCTTCCATATAATCTTCTGTTCAGTATTCGGAGTAAAATTTTAGCTGCATGAGATAGGAGACTAATAGTTATATAATCCTCACATCTCTTTGGGTTCGATTTCTTAGGCATCGGTATCATGATCGTCTTCAGGAAGTCTTTTGGCCACTCCCCTGTCTCATGTACTTCATTGCATAGTCGGAACAATTCATTCTTTCCCTTGTCTCCGATGTTTTTAATGAATTCGATTGGTATATTATCTATCCCGGTTGCCTTTCCGTTCCTAATCCCAGATATAGCCTTTTCAAACTCATCTCGAAGAATACTAAATCCTTTATCTTCCTCGTCTACTTCATTTTCTACTTCAATATTTAGGCTACACAGTCTCTCCCTACTCTCATATAAGTCTTCCACGTATTCTTTCCATCTTTCTATGACCTCATTTCTGTCGCTAACTACCTTAACATTTTTATTTTCTACTGCCATCGTAATACACCTTTGTTTCCTCCGAAATTCCACAGATTTCACCTTCTTATACATTTCCTCATATTTCCCAACTCTTTCTAATTCTTCTATGCCCTCGCATTTTCTTTTGTAAAACTCTTCCCTTGCTCTGTCTGTTTCTCTCCGTAACTCATTATTCAACTTTCTGTACATCTTTCTGCCATCTTCTGTATCAACCTGTTCCCACTTCTTCCTTTCCCTCATTTTCTGCAACATCTGCTCTGTAGCCCATGGTTTCTTAGCCGTTTTGTGTTCGCGATAACCCACTGCCTCTTTTGCAGCCTGCTGTAAGCAAAGTTTAATGTATTCCCACTGTGCGTTACTATCTGCGCCTATTCTTTTCTGGTTTGAATATTTTTCTTCCAATTTTTCAACGAAAAGTTTTCTTATTTCCTCGTTTTTCAACTTTTCAGTATTCAACGTTTTGTTACCTACTTTTCTTCTGTTTACATTTTTCAGTTGAATATCTACTTCGGCCAGCACAAGATTATGATCGGAGAAAATATCAGCCCCGGGAAGGGTCTTCGCGTTCTTTAAGCGATTTTGGTACCTGTCCTGAATCATAAAATAGTCTCTTCGATATCTTCCACCGTCTATTGGTGATTTCCATGTATATCTTCTTCTCTTGTGCTGATTGAACCAAGTGTTCCCAATTACTAGTGAATTCTGTCTACAGAAATTCACTAGTCCCTGAAAGGGTAGAAATTCTCCCTTTCATTTCTTTCACCTAAACCATATTTGCTTACGATATGCTTCCTGTTTTTCTCCCACAACTGCATTGAAATCTCCCATTACAATTACGCATGCACCCCTCTTCTCCCGATCTATAATTTCTTGTATTTTCTCATAATTTCCGTCTACTTCTTCAGTTGCATGCGAAGTCGTCGGTGCATATATCTGTATCACCACTAGATCCTTCGTTCTCTCTTTAAGTCTTAACACCATAACTCTATCATCAATAAATTGTACTTTCACTACCTTCTCCTTTAAACGCTTTCCAAGAATTATTCCTACGCCATTATGACCGCCCTTTTCATTACCTGAGTAAAACGTTCTATACCCTTCGCTGTTCAACATCCCATTACCTTCCCATCTAACTTCACAAACTCCTACCAAATCTAGGTTATTTTGTTTCATTTCTTCTTTAAGATTTTCTAATTTTCCTCCCTGTAACATAGTAGGTACATTCCATGTCCCTATCCTAAACCTTTTGCTCTTCGCTGTCTTCCTTTCTCTGTCTCTCTTCCTTCCATTATTACTTTTTCGTCCAATAGTCCTTCCCAAGCCATCCCCCTCCCGGAGATCCGAATGGGGGGATATTTTACCTCCGGAACCATATTTTGATTTGCAAAAGACCATTGTACATATGTTCTCTTTTTGCTGCCAGCAAACTAGGGGACATAGAGTGGTGGTTTCCCGTTGCCTTCCATCCCGCAGTATCCCAGCCGTTAAAATCACTCTGACCACGCCTAGGACTAAATGTCCAAGTTGTCGTAGCAATCACTATGATTTCTGCCAACTTGACTACTGGAGAACTGCTGCCTTCTCCCAGAACACTCTTCGTCTGGCTACTCCACTTAGACCAATTCGGTAGGGTGGCCCTTCTGGTAGTGAGCTACCACCGACATAGCTCTAAATTTCACTGTTGCACGCAATCCTCCCCACCCGACACAGAAGTGTCTTCGTAAAGGTGGTGTTTATCGTAAAGGTGGTGTTACATTGACTATAAAACATAACATAAAGAATATACCCAATATGCCCAGTATGTATCGTATGTATAGGGCTACATGTTACGTACCAAAATACATGCAAAGAAAAAATAGAAATACTTAAGTACCCCAATATTGTATCAACTATACCATTTGTTGTGTTGATGCTTCATCTGCTGTCACTCACGAACCTACTACTACTTCTATTGGTGCTCGCATTTCAATGTATATTTCTGGTTACTTGTTGCTGTCTTGAGAAATCGGTCTTCTCTAATTACAAACTGAGCTTGGACTTTCTGTTGCCACGCACATTACAACCTACCTACCAATATTGTGAGATTTCTTCTTATTTTCAAGGCTCTGTATAATAATGTGGAATCTGAATTCCAATAATAATAATAATAATAATAATAATAATAATAATAATAATAATAATAATAATAATAATAATAATAATAATAATAATAATAATAATAATAATAATAATCTTTATTTTTACGTGCTGAGAACAGCTAAAATACAGCAAAAATACAGCATTTTGTTTTATTCTACATTATTTTAGCAATAAATATATAGAACAAGTGATAAAATTATGATTACATCTATAACATAAATTATTAATAATAAAAACACTGACAGTGTAGTGTACGTCAATTATTAAAACAAAGAGGTGTCAAAAATTAAAAGTAAAAAAAATAAAAACTACTAAGTTATGTTAAAAATTCTGAAATAAAGTCTTTTAATAATAATAATAATAATAATAATAATAATAATAATAATAATAATAATAATAATAATAATAATAATAATAATAATAATAATAATAATAGTTACCAAGTTCATCAGTAAACACGAAAGTCGGGACATTTTTAAGTTCCGACAGTGCCACGTCAGAATGTAGAACATTGCTCCAAAATCGGGCCTGACCCGAAAAAAATCGAGAAAGGTGGCAACCTTATTCAAAACCCATGTCCCTGTAGACGTTTAATGATGCCTCTGCATTTATTTCTGTTAAATTTTAAAATATTGTTAACAATGATAAAGAAAAACATTGTAACATTTTTCTGTTGTTTATTAGTGTATAATGAAGTTTGAGTTGAGTTGAGTTGATTTTAGTTTAGCGTCCCGTTCAGCAGCGAGGCTATATGAGACGTGGACCTACTGATTAACGTGGAATCCTAACCACATGAGCTCCCGCCGGGAATCGAACCCGGGTCTCCCACGCCAAAGTTTGAGAAATGCACTCTAGGATAACAAGTGTTAAATACGAAACTAGTGAAAAACATACTCGCTTGAAGTGGCCGTTGAAATGAAAATAATAAGACAAAAAGGTAGATGATGAAAAAAATAAGGCAAATAAGAAAATTAACGTAAACAAAAACAACAAGAGAAGTTTTAGAACAAGGACAGAGAAGATAAAAACAAAAGAAGGCGTTAATAAACGCGTAATAAAATAAATGAATAAAAAAGATGAAGAGGTAGAAAATTACCAAGTCCATCTGTGAGGACGTAAAATGCCGCGCTGTTTGCTTCATTATGTTACATTAATTTTCGTAATAATTAGGAGCTAACATTCTTGTTACTGAAAAGTACTTCACCAAAATGTTTGTTTATCTTTCCATTATTATACATTTTAGTACACAAAAAATCCGGAGAATAACCAACATTACACACAATGAAATAGATAGATAGGTAGTACTTTTAATTGAAATTTACAGAGACCTTTTATTATAAAGTGATTACATATAAATGCAACTTTTTTTTTTTACTTTGAATATTAGTTTCCTTAGCACAGTTTTCTTAGAACAGTAGCTAAGGATGTAATAAAAATAATACGATTAATTTAATTAATACTTGGAACTTACAAGGAATGATTTCCCGTCGAAAAACAAATTTATCAGATTTAGAAGATTCTTTGAAGACGGTGCTTTTCCCAAAGTTGGTAAGAGATGCTAACGGTTAGAAACAGATGCGACACAGTTGTGATTTGAAAATCGAGAATCGGTGAAAAACGGTAAAATATTGAAACAATTTATCTTGAACGGAGGTAAGCAATCCGTAAATATTTTAGATATCATTTACAGTACAGAATCTGTTCACAAGCATTATCGTCAACATCACAAGTAGTGCAGTGTTTCCAAATCGGTAGATATTTTCAAGTGGCGGAATGTCAAATTAAGATGATCAAGACAAAGCAGTATTGCAAACTTTAAAAGAAATATGGGTATTCAATTGTTGTATTATGGTTTTGTGTCCCTTTCAGTACCATGAGTATATGAAATGTCTATCTACAGCTTCAGGTGCATCTAGAACCACTGTATGTATGTGTGTTTCATATAGCACTAAATATTATAATATTTAAGCTTTATATTAGTCTCTATAACAGTGTCAATAAAGAATATTGTCATGGTGTAAATGCTGGTCATCTATAACTTAAGTTGTTCTTATAAAAAATGATTCGTACATAGACGTTCTTACACATTAAGTTCAACATTTGATATGAACGTTTTAATACAAGATATTTGAATGCAATTCCTGGTGGAAGGTCAGGCGCTTCGGATTTCGCATTAAACCGTAGGTCCACGTCTCATCTGGTTTCAGCGCTGAAAAAATGTTAAAATCCAAACTAACCAACCAAAGAACAAGATAATAACCTGCAAACGCAAAACCGTATCTAAAATGTTACAAACATTTATGCATACTCTTTTGTGATTTTGCACCCATGTCAAATAAAGTAGCTCTACTGCAACCATTTCTAACCAAAAAAAAAAGAGAGAGAGAGAGAGATTCTTTCCTTGGTCTGAAGCAGACAATTCAACTCTAATGGCTTGGCTAAAGGCAACCTGGTCACGTAGATTTGAAGAACTTGGACGAACGATTATGAACGCACGTCTATCCTTTTGTCCTTGTCATAGGTAATCAAAAGGGTCGCCCAGGAATGAGTTTTATCCACTACTAACACTAGAAAGATATCTTTTTTTCTTTCTTAGAATTTCTTTTTCCAAACATAAGGATACCTTAGATTTAGATCCGTTCCGTTGCTATTTTATCTAAATGCTGCTACTACCATTATCAGTAATGTTCAAATTTTTAGACTTCTGAGGCTTTTTAAAAATATTTTTATACTAAATCTCTTTCCCTCCCCCGCTCAGGATAAAGGAGAAATAGAACATACAACCTTTATTTTAAAATATAAGATAGTGTAATGCACAGTATAAAAGGGAGAGAAATAAGACATTAAAAGAAAGAAAATAAAATACAGTCTACCAACCTTAGCATGTAACTTCAACAACACAAATCATTAATTTATCACTAAAGCCAGAATTGATGGAGTTTAAATTAAAAAAAAACTGCAAAACAAGTTTCAAAATACGCAAAAAGAAGAACTGTATTGATATACCTGCGTTCACAATAGTAGTAGTCCCCGACGTATATCTAGTCGAGTCAGCAAAAATTTTTGTGACGTCATAGGTCAAAGGTCAATGACCTTGGCCCGGGGTCAATGACCTAGGGGTACATAGGACCACCCCCTCTAAATTTTGGCAGGGGTACCTTGGCCCACCCCCTAAATTTTGGCAGGGGTACATAGGACCACCCCCCTTAAATTTTGGAAATTGCCAAATCTAAAAATTTGGTATGGTAGCCTAGGACCATAGTATGTACCTCTATTAGTATTGGGTGTCTATGTCGTTCCCTTTCATGGGTAAAAAATTGCCAAAAATTCAAATTTCGGAGGTTTTTGACCTAATTTATCCCCTTTGATGAGGTGTTATTACCCTATATAGTTATATGGGCGTATACAGGGGTCCATTCCCTTTCATAAGACATGGGTATATTAATGCACCCCTTTAAATTTTTGGGAGGGGTACCTTGGCCCACCCCTTAAATTTTGGAAATTGCCCAATTTAAACATTGGTTGTTATAGTATAGGACCCTAATATGTATTATGATAAATTTGGGTGGTCCACCTCATTTCCTTTTAGGGGTACATAGGACCACCCCCCTTAAATTTTGGAAATTGCCAAATCTAAAAATTTGGTGTGGTAGCCTAGGACCATAGTATGTATCTCTATCCGTATTGGGTGTCTATGTCGTTCCCTTTCATGGGTAAAAAATTGTCAAAAATTCAAATTTCGGGGGTTTTTGACCTAATTTATCCCCTTTGATGAGGTATTATTACCCTATATGGTTATATGGGCGTATACAGGAGTCCATTACCTATCATAAGACATAGGTATATTAATGCACCCCTTGAAAAATTTGGGAGGGGTACCTTGGCCCACCCCTTCAATTTTGGAAATTGCCCAATTTCAACATTGGGTATTATAGTATAGGACCCTAATATGTATTAGGTTAAATTTGGGCGGTCCACCTCATTCCCTTTTAGGGGTACAAAATTGCCAAAATATAAACGTAAGCAATACGTTATACCACGTGTTTGGTTTTTGGTCGATTTTATCCCCTTTGATGAGGTGTTATTATCCTATATAGTTATATGGTCATGCATAGGGGTCCATTACCTTTCATAAGATATGGGTATATTTGTGCACTCCTTTAAAAATTTGGGAGGGGTACTTTGGCCAACCCCCTTAAATTTTGGAAATTGCCCAATTTAAACATTTGGTATTATAGTACCGGATCCTAACATGTATTATGATAAATTTGGGTGGTCCACCTCGTTCCCTTCTAGGGGTACAAAATTGTCAAAATATAAACGTAAGCAATACGTTATACCACGTGTTTGGTTTTTGGTCGATTTTATCCCCCTTTGATGAGGTGTTATTATCCTATATAGTTATATGGTCATGTATAGGGGTCCATTACCTTTCATAAGATATGGGTATATTTGTGCACTCCTTTAAAAATTTGGGAGGGGTACTTTGGCCCACCCCTTAAATTTTGGAAATTGCCCAATTTAAACATTTGGTATTATAGTACCGGATCCTAACATGTATTATGATAAATTTGGGTGGTCCACCTCGTTCCCTTCTAGGGGTACAAAATTGTCAAAATATAAACGTAAGCAATACGTTGTACCACGTGTTTGGTCTTTTGGCCCAATTTATCCTCTTGGATGAGGTCCTATTACCTTATATGGTTATATGGTTATGTATAGGGGTCTATTCCCTATCATAAGACATAGGTACATTTGTGCACTCCTTTAAAAATTTGGGAGGGATACTTTGGCCCACCCCTTAAATTTTAGAAATTGCTCATTTTATATATTTGGTATTATAGTACTGGACCCTAATATGTATTATGATAAATTTGGGTGGTCCACCTCGTTCCCTTCTAGGGGTACAAAATTGCCAAAATATAAACGTAAGCAATACGTAGTACCACGTGTTTGGTTTTTTTGTCGATTTTATTTCCTTTGATGAGGTGTTATTATCCTATATAGTTATATGGTCATATATAGGAGTCCATTCCCTATCATAAGATATGGGTATATTTGTGCACTCCTTTAAAAATTTGGGAGGGGTACTTTGGCCCACCCCTTAAAATTTTGGAAATTGCCCAATTTAAACATTTGGTATTATAGTACAAGACCCTAACATGTATTATGATAAATTTGGGTGGTCCACCTTATTCTCTTTTAGGGGTACAAAATTGCCAAATTTTAGTACAACCACGTGTTTGGTTTTTGACCTAATTTATTCCTTTGGATGAGGTCCTATTACCTTATATGGTAATGTATAGGTGTTCATTCTCTATCATAAGACATAGGTACATTAATGCACCCCAGGAGGGGATTCGGTATCATAGTACATGACTCAACATGTATCATGATAAATTTGGGTGGTCCACATCGTTCTCTTTTAGGGGTACAAAATTGCTAAAATATAAACATAAGCAATATGTTGTACCATGTGTTTGGTTTTTGGCCCAATTTCTCCCCTTTGATGAGGTTTTATTACCTTATATGGTTATATGGTCATGTATATAGGTTCATTTTCTATCATAAGATATGGGTACATTGATGCATCCTTTAAAAATTTGGGAGGGGTATCTTGGCTCATCCACTCGGTTTTAGAAATTGTTTAATATAAGCATTTGGTATCATAGTACAGGTCTCCAATATGTACCACTATAAATTTGGATGGTCCACATCGTTCCCTTTTCATAGGTAAAGAACTACCAAAAAATCAAATTTCGGAGGTTATTGACCCCTATTTAGCACGTTATATGGTTTATTACCTTTTAAATTTGAGAATTATCAAATAACAAAATTCGGTAAACGTTTTCTAGGACCCATTGATGTTCCTCTTATGGCCAAATATTCAAAATTTAAATGTTATTGACCGGCTTTATTATTAAATGAGTACAGGATTTATTACTTTTTCATAAGACACAGGTGTATTTGTGTACCAATCTTAAATTCGGGAGGGGTACATTTCTTATTGTCATATCAATAATTGGTAATTGGATAGTATCTCATTCATTGGGTAAATCAGTATGATCACGTGATCAGTTATTGACATATGATGGGATTAGGAGTCCAGAACATTGGTACATTGAAACTTTGTAGGATAATTTGAGAATGCGTCATTGGTATTGATTATTCCCGCCAAATATAAACGTAAGCAATACGATGTACCACGTGATTGTCCTTGATGAGGTAGTGTACAGTGATACATAGCTAACCTTATTGAATCTTATGACTCATAGTCTTAAGGGAATACATGCTACAACACTGGCAAAGTTATGGTTGATGCAATTTGATTGGTTGATCACTATCTTTCGTGCAATCTGATTGGCTGATCACTATCTTTCGTGCAATCTGATTGGTTGCTGATTTTCAAATCTTTGCTGCATTCAGTTTTAAGTTTTGTTTAACATTTAAAAATCTTGGTTTCGTTCAACATTTTGGACTCACTGATAAATATGATCAAAACCGTTTATTTGTTAATCGAATAGTTAAAAACCGGATAAAGTTTGACGGTTAACCGTGAAACGTAAAATTTTTTTTTTAGTTTGAAAATTTTTTGTTTGAAAGTTTTTGTTTGAAAACTCTTGTTTCAAATTTGTGTTTGAATTTTTTTGTTTCAGAATTTTGTTTGAAATTTGTTTCAAAATTTTTTGTTTGAAATTTTTTTTGTTTGAAATTTTTTGTTGCAAAATTTTGTTTGAAATTTTTTTGTTTAAAATTTTTTGTTTGAAATTTTTGTTTTGAAATTTTTTGTTGCAAAATTTTGTTTGAAAATTTTTTGTTTAAAATTTTTTGTTCGAAATTTTTGTTTTGAAATTTTTCGTTTCCAATTTTTTTTGTTTAAATTTGTTTCGTTTCAAAATTTTTGTTTGGATTTTTCGTTTCCAAATTTTTAAGTTTGTGCACTCATTAGTAAAGAACCGGAACTGTTTAGAACAAAAACCTCTGGCAACATTGTGGTGCAATAGTACACGTCAGAACATGATAATGCAACGTCATCAGTTTTGCATCATATATAAGTATCGTTGGAGTTAGTATTCATAATAACATCATCATGGCTACTTGTCTGCAGTTTCTAAACACACGTGATGTGATGAAATCATTTACCAAGATTACTGATTTACAACAGAATGTACCTTATAGAATTTTAGCTAGCCAAATGATCCCTACAAAGTTTGGATTAAGAATCGTAGTGAAGCTTGAAAATGATAAGAATATAATTTTACCAGCAAGATATTTACCCATGGAAACATCAAAACAAGAAGAACTGCTGCGTTTCTTAAATACTGGATCTGTATATTTATGTTACAAAGGATTCTTGGGTCGAAGTCATCAATTTGAATTTAGTACACAGCCGGATTCGTCAGCCATTGTGATTCAAACGTCAGCACATTAGACATAGTTGTATGAATTTGGTTGGTCAGCATGACGTCAGCAACTGTGATGAAACCATGAATTCAAACGTCAGCACATTCCTTCCTATGACGTCAGCCGTAGTTCTATAAACCAGCAAATACAGTGTCAGCTCATGAAATCATTTGAGCAAGTGCTTTTCAGGAGGAAAGATGTGTACTTCTAACGATAAAGAGTTCATCTTCGCAAGCTATTATCCAATAAATATATTTCAAACAAAACATGTGATGATTGGTATCAGTGCTAGAACATTTGAACCAGTGATTCGATTGGGTAAAGCAGAACAATTTGGTGTACAACTGACCTGTGAAGAATGGCAAATATTATGTTCACGAATCGACCAAATGAACGATTATTTTCATGATGAGCTAAATGTGACCGTAGTCAAATCATTAGGCTCAAATCATGAAGTGTTGATGCGTACAGTCCTCGAAGAGAAGATGGTGCTGTTACGTAAAAAGAGTACATTTCATGTCCCTCGCAACATGGTGTATCTAACGCAAACGGAATGGAACAAATTCATCAGCGTATTTCAGTGTGTTAAACATGCAGTGGAGGTGTGCAACAAAACTAGTATATTCCTGAAAAAGTACTATTTTGAAAAATGTGTTATGCATATTGTACAACATGTATCTAGATATTGTGATGGTTGTCAACATCGTTCGTGGGTGCATACCTGTATTGATAAACAGTTTATTTGTGATCAAATGGACATTGAGTTTCCACCAATTGATATTGCAATAGACCTTAAAAGACTTCAACTGGAATTAAAATTATATGCTAAAGACAAACTAGTGCAAGAAGTTCAAAATACATTGTATCGACAATATCCAGAACCACTATCTGGTATGGATGTATGTCGAGTGTAATAAAATGATCCATTTCAATGAATTGTGTTTTTTCATTTCAAGTACAACCCCAGGTTCTGACGTGTACTATTGCACCACAATGTTGCCAGAGGTTTTTGTTCTAAACAGTTCCGGTTCTTTACTAATGAGTGCACAAACTTTTAAAAATGTCAAACCAAACTTTGAAACAAAAATTTCAAACAAAAATTTCGAACAAAAAACTTTGAAACAAAATTTTGAAACGAAAAATTTTTTCAAACAAAAATCTTGAAACAAAAAATTTTAAACAAAAAGTTTGGAAACGAAAAATTCAAACAAAATTTTGAAACGAAAAAAATTCGAAACAAAAAATTTTAAACAAAAAAATTTGGAAACGAAAAATTTCAAAACAAAAATTTCAAACAAAAAATTTTAAACAAAAAAATTTCAAACAAAATTTTGCAACAAAAAATTTCAAACAAAAAAAATTTCAAACAAAAAATTTTGAAACAAATTTCAAACAAAATTCTGAAACAAAAAAATTCAAACACAAATTTGAAACAAGAGTTTTCAAACAAAAACTTTCAAACAAAAAATTTTCAAACTAAAAAAAAAAATTTTACGTTTCACGGTTAACCGTCAAACTTGATCCGGTTTTTAACTATTCGATTAACAAATAAACGGTTTTGATCATATTTATCAGTGAGTCCAAAATGTTGAACGAAACCAAGATTTTTAAATGTTAAACAAAACTTAAAACTGAATGCAGCAAAGATTTGAAAATCAGCAACCAATCAGATTGCACGAAAGATAGTGATCAGCCAATCAGATTGCACGAAAGATAGTGATCAACCAATCAAATTGCATCAACCATAACTTTGCCAGTGTTGTAGCATGTATTCCCTTAAGACTATGAGTCATAAGATTCAATAAGGTTAGCTATGTATCACTGTACACTACCTCATCAAGGACAATCACGTGGTACATCGTATTGCTTACGTTTATATTTGGCGGGAATAATCAATACCAATGACGCATTCTCAAATTATCCTACAAAGTTTCAATGTACCAATGTTCTGGACTCCTAATCCCATCATATGTCAATAACTGATCACGTGATCATACTGATTTACCCAATGAATGAGATACTATCCAATTACCAATTATTGATATGACAATAAGAAATGTACCCCTCCCGAATTTAAGATTGGTACACAAATACACCTGTGTCTTATGAAAAAGTAATAAATCCTGTACTCATTTAATAATAAAGCCGGTCAATAACATTTAAATTTTGAATATTTGGCCATAAGAGGAACATCAATGGGTCCTAGAAAACGTTTACCGAATTTTGTTATTTGATAATTCTCAAATTTAAAAGGTAATAAACCATATAACGTGCTAAATAGGGGTCAATAACCTCCGAAATTTGATTTTTTGGTAGTTCTTTACCTATGAAAAGGGAACGATGTGGACCATCCAAATTTATAGTGGTACATATTGGAGACCTGTACTATGATACCAAATGCTTATATTAAACAATTTCTAAAACCGAGTGGATGAGCCAAGATACCCCTCCCAAATTTTTAAAGGATGCATCAATGTACCCATATCTTATGATAGAAAATGAACCTATATACATGACCATATAACCATATAAGGTAATAAAACCTCATCAAAGGGGAGAAATTGGGCCAAAAACCAAACACATGGTACAACATATTGCTTATGTTTATATTTTAGCAATTTTGTACCCCTAAAAGAGAACGATGTGGACCACCCAAATTTATCACGATACATGTTGAGTCATGTACTATGATACCGAATCCCCTCCTGGGGTGCATTAATGTACCTATGTCTTATGATAGAGAATGAACACCTATACATTACCATATAAGGTAATAGGACCTCATCCAAAGGAATAAATTAGGTCAAAAACCAAACACGTGGTTGTACTAAAATTTGGCAATTTTGTACCCCTAAAAGAGAATAAGGTGGACCACCCAAATTTATCATAATACATGTTAGGGTCTTGTACTATAATACCAAATGTTTAAATTGGGCAATTTCCAAAATTTTAAGGGGTGGGCCAAAGTACCCCTCCCAAATTTTTAAAGGAGTGCACAAATATACCCATATCTTATGATAGGGAATGGACTCCTATATATGACCATATAACTATATAGGATAATAACACCTCATCAAAGGAAATAAAATCGACAAAAAAACCAAACACGTGGTACTACGTATTGCTTACGTTTATATTTTGGCAATTTTGTACCCCTAGAAGGGAACGAGGTGGACCACCCAAATTTATCATAATACATATTAGGGTCCAGTACTATAATACCAAATATATAAAATGAGCAATTTCTAAAATTTAAGGGGTGGGCCAAAGTATCCCTCCCAAATTTTTAAAGGAGTGCACAAATGTACCTATGTCTTATGATAGGGAATAGACCCCTATACATAACCATATAACCATATAAGGTAATAGGACCTCATCCAAGAGGATAAATTGGGCCAAAAGACCAAACACGTGGTACAACGTATTGCTTACGTTTATATTTTGACAATTTTGTACCCCTAGAAGGGAACGAGGTGGACCACCCAAATTTATCATAATACATGTTAGGATCCGGTACTATAATACCAAATGTTTAAATTGGGCAATTTCCAAAATTTAAGGGGTGGGCCAAAGTACCCCTCCCAAATTTTTAAAGGAGTGCACAAATATACCCATATCTTATGAAAGGTAATGGACCCCTATACATGACCATATAACTATATAGGATAATAACACCTCATCAAAGGGGGATAAAATCGACCAAAAACCAAACACGTGGTATAACGTATTGCTTACGTTTATATTTTGACAATTTTGTACCCCTAGAAGGGAACGAGGTGGACCACCCAAATTTATCATAATACATGTTAGGATCCGGTACTATAATACCAAATGTTTAAATTGGGCAATTTCCAAAATTTAAGGGGGTTGGCCAAAGTACCCCTCCCAAATTTTTAAAGGAGTGCACAAATATACCCATATCTTATGAAAGGTAATGGACCCCTATGCATGACCATATAACTATATAGGATAATAACACCTCATCAAAGGGGATAAAATCGACCAAAAACCAAACACGTGGTATAACGTATTGCTTACGTTTATATTTTGGCAATTTTGTACCCCTAAAAGGGAATGAGGTGGACCGCCCAAATTTAACCTAATACATATTAGGGTCCTATACTATAATACCCAATGTTGAAATTGGGCAATTTCCAAAATTGAAGGGGTGGGCCAAGGTACCCCTCCCAAATTTTTCAAGGGGTGCATTAATATACCCATGTCTTATGATAGGTAATGGACTCCTGTATACGGCCATATAACCATATAGGGTAATAATACCTCATCAAAGGGGATAAATTAGGTCAAAAACCCCCGAAATTTGAATTTTTGGCAATTTTTTACCCATGAAAGGGAACGACATAGACACCCAATACGGATAGAGATACATACTATGGTCCTAGGCTACCACACCAAATTTTTAGATTTGGCAATTTCCAAAATTTAAGGGGTGGGCCAACGTACCCCTCCCAAATTTTTCAAGGGGTGCATTAATATACCCATGTCTTATGAAAGGGAATGGACCCCTGTATACGCCCATATAACCATATAGGGTAATAACACCTCATCCAAGGGGATAAATTAGGTCAAAAAACCCCGAAATTTGACTTTTTGGCAATTTTTTACCCATGAAAGGGAACGACATAGACACCCAATACTGATAGAGGTACATACTGTGGTCCTAGGCTACCATACCAAATTTTTAGATTTGGCAATTTCCAAAATTTAAGGGGGGGTGGTCCTATGTACCCCTGCCAAAATTTAGGGGGTGGGCCAAGGTACCCCTGCCAAAATTTAGAGGGGGTGGTCCTAGGTACCCCTCGGTCATTGACCCCGGGCCAAGGTCATTGACCTTTGACCTATGACGTCACAAAAATGAGTTCAAGGTCAAATCGGGCATAACGGGGGGACTACTACTACAATAATATTATTTTGAATGTTATAAGGCTTAGTTTAGTTTTCTAAGAGCAGCAATTTATTTTATTTTGGACAATAATTTGATGGTGTTATGCAGTAAGTCAAGTCTACAACACTTTCGAATTAATAAATGCCAATTTTACTTGAGGGTTGTTTAGTGGTTAGAGCGTTGGACTCATGTCAGCGTGGTCCCGGGTTCGATTCCCGGCCGGTGCCTCCCTACTTTCGGCATGCACCCAGCGTCGTCAGGCAAACTGGGGAGTCATGTGAAAATAAGACGTGACGGCCACTAGGTCTAGAAAGCTCCTGACCACGTGCTCGCCAGTAGTTCAGCCGGTAGCTAATGGATGGCGCTGGAGCAGCCGTTACGTCAAGTGTTTCGGAATGGTTTGATTCGATTTTACTTCGAAACAGAATTTAAGTAAGAGTATCAAAATAGACCTAGATTGGGTTATTGAAAGACATAAACTTGTTCAAAGTGTATAGAAAAAGCATCTAAGAATTTTAGTTCTTTTCAAATTTGAACACTTGGGCAATGTACTATTCCTTCGTAAGCTGTATCTGCTTGAATAAATTGTGCACTAATGTGCACCAGGATAGTACACAATAAAATGCAACTGTGTCAATTTAACACAATGGCTCTGCGTTACCCGAATTATGTTAACGTTTGACACAAACATGTTAGTTCAACTCCTTCGCACCTAGGAGTGAAGTGTTACAATGGTAGTCGTTAAATCCACTGCCTGACATGATGAATCCTTTTTAATAACACACAAGTGGGCAGCTAGAAATACAGCTTTCAAATACTACTTTCACAAAAACATTTCTCTTATTAAAAGAACATGATTGTTATGAGGGATAATAAAGTATGCCTTAAATTATTTTTAAATGGCTATGATAAACACCGTCGATAACGAACAGGAATATAGTGCACATATGATAAACAGATGGTAGCATTTCTGCTCCCATAAATGTTATCACAAAATTCGTACGCGCTCAAAACTACTTTAGGGTCGGCGATTACAGAAAATATAGTAACTTGTTCGTTACTTAGTATAAATGTCTAATATACAGCGTAAAACTTTGATCATAGCAAGAACTTAACACAAAACTTAAATACATCATTCTGACGTCCTCTGGACCAGTGTCGTCAGATGGCGGGAACTTCTGGTTGAAACTGGGAAATTCTGCCAACTTTCCTTCCTTTTCATGTCGACTTCTCACTTCTTGTCTTCATCTCTTTGCACATGGAATAATACTGAATTGGAAGTGTCTTTAGATGTCAAAAGAACCAGAACCACAAGAGAGATTTACGAATCGAACCAAATGGAACTGATTGTTAATCGCGCCAATATCCATTTTCTGCGAGAAGAAAGAAGGTAAGGAGGGTTTATGACCCTTTGCTTACCATATTTATGATTGTCAGTCATTCACGTAATGTTAGGGTGAAGTGAGGGGAAGGATTTAATGCTTGGAAGTAGCACACACACACAATAGATAATTTCTCTCTATACCAAATAAACAACAGATAGAAAATTGAAGGATGACCCTATAATTGATTTCTCCTCCCGAATGTAAAGATGTACTTCTGATCGATTGTTCATAGTCATTTGATATAATTTGAAGTTATTAATATAATGATTAATTAATTAATAATTATTAATTAATTATATTCTTTCTTGGCGGAAAATTTTGGATCCGATTGAGAAATTTCAGTGCTTTGAGCGGGAAGTCTGTTTTCTGATTCTGACAACACTGCTCTGGACCCCAATTAATTAATTAAAAATTTGTTGCATTTGGAAAGCAATAGACAATTCTTCTTAACGTTCAAGAAAACCGCAAATTTTTTTAAAACAAGAGAAGCAATTTTCATTGGCAAAATTGCTTCAATTGCACTCATTGCATCAATTTTCGTTACCAAAATTAATATTTTATTGGCAAGAATAGAAAGATTTGTTCGAAAACTGGAATGTTATTACATTAAACCTTTGTTCACGCGTAAAACAACATATTTTGTGCCTTCCGTGCGGAAAACTAGGTTTCTGTTCCTAGTGGGAGGTCATGTGGCTCGGATCCCACGTTAAGCAATGGGTCTATGTCTTATATAGCCTCAATGCTCAAACAGACGCTAAAATCCAATATATCACATTTAAAATCAGAAGTACAGAACCAATGCCGTTCATATTTCTAAAGATTCTTAAGATTTAATATATACTAGCTGAACCTGCGCTCTCTACACAACGCATCATTCGCATATGAGCATGAATCTCCTTGTTATTCCTCACAACATCTGTACATGTCCCTTTACAGACAAAAGTTAAAGACGCCGTGGTAAAAATCGTAAAGGATACTATAAAAGGGAGATTCTCTCGATTATCTTATTAATATCTCGGACCGTTTGCAAGACTTGAGCCTACGTCCGGTTGAAATTTCTAATTCATGTATGATAAGTGTACTCTTTCTTCTTGCATGCAGTATGTAATAAGCAAATACACTACACACACAATTAATTATAATGTCAATCATATATGGTGTTCATTGGGCAAAACACTCCAAAATTGAAGATTCATCTTAGACTGGAAAAATTGTTATCCTTCCTTTTTCATTATTATTTGACCACGAAACAAACGCCTGATATATATACAGCCCAATATGCAACCATGTGTTGTGATGCATAATGCGTAGGATATGATGCTTTAGTTTTTTTATTATTTAAACACATCCAGTGTACCCGTAAAAATGTAATAAAGAAATAATGGCCATGTTTTTTTAAATATTCAATTAGAACTGGACAATCTACGCAAACTTTGTAATCGATCAGTGAAAACGTCATCTTTCTAGAGCCTGTAGTTTCCGAAATCTCAGTGTCGAAAGGATTGGCCACAAACATATAAACGTCCAGAAACATATAGTCTAAAAGAACTCCAATGGTAGGCAGCACAGTTCATTTACATTGATTTTGGAGAAGGCTTATTAAAATACAAAGGCTTTGAACAATAATTTTAAAACAAAAACTTTATGAAAAATATTTTGCTTTAAATTAACTAATTAACTATGTATAACTCGTAGGATATGATGCTTTTTTTTAAATTTCAGCACTTCCAGGTACTTCTAGAAATGTAATAAAGAACTAACGGCCACACTTTATTTTAAATATTCAATTAGAAGTGGACAATCTACACAAAATTTGAAATCGGCCAGTGAAAACGGCACGTTTCTAGCACTTGTGGTTTCCGAGACCTCATTGTTGAAAGGATTCGAAATAAACATGTAAACTTTTGTTCGGAGACAAACATATAAAACTAACATTTTAATATATAGATTGCTATAGGGAAAAAGTGATTTAAGTGTATCTAAAGGGTCACTTACAGCACTAAAAAATGAACTTTAAGTGAGCGGTCTATATTCCGCTTTGTTATTTACTTCTTTCGCCTAGCATTTTAAATTGCGGTTTGTCTTCTGATGCTGTGTATTCTGGCCAGTACAATAATAAAATTAAAATAACTATTATTGCTATTTAAATATCAAGCATATTCTTCATATTTATTTTTTGACAGCAATTTTAGCACAATATAATTACTAGTGAGATATTGGCAGAGACATGTGTTATCAAATCTCAAGCATACAATAAGAAGAGAATGTTTACATTCAAATAAAGCAATGCACTAGTTACGTTGCTCACAGACAAATGGCGTGTTCTTTGAACCATTATTTCTCAACGACAAATCGTGATAACCATTTCCTATGAACCACCCTATTCAGGCGAGTAAGTACTTCTTTTGTAGTATGCACAAGGGTGACCCCCGACCCAGCACTATTCAAATTAAATTTCCAAGCCAGGCTACCTACCCGATACTTTTATTTATTTCTTCAATGACCACAATTCTGCGTGATCTCTCCAAAAAAGATACGGGAGAGATCACGAGATGAACACCATCCATTCTCTCGAAGAAGAAACGAATGGATGGAGGTAGGTATTAGGTAGACTGGCCGCTTGAAGCGTGCCGACCACTTGGCCTCAGTATCTTCAGGGTCCTTCTCTCTCTCTCTCTCTACTCTTTCTCTCTCTCTCTCTCTCTCTCTCTCTCTCTCTCTGCATGCACACTCACACGCGCCATCCGTGACAGAGACACGACTGAAGTAAAACTCTCGTTCCTTGTAAGGCTATACGTATGCTATTACTCTTCTGTGGCGAACGTACAGAAGAGAACTTTAGAAACAGACTACCAGTTTCGCCCGCGGCAAGCCTTGTTTCGCCCGCAGACATGAAATTAGAAAGTATAATGAGAGTGGAAGACTTGTTTTCTTGAAAGTAAAATGGAGGAAATTCAATGCAAGAGTTGAAAAAGATGAAGAAGTAACACTACTACTACTACTACCATTGAATCTTCAGTTTGAAGTCACTCATAACTGCTGTAGGCCACTCGCGTGTGACAGATTGATTACACTATGTTTTACTTTCGTTCAAAAGAATACACTTTGCGGCCGACACAACTTACTGTGGTAATCGGTGGCGTATGGAAATTGTGGTGCTGATTCAAGTTGCAACACATAAATTTTCTCACGATGTTTTTATTTACCTTTCGGGTTTGCCATAATGTACATGAATCTTCATTATTATGCATTGTTTATTCATCGTTACAATTCACTTACGAAAACGTATAAACATGATTTGGGAATAAAAAAAAAAAGGAGTATATGATTGGTTTATTTGTAACATGTATGTTGTAATTCGTACGATCAAGATGCAGAAGATATATACAGAAAGAGCAAACTGCATCAAATCAAGATTAAAAGATCACTCGCCCTCTTTAACAGAAGAGTGACACAACTCGAAAATGACCCTTATCAACATATACAATCTTATTCAGAGACTCTTCAAGTGTGATTAATGTTCTACTAAATTATCGACTAATGGTGATTTTAACACGTTTTCTATGTTACCTACAATTTACATCGAAAAGGCTTATATATATGCTGTATCTTCGAGTTATATCAAAAGTTACGACTTTTCCACAGGAAATATTTCAGTTATACGTCTCACGATTACGTAGGCTAGGCTTAAGAGACTGTGATGATGAGAAACGAATGAAATGGGTGGAATGAAGGAAGTGGGAGGAAACGGGAGAATCCCGAGAAGATCCACGAAAAGTGTGTTTGTCCATCACAAAGTCCACTTGGCGCGAGCTGGGATCCAACCAGGGACTCCCATGCAACAGAGGTGAACACACTATCACTGAGCCACCGTGGCCCTCCAGACTCTAGAAGAAGGATTTTAGGATTTAGGATTTAGATTTCTGAACTTTCGTCATCTATGGCCATTTAGCTGTCACCTTTGAGGGATGATGTCCCTCGACGAGCACACTATCCGGGAAAAGGAAAGAAAGAGATAATTGGGGAAGGAAGGTAGTGGCCTGGGACCTATTAGTTATGTACCATCCCGGCATTTGCCTGGCGTGAATGAGGAAAATCCGGGAAAACCTCATTCAGAGTGGCTGACCTGAAAAAGTGTTTTACACTTTTTTCACAGAGTGCCCCCACCGGGAATCGAACCTGGGACTGCTCGTATCGAAGGTGAGAGCGTTAGCGACTACGCTACGCGGAGCCATTGACATTAAGAGAAAACAAAAATAAAATGAAATGAAATAAAAACCTGTCAGTTTAACGTTTCACGGTTATGCCCTGTTATACTAAGGGAGATAGGTGATTAAGGCAAATGAATGATGATGGAAAAAGTGGCGAAATAAGAACATGGGAGGAAACGGAAGTACGTGGGAGGAAACGGAGGAAATGTGAGAGAAAATTCATGAACACTACATGATGTTATTCAACACAAACTTACTGTACTTGGTTGAGGACCGAACCAACGACTCCATGTATATACTTATCCTGTCTATCAGCGTCCGTCTATCCAGGAACAAAAAGTATCAAGAAATACTTCAAAGATCACCATTTATTTGGCCAGGATGTGGTAGGTTAAGGTCTTCAAACGGGAAGTGATACAAATCAACCATTTCCGCTTTTAACATTAATCAATATAGAGCAAAAACTAAAATTTATAGTGAGAAACGATTTCCTGCGACCGATTAAGTGTTCCAAAAATGCAAAATAATCTCCATCTTTAACCCTCTACTGAAACAGAAATGGTAGAAATCTATTACAACTTCCAGTTTCAATATTGATCTATATAGAGAAAAAAGCAATAAGCGATAACGAAAAGCATTTGTTTTAATCTATTTAACATTCTAAGAATAGGTACCACTTTCTCTCTTAACCCTATATTTAAACCGAACTGGCAGAAATCAACCATTTCCGGTCTTAACGTTGATCACCATAGAAGAAAAAACGGTACTAGATAGCGAGAAGAAATCAGTGAAAAAGCAAAAACAAACACAGAATTGAATTTCTGAAAAAAAATCAGAAACAACAAGAAAGTATCCCAGATATGGTTTATGTTTTTAAAAACAATGAAAGTGAATTCAAAATGTCGGATTTCAAAATGGCGGCCAGCAACATCACTTTTCTCCTAGCTGTACTACTAACCTACAGTAATACTTCTGCAATTCGTTTAAAATCCTGTCTTTTATTCGGGTGTTTCCACACTTTTGGACCACCCTGTATATGAAGCATAAGTATGAATCCATCCTTTTATCTCAGAAATAATTGAATGATTTATTGAACTCACGGAGTAGCATTAAGAGACAAATATTTTAGTAAAATAGTGTAACTGTGTCAGTAATGTGTGTACTAAAAATGAAATGGTTAGATTTTGTTCCAGGGAATTATCATTTAAATATTAAAAAAGAAAAAAAAACTCTAAAACTTAAGTTATTCACATGTGTTGAAAGCTAAAGATTCATTTTATGTGGGAGCATTGGCCGTATAAATTTATATAGTTACACCCCACTTATAGAGACCATTAATTTTTATATATTTTCCCCTTGGTGTCTTTTTCAAACATATTGACAAGGCGTAACAATTAAGGATAAAGATAGTGTGTGTGAAGTAAGTACTTTTACTGCTATATTAAGCTTATAATGTACTCAAAATTTTGTAATTTTACGAACACAACTCACTTTATAGCCTGGCAACAGAAAGTGCTTTTTAACTAGCAGAAAGGCGTTTCCTGAACTAAAAACCTGGTACCAATTCACTTTTATCCCAAAACTAAAGAAAAAAACACGTTCATGCTTCTTTATTGAAGAAAGTATTATTTTCTTGTCTGCAAATTTGAATTAAAGCCTACCCCCCCCTTAGAAAAGCAGTATAATTTCAGGCAATGATGAAATAGGTAAGCAGGGCCGCGGTGGCTTAGTGGTAGAGCGTTCACCTCTGATGCATGCAGTTCTTGGTTCAACCTCAGCTCGCGCCAAGTGGGCTTTCTGGTGGACAAACACCGAGTATGTGGGTTTTCTCTGGGTTTTCCCGTTTCCTTCCACTTCCTTCATTCCACCATTTCATTCATTTCTCATCATCACCGTCTCCTTTAGCCTAGCCCGCATAAACGTGGGACGTAAAACTAAAATATTTCATTTTCATTTTTATCTAGAAAATCCACTACACGGAAATAAATTTCATGAAACAAAAAAGTATGTTATTTTTTCCCAATGAAGATCCTTCATTCCAGATAATCGTGTTTTCTTGTATTCTTAGTACTGGTTGCGTACTTCTACAGGCAACGTAATTTTGATATTCGAAACAATAGAGCCCGGCATATCAAATCTAATCATATGCCGCTTTATGCAGAGTCGTTTTGACGTATGATTAGCATCATATTAAAGGCCTAGCTACTACAGGAGACATATGTTAGTCGAACTCTTTAGTATGGCAGTAGTCACGTGTCAGAACGACTCTGAATAAGGCCCATGGAATCTTGATATCTTTTTGCTTCAATATGGAGATTTAAAAAGGAATTAGGCATTCAGATAGAAAACAGTGATTTCTTGTTTACGTTCCTAACTCAAAATGATACAAAAATATGCATAAAATTGAAAAAAAAAAAGCTTGCACCAAAACAAACGTTTGAGTTTTACGTCCCACGTTATGCCGGTTAGGCTAAAGGAGACGGTGATTATGAATAATGAATGAAATGGTGGAATGAAGAAAGTGGGAGGAAACGGGAGAACCCCGAGAAAACCCACGCACACGGTGTTTGTCCACCACAAAATTCACTTGGCGGGGGCTGGGATCGAACCCGGGACCCCAAGCACCAGAGGTGAACGCTCTACCACTGAGCCACCGCGCCCCCATGCACCAAAACAATTTAACATGAAACCATTTGTATAACTTTCACAGTGTAAATATATCAAATTTTATCTCCCAATGTATTTTTGTTACACGACTTTATTAAATTTGCTTTCCTCGTTTGGGTCTAATTTTGGCATCAAATTTGAATCATTTTGTTCAATAAAGAAGCATTTGTACAGTACAGGGTGGCCCAAAATTAGGTATACAGTACCGTACTGACCAGCTCGTTGCATTTTATATCATTTCTTATTGTTATCCACCAGGTAGACTTAGTTTCTTTATTATTTGTTCTTAATGTGTTTTTACTTACATCTTAATCTCGAAAGAGCCGAAGCAAATAAACCCATAAACTAAAATGTTAACCTTGATCAATGCAGCGGTGTATACCTACTTTTGAGCAACCCCGTATATTCTATTTGACGTATGGCAAGATAGCCCCCCCACTTTAGAAAATTGAAACAACGACTAGGTCATTCGTTTGTACTACGTTTGTACCGTTTGTACCGAAAATATTTTCGTTTGTACCATTTTCCTTATAGGGTTACTTGAAAGGTCGACTGGGGGGGCTATCTTGGCGCCAAATAGCCCCCCCGTATCACAGCACAAAAATTTGAAATACACCATTCGAAAGCAAATCGTTTGTACCGTTTGTACCGAAAAAAGTTTTGTTTGTACCCTGATAGTTTTCGAAAAACATAGGATGACATTTGGGAGGGCTATCTTGGCGCCAAGATAGCCCCCCTATCACAGCACAAAAATTTGGAATACACCATTCGGAGGCAAATCGTTTGTACCGTTTGTACCGAAAAAAGTTCTATTTGTACCCTGATAGTTTTTGAGAAACAGGGGATGACATTTGGGGGGGCTATCTTGGCGCCAAGATAGCCCCCCCCCGTATCACAGCACAAAAATTTGAAATACACCATTCGAAAGCAGATCGTTTGTACCAAAAAAGTTTTGTTTGTACCCTGATAGTTTTCGAGAAACAGGGGATGACATTTGGGAGGGCTATCTTGGCGCCAAGATAGCCCCCCGTATCACAGAACAAAAATTTGGAATACACCATTCGGAAGCAAATCGTTTGTACCGTTTGTACCGAAAAAAGTTCTATTTGTACCCTGATAGTTTTCGAGAAACAGGGGATGACATTTGGGGGGGCTATCTTGGCGCCAAGATAGCCCCCCTGTATCACAGCACAAAAATTTGAAATACACCATTCGAAAGCAAATCGTTTGTACCGTTTGTACCAAAAAAAGTTTTGTTTGTACCCTGATAGTTTTCGAGAAACAGGGGATGATATTTTGGGCGGGGGGCTATCTTGGCGCCAAGATAGCCCCCCCCCCGTATCACAGCACAAAAAATTGGAATACACCATTCGAAAGCAAATCGTTTGTACCGTTTGTACCAAAAAAAGTTTTGTTTGTACCCTGATAGTTTTCGAGAAACAGGGGATGATATTTTGGGTGGGGGGCTATCTTGGCGCCAAGATAGCCCCCCCGTATCACAGCACAAAAATTTGGAATACACCATTCAAAAGCAAATCGTTTGTACCGAAAAAAGTTTTGTTTGTACCCTGATAGTTTTCGAGAAACAGGGAATGATATTTTGGGCGGGGGGATATCTTGGCGCCAAGATAGCCCCCCCGTATCACAGCGCAAAAAATTGGAATACACCATTCGAAAGCAAATCGTTTGTACCGTTTGTACCGAAAAAGTTTTGTTTGTACCATGATAGTTTTCGAGAAACAGGGGATGATATTTTGGGCGGGGGGCTATCTTGGCGCCAAGATAGCCCCCCCGTATCACCGCACAAAAGATTGGAATACACCATTCGAAAGCAAATCGTTTGTACCGTTTGTACCGAAAAAAGTTTTGTTTGTACCCTGATAGTTTTTGAGAAACAGGGGATGATATTTTGGGCGGGGGGCTATCTTGGCGCCAAGATAGCCCCCCCTGTATCACAGCACAAAAGATTGGAATACACCATTCGAAAGCAAATCGTTTGTACCGTTTGTACCGAAAAAAGTTTTGTTTGTACCCTGATAGTTTTCAAGAAGGAGTGGATAGCATTTGGGAGGCTATCTTGTACAAGATAGGAACCCTAATATGTACTTTTTCCATGCCCATTAATAAGTAGTATGTGCCTATTCATGTGAATTTATGTGTATTTAGAACTCTTGTTGTACATATCCAAATAAAAAAAGACTTGTTGGGAATAACGCAACGTTAAAATTGAATCGGCGAGTGGGAAAGCAGTGTGAGTTCTAAATAAGCCATTTTGAGTTAAATTCGAAAATAACACTAAAGATGTAGAACTACAAGTTGTAATGAAGAGCAGTACAATTTGGAAGACCTCACACGTTATAGAAGATTGCTGTAATGTCGACTGTACATTTGTGGCATTAACAAACGAAAGTTCTTTCTTCAAATATCTCAAAATGCGTTTTGTGGACTAGTACTTTTTTCCCGCTCAACGATTCAATTAAATTTTCTCTATTTGTGCCCTTTTCCGTAAATAAATACCGTAAAAAGGATAACAAAGTGTGTACAAATTTAGAAAGAAACTGGATTTACAGAAATAATCTTAAACAAAGAAAACTAAAAGATGAAATGTTTGCTCACCTAAACTGCGTCCTTCCACGTTTCAGCTTTACACCAACTGAAGAAATTAACTGTTTACATCAGTCACATTAACGGCTCGAGAAGTTTGCCGCTTTCATAGACAATAGACGAAACCAAATAGGCCATTGCTGAATAATACGTATTTACTTAAGGAAAAGGGCAGAAATAGACAAAATTGAATTGCATCGGTGAGTGGGAAACCACTACTAGTCAACAAAACGCATTTTGAGATATTTGAAAAAATAACTTTCTTTTGTTAATGCCACAAATGCACAGTCGACATTATAGCATTCTGTTATAACGTGCAAGGTCTTGCAAATTGCACTGCTCTTCATTACAACTTGTAGTTCTACATCTTTAGTGTTATTTTTGCCTTTACTTCAAAATGGTTTACCTTGGACTCACACTGTTTTCCCACTCGCGGATTCAATTCTAACGTTGAGTTATTACGGAAAAACTCATTTTTTATTTTGATATGCACAACCAGAATTCTAAACACATCAATTCACATGGATAAAGATATAATACTTATTAATCGACATGGAAAAAATACACATTAGGGGGCCTATCTTGCGTACAAGATAGCCCTCAAATTTCATCATCTGCTTCTCGAAAACTATCAGAGTACAAAGAAAACTTTTTTCGGTACAAACGGTACAAACGATTTGCTTTCGAATGGTGCATTTCAATTTTTTGTGCTGTGATACCTGGGGGGCTATCTTGGCGCCAAGATAGCCTCCCGCCCCAACATATCATCCCATGTTTCTCGAAAACTATCAGGGTACAAACAAAACTTTTTTTCGGTACAAACGGTACAAACGATTTGCTTTCGAATGGTGTATTCCAATTTTTTGTGCTGTGATACGGGGGGGCTATTTGGCGCCAAGATAGCCCCCCCAGTCGACCTCTCAAGTAACCTTATAAGGAAAATGGTACAAACGAAAATATTTTCGGTACAAACGGTACAAACGTAGTACAAACGAATGACCTAAACATTGTTTCAATTTTCTAAACTGGGGGGGGGGGCTATCTTGCCATACGTTTCTATTTGAAGGGTGTAAATGTGAGTTCTGTTCGAATAATTAAAACATTTTGGGTATCTTGTAAGGTTAACATAGGAGTAAATGTATTGTGTTCGTACCATTTCTTTCTTCATTATTATGTCTTGTCAATATGTTTAAAATATGCTTAAAATAAATTTTAATGATCTTTATAAATACTTACTTCAACTATGCTTCCACATAAAATGAGACTTCATTTTTGGATTGTTAATAATTAACGTTTTAGTTTATACTGACGTTGTACAGTTGTTGTCTATCCACATTTTATGTTTTGTTCATTTTTTTTTTATTTATTTATTTTGTAAAACTAAATGTATATACACAATTCCTCTTTCTCAAAAGTCGTATGAGTATAGCACTAATATTGACGATCCTGGAGATCTCCCTCGTGGCTAAGCGATTAGCGTACGTACCTTTGGTGTGGGAAACCCGGGTTCGATTCCCGGTGGGAGCTCGTGTGGTTCGGATTTCACGTTAAAACTGTAGGTTCAGGTCTCATATAGCCTTTCTGCTGAAAGGAACGCTAAACTGACGTCAAATTAAATCAAATTAAAGAGCCTGGAATCCATAAAGGTTCAGAACCAATATTAAAAATAATATTCTTTTCTGTGCAGGTAAAGTTTAAGGTAACCTATGATTTCAGTTTGAACGTTGTTGTTTGACAATTGAGAATATTATGTATGGGTACTTTCAGCCTGAGTTTAGAAAAAAAAAATACAAAACCAAAGTGTACTTTAAGAAAATCCTGTAATTAAAGCTAGAAAACGGAATTTATAGTAAGAAATTAACGTTTCTAAAATGCTATTGAATTTTCCTACCTCCATCCACCTGGGCAGATACGATATACGACAGTTGTGGTGCCAGAAGTTATTGAAGCTATTAGCGACAGAAAAAAATAACAAAAAAGTGTGTTATTTGAATATGAATAGCAATGTTGTGTATTGTAAGGACTACAGCGTACACGTGTCACCAGTTATTTTGCCAAAAGTTGTTTGACTATTGGCCACTATTTGTTTTCCTTCGAGTCTCACCTTGCCGTTCAACAGCTGCCTTTGGTTCAAGCATTCAATCTAGTTTCTTTTTTTCTTTTTTTTTCTTATGTCAAAACGGTAACAGCCGGTTTTCCGTCCCTGAGACAGTTTCAATGTCTCCTTTGAGCTTTTGTTAGGGATGAAAGGGGTGATATAAAAAAAAAAGTAGCATGTGCAGATACAAACTTAAAAGGGCTGTTTTTCTTTCCTACCCTAATGGTACGAAGAAAGGGTTTTTCTTACTAAACTCAAACGATAAGACACACTAAAGAATTTTGCGAGCACTTTGTGAAGAATTTCAAATGTAAGTTGAGTGGGCGTTATCTAGATCTTTGGATTACGTCAGCTCTAATTCTATATACATAAAAAAGTCAGTGACTATGAATCATAATGATCAGCTCATACATTTTGTCTTTCATCTCTGTATGTTTCTTTCTTGTTAGAACCTTATCACATTGCTTCTACACGTGTTCTAACACCTGGAAGTTTTCTTCGAATCAAAATCGACAAAAGAAGAAACTAGATACTTTTTTTTCTCACAATTGCATCATTGTATTTGAAAGAACAAATTACATAAGTGAATATATCAGATCTATGGAGGATATAAACGACATGAAATTCGAATTATACATCTCTATAGAGTGGTGTTGCAATCATTATATTGTACAAACTGTATGAAAATGTTACAGAGTAAATGAATCACAGTTTTAATAAATGTGCGTACGTTATGGAAGATGATGTATGATGTAATTTATTTTTATGATAGTGTTGTCATAATATGTAGCTTCGAAAATTTTGGAACACACTAGACGTACTTTTTGGATCAAAAGATTCTATATATTTGAATAAGAAAATCTTGTAAGCCTTATATCTGGAGAACTACGTATAGTGCAGCCAAACCCAAACTACAGTTAACTCAGTATGATGTGCTTATTCTTTAACAAAATACGAAAAATTGATTTAGAGTCCGTTTCAAAATTTTGTGGCTCCTGTTCCAAAAACTAATTATTGGTCAAGATCGCAATATTTTGATCCATTGTTTTATCATTCCTAAAATTCTTGTTGCTTAATTATTCTAGCAACATCACAAAATTACTCTACATTAAATTCTTATGTGGTCTTCGAATGTAATATGGGAAAAAGTGAAAGAGTTATTTTAATGGGTTAATTGTTACAGTATAAATTTATTATTTTTGTATTTAATTACTACCCAACAAATATTTGAATATATATATATATATATATATATATATATATATATATATATATATATATATATATATATATATATATATATATATATATATATATATATATATATATATATATAAAGATATTTAATCACTAACTTATAAACAAGAATGTTATTATTAATTACGTAAAAACATGTAAAAGCTTCAATTTGAATACATCAATACCAGCCTGGTTATAATCAATGTCTATCTTCAATACGAATCTGTTAACTTTTTCTCTGCGTCCTTTAAATATTAGCATAGCAAACTTGAAAACAGTTTTAAAAAAGAAAAGTGTTTGTGCGCTTTTGAATTCTCGTAATTAGTTTCTGGAAGTGGATTGATCAATGGTGGGTAACTTTAATTAAGGTAAACAGTGTATACCCAAAGATAAAACCCACACATTACATTATTATTTCTTTTCTCTTTTTATTCTGAACGATTTTTAAAATCGCTCTTTTGCTTTCCTTTCTTGACATTAGATCTGATTAGTTGTTGCGAGTCCTCATACTGTCACTAGAATGCAGAATAATAGCTTAGCCCTGTTCTCTAGCGTCATTCTTTGGTACTGCTTTCGGGTCTGGAAGCAATTCTTCACATTGCCACCGATAAAGTATGTGATCTGTGATATTGCTTACCCTACCGAAAGTTAAAACAGAAATACTGCAAAAAAATATCAGATCTTGTCATCATTTATTTTTTTTTATTTTATTTTATTTTTTATTTATTTATTTATTTATTTATTTTTTTTTACAAAAACTACAATCATTTATAAATTTTCTTTAAATGTATAGAATATACTTTCAATGTATGGGAGGAAGGTATGAAATTGTAGTTCCTGATTATTGCAGTGGCATCAAGAAGTTTGTGAAATGGAGTCAGAGTTAGAGGTAATTTGACTGCATAATTTCTGATCTTCAGGACTCTAATTTTGCTTCTCAAACATACGAAAATAAAAAGTTGATTGTGCGGAATGCTCGTCCAACTCCTCAGCTTAATATTTCCACTAAACTGAAAACGTGTATTCGACAATTAATATTACAATTGGGAAGGTCAACGGAAGAAGGGCCTATCCCACAATTTTGTGATTTGGAGAGAAATGTATAGTTTTAATGTAGAAAAATGTATGTTACGTAGGTAGTTTAGTTTGTAGGAGTAGATATTCAACACTATTGCATATCGCACAACGCATTTAGTCCAATGAGTAACAATAGATGACGCCAGTTTACACTTCAGGCACAAAACTCATGTTTGATGGAGGAGTGAGATTGGCCCTTCTTCCACAAAGCCCTTCAATTGTTCATGGTTATGTGATGGTTCTTCTACAAAAAAAAAAAAAAAAAAAAAAAAAGTTGCAATTTTTTTGAACGATAAGAATATTTAGAGCAATGGAGAATATAACCATATTAATAATATACACAAAGCTTTTAAAAATGCACTCTTTCTCAACGTCAACTGCAAGCAGTAATTATGGAAAAAAGCTTTCGGAAAATCCAAACGATCATATTTTGATGATCAATGGAAAACAAGTGTTCAGCAACACAAGGAGCACGTTCGTAAAACCAGAGACATTATGAAACGTTTCACTGATGTTCCTTTCTTGGAAAAACACGAACAGGCTTTCAGAGGTCAAAATGAGAGTACAAATTCTTCAAATAGAGGAAATTACAATACGTATAACTGCTAACTCTAGTTAGCAAATACGATCTATTATGACGCAGCCAAGTAGAAAATTCTAATGCGTTCAGTGGATTACGTAATATAATTCAGAATGATTTACTAGAATATGTTTCTAATGTGCTGCTTTCATATATAAAGCAATAAATTTGTAACACTAGCTTTGTTTCGATAATTCTAGATGAAGCTACCGATGTAATTTTTCTCAGCTCTCTTGTGTATTTCATTTGCGCAGGTAAGATGGCACAGCTGAGGAAAGATCTATGGGATTCGTTAACGTTTCTGAAAATCGTCAGCTGAAACTCTTTACAACATTACCCACCAAACATTGATGGATACAACGGTGCTCAAAAGTTAGTAGCACAAAGGTATGATGGTGCGGTAAATTTTTCGAGTCATTTGAATGCACCTCAGGCTAAGTTAGAACATCATGACCTACTGCCATTTTTGTCTATTGTTTTGCTCACAAATTAAACTTCTTATTGGCTCAGCAGACCTCTAACATCATAGATTGCAAATTGATCTTCCTGACATTAAATGGATTAGCAGCATTTGTTCTGAGTCCACAAAGAGGAGTCATGCATTGGATACTGAAATTAGGAGGCGGCTGCTCAAAGTGTCTGTTACGCGCTAGAACTAATTCTAGTTTAGTTAGTACCTTATCAGAATATCACATGGACCTTGTTTCATTATTTATTTTTGAAAAAAATGACAGGTTGAAGTAAAAAATGAGATTAATAAGCATTAATGATTTTAGTCTCACTAAAAGACTTTGAATTCAATCTTATATTGAAGATATTTTCAAGCATTTTCCCTCTGACTGATGTGATGTTTTCCATCTTGTAAAAGAAATCCTATGGCATAGGTTTTGTATTAGTAAATAAAAGGACTGAATGCTGAGCTTGAAGAAAGACGTGAACAATTTGAAGACTATTGGGAGAAGACAGCACATGAAGCAAAATACGTATGCAAGCCAGAGAGAAAGAGATTAAGATTAAATGATGATCTTGCTATTAAGATGTCTCATAAACACCAATTCACAAGGCCGGGACAGACTTAAAAGCTGAGCACTAATCTCTACTGAAAGAGATCTAATTTCAAAACTATGGAAAGATGCAAACTGCTGTCATCAGGTCATTAGAGATTTTGGCAAGAAAGCTCGAAGGATTGAGGCTCACTTCAAGTAGTTCTAGTTTCAGGCAACAAAAAATAGGACATAAACGTGTGAAATGCATACGTGGTTTGTATACAAGTGTACCATCACCATTTTTATTCTACGCCATAAAAGGAAAATATTATGATATTTCTCATCTTGTTGTGATCAAGTGGTTTACGGGAACTGAAACTTTGACAATTGCCCTCGTGCTGCAAAAAAAAGTTACCTAAAAGTAAAAGACAGAGGCAGAAAGCGTCTACAAAGACGAGGTAATGAGGTTACAATGAAAGAAAAGAGAGAAAGTGTCTACAAAGACAAAATGATAAAGTTGCAGAGAAATACAACCGGAGAGTTCAAGTTAGATAATTTGAGTTGAGTTGATTTTCAGTTTAATTTCCCTTTCAGCAGCGAGGCTATATGAGAAGGGACCTACTGATTAACGTGGAATCCGAATCACATGAGCTCCCACCGGGAATCAAACGCGGGTCTCCCACGCCAAAGGCGCGTACGTTAACCGCTTAGCCACGAAGGAGCTCACAAGAGTTAAAGTTAGAAGGCGTCTACAAAGTAAAGATGATCAGGTTACAGTGAACGAAACGTGAGGAATTGGAACCAGAAAACTTTCACTTAAACAAGATAAAGTTAAGGTGAAAATAAAGGATAGAGCCGAAAAGTGCCTATAGATACAAAGTGATGAGATTAAGGTAAAAGTAAAGGAGAGAGAGACAGAGACAGGAAGCGTTTACAAAGAGAAGATAATGATGTTACAGTGAAAAACAGTAAGTGCCAGAAAGTGCTTATGAAGGTAAGTTGATGATATTACAATGAAAGAAAGAATGGATCCTAAGCTACGAAAGCCTAAACAGATATGTTAATAAAGATACTGTTAAAGAAGATGAGAAAGATAGAGCCAGGAAGTGTCTACAAAACAAGTTGGTGATGTTACGGTGAAAGAAAAGGAGAGAGACAGTGGCAAAATTGTCTACAAGGAAAAGGTGATGAGGTTACGATGAAAGAAAAGGAAAGAGCCAAAAGGGTCTACAAAAAGTGATGAGACTGCAGCCAAATACAAGAAAGTAGCCAAAGGTTGAAAGCGTCTGCTTTGACAAGATGGGGTTAGAGTAGAAATAAAGGTTGGAGCCAGAACGTGCCTACAAATAGAAGATAATGAAGATATGATGAAAGAATAAAAGAAAGCCGGAGCTAGAAAGTGTCTACAAAGACAAGATAATGAGGTTACGTTGAAAGAAAGTAGAGAAATAGAAACAGATAGCGTCTAGAAAGACAAACTGAGTAAGTTACGGTGAAAGAAACGGAGACAGTCAGAGACAGAAGTGTCTACAAAACAAGGTGATGCGGTTATGATGAAAAAGAAAAGTATAGAGACAGAAAACATGTACAAATACTAGGTGAATACTAGAGGAAGTTATGTGAAAGAAAAGGAAAAGTACAGATACAGAAAATGTCTACAAAGAGAAGGTGATGAAGTTATGGTGAAACTAAACGAGAGAGAGATAGAACCAGAAACTTCTAAATAAACAAGATGAAAATAAAGGATAGAGCCAGAAAGTGTCTGCAAGAACAAGCTGACGAGATTGCGTTGAAAGAAAGGGAGAAAAACAGAAAGAGTCTACAAAAAGGTGTTGAGGTTATAGCTAAAGAGAAGTGAGTCAGAGAGAGAAAAAAACTATAATGTGAAGGTGAAGTTATAGTAGATGAAATATATAGAGCCGGAAAGTTTCTACAGATAAGGTGATGAGGATACGTTGAAAGGAGAAGATAGAACCGGAAAACATCTACAGAGGCATGGTGATCAGGTTACGGTAAAAGAAAAGGGGAGAACCTAAGCAGAAAGTGTCTGCTTAGACAAAGTGATGAGGTTGCGGTAAAAGAAGAGGAGAGAGATAGTAACTGAAAGGTCCACAATGTGAAGATGAAGAGATTGTACTGAAAGAAAAGGAAACTTCTGTGGATAGAATGTGCAGTACAAAGTTGAATGGAGAGACTTTTGTAGCGTCCGCAAATATCATTCAATATCGCCCTCCCCCCCAATTTTTTCTTTTCTTTGCATTTTATTGTAACTGAATTCGCTTCTCATTCACTTCTTTTAAACTCCGAATTCTGTTGGGAAGTTTTGCTGTTATGAAGCCAGACATTCTGTCTGCCTTCACGTCTCGCCATCGAGTTCCCCCTTTCTGACCTGTAGGTCAAGAGCAGTTAAGATAAACATTCTCCCATATTGGTTCTATACAGAAGCCTGGTTCTTTTTCTATATTTATGTAATCTTTTAACAAGTTAGATTATTATTATTATTAGTGGTAGAATACTGTTAAGAAAACCCATATAGTTTTGAGTATCTTTTAAATGTCATTTTCTGCTTCTAAAAAGAAGATTCTTTTTCGTTCTTCGGAACATTAAATATATATGTATGTCTCTGGTCGAAAACAAGCAGATAAACTGTCGAAGGGTCTTGAGTTCATTATGTATAAAACCTTTCAAGTTTATTACTTGAAATCTTTTACGTTTAGTATATGTTTTATAGTTTAAGATACTGTTTGTATAATTCTCTGTAAAATCTAGATGTAACATCATTCTTCCAGAGAAAGGGGCTCACACACCTAAACTCAAGGACTACACATCACACGCACACGCATGCGCACACACAAAATCTTATCTTTTGCCTGGCTCCGCCCAAGGCACCTTGTTCTAGCCAATCTAGATGTTAATGGCATGGCTTGTTCCAATAGCTAGTATCTCCACCCCTCAGAGTGGAACGCTTCCGAGCTCTTATGCACCCGAAACCGTGTGCAAAACCAATAATCTTCCTTTTCAGGATACTGGTCCCCCTCGGGCTCCGCCCTAGGTACTTTTTAGATCTACACGCATGCTCAACCTCTGACCTTACGGTCTTGGTGCAACGTTTGCTCACGTTACTATTTTGCACACAGACCGTAAATTGGTGCCGGTTGCACCTCCGATCGAGGCCCTTAAAAACGCATGTTTTGGGCTCTCTCATCGGACAACGTCCCTCTCCTGAACCCCTCAGAGACGTGCGGCCTACGAGGAGTACGCAATTCGTTAGGTACGTCTCAGTTCAGGAACTTATCACGAAGAAGTCTCTAGTTGTCCATCCCTCTGCCTTCCAACCTCTCTGCCTCCACGGAGGCCTGCCTACTCACTCTCTTGGTTACCTACCTCACTCTCTTGGTTTACCCAGTACTTGGCAATCTGTTTCTGAAAGCTCGATGGCTCAGCCAGGGGTCTCCCATAATTGCTGGTCGGCTTAGGAAACTGACGGTCAAAGTAGTACCCTACCTAATCCTCACGGTAACTTGGCAATCTGTTTCTGAAAGCAAGACGGTTCAGCCAGGGTTCTCCCATAATTGCTGGTCTGCTTAGGAAACTGACGGCTAAAGTTACCTCCTTCCGAACTTGGCAATCTACTTCCGCAAGTTTCGCTTCAGCCCGGACTCGCTCCAGAAACTGCTGGCAAGCTTAGGAAATTGACGGCTAAAGTTCTGTCGCACCCCTATTTGATGTGTGTTTTGACAGACTCTAAGTTTATTGCTTAGCTGGCCTAAACACACGGGTAATCAAATAGTTACACCCTGTTTGATGTCTGTTCGCAGACCGGTAGATCAAACGGTAAACCCTTACACCTTCCTTGTTTGATGTCTGTTCGCAGACCGGTAGATCAAACGGTAACCTTAATTCCTTCTGGTAACCAACTTTGTTTGATGTCTGCTTAGCAGACCGGTAGATCAAACGGTAACCTTTACACCTACCCTGTTTGATGTCTGTTCGTAGACCGGTAGATCAAACGGTAACCTGTTCCTAACCTCTGGTAACCTACCCTATTTGATGTCTGTTCGCAGACCGGTAGATCAAATAGTATACCTCTTACCTACCTACCCACTAGGACTGATTCGTGCCCTCCCAGTATAGTGCAGTTTTGTTTTATTTGTGAACAGTGCTCTTTTAAACAGTGAAGTTATTTAGTGAGTTTATTTTTTGAGAACTATCTTTTGGAACACCGCCACGTAAGTTAAACTCTTTTATAAATACACACAGTACTTACACTATCGCCCCGGCTCTGGTTCTTGTAATTTGCTTAGAGCCAATAAACTGCAGGCTTACTGCAAGGAACATATTTGTCGAGTTTTGTTTCAAGAGATATCCCAAAGGATTCTTTGGTTATCAAACCTTAATCAGGATAACGATTCCATTGTTTCCACTAGAAATTAAGTCTTGGCCCAGGCCAACGCTACCGTGTAATACTAAGATTCTTCAGACTGTTTTGTTAGCTGAGTTCCTGTTTCCAGTATAACTTTGCCGCTCGAGTTATAGTTAGTGTTTTGCAGAAACTTTGGTTGACTAATTAGAAGTATTTTGGTAAATTACAAAACTCTCTTGTGTGGGTGCCGGTCTACGCAAACGCCTACCGCCGGCCCGCCACACTTTATTTGAATATCTTTTAGCGATTCCATGAGAGCCAAAATAATCGATTTGCTATAAATGTGCATGTATGTTACATAAAAATTAAGTATCGAACTTTACAACATGAAAAACTAAAAACTCTTGAAAGAAAGTTGTTTGTTTGTTTCATTTATAATGATTCTTATTTACATAAATACCTCTTACGTTTGTTTCCACATGATGAGTTTCTTTTCTTATGAATTCTGTATCAAACAATAATTTAACGTTATTAAACATTAAGAGCTGAATATTAGCACAGAGAACAAACACGTGTTTCCCTTTCTAACAATAATTATCTGAATGGTTGAATTAAGTCTCATTCTAAATTTAATACTTCCGTTGTTTACTCAATAAGAATACAATTTTATGTTTGCGTGACCTAGTAACTCATTTAAAAAAAATCAAAGTATACAGAAGAGTACAAGTCAGATAGTGCATGCTTTTCCATTATTTTGTTTCCGCGTTTTGATTCTGCTTATCTTCATGGCTATAAGTTAAGTAGTTCCTTTGAGTCTTCTTAAATTTATGAAGTGACCCGTGTATATTAGGAAAAAGACCTTGGGACGACGGTATGTAGAGAAGTCAGTTGATATAGAGTTTGGCATGTTTAACAAATTTCCTAATAGTTACAGATAGCACCATCGAAGCCTACATGTGAAATGGAATGGAAGTGAAGCATTTCACAGGCTGATGAGCATTTCTCGTGTGGTTACTTGTGTCCATAAACACAATGGAACGACCTAATTGTGTGATGTCAAGTATAAGACCTTTTGATAACACTATAATTTACGAACTACCATATCTGTTTGAGCATGAGAGCAAATTAGTGCAATATAAGCTTCTAAAATTCTAGTCACTACGTTTATGTGAGGAAATAAAAATGAATTGCTTAGGTTATAGTTTGGAATACACGGTATATATATATATATATATATATATATATATATATATATATATATATATATATATATGTCTTATTATTATCATTATTTTTATCACCAGAGTTCTAACACGACAGTAAACATGAAAGTTTCACTGTTTATAATTATACATGAATTTATAGCAATACGTAATGATAATAATAAAATATTATAAATGATTTCACACATAAAGTGTTTTTGAAGTATATTAAATATACAAACATATACATCGGATGTTCTAAAAATGGCGCCCACACACTACAGGGCACAATTCTATAAGTCAAAATAAAGCAATATATATCATAGGCGCAGAAATATTTATACAAAGAGGAAACTAGATCCAGTTGGCTAAGGATAGAAGTCAGTGGAGAGCTTTTGTGAACGCGGCATTGAACCTCCGGGTTCCATAGGTCATAGAGTTTTATATATATGGGACCTTTTCGAAAAAGTGACACAAGTCAAAAAACCTTAAGGTCCAAGCTCGTATCCCTCACGAGAAAAGTGACAATGCGAAATTTGTCATCTTTTTTTTTTTTTTTTAATACATACTGATTTTGTGATAATTTCAAAGCCATATTTACAACACTTTTGCACATAAAAGAACAAATCATTGTGATTATAAAATAACTTTAAAACAAGCTACGAGCTATGTCATTTTTCTCGCCAGGGATACGAGCCTAGACCTTAAGGTCTTTTGACTTGTGTCACTTTTGTCGAAAAGGTGCGCCGGCGGGAGCTCGTGTGGTTCGGATTCTACGTTAATCAGCAGGTCTTTTCTCATATAACCTCGCTGCTGAAAGGGACGTTAAACTCAAAATCAACCTTAACTCGAAAAGATGCGATATATAATTTTATACCTCTCGGGTCCTCATCTATAGACAAGAGTTGAGTTGAGTTGATTTTGAGGTTAACGTCCCGTTCAGCAGCGAGGCTATATGAGACGTGGACCTACTGATTAACGTGGAATCCGAACCACATGAGCTCCCGCCGGGAATCGAGCCCGGGCCTTCCACGCCAAAGGCGCGTACGCTAACCGCTTAGCCACGGAGGAGCTCATCTATAGACTAGAATTGCACTTTATTGCAACGTCGCAGATTAAGAACCAGAGGGTGCAACTACCAGTCTATCAAATAGTTACATCGATTCTTTCCAGATGACAGCTAAAATAAATAGATCTTGACACTAGCAACATCTATTAGCGTAACCATCGATGTAACTGGTGGATTCATAGATCAATGCTAATGATTCCAACTTAATATGAAACGTTGCCACATAGTGAAGCCTCTTTGGATTTCGCAAAAGGGCTGAAGGAGGACAGGGAGGGTATACTATTATATAATATTTTCGCTCTATATACAGGGTGTTTCAAAACAACAACGACAACATTTGGGAGGTCATTCCTGACACCAAGATAAGACAAAAAGTATAGACCAACCTGTGTGTAGAAATGTGTCATTTCGGAGTTACAGGTTGCCGAAGACATGGAAAACATGAATTTTAAAGGTCCACAGCTTTAATACTAAGAGACCTACCGTAGTTTAGTCAATACTTCACTTAGGAACTACTATGTGCCCTATCTAAATATCCATGTTTCAAAATCCTGCAGTACTTCCGCAACAATTTTGATAGAAATAGTTGGTGAGCACTTCAAATTATATGTCCCTAGCCGAACACCCTCTACAAAAATTGTTGCGTGAGTACTGCAGGATTCTAAAACATGGATATTTCGATAGGGCACGTGCTAGTTCCTAAGTGAAGTCTTGACCCGACTACAGTAAGTCCCATAGTATTGGGGTTACGGACTTTTAAAGTTCTTCTTTTTTTTCATGTTTTTGGCAGCCTATAACTCCGAAATGATGGATCTCTGCACCCAGGTTGATTATACTTTTTGTCTTATCTTGGTGTCAGAAATCATCTCCCAAACGTTGTCGGTGTTGTCTCGAAACACCCTGTATATATATACGCTTTATATATAGTGTGAATGTGTATGTGTGTGTGGCCTTCTAGGAATTAAAACAACACACACACACACACACACACACACACACACATATATATATATATATATATATATATATATATATATATATATATATATATATATATATATATATCGAGAGACAGAGAGATAGATAAATAGATATAACTCTTTAACAAAGCAAACCAGGGTAGACAAAAACAAATTCAAATTTTTTACTAGATAACACAAGAGACAAATAGAGGGCCTGCACAGCATCCCAATAGAAGGTAGTATGACGAAATTTCGTAGCACTGAGAATATCTTGGAAATAAATTATCCAAGATAGATGGTTGTCAAAAAGTATTGGAAAAACTTTAATCCAGCAATGGATCGACAATTGTTGATGAAGATATATTATGCGTTTCAAATATAAATAACCTTCACCACTACACTCATGTGATCCCAGTTCTCATTCTTGATATCTGTGCATTTGAAAATGAAATTAAATCTTTAAGTTTTACGTCCCACGATTATGCCAGCTAGACTAACGGCAAGGAGAGGATGATGAGAAATGAATGAAATTATGGAATAATATAAGAGAGAGGAAACGGAGGAGTGCCGGAAAAACTCATGCACACGGTGTTTGTCCACCACAAAGCTCACTTGGCGCGATATGAGCATTTGAGATTAAGAAATAAACTCTTATACCTTGTTCTGAGAAATCATATGTTTAACTCTGTAGCTCTAAGAATTTCTAAAAACAAAGATAATTAAACTAAAATTTACTGCTCTGGGTATAACTGGGTAAAATTTACTGTCGTGTCTGGGTATAACAAACGATTCTATGAACTGGAAATATTTTAACAACCGTGTTCTAGCGAACCGATTCGAACCAACTGAATAGGACCACTGGTTTTACGTCTAATACGAGTTTCTAATATTTAGTAATTAGTAAATCAGTGAGTGTGTTCGTAAATTTACTCTTTTGTAGATTACTAGCTAAAATAACCATTCTTAGCATGGGTCAGATAAAATATCTATGGAAACAAACTAAACAACGAAAGGAAAAAATATCGCTCGTTTTCTACTGCTTTTACATATGCCGGTAAAGGCTCCCTGAGACCCCCTGGTTCGAGTTTTGGAAAGAAACCGCCTCTGGGCCATAGCCGATGGAGGCTGAATTTGAAAGTCATGGCTAATAGAAGTGTCACTATTGATCTCAACGACCGCGAAAACTATGGATTTGACACTAATATCGGTCATTTTTTACTACTTTTACATGTCCCGATAAACAACCTCCTGAGACCCGCTGGTTCAAATTTAAGAAGAAAAAACGCTTCGTCTTGGTCTGGGATCTGGACCAAGGTACCCGTGAACAAAATGTGGTAACTCTCGGTCCACTCGTCTGATCCCCAGACCGCACACATACACACAAACAGACACGCACAAACAAACTCTTTATTTTATTTATATTAGTTATCATATTGACAAGTGCTAATCATCTTTACAAATGTCATGAAATGCTGTACTATAAATGCAGAGTGTGAAAGAAAAAAGTGGAGAAATTGTAACATGTTATGTTTGTAAACAGGAAGTTTTCCGTTTTTAAGAATCCTGGTAAATTTCTCTAGACACACGTTGTTCAAATGCAGTTGAAGACATGTTGACAACCATGTGTATAGAACAAAACATCAAGGAAATGCTGGACTTGTAAAGTTACGTACTGTCAGTTATACGAAGCATGTTACACAATTTCTTTCCACCGTTGCGTGTCCAGAACATTTCATTGGGTTCTCAGATCACTTTTTTTTTTCTTTTCATAGTAGAGAATTATCCTCAACGATCCAAGAAAATGTATGTGCAAGTAACTGTCTAGTTAGAACTTATGAACTAATTGAAAGAATGAGTTGTCACACATCAAAACTACTGTAGTTCCAGACAGTGGCGTAACTAGTTTTACTACGCCCTGGATCGATCGATCATCGATTTACTCATGCCCGCCCCCTGCCCTACGCATTTCAGCTGCTTCGTTATGTTTTATATTTTATTTTTATTCTGATGTTCTGTTAATTCAAATACAAATACAACATAGACATAACATTAACATATTCTACGAGTGTAATAATACTTTAACTCACAATCACTCAGTGATGTATTCACCTCCACTATCTATCACCGACGTTCTGCAAATGTTCAGGTAGCAGCTCAATGCCTCGCCTGTAGAACTGTTTTGGTTTTGACCGGAAAAAAATCTGTTGGCCATTGGTCATGTGAAACTTTTCTATGCTGTTCTTTCAGCAATTGCTTCATTCCCGTACACTGCACAAATTATTCTCACAGATTCTGCTACACTGGATTCTCGGTTAAACTCGAAGAGTAAAAACGTGACGAAAAAGATCACTTTTCTCAACTTGACATTCCATATTAGTTTGTCTGAAATATATACAATAATACATTCACAATCAAGAAAACCTCTGTTTCACAACATACAAACTCCAAACTACGGTAAAACAACGGAATAACGATAAACAATCCACATCCCAAAAGAAAACCGCACGAACTTATGCATCGACCCAATATATATATATATTATTGTTTTATACAAGGTTGTTTTTTCTAAGTTATCATAGTAAATTAATTAATTATGTTCATAGGAAATTAAATTAAAAATGGTTTACTGTACTTAATAAGAACTGCTACTTTTAAACTTTAAAAGAAGAATGATGTCATAGCTTATAATTCTTAATATAAGTAGGGAGTACAGGATAGTTATATAAGTGTCAACTAAACGGCGTGACAAACATCTTGCCATTTGAAGGCGGCGCTGCAAGTCCCCTCCCTTTACTACTCGGCAACGTCGCGTCAGAGCTTGCGTTTTATTCGTTTAGCTGAAATGCCAAGATGTTTGTCACAGGCTTTAGGTTTCAAACAAGTCCAACTTTCGTTTTATTCTCGGTTGGGGATGGAACCAGGAGGAAGCACAGCGCGCTGATTGCAATGACTCATTATGCAAAACTTTAACTAGGCAGCTAGCTTGACAAACATTGCAGTGACGATTGTCCGGGTATCGCTCAGAGAGGATCCAGAAAAGGGGCGCAGGGCTCGAGCCCCCTCCATGAGGAGTAAAAATATATAAATTACTCCCTAATGAAGTGCTTGTTCAAAAGCTGTAGAGAAAAAGAAATGTTTTAAAATTTCTCTCAAAAGGAAGATTCTGAGTGCGTTCTCCACTCATTTCAGATAATGTATGAGCTTCCAGTTCATGGGAATCCTGGATTGTCTCGTGTTGAACAACATGATTTTCCTCATTGTCACCTCCAGAAGGGCGAAAATAAATACATATTATGATGCAATGCAGTCCACATTTTTAGTTAGCGAACCAAATATCGAAAGACGTCTCAAGTTTATTTTTCAGACTCGTGTCCCTCAAAAATTCCTGGATCCGCCCCGGGTATCGGCTGTTGCCAATTAACTCCTAATAGTCACAGCGTACCTTTTGAAATATTTTCAAACGTTCTTTGCATAAGGAACAATTTTCCGTATCCTTTGTTTTCGCCCTTGCGCCCTTAGTTACGCCACTGGTTCCAGACTAAAAAAAAATCACTAACGCAAGCAAGAAGGTAATGGAATTGTATAAATGCTTAAGTTAAATTAAAAAAAAATAATTAACAATTGTATTAGCTTCTTTTGTTCTAGTTATTATGAGAAAGATGTATGTAGCTATTTGTCAATTCACTGAGTACATTTTATTTATTTTCACCCCACACGCATATTAAAATCCTCATTAACTCACAGTTGACCTAAAATGTCAAGCTGTTTAAGGTAATTTAAACACACAACAAAAACAACAACAAGTATACATTGTACGGTAAGAAAAAAACGGTATACGCCTTCAGATTTGCACATTACAATGTTACTTATGCAACATAATTAGAGAGTGTGATTGTTTATATTCACGACGAGTACCAGGTGTCTTGTAAACGACACCCATAACTTAACAGTGTATATCATATTAGCCAACTAAATATATTTTCTAACCACGTTAACTCTTATAGCAGACATTTACCCTCGGGACAGAAGTTTTCTTTTTTTATAATCCGTTATTTGTTCCCTCAACCATTAAGATAATGTTCTTTTGGGTCTACAAAAACTTCCTCGTTCACAAGGAATACCGACATCATCTGTTTGCATAATAATTACGTCTGATCTTACAAAAAAAAAAAAAAAAAACTATCCATCATCTTTGGGAATATGAAAGGTAGTATATATATATATATATATATATATATATTTTTACGATTGCTTGGATGATTCAGAACATTGACTTCCGCCTAACTTCTTCAAAGCCTACGGAACCACTCATTTGCTAGCAAACGGAAGGTTCATAACTTCATGAACCGCTAGAACCAAGTTATTATAAAGGAAGTGGAATAATATGTTTTGAGCACAGCTCTTTGCTGCAGAACTTAAAATGCATTGAGAATTACATTTGGATAGAACATCATTTTATGTGACTCTAATACTTTTGTACTTGAGTTATAAACAGGATCTATTAACATTAATATTAACATTTAGTAAGGCCAACCCTTGTCCTGAAAAGGGTTTCTACTTATTGAACTTACCTTATATGAAATAGGAATATTCTCTTGTAACATCTATTGAACACCCTAGCATTAGAAAAGAATTAATTCGAGCAGCAGTGTGTTAAATTAGGGAATGTGTGGTCAGAAGATCGTGATTCACATCACAGTTGTTACTTATTTCTTGACTAAAGTGTCGCTATTTCTTTTCTGCCCAATCAAACTCACTAATACGATGCTGGGCAAACACGCACTGCCAAAATCATCCTTTGTCTGACTCTGCTGTTACTTCATCTACAGTTTCTTATCAATTTAATTTAAACAACTGGAGTTGGGAACACGCCAGGTATCTGGGTTGGCAACGGTCAGGGGGCAACCGCAGCGCCGAGCTGTTGGTTGTGGTCTGTTAGGGCAAACTATATATGTGAAGAACAGTAGAACTGCAGTGTGCAGTGAAATGAGCAGACAGTGATAGTCTAAAGTGGGCGACGTCTCTGATTTCCAAAGAGGCCAAATTGTTGACGTTGGATTATGTAATGTGAGCGTGACGAAAGTGGCAAGTGCGTCGCGAGGGACAGTCTTCAAGCAGATGACGGCTTACATACAAAACTTAAGGCTAAACCATCGGCGAGGAAGACCAGTGGTCGAAGAAAACTCACAGTAATAGGTTCCACGAAGCATTAAAGCGGATTGTCACTCAGAACCAACGTGAAACTGCGTTCCAAGTGACAGAGGAAATCAAGCAGCATTTGTCGACAATCACAGTCAGCCGCGAGTTACATGATGTGTGTATTCGGGGCCAGGTTTCACGGACTAAATCACTGATAAGCTACCATAACGCTTAAGCACAACTGGTGACGCGAATGTGCAAGCAACATGAAGAGCTGATGAAGTGCCTCCGCTCAACCGCGAAACACGGCTGCGAGTCTATGATGCTATGAGCCGCACGGTAGGTCCTGTCCTGACGTTTAGCGTCCGCGTAACTGTCTGTGACTTTGTCGCCATTTTGTGGAACCATGTGCATCATATAGTTCAGATGTTGTTTCCGGGCAACGCCATATTCCAGCATGATAATGCGTCCGTTCACACAACTTTACTGTTGCGACGTGGTTTTAGGAAATCGAGATAAATTTCGACACCTTTTAGAGGCACGAGTCGGACGCAGGTTTCTGATACGCCCTCCCTCACAAAAGTGAGTGATACACTGCGTGTGGAATAGGGTAATATTTTGCTTGCCACCATTTACATCTATTACTCCATTCCGTGTTCCATCAGAGCTATTCTGAGGGTGAAAATTGGTGCAACGCCATATTAATCTGATAAGTTACATCTTCTTTTAGGTGTTTCCATAACATTGATAAGGATCTGTATCCTTAACCTCTTCAGCTGGAATCGGTAGTATCGTCCTGTGAGTCAGCTTTCTTGAAGGGTAAATAGCATGGTGGGGAACGACCTAAACTGCGAGGATTGATCTTATATGATGGATTGAACTAAACAGAATTGAAGTCTCTTTTATGGTCTGACCTGTTCTTTATAATCTAGGTATTGCAAAAATGCGTAAAACACAAATAGTATAAAACTTCCCTAGAGTGAAAAAACATCTTGTGCTTGGCGACAAAACTGTTTCTTATAATGCCGTGTATAGTTACCAAGAATCAATTCTTTTGGTTTAATGATGTTCCTAATGTTGGTTTCTCCAGCCCGTCTCGCATTGTATTTCTAGAGCATAGGTCTGAATTCGAAATATAGTTTAATCTCAGACACCCTCTGTAGTCATAGTGAAATGAAATGTTTACTGTAGTAATTAGCTTGTTAGCTAAAGCAGAGGAGGAAGAAATACAAGCGAATAATAATGAGAGTGTCAATGCCATAGCTGCACTGGAATATCAGTTCACGTGCATTCAGCGAAGTCAAGCAGTGTTGAATCTGGTCAGAGGAGTTGGTTATCGTTCGTAGTCACCAGGTGATGTTGACATTGCGACGTCCACCGAACGTCGTGAGGACAATTGGAGAGCGACTTGAAAGAAAGTAGCAAGTTCTGGTTTAGAAAGCCAGGTTTAACTGCGAAGGGAGTCGATGTGCTGTCCATACATCATCCCAAGGCATGAGTGTACAAGCCGACTGGTAGGACTTGTTTCCCTAAGGGGTCTTGCACCAGCAGTTTAGTTTAGAAGTTCAGTGGTGAAAATGGTAGAATTAACATAAATCCTGTAGTGGAAGGAAACGGATGAACCCACAAAAACACAATGTTGCACATCCCAAACTTATACAGTCAGTTATTCAAAAAAAATGAAATGAAATCTTTGAGTTGAACGCCCCACGGTTATGCACTTTGATGATTAAAACAAGTGAATGATAATGGAAGAATTTTGGGAGGAAACGGGAGTAACGCGAGAAAACCCGGGGGCACGATGTTTTCCACCACAAACTTACTTGGTCTGGGATCGAACCAGGGACCCCACGCACTAGAGGTAAGCACTCTACCACTAAACCACCGTGCCCCCCCCCCCCCAGCCAATTATTGAACCAAAGATCGTGTCAGGTGTGAGACCCTTAACTGAGTAGCATGATTCGTTGGCTGGATTAGAGTTTTGTGTCCCTTTCAGCACCGAGTCTATATGAGACGGCGACTTATAGTCTACCGTGAGACCCAAACCACATTTGCTCCTTCAGAGAATCGAACGGGAGTCTCCCGGTGAGTAGCATGACTTTCCAGATTTACTACGTACATGCTTCAATAAGAACTAACAAAAATTAAGGAGATCAAATTCCTTAAACGAGTTCATTCATTCGTTAGAAGCGAGTTTTAAAATGTACCGGCCATCCTCGTTTAGAAACCGCGATGCCCAAACAGTTGGTAGCTTTCCCACAATTGAACTCATCTATGTTTAAAAAAATGAAACAAAAACCATGGGAAAAGTTCTTTCCAAGTGTGAGTGTATGTGAGCAAAAGGTCTTTGTCTTGTCTTTGATCAGAGAAAGGAACATTCTAGGCTCTTAGTCAATATTTACTTTGCACCGCAGGTGAATGGGTGTCATCTTCAGGCTTTTTGTGAGGGCGTACAAAAGCAGCTCTGATTATTTTCCTCTTCCCTTTCATATGCTATATCTTCATTTCCTTTTTGTTAAAAAAGAAAAGATGTTATAGTTTCTCACAAAGTTTGTGAAGCAATATTTCGAACATTCAGGGGTGCTATAAAACGTTTTTTTAATATTATTTTTTAAAAATCTACCACTGAAGTAGTTGGCTTAGTACACAGCGGTAACTTTTTATACACAGCAAGCTTCTTTTTTTTTAATCTCTTTTCGCTTTTATTCTTAAGCTACGAGAAAAGTAGATTTTTTATTGTATCTGGACCCTCTTTTTCTTTCATTCATTCAGTCGTCTTCTTCTTCTTTTTTAACTTTCGAAAATGACGATAAGAGAGACGAGAGTATGACAATCGTGGAAAGGAGTCGAATTTGAGATTTCAACCGATTTACAGCTTTCAAGTTCACTACCTGCCGAAAACGTCATATTCAGATACCCGTTTGTCGGTTTGTACGTCCCGTACTTTTATCTATGCTTGCTTAGAGGCAGGTGGGGAAAATTTTCGTTGGGAGGAGTCCACAGTTTGGAAGCGGGTAATACTGCAAATACTGCAAGACAGTACGTCTATGCAGTATTGAAACGTTGTTATTCTACACCTAAAAATACGATAAGTAATTGTCAAGTACAGCCACCTATGTTGTGAGTAAAAAAATATATAATTTGATTTTTTTTTACGAGAAAACCAGTCGAGAATGCTCCAAGAGCATTGCCAGAACGAGCTCAAAAAGAATGGAATGATGGAGCCGGAAGGATAACGGTGCTTGTTCCTACATGTAAAAATAATTTCATCCACACCTTATTCTGTTTCTCACAAAAATTCGTAAAATATCATCTCTCTATGATTTACGGTTCCCTAAATATGGCTCCTTAAATCTCCGGAAATCGACCATTTTTGGCCAGTATCTCGGGAATGGTAAGTCAGAGTGAGATGGTATTGTTGTTAATTAATACCTAAGAGGATGGTAAACATATTGTTACCAATATTAGCTGCTGGCCAGTTAGCCAGTGGTCACCGGTTACTATTTGGTACAAAAATATTCACCTTCCTCTTATGTATTGATCAACTCTAATATCATCTCTCTATGGCTTATGGTTCCCGAGATATGGCTTCTTAGATCTCCCGAAATTGGACATTTTTGGCCAATATCTCGGGAACGGTAAGAGTGACGCAAAAACTTCCATCACTTTCTCAGATAGATTTTCATGCTCTATCGAATGGAGGGCTCAAAATTGAAAAATTCGAAAACAACTGACACACACAGATAATTCAGTAACGAACTTTTTAAGTTCGTTGAAAATGAGTATAAATAAACTATAAGATCAAATCTTCATGCCACATCAGTCAGTTCTCTGCTAAACAAGTATATTTTAGTGGACAAGTAAGAAAATGTAGAAATGTATGTCAAATTATGAATTTGGAGGAATTCGGAGTCGGTGGACCTCCATGTGGATACGCACCTGCCTAGAGGACATGCCGATCAACATAAGTGAACCAAATTTTAAAACTTCAGTTTTTTAAAAAAGAATCTTTTTTTTTTCGTTTTTTCGAATTTTCTAACTCCAAACTTAACCCTACAGTGCATTAATTAAAAAAAAATTATATGACTTTATTATGAAAGATCGTAACACAGAACAATAATTTTAAAATTCTCTTCTTCAACTATCGTAATTTAATTAATGATTTTATGAGATGATAGATATCACCTTATTGTTAGAAATAATATCACAACATTTTACTTCTGCTTCTCAGCCACTAAAATTTGCGAGGGAGAACAAAAGAACCTTCCATTAGACGCTGTTACTATTTAGTGTCTACGCGCTGCCAAAATTCAAGTACATGAGATCTAGTGGGAAAAATTACAATTAGAACCATAGCAGAGCATAGTTATTGTATGATACAGCCGCTTGGAGTTGTACTATTGCGGCTATAGCAAGATGTATAAAACGTAGCGAAATGCCAACATCATACGCTGGAGGGATAAGAATAGTTTTACTGGAAGGTGAAAATAAAATATTAAGAGGAAACGGGTCTTACGATTAATGCTAAATGAATCTACTTCATAAATTGTTTCACTAACAATCCTATAATACTATAGGTATGAAGCACCGTAAATTTGAACTTTTCCTCGGGGGAGAAGCATTAATATTTGGGCCTCAGTAGAAGAATATGAAATTAGGTCCCTAGAAAAAATATGAAATTTGGCCCCCTTGAATTTAAAACCTTAATAAAATATTATTAATTATTATATAATATTTGTTATATTCCAGTTGGTGTTTCGTTGAAGTAAGGAAGTGGAACAAGATGAAATCTTTCATTTTAACGTCCCATCACCGTGCCCGTTAGGCTAAGGGAGACGATGATTAAATCAAGTGAATTTAGAATTCGAAGAATTGGTAGAATGATAAAGTGGGAGGAAACGGGAGTACCTCGAGAAAACCTTGATGTTGTCCACCACAAATTTACTTGGCCGGGAATCTACCCACGGATCCAACGCACCAAAGGTAAGCACTCTACCACTGAGCCACCGTGCCCTCTGAACCAAGGAACAGATTGCACTTATGCTTTTTTTTTTTTTAGGAAAATTTATTTTGTTCAGATGATGAGCAGCAGCAGCATATTAAATTATTTGCAGTTCTTTTGTAAATATTGATGGTTAGACTCATTTAGGGATGCGCACGACACAAGATTTGAGGCTGTCTCGTCTCGACAATATGCTGTAAAAGCGATGTCTCGAGTCGAAAAATGTATATTTCTCTATTGGAAGAGCTGTGTCTTGACTCAAATTTTGTCAGGAAAATTCTGTCTCGACTCGTCTCGTGCGCATCCCTAGACTCATTCCATGCTTTACTAGTTAAATGATGGGACAATATGTACACAACTCAAAGCTTTAAAAAATCACATATTATTTCTGGGGGCTCGAATAGTCATTTTTCTGTCACGGACCAAGATTATATTCTCGTTTCATTTCGGGGGGAGGGATGTGGTGAACCTATTTCATACTTTGTTATATATTCGTGTTCGTTCGTATGATGTGAAGTAATGAAATGAGCCTGTTTCGATCGGCGTGGAGCTCAAATGAAGCTGCAGTTGTTAGTGTTATAAGAATATTCTTCAGAAGGATATACTTTAATGTTAGTTTCTATTAATTGGTAGTGTTGTTATCATACAGACAGTGTTCGAAGTGGAAAAAAAAAAGCAGAGGCAGTATGTTTTATTACGATTTTGACTCGACATACCGGCTATCAAAATGTTGAAATATAGTGAGGATACGTTGTCTAAAATCGCTGAAAATCATGGAGAGCTTCTCTGTAGTTATGAGGAGGGGGAGGCAGACATGAAGAGACTTTGTTCCCAAGCCAACAACTTTCTGAAAAAAAAAACTTATGTTGTATTAGAGAGAATTATGCACGAAAATGCTCAAAAACCGAGTTTTTATCTTAACAATTTTCTGCGGGAAAACTGCCGGACCCCCATTCGACTGAGGAATATTCCAAATTCCTGGAAGATCCGCCTCCCACAGCAGACAACCCCTAAATCCGCCCATGTTCAAAACAGATATTTATATGCATTAAGACAAGAAGACACACACATACATAAGAAAGAAACAATTCAATATAGGACATCAAAATATAATCTAGATTAACTTCTTTGAAGATAAGGAAAAGATAACAAAAATGTCGTTGTTGTCAACTTAGAAATTATTTCTACATAAGAAACAAAATCTTTTTACGTGCAAAGCTATTCGACAATTACAGTGTATAAAAATGGATTTATTAAAGATATTTAGTATCTAAACTCCAGTGACGGTATGTCTTGATCACTGAAAAACCAGAGGCGGTATGCCTTCATCACTGAAAAACCAGAGGCGGTATGGCGTACAACAGCATACCGTCTCACTTCGATCACTGCGGTACAGATCAATTTTTATATTTACAAAAAAAAAAAAAGTTTGATTTTCTCGATTTTCTCGAAAACTACGCATCAAAGTTTTCACTCACTAAATCACTTTGTGCAACTTAATTAAATGTATTGTTGAGTATACAGGGTGATTCACGAGGAAGTGGAAAGACTTTGCATGCTGATAGTATGGGTGTTTCTAAGCAATAACGATCCGATGAATGTGGTGTCGTCCCACTTGCGACAGTCCTATTAGCGACAGGAACTGTTAACTGTCCTATGAGCGACCGATTCGATCTGTTAACTGCGCTATGAGTCACCGATTCGTTCATACTAAGATAATGAAAGAAGATAAGGTTCTCTCTTCTTTAACTTGTTTCATGTTAATGTGATTTAGAACCTAACATAATGTTCTATGAAAAAATTCGCTGTACCTGAATTTAATACGTGAGACTGCTCTCATTACATTAACAATATTTTATACGTTTTTCCTAACATTATATTTTTGAATTAATTTCTATGAATACACTGACTATATTAAGTGGAAAACTAACTAAATATTTAGAGTAGCTCCGCCTTTGTCTATGATTCTAATATAATTAAAAATTTGATGTTAAAATGATGCGGAACATAAGTTTAGATTGAATATGTTTATGGCATAAGAAAGGAATCAGAAAGAGGTAGGGGCGCCCGAAGAAAATTTTCTAGGGAGGAGCATCTTCATGGTTGCTGTATCACGTCTTGTATATCTGGTATTTAATATACTTGGTTTGCTATATGTATTACGTATACATTTTCGTGAGCCAGGGGGGCGATCCTTGCCTTCCTATCGGGCGCCCATAAAAAGAGGGTGTTCACCACTTGAGGAAATCTGAAAACACGGTGTATTCGAAGAAATTATTACACAAGTTACAAATCTCTCGCAGGACTTTCGTCTAGTTATAAGAGATTATTTCAGATTGCTATACGACTAGCTTTTATGTGTAAGTCAAAACAAGGGAGGAAGGCAAATTAAGCTATTAGTTTACGTTTTAGTAGCTTACAATAGGGGGGGAGATAGTTTAAAGAATTTGTTTACCTTTTGGATTGTTTAAAGTGAACTGCATTGTAATTGGTGGGATTGGTTGAGAATAGCCAATCAGATGTAAGGGATCTCAAAAGCTGCCTTTTATCATTGACATTTTTTTTTTCATTTTATTCACAGTGTCTTAGAAAGTCTAAAAAGTAGATAGTTGCCAAAACTGTTACACGTTTAAGTTTTTCAAAATAAAATATATTACTGGGCTTAGTGAGTAATTAGATTTGAATCAAATTAAGTACAGAAAACAGAGCTTTTGAAGAAAAGGGATATTACAACTGGATTTTCAATAATTACATAGGAATATACTTTTCATGGAAATATACCTGTTGTCTCGTTAAGTTATTTCATATGTTTTATGTCAAATCTAACTTAGAATTAAAATAAGTTTTATTTGCACTCACAGTAGAGGAAAAAATATATTTGACGAACAGTATCACTGGCACGTACATATTTCATACCAAGGTTGTTCGGGCGCTAATAACGCCAGAGGCAAACATACATTACAAGGTGGAATCATATCATCTTCCATGATCTCAGTGTAAATGAATCGGTCGCTCATAGGACAGATAACAGTTCCTGTCGCTAATAGGACTGTCGCTTCTGGGACTAATTCGATGAATGTAGGTCCGATTCTCAAAGGTTGGGAGCCACAGGTTGTTAACCAGTTTGAATACTTCCCTACACAAAAGTACTTTTTTTATTATTCGACACGTAACTGTCGTTCTAGAAAGTGCTGTAGCGCGTTAGAAGTGTAAAGGATTGACCTATCGAATGCTGTATAGTATGATACTCTAATGCTCCTTATAGGAAAATTATGAAGGAAAAGTTTAGAGAACACAGTGGCTCGTGTAGAGCCCTTATCTCTGGTGCGTGGGGAACTTGGTTCGATCCTGGCCAAATAAGTTTGTGGTGGATATCGTGCTCGTGATACTCCCGTTTCCTCCCACTTTCTCATTCTACCAAATTCTTCCATCATCATTCACTTGCTTTAATCATTGTCTCCCATATCCTAACAAATAGAGCAACCCACATTATGCTTTATTTTTTGTTTAATTATGCTTTATTTTTTCCAAATTATGCTTTATTATGCTTTATCGTTAATTTCAATCATTATTTTACATTAATCGTGTATAATATTTACTATACATTAAATAATCTAAATATCTTGATCTATTTATTAATATTTTCAGCAAGTAATTTCTTTCATATTTAATCAACTTTCTACTTAATGCACTGTAAAGAGATATGCTTTACTCGAGTCAGTTTTTTCTATCACTTGTGTGCTTCTTAGAGATGCATACATACAGAAAGGGAAAGTAAAAGATGTCACCAAAAAGTACAGAAAATGTTCAAGTTCAAGAGGTACACATAATAATACAGTGGGGAGTTCTTGTGTACTCTTCATTTTTTCTTTTCTTCACATCAAAGGTTTACACAAAAAAATTACAGAAATAAAAATAAGCTTTTCATTGTTGCATTATGTTGTCAATGGTTTTGCATTGTAAATATTGGTTTTAAAAAAATATATAGTATATGTTAAACTTGCAGTTAAATCAAGTTTTCCAAGAATTATGCAATATATTTTAAATTATGCTTTATGCTTTATTTTCTAAAATATGCTTTATTATGCTTTTAAAATTAGTTTCTTTTAGACCCTTACCAGACAACCACAACCATGTTGAAGGTATCAACCATATGTCTAAATTGCTATTATGCTTTTTATGCTTTTTATACTTTTGGGTTGCTCTACTAATAAGCACAATCATGGGACGTTAAACTCAAAGATTTCATTTCCTTTTCCCATGTGAAGGGAAATTCCCAAAATTGTCTCGAAAAAATTTCCCCTTTTCTTTTCACATTTTCCAATATTGAAGAATTTCAAACTGATAATTAAGGAATAAAACATTTCATTGCTATGTATTCCAGTGCATTCATCTATGCGGAGTTGAAAGGAACATTTACATAATAAATATTTAGCACGATTTTTAAGTAATATTATAGAGGAACTGAGTTATCAGCTGTCCCTCTAAAACTATTGTTGATAGAACCAACCTGAGAGGGCACTGATCAATTTACGCTTCCCCCCAAAAAAAGGTGCATTTTCTTGACATGGTTTCTCTTTTCGGCTAAGGATTCAATTCTCCTGACATCCATTTATATCACTAGCATATTATAAACTAACACGTGAACCTCACGAGATGCCAATTAGATACCGAGGAATAAATTAACTCATTAAATAGACCTCATCATACTATCAGATACAGAAAGCTAAACATTTCTCTTTGCTACATTTTCGAAAAACTGACGTTAAACTTTCTGACAAATGAGACTAGAGTCATTTTGAACATAAAATATAAATTAGCAACCAAGATGAGTTCTAATTAGTTCAAATCCTATTTTCCTAAGCTCTGTAGTGTCGCGAGGAGATATGACTTCACGGATCAATTGTTTTTGTTAGCACCAAGGACCGCGGTCGTTAGCCTCTGGTGCATGCGGTGTCTGGTTCGATCCCAGCTTGCGCCAAGTGAGTTTTGTGGCAGACAAATACAGTTTGCGGGTTTTCACGGGGTTCTCCCGTTTCCTCCCACTTTCTTCATCCCACCATTTCATTCATTTCTCATCATCACCGTCTCTTTTAGCCTGGCCGGCATAATCGTGGGATGTAAAACTTAAAGATTTCATTTAATTTTCTTTTTCTTTTTGTTAGTAATCGTTTATCATTCTCATCAAGTTAACCTTTAGGCTTGGAAACCTGAAGTTCGAGCCTCGTTGGGCCTAGCTTAAGTACTACAGGCAATGTATCATGTGACAATCTTTATTTTCCCTGACCTAGATCACTTACGCAGATTTTTATTTGCATAGTCAATGCTAATGGATCTTCGGTGAACCCGAACTTAATTTTAAATGTAAATATTTAAATTTGACCCAATCTACAAATACCACTTTTCTTTTTTATATATAACATTGATATCCATCAAACAGGGACCGAAGTTAGATATAACTGTCATGTTATAAATTTGACTAACTTTGAACCTTTTAGATCATGTGCATGCAAATTCTCCTCTAATTCGAAGCTATAATAATCTGGCTAAGAACAATACAGAAATTGACTTTATTATGTCCAATATATGTAAAACTTCTAAGGCAAATATTGAGCAAGAAACGCGTCAGATGGTTTTATTGTTCTACTTTACAATTTGTATATAATACTATTAATTATAAATAATGTACATACATACATATATAACATTCTATTATGTAATAATGCCAATATTATGTATTTCTATTTTTTCTATTTTATTTTCGTTTCGTTTTGTTTTGTTTTGTTTTGTTTGTTTCTTTTAGTTTTCCTTTATTATTGGAATATGCACTTTTATATAAACATTGTGTAAGCCTATTGTAATAGGGACAATGGCCCTGTTACAGGTGTCAAATCAAGAAATAAATAATCCTCCCAATGGTGGTGCAATATTCTCTACAAATGAGTCAATCACTGTCGCTGTTCTCGCATTCTTCAGCAAAAAATCTCAACGTAGCACACACACATCATCATTATCATCATCTTCATAGATATTCCACCATCATTGGCAGATCACTTGCGTCAACTGAGAAGTTTCCATACTCCACGGTCTTCCACTAACCTCTTCGTCTTCACGTACTATTTCTCTGTTTTGATATCGTCCATTAATTGTAGTCTCCTTCGCCCTCTCCCTCCTTTCTTGCCACTATACCCTCTAGTACACAGTTCCTTCTTGCCCAATGTCCCAAGCATTTCCTCTTCCTCTTCCTCTTCTTAATAATATCTAAAACACACACACGATTCCCCAAATATCATCTATAAGGAATAGTGAACTCCAGCCGAATTGCTTTTCCTCTGTTAGAACTGTCATCTGACTTTTGAACCACCTTGTATAGCTCATAGTTTTTATGTGAATGTTGCAGATGGTAGAGTTTGAAGGTGATTTTTTGTCGGAAGTGGTAATTAACTAAACTTTAGTAGTCGACTAAACACATTGATTGCTAAATTATGTTTTATGTTCAGAATGGTACACTTTGCCCTTATTTGTCAGAAGGTTTAACGTAGATATTCATGAAAAGTCGCTGTCAGAAAGTTTTAACTTTTTCTGAATCTGATAGTTAGTATAATTGAGTGTTATCTAAAGAGTTAATTGGTCTCCCGGTACCTCATTGGCACCTCATGGGGTTTCTGTGTAAGAGCTACGAGTAGTTGACGCGATATCCATTTTAAATACGCTCCCCATTTCAAAAAATATTTCGGGAAATCCCAGGATTAGGACTGTAGAATCCTAGGCTTCCACAGAGCACAATTTGAGAACCATTGTGTTATAAATTTGAATATGTATCTTACAACCACACTCTTACCAATATTGGCTTTTTTTCGTCCTCTCGAAAGCAGTTTTCTTCAGGTAAAACTATATCTTGGTAGCCTCATAAATATCTAGATGGAAAGACACTGCAAAGAAATTCATTTTGTTTTCGGATTGCATACCTAAGAAGTATGTGACCTGTTGACTATGAATTTTACAAGTTTATTAGTGTTTAAAGCCGAAAAAACTGTACAAAAAATGCCACATACCAGTGAACCTCATCGAGGTAAAGAAATCGATAAAGGTGAGTATAAATCCTCATGTGCAATTTTTGAAGTCGAGAAAAAATTTGTTGCCCTTAAAAGCATGTTTATTATCAAAAGTATATTTTTTTTCATTCTTCTGGAATAAATGATTTATTTACTGCATACGTAAATAAAATTACTGTTCGATGTCAGATTGTGTCTATTGCTGTTGTCTTCTTCCAACAGTGACGTATATACTCTTCCCAAAGACGTACATACTCGTAAAATCTAAAAAAAAAAAAAAAAAAAAAAAACTCTTTTTAAACTTTTGATTAAGGCAGGTTACCCCTTTTTACCCAAAGGCAAAGACAAGGAGACACCTATTTGTGTTTATGCCCTAAATCTGTAGTGATCAGTTGATAGAATTTTATACAAGTAAGAGTGTTACGTGTACAGAACGCAAAGCAGTTTGGTTTTCAATGGTATGCAATCAATCTGATATAAAAGTATCGTAGGGTTACATACTACAAAGGGGATGAGGATGCAATTTTTGATTGTTCATATCTCGGGATAAACTAGATGGATTACCTCCATCAAGGGGGCACGGTGGCTCAGTCAGTGGTAGAACGCATACCTCTGGTGAGTGAGGTCCCTGGTTCGGTCCCTGGACAACGTTCGTGGGTTTTCTCGGTGTGCTCCCGTTTCCTCCCACACTTACATTAAACCAATTATTCCATCATCATTCACTTGCCTTACTCGTCGTTTCCTTTAGCCTCAAGAGAGTAATTGTGGGACGTTAAACTGAAATATTTTAATTAATTTCTTTTCATCTCCATCAAGGAAGTTGATTCGTAATTTTGACCCTCCACATTCTGGACAAAATTAATGGTGATCCGTCGAGTAGTTTTCGAGATACTTTGCCTCCCGAAGAGAAAGGTAGGGTATAAATATAAAGGCATCTTTACTGGTCAATTAAAATCCTTAAAAATTGACTATTTGAACTCCATAATCGAAACCTAAGAGAAATACTGTAACTATTTTTCATACTTGAAGAATTGAGAATCTTTGCTGAATTTTCGCGGATATCCTGTAGATTCAGAAGGTTATAGTTTGAAGAACGCTGATCGAAAGTGTTGCCAAAACCGTGGTTATTTTCCTCCTGATTTTAATGTGGTCATCATATTGTTACACAAAAACAAACACCGCCCAAGTTGAGGATTATTTATTGTTCGACAACGCCTGCTTCGTACATTCAGCAGGTTGTAAACTTCTGTCATTAAATATAAAGCTGTCAATAATCTTCGTAAATGTTTGTGATTTTATCTCCTTCAAAAAAAAAAAAAAAAAAAAAAAAAAAAAAAAAAAAAAAAAAAAACTTGTAGTTACCGCACGAGGCTCTTCTCGGTAACAACTTCTAGAGGAAATTGAAAACACTAAAACCCTTTTTCCTATTCACTAAACCAGTATTATGACTTTCGTTAGTTGACATAAGCTTGTACCAGTTTCTTCTTTACCAAGTTCTAAAAGGATAGTGCTTAAACATTCTGTTTGCTGTGGAATTAAGTTTCCGATCTTATGCACTTGATTTCCAAATATGTTCACCAAGAGAAAGATTCCAGGTTAAGAGCCATTTCATTGTAATGGGTGTGACTTTAAGTAAATACTATCGCCTTTGGTAGTCTTTTTTTTATTATTATTATTCCCTGCTCTGTTACATCAAATTAATCCTCGGGCCGCGGTGGCTCAGTGGTAGAGCGTTCACCTCTGGTGCTTGGGGTTCGATCCCAGCCCCAGGCAAGTGAACTTTGTGGTGGACAAACACTGTGTGCGTGGGTTTCCTCGGGGTTCTCCCGTTTCCTCCCACTTTCTTCATTCCACCATTTCATTAATTACTCATCGTCACCGTCTCCTTTAGCCTAACCGACATAAACGTGGGACGTAAAACTCAAAGATTTCATTTTCATTTTTCAAATTAATCATGTATCAATAAATACGTGAGGTTGAGGATTTTCTGAAAGATCTCGGAAAAGAAAGTAAATAAATAAAAGGTACGGGTCACCGCATTAAATTTCCTCGCTCCAATTTTTTTAAAACTAAATCATATTGTGCAGTAGGTTAGTTATTATCAAAACATTTATTTGTGAAATATTGTACGAACAAAGTTTATAAGGTGTTTCATGATAACTTTATCCGAAGAAAGTCCATCCCCAAAAGTATAGTGTGTTCACTCAATAGGAGTGCAGTTCAGCAAATGTCTTTGAAACTCCTATGCTGAATCTTACAACAGTATCCCTTCCTCCCCCCATCCCTCTTTTGACTGCATTTGCGCGATTGCAATGTCTTAATACCCGCTATGTTAAACACTAATTTTCTAACCACTAACTGAAAGGACAGCATTTTGAACTGTGGCAACTAAGACACCACGTGAAGTTGACAAGCGACTGTCAATCATTTGAAATGAGGGTTCTGGTTGGCTATTTAGTTATTGGGGTGTGTTCCACAAGTTCCGCCAACGATGACTTATTTATGACAAACGACACTATACGTAGAAGGTGGCATTCTTCATATACGAACTGCACTTCGGTTGAAGAAACAAACTATAAACTATTCATTGTGGATTTTTTTCATGAGATGTTTTACTCATGACATGAAAAGGCAAAAAGCACGAGAATTCACGTCTCGTTTTGTATACGACAATCCAGATGAGACGAGACAATACACTTCAGTAATAAATATAGTTTAAATGTTCTTATATCACAATTTTCGTGGACCTCTCGTGACACGGAACCATCCTGATAACTTGTAGACGAAATTAAGAGCAAAATTAAAGCATAAAATTTATACATATATTTACAGAACGAGATGAGAATTTTTTCGTGCATCGAGACGAGAAAGAATTCTTCGAGAATCGAAAGAAGACGAGACATCTACAAAATTTACGAAACGAGACAAGACGAGGAAATATTATATATATATATATATATATATATATATATATATATATATATATATATATATATATATATATATATATCAGAAAGGACTGTATAACTTTGAAAACTCATATTGATTTACTCACTTATCTTACAGATATAGTTTTGGTGTCATTTTGTAGCAAAATAATCAAGTTTTGACTCACGTAGTACGTTAGTTCAGAAACCTGCCACCGCAAACACTAGCGGCAGTTACACCAAACATGGCTACCTTTACTGCTCCCAAGTGTGCTTTGGTTTGAAGAATCCAAGTCTGTGACAACTGTGCAACGTAATTTTCCTACAAAATATGATAAAGATCCTCCCAGTAGCCCTATCAGTGGCATAAGTGTTTTATTGAAACTGGGTGTTCGGTAAGACACAACAAATCTTCAGGTCATCCCCGTACGTCTGAAGACGTTGTAGAGCAAGTGAAACAAAGCTTTGTGAACAGTCCTAGAAAATCATCCCAGCGTGCTTCTCGACAGCTGGGCGTCCCACAAATGATAGTTTGGCGTGTGTTGAGAAACCGGTTGCAAGAATTAAAACACAGTGATAGAATTGCTCGTAAGGAATTCTTGACAGGAAATTGACTTCAGATGGCATGTGTCTCTCATCACCAATGGAAGCCAAATTGAATCTCTTTAGGTACAAGGAACGAAATTTGATGTATTTTGCTACAAAATAACACCAAAACCATGTCTGTAAGATAAATAGATAAATGAATAAATCTACATGAGTGTTCAAAGTTGTAAAGTTCTTTTGGATAGACGCTGCATATATATATATATATATATATATATATATATATATTAGAGATATCAGCGAAATATTTGTATGAACAAAATCGCATGTGTCGTATTGGAGGAAATTATACCAAAGAAAAAAAAAACAAACAAACATGGTAGAAGGTGAGAAAAAAAGGGGACAAAGGTGTACATTATAAAAGCGAAAAAGTGCTACCAGCAGAGTAGCGTGGTCGTCTACTTACAAGTAAAGAGTCCAAATGGATGAAACGAGTTGCGGGATTAGACATAGTGCACCTGATAGAGGATTTGAAAATAAGTAGATGTGCAAAATTTTAGCGGCTGAGCGCCCTAAGAGACGGAGGGGGAGGAGGTCAAAGTTTGTGGGAGAAGGGCTATGCTATGTTATTGAAATACATCAAATAAACTGTTGAATCGTAAAAATAGTGAAAGATAGGCAATGCAAATGGTGATAGTTTCACATATTGGCAAAAGAAGAATGGGCAGAGTAGATCACGAACCTCAGCCGCCATCTTGAAATCCGTCATTTTGAAATCCGTGATATTCTTTTAAAATAAAAAGGTAATCATGTGATATATCAATTAGAGCCAACATGTTCTCAAATAGTCAATTATGAACTTTAGTGATCGTTATCTGTACTTATTTGGAAGCTTTAGGATCATCTTTGTAGTTATTTACGAAAATCTAGGTGACTGATACCCGTATGTTGAAAGTTTTGATTATCACGAAAACATATGTAAGTTACATATATCCACAAGCCAAGAAAACTGTTAATGAAATTTAATAATAATAATAATAATAATAATAATAATAATAATAATAATAATAATAATAATAATAATAATAATAATAATAATAGTAGTAGTAGTAGTAGTAATGTAATCATATACAACTTGGATGTCAGATTTCACTGTTATGTTTGCGGAGCTTAGTACCAGGGTATTTTTTTTTAGAGGTTTCAGTTTAGGCCACAGCATCAGTGATGCTAGTTTGAGGGAAATTTCCCACGGCGTAGGGAGATTTAGCAAATAATTTTTTAAGAAGGGAAAAAGGGAGATTTTACGAATATAAGATAAAATGTAGGGAAATGTAGTTTTTTAACAAATATTATGTTACTAACCACTGGGGCAGTATGACGAAAGACGGTGGCATTTATTCTAGAATCCCACACACAAAGTGAGAAACTTTATTTCCCTAAAAGCCTTCCTCGGCCTGGCTTGCGGATGCCATTATACAAGATAACATTGAAGTAATAACAGAAGATCAAAAGCAGAAATGTAAGAAATGTATGTTGTGGAGATATGAGCACAGTATAATAATCCATGGATACGCAATAATATTCTCTTTAAACAATTATTAGGGAAATTTTATCTTAAAAAGGGAATTTTGAACATTTCTGAGGGAAATTTTAACTTAATGACCTAACATCACTGCACAGCATAAGATCAGAAGTAATACGTCACAATAGTGTTGCCCAAAAAGATGAGACGAGAGATACGTTCTTAAATTCAAGGTACGGGAAACATGACAATCCTCGTCTCGTTTTAAAGACACGTAAGGGGAAACGATGACTCAGTGGTAGAGCGTTTACTTCTGGTGCGTTGGGTCTCTGGTTCGATCCCGGCTAAGTAAGTTTGTGATGCACAACATCGTGTTCATGGGTTTTCTCTGGATACTCTCGTTTCCTCCCACTTTCTCATTCCACCAATTTTCCCTCATCGTTCACTTGCCTTAATCATTATCGTCTCCCTTAGCCTAAAGGGCATAATTGTGGGACGTTGAACTAAAGGGTTTGATTTTCAAGACACGTAAGTCATTACACAATATACTCCAATAACAAATATGGTTTGAAAATTGTTCCCTCTCTGGACCTCTGATGACGTGGAAGGATTGTGATATATAAAAATATATACAGTAAATTTACAAGACAGGAGGAGGACGAGAAACTACTCTACGATAATCGAGACGGGACGAGAATACCTTGTTTCTCGTCTCGAGGTGGTGGTGAATGTCCTAAATACTAATGAATTAAAACAATAGACAAGAATATATTTTTGATTTAATCGAACACGTCATTATGGAGTCCAGAACACAACGGGAGTCACGATCTAGAAGTGTACATGAGAAATCCCACTCATTACAAGCAAGTGATCTATTTGCTTTCAAGGAGTCGACTCCATAAAATACGTGAAGTGTTCATTGTTTGCAAGCAATACATTCTCAGCTTCGTCTGTGAACCCAGACAACAATTCATCAATGTTCCTGTGCTGTAATTATGCCGTAATGACATCGTTTTAACTGTACAACAATAAGATTTATACAAAATGTTTCACATGCTACAGTGATAAAAACCTCTCTGTTTAACAGCTGAAGTACAGGATAATTAAATTGACTGAGATTTAATTGAAACTTTACTTTAGTCGTTGTTTGTAAAACAGACAATTATACAATTGAATTTTTTCGACTTTCGCTTGATATTTTTTTTATTTAAAAAAAAAAATAAGAATCAAGAACAATGTCTAACGTAGTCCTTAGATAAACTCATTCGATCTGCATCAAACTTAGCATATTTGCTGGCATATTACGCCTGTAATTTTTTTCTTGTGCCGACTAGAGGCAAACAAAATCGTTTAATATATATATACAGGGTGTTAGGTAACTCCACCGACAAACTTTGGGAGGCGATTCCTTATACGAAATGAAAGAAAAAAACGTTCTAATAAACATGGGCCGAAAAATGCCTCCTTGTTTCAGAATTATGATCTATTGAAAATTCGAAAAATCAATTATCAAAACTCCCTAACTTAGAAACTATAGGGACCTATCCCAAGCGGTTTAAGGAATTACACAGGAACTGGTATACGCTCTATCTAAATATCGATGTTTCAGAATTCACCGGTACCAGCGAAACGAACGCACCACTAGTACTTAAAGGAGTATTCCTATACTTCAACTTCCTTTTTTACAGTTCCTTTCACCGATAACGGAGGATGGTAAAACAGTCCTACAGGTGGCAATAGTGTATAAAATGAAAATGAAGTGAAATCTTTGAGTTTTACGTCTCACGATTATGCCGAGTGCGCTAAAGGAGACGGCGATGATGAGAAATAAATGAAATGGTGGGAGTGAAGAAAGTGGGAAGAAGTGAGAGAATTCCGAGAAAACCCTGGTGTTCAGGTTGGGGGAACTTTACGCCCGGGAAACTTGCGCCCTATCCTAAACAGCGGGAAAGATGCGCCGCTATATATTTGCATCGGGATATTTGCGCCTACAATTCGTTTTTTATCGGCCTATCGTGTAAAGTAGTTTCATCTCAGACTTGAACCAGACTTTGGTCTATCAGAAAAGTGAACCAACCCTGTTTACAAGCTCAAGCAGGAAACTCTTTCCCTTGTCATTTCTCTATTATTATTATTATTATTATTATTATTATTATTATTATTATTATTATTATTATTATTATTATTATTATTATTATTATTATTATTATTATTATTATTATTATTAATAATAATAATAATAATAATAATAATAATAATAATGTCTTGATAACATTATGCAGGGTACCCTTCCATTTGTCATTTATTTTTATTGTGCCTTGATAAAATTATGTAGGAAACTCTGTCCTTTATCATCGTTTGTTATTCTTTATTCAATTATTTCCCTTTTAATCCAGAATAATATTGCTTCCTTGTTTTCACTCCTATTCTTTAGATGTAGGATAGACTTCTCAGACATTGAACAATATCTTTGTGCGAACTTGTTTTATATCTGTGTAGTTTTTTTTTTCAACTCTGTTGTCTAGTTGTACATATAACTTTTTCCTCTTCCCCCCTTCAAAACCGAGAAAAATTCTCTCATAATGAAGAATCCAATTATATATATCAGTGGCGTATTTACGATTTTTTTTTTGGGGGGGGGGGACTTTGCTAACTTTAGTCCTGGAAATGTGAAAATTCTGCAAGATATTTCATTCACTTGAATATAGTAAATAACATTTTGGGGGGTTTGAGCCCGGAAGCCCCCCTTAAATATGCCACTGATATAAATTAATATACGTATATGAATATAATTAACCATATGAGAGTAATTTAATCTACACAACTGTTTGGCACTTCCCAGATATCTGTCCACAATCCTTGCGAGTTGTTTGGCTTTTTAGGACACAAAATATAGAAAAGTAAATGCAAAATGAGAGAATAAAATTATCTCAGTAATATTATCAAGAAAATCGACCTGTATACAATGTGTTTACTTGCTGGAGTTATTCACTTGAAAGACACCGTTGCATTAATCCGTTGTATTATTGGGCTTATAATTGAGGTTTATTCTCCTCTTATATAATCCCAAGTTATCACAATCAGCCAATAAAAATAAATCACAGGTGGCATGGCTATGTGGAAGGATTCTTTACTCTGTAATGTCCGCCCCTCCGGGCATTCGTGAGCTCGAACAGGTTCTTTTATCTTGTGGGGCGCAAACTTCCCGATTCAGGTATATCGCTGGCGCATTTTCCCCTTTTTTAGGGTAGGGCGCAAATTTTCCAGGCCAAAGTTCTCGACACCGCTGATCATCCACCACAAAAGTTGCAATAGTGTATAAAGTCAAGTGATAACGGTTTCCAATTGAGGTTGAATGAACAGAATTTTTTTATCTGTTCTTTCTTCAAATTTAATTATTTCAATAATTTATAATACCATATTTACAAAATACGAAATGTAAGTTTTCCAGAATAATACTATTTGAAGAGAAAAGCTTGTTTCACGCTAGCGCCATGTCTGCGATATTTCCTTGAAAAGTGCAGATCTCTGTTCAAGCAGTGTTGTGCATCTTGGTTCGTTATGGGTAGTCTTCTATCTTCTTTCATAGTGTGTGACAAACTTAAATATATCTCTTTCTCAAACAGTAGGGCGTTATTCCCTTGCTTTTAATTATAAACCTTCTTTGGATTACTAGCAGTTTATCAAGTATCACCTAGTTATTAAGAATCTAAATAGGATATTTCAGACGGAAGTAGTTTTTTTTTTTTTTTTTTTGTATAGCCACGAAGAGAAAAATATGATCTCAGCTCTTTAGTACACATATCTAGGTATATTTCAGGGTTTAACTTATTTTGATCATACAGTACTTTTACAGTTCACACATTTCCCTTGGTTAGAATCATCATTGTTTTTATCAGTGGCGTATCTAGCCCGAGGACGGGGGGATTAGTCTTCCAGTTTTTTGGGTGACAAAAATAATTTAAGCTATTATTTATATATTTTTGAAAGTTTATAATAAACTCATGATATACCTATCATAGTCTTGGTTCTGGTTGCCCCAGTTTTTACCTTCTAGAACCCTTCTTAAACATTTTTTCTAAGATTTTCAAACATTCTACTGCAGCGTTTCCCAACCGGTGTGCCGGGCCGCTGGTGTGCCGCGAGGAATCGAAACAAAATTATTAATTTTATAGCAATCAAATTGCAAAACGTAGGAAAAAATGTATATCTGTACTTCACATTACTATGAACCTCTACTATGAATCTACAATGTTAAGTTTCATACCGGTTACTGTACTGTACATTTCTAATGCTGAAAAAAGTATTTGTTATCATTGTTATGACCATTATTGCTTCTTTATTGTTGCAGACTATTTCGTAACTTGAAAATTTAAAATATCATTCAATCCTTCCGACAAATTACCTACATTTGTGTTTTAAAAGTAAAAGAGTTATGTTTGTTCGTTCGTTATTTAGTGATCTTCCTTCTTTGTAAAAGGTTGGACACAGTTTTCAAAAAGAAAGCGTATTTTTTTTAAAAAAAAAACAACCTGAATCCAATATTTTATTGCAATTGTTTTCTATTTTTAAATTAGAATGAAAAATAAGCATAATGTTTTACCACGGGAAAAACCCAGTGATAGAGCTTTCTTCTCTGTGAGAAGGAGATTAATAATCACAGAAAAAAATACCACTGTGTTTTATATTTACAAATAATAATATCTATAAGTGTGCGGCGAGAATCCAAGTAACAACGTAGTGTGCCGCAAGTTCAAAAAGGTTGGGAAACGCTGTTCTACTGTATAGTGTACACAGAATTTGATCCAAAGAGGGCTCAAACATCCAAACTTACATCGAGCCATTTTTGTATACATATGTTATAGTACGTTAGATTTTATATATATATATATATATATATATATATATATATATATATATATATATATATATATATATATATAGATAGATAGATAGATAGATAGATAGATAGATAGATAGATAGATAGATATAGTAACTTGTTTAAGGAGGTTTTAAAGCCCAGGAACCACCCTTTGCGTACGCCATTGAGCCTACTAGTATAAAAACAAAGCTAAATCCACAAATCTAAGTTTAGAACCTAGACAGGAACCACTTCTAACTTCTAATGTTTTGTTTTAGTGTTATTTTTCCCAGAAAATTGTTTTGAAGAAAAAGATAATGCGTTTGTCATGTTTTAAAAAATAGCTTAATTTTAAACATTACAAAGTGTTTTAAGAGTATTATGTTTTAAAAGTGAATCATCTTCAAAGTATTTTCCTTTGTTTCTGTCAAATAACGTATCATATCATCAACTGTTGCAAGAACACATATTTTAAAACTGACTCTACAAACGGATAAGTTCTCTGTATGTAATTTAACACCGAAATACCGATGTGTACTTTATTTCAAGGTTAAAAGTTTTTAGGGTATAATTCTGTGAAGAATTCAGTTCAGAGATTTTAATCATACGTTTTATATGTTCTTTGCAAACTATTAATGTAAGATAAATCATACGTATTTTAGGGGGTGGGGACCACGAGTGCAGAAACAAAATATTGGCGGCTTTGTACACAAGCATGTCCGAACGTGAACCGTGTGGAGACTGGAAAAAGGGAGGAATTGGCTTTCGTCCCTCACCTTTCGCATGCCGCAGACAGGTGCCGTGGGGTAATTGCTGGAACGAAAGTTAAAAAACGAGTAGATCCACTTCCTCCTCTGCTCGGCACACAGGCCATCTCCCAGTTACCCATTCATCGTCAGGCCGCCCGAGTTCATTCATCGCCTAGCCGGCGAGATTTTCGAATGTGCTTCGTGCTTCGTTGCCGAGCGCCAATTGTGTGAGGATCGCATACTTTTGCCGTCGGGCCCAACAACGTGTTATTTCAAACGAGCATTGCTACAACTTGAGTTAGTGTATCTACGAACATTGTGACAACAAACACAAGAGTGCTTTGTGTATTCATACTGTCAGTTAACTTGTTTCGTGATTATGCTTGTAAGAAACTTCATTCAGAAGAGAGTTTGACAAGTAATATTTTTGTGAAACACAGGTGCGACGGGTGACACAGCGAAGATGGACTTCAAACAACTTGCTTCGTTTGCTGACATCCGAATTTTAACATTTCTCTTTACGGTGTTACACTCGTGTAAGTATTTTCAATAATTACTTTTCTGCATTCACTGTTCAACTGTTCAAATGTTTTATCATACTTATACCTGAGAGAAATATCATTCCCGAATTTTGTTGAACAAAACAGAACAAAGCAAACAAAAACAAAATTTGTGTACTCTATTTTATGACACTTCTTCAATCATTTTGAGGCGTGGACAGTGCATTCGTTGCGCATTGAGAAATTTCCAAGTATAATGTTATGTTTTCTTGGAAACTTATGACAGTCCTCATAATAACAGATCAAGAATTGTGCAAGCGACTCAATTAAAAATAAACTTAACAAATTAAAGGTATGAAGTTGTTATACTATGACACGGAAGCGAGTACTATAATATACACACACGCTAATTTTTTGACGCCGTGTAACCGGAATGGAAATATTGGAATAAGTAAACAGGTGAACGTGAATTAAGTTTGCTTTTGTCATTAGAGCTCATACATATTTAATACTCTTTTGATCTTCAAATAAAACTAATAGTTTTTTTTGTTGTTATTGTTGTTGTTGTTGTTGTTACGAAATGAGTGAGATTTGATTTCTAACGTATATAAAACTTCATTTGTCACATTTGCAGCACATTTAAGACAACGTTCTTGGGAAAAGATGCGTTTCCAACGCTACTGTATTAATCAGGCCCATAGTCAACCCGATTTCTTAACAGGGGGCAAAAATTAATACTGAAAGGTCAATGACAAACATCAAGGAACACTCCAACACTGTTCATTTAATTATTATTTATGCAATCTGTAACAGAGCTGTAGATTCTTTTCACCCGACATTCTTGACTACTTAGTTTTTGAACTTTTATTTATGTAGACAACAACTGAGAGTTACAGTTGGGGTTGGAGAAATCCACAGGTGTGCTTAGCCTCTCTAGTCACCCCCGAGCTACAGGCCTGTTTACAATCTATTTATATTTACAGTTAAAGTGTTGTATCTTGTTGCACTCTTTGGAAGTGTATTTCACGCTTGCCATGGTGTAATCTATAAGAAAATTAAATTTGAAATCCTTCTCGATTATGAAAATACCATTGTTTGGTTCATGTAATAAGAAACATCATTTTACACACAGATGACTAAACTGAGCTAAACTGAGTTGATTTTAGTAAATAAAATTGCAACAATTTCATATGTAGCTTTGCTTAAATTAAAAACATTCTCTGCAACGTTCAGTTTTGGAGGAGGAAGAAAATATTTTAGGGCAGGCATCTTCCGCTTTAGCCCCTCCATGGTTACGGCCCTGGCATTAATTATTAATTAGGTTTGTCGTTTGCAAATTCTAGCTACAATTGCAATTTTTACAATAGAAGAGATTATGTAATGTTATGATATGTAACGTTTCATCTCTACTCTCTATATACAAACTGTAAAACATTGAACACTTGTGTAGTCTGTTCGAAACACGAAATTGTTAAAAGACGACATATTATTATGCAGTGGTAGATCTAGAATGTAAAAAATGGGGAGGGGGCAGACAGAACTCAGAATATCATGAGTTCACTATAAACTTTCAAAAATATATAAATAATAGCTTAAATTATTTTTTGTCACTCAAAACACTGGGAGTCCTAGCCCCCCCCCCTTCCCCGCCGGCTCCAGGCTAAATCTGCTGCTGTTATTATGATGTTTCCATTAAGAAGACATATGGAGAGGGATAGTTATGACACAAAAGAAGTTGTTTGTTTAACACTATGGTAATTAGAACAAATGCAACATTGCGGTGAGAAACATGCTTGAAATCGACTTTTCACAAATAATAATTCATAAATACATTCATCAACAATAACTGGATCTTACGGGAATAGATGGAATGTCTGGTATTAGAATTTTACTGAAAACTTTTTTTTTTAAGTAAAAGAAAAAGAAACAATGTAGTGGGTTGTCAACGTAAAGTAAGAACAAAACTTACAGTTCTGAGACCGAAATTTATTTTCTTAATCCATACATAACATATGGCGTAGAATATCCAATTTTTTTTACGAGTTTACACTAATTTATTTGATGGCACATTCCCATGTGATTTAATCATTTCTTAACGTCATACTATTTATAAATTGAACAATAACTTATTGTATTCACTGGCGAGAATAATGGTGTACCTACGAGCAGGGGCGGATCCAGGACGGACTTTTTTTTGGGGGGGGGGTTGGTTGTAATACTTACACCAGCCATACACTGACGTATTTTTCCGCCGTAGCCATAAAATTTCATGCGCTAGTCTTGTTAACAGCTGTCAATACGTTAGTGTATGGGACCTGGCGTACGTTTACGTACCGAATTTTTATACGCTGGAAAAGTCTGGCTGCTTTTAACTTCGAGCGTAAATACGGCGCGTAAAAACGGCTCAGATGAAAGGGTTTTCGAGCAGCAGGTGGTCTCTTGCCCTTTCCACGGCCTTCTCCCTCGTCTGGTCTTATTGTTTTCAGAAGAGAAAACTTGTTCTTGTGTTGTCCTCGCGAATCGTTGCTGAGGTTTGCTGGTAGACTCACCAGAAATCATCATTCCAATCTAGTTTCAGTCTTTCTATACAACACATGATTTCGGCTAAATTAATATTTTCTATTGCACAAAACGAGACCTTATTTCCTAATTAAAATTCATAATTAATTTTCAGTGCATAGAGAAAAAGGTATTTAAATTCAATACTTCAGAATCAGAATTCGCAAATGATGAGAGCTCCTCCGTGGTCATATGGTCAGCGTTAGCTTCTCTGGCGCAGGACATCCTGTTCGATTCTCAGCAGAAGCTCACGCAGTTTGAATCTCACTTCTCATATAGCCTCGCTGTCTAAGAGGTCGCTCAAGTCAAATCCAATCCAATCGAACATGATGTCTTTCGACTACGAATTTACCATTAAATTTAATATTTGACAATTAGTTCCAAGATACTATCTCGATATCTGCCTGATAAAACAGCAAAAAATTGCGTTTGACTATCGAAATTCCCTGAATTTTTTTTGCTATTTCGACCACCTGCTGATTGTTATTTTAAGTACCTTCTCAATTTTACAAGAACTTGTAACAAAATAGGTTCAGAAAGTCATTATTTTTTTTTCACGTGATCTTAACATTACTCGTGAAAAAGAAAATGTGATAAACCACAATACATAGAATAGTGTTTCTTTCTTTGTGAATTATTTCAAATCTCAGATTGCACATATATTTAAATTTAATAGACCTAATAATCCTATTTCGCCATTAGTGCATACATACTAAGTCTAAATAGCACAATCATTGTACCGCTCGTTTTAGTGAGCTTGCTTTTCAGCCTTAAAAGTTCAAGTTCAATCCAGGGTACCAGCTATGTTCAATATTTTTCAACATTTTATTATATCTCGTCATGATGGGGACTGTGCCAACACTTATTTGAAAAGCTTATGTAGACTCAAAACAGAACATACCTAACGCCAAAATTGAAATGACACCCATTTGCAGGAAATAGGATTACACTCATAATAGTTCATGTTAACTCGTAGTATGCCATTAAAGCATTTCTCAATCTTTGTGGTGTGGTTACTATCAATTCTCCCCACATAAACGATAACTTAAGGTCTATTATCACAAAATATTAAATAACAATGAATATCTGACACTTAAATAGTTTCTTTCACGAACAACTCAATCATTTTACTGAGCTCCTCTGTGACTAAACGGTTAGCATACGTGTCTTTGGCGTGGGAGAGCCGGGTTTGCTAGAGCTTCGAAATTAATTGATATTTAATTGTTTTCAGTTTCGTATAACATACAAGTTTGTTTACATTTTCCTTTTTACTTTCTGCTTAATTCCTTATAACTACGCTTTCTTACAGTGAAATATGCTTTATGTAATGAATATAAGAACTATGAGTATTAAAAACATACAATACGACGGGCTCTTTACATTGAGAGAAATGAAAATTTAAAATAAAACAAATATGTTTATTTTCTGAACCAGTAAATGGAAACTCTTCCGACTTAGATTGCTTCAAATCATTGGTTCATAAGTTGTGAAACAAATGTAATAATAATAATAATAATAATAATAATAATAATAATAATAATAATAATAATAATAATAATAATAATAATAATAATAATAATAATAATAATAATAAATTTAAACGAACGAATGGATTTGGTTCAAAGTGTCTTTAATGAGTTAACAGTTTAAACTTATTTTGAAAAAAATCTAAACTAAGATTGGGCAGCTCTCAGTTAATTTTAATAAGCAGTTGGGTGTTTGTACCAACATGTAGTAAAATTTAAACAAACCAGTCGTTCAGAATAGTTTAACTTTGTTTGAAAATAACATAATCTGAGTTGAATTGGAGAATAGAGAGTTGTGAATAGCTAATGTTTGAACGGAATTTGACTACTATAAGTTCGAAATTAAATAAATTAAGGTCTATATTATGGTAAAGCTTCGTGATAATATGCCAAATATCATAGCTACGTCAAATTCATGAAACAGCTACAATCATTTGTAACAACCCCACATTTTATTATTTGCAGTTTTTTATGTTCCCATATAACATACACGTGTAAACATCTTTCTTTTAGGCAAATTTAATATTTAGTATACTAAATAACTATAATAATTTTAATAAAGCGTTAAATTTATCTTACTTTCCGTAATTAATTGTAGTTGCGCAAAAAACACAGATCTATTCGCTTGTAATGGAAAGTACCAGTGACGGCAATTGGGTATGAACACTAGAAAGGGGGACAAAGCACTACTAATAGTAAGGGGGCATGTAATTAGGCTATAGTGTAAAGCCAAAAAAGTGGGGTCAGCAATTACCTCCACGCCCCTAATCGCCGATGGACAGCAAACTTGTTAATAATATTCCCAATTTAAGTGAATTTTAAGAAATTGTTGAGGAATAATTTTAGTAGTATTTAATTAGATCTATACGGTTTTATTTGAATTACTTCACTTCAGATCTACAATTAGTTTCATTATGTTTTCATTAACTGTTAATCATCAAACGATGCGTTCAAACATCGAATATTCACTAATAGTCATTACATTGGTCATTACATTGATAGTAACTAAAATTAATTTGTTTACAATTAAATAAATGACCTTTTTTTTAAAAAAAAACACAAAATTTGTTATATTTAATTTGAACATGTAATTTGGTCCAGTCATTAGAATCAATTAGTTTTTTTTTTAAATTTAAAAGTTGGTTTCATCGATTAAAAGTGTCTGCTTACTGTATCACAAGGTTTTCAGTAGACCCTACATTGAATGCTGTAAATTTCTTATATCTTATACATTAACATTAGAGGCGGACAGAGGGCGTATTGTGAAATTATACACTGAGAAAATGTATGTGGCGTACATAAAAACGTAGGTTACATGTGTAAATCATGTAGTTTTAGGACTTAACGTACAGCAAATGTATAACTGAAAAAAGTACATTTTATACATACTTTTCGCATACATGTTTCGAATAAACGTACTTTCTGTACGAACGAAAGAACTGTATATAGGTGGTCAGGATCTCACATACAGATATACGCATGTAGCATACAACTGCGTATGTAAGATACGTATACGTATGTGATATATGGAAGACTGTTAGATGTCATACATCCTGCAACGGAATGATGTAACATCTAAGCGGGGAAAGCCTGTAGCATACGAATAACGTATATTCCGTGCAGATTTCTGTAGTAAACATAATGATTCTGTATATTTGTACAATATACCGCTGTCCGAATAACGGACTTTTCTCAGTGTATTAATTAATAAGAATTTGCGTCTGGTGAATTGGAATATTAAAAGTTCGGAAAATTTTCTATATATATATAATTTATATATTTACAACAATGAGAAATATCCCAGTCGAATCGATAAGTGTTAGTAAATAATACAAATGTTTAGAAGGTGGATGAAAAACAGTGCCGTTGGTAGAGATTTCGGCGCCAGGGGCGAAGAAGAATTCGGCGCCCCTACACTCACCTTATCAAGCTTTTTTTTTAACAAATAAAAGAAACAGCTGTTGTCGTTAGCTACGTTGAACTTTTATTATGCTGCTTGCACAGACTACTGCAACAGCCAAAAGTGATCATTCTCTATTCTTTTACAAATAAAAGCTGTTTTCAAGAGGCTTATTTTGGACTTTTTGTTAAACTTACAAAACTGCCTTTGCTGTACATAAATCCACTTTGAGAACAATTATGAAAATTTACAACTATTTACGTTTCATACTACATATAAGAAATGAAATTTTAATACGTTAGAAATTATGTGATTTAAAAAATGTTCAAAGTAGGTAACAGCATCAATTTCCAGTAATAATTGTAAACTTTAGTAATTTTATGATATTCTGTATGTAAGCACATAAAGAAGATTTTAATTTTGATTGTTTTACGGTAAAATATATTTTGTGAAATGTAACGGAAGCTATGAAGGGACCTTCTTTGGGAATTTCTTAATATTGATCGATGGAGGTAAATAATATGTTTAATGTTTGTACTTGAAATCCAAAATGTAGTTTGGTACTACATACACTACGTGATCAAAAGTATCTGGACACCCCCCAAAACATACGTTTTTCATATTAGGTACATTGTGCTGCCACCTACTGCCAGGTACTCATTATCAGCGACCTCAGTAGTCATTAGACATCGTGAGAAAGCAAAATGGAGCGCTCCGCGGGACTCACGGACTTCGAACGTGGTCAAGTGATTGGGTATCACTTGTGTCAGAAGTCTGTACACGAGATTTCCACACTCCTAAACATCCCTAGGTCCACTGTATCTGATGTGATAGTGGAGTACAAACGTGAAGGGACACGCACAGCACAAAAGCGTACAGGTCGACCTCGTCTGTTGACTGACAGAGACCATCGACAGTTGAAGAGAGTTGAAGAGAGAATGGACAGACATCTATCTAGACCACCACACAGGAATTCCAATCTGCATCAGGATCCACTCCAAGTACTATGACAGTTAGGCGTGAGGTGAGAAAAAACTTGGATTTCATGGTCGAGTGGCTGCTCATAAGCCACACATCATGCAGGTAAATACCTCGCTTGGTGTAAGGAGAATAAACATTGGACGATTGAACAGTGGAAAAACGTTGTGTGGAGTGACGAATCACGATACACAACGTGGCGATCCGATGGCAGGGTGTGGGTATGGCGAATGCCCGGTAAACGTCATCTGTCAGCACGTGTAGTGCCAACAGTAAAATTCGGAGGTGATGATGTTATTGTGTGGTTGTGTTTTTCTTGGAGGGGGCTTGCACCCCTTGTTGTTTTGTGTGGCACTCTCACAGCGCAGACCTACATTGATGTTTTAAGCACCTTCTTGCTTTCCACTGTTGAAGAGCAATTCGGGGATGGCGCTTGCATCTTTCAACACGATCGAGCACCTGTTCATACTGCATGGCCTGTGGCGGAGTGGTTACACAACCACAACATCCCTGTGATGGACTGGCCTGCACACAGTCCTGACTTGAATCATATAGAACACCTTTGGGATGTTTTGGAACGTCGACTGTGCCAGACCTCACCAACCTACATCGATACCTCTCCTCAGTTCAGCACTCCGTGAAGAATGGGCTGCCATTCCCCAAGAAACCTTCCAGCACTGATTGAAAGTATGCCTGCAAGGGTGGAAGCTGTTATCAAGGCTAAGGGTGGGCCAACACCATATTGAATTCCAGCAGTACCGATGGAGGACGCCACGAACTTCTAAGTCATTTTCAGCCGGGTGTCCGGATACTTTTGATCACATAGTGTATGTTTAAAATTAAAGTACTTACTTAATTTCTTAATGACTGAAAATTCTGGATTTAAGGTTACTTTTATTAATAAAAATATTAAAATACACACACACACACACACACATATATATATATATATATATATATATATATATATATATATATATATATATATATATATATAATGTGTGTGTGTATTTTGTATGTATGTAGATAAATAAAAAAAATATCACACAACTAGATACGTAAGCACAAAAAAGAATCCTGGCGATACAAGTAGTTAATGGAGAAATGATCCCAATAAATTTCTTTAAATTGGAAGCATTTCATATGTCAATGAAATAAAAAAAAAAAAAACACTGGTAGCGATCAGTCTTTGAAAAAGACTAAATTCGTGGAGTAAAGTTCTGACCCATTAAGCCCCTCTTCTACAACTGTTTCAAATTCAAGAACGTTATTATTCTCCTTGTTTACCTTCATTTTTAATATTCCCGCGCAAACAACAACTTGTGTCTCTTCCCTCCTTGCATTTTTCATACCTTTATTCTCACCGTCGTGATTAAAACGATTGGTTAGAAAAACGTGATTAACTAACCAAACTCATCATCATCAAAATGCCGAATACGTACGTATTTAAGACTGTGACCGTTTCTGATTTTGAAAACGCTCTTGTTTACACTGTAAGTCATTACTTGGCAGCATGTATGTCACATCGTCATTAAGAAATCATATATAATAGCTTTTTTTAAAGTAATAAGTAAAAACTTGTTCTAACTCTTATTGAAACATTTGGATTGCGGGCGTAGCGAGCAAGAAAATTTTTAACAAATTTATTTTCATTTCCAATACTTTCCTTTCTTCTTGCTTCTTCGGCACCCTCTTGCTATCAGCGCCCAGGGCAACCGCCCCGCTGCCCCCCCAACTTAGCTACGACTCTGATGAGAACTATTCTAAATATAAAGCAATCTATTCTACAGTTGCTAAATGGATAAGGGATAACACAAGCACTTATATATTTAAAAATTAGTTGTATTTAAGGAAAAGTATTTTTTATCTTAAAAAGATATTTTAACTTCCAAAAAATTCTTATTATGAGCAAATGTACTATCCAATGTAATGTAGCATGGTGCATTAATATCGTCAGTATTAGAACAAATGCTATGCTTCAAAGATTGTGAAAGAAAACAGGAGAGTGAATTAGTTGCCGCATTTCATATTAGTAAAGTACAACAATACAATTGATATTGTTTTCATTTGGTTATGTTATATCCCAGATTAAGTGAATCACTGATTGGAAAAAGGGAATAAGTGCATCAGACCTAAGTTTTCAAAAACGCTAAAAAACCTTCCCGAGGCGTTGTTTGTACTTGTTGCAAAAAGTGTATAATTGGTTACTTGTAGCAAAAGAACTAACAAACACTAAGACAAGAAGGAGAATCTTGTATTGTAGCACTGCAATTGGTTAAATAAGCTTAAAAATGGAAAAAATATTCCCTTTTTCCAATCAATTAGAGTTGGACGCAATTGTAATTGTGTGTAGGGCATGTAAAGTACAGTTTATGATAGAAAGCTATGAAAATATACATGCTGAATACAATGTTGTATGTTAATCTTGGATATATGTATCCGAACTATCACGTATGTTAGGCTTCTAACACTGTTATTGTCACCGTTCGTTTTTTTTTTTTTTTTTTTTTTTTTTTTTTTTGTAAAGCACATGTTATTCGTACAGCAAGAAAAGTAATACAATAGACAGCTGGAAAAATACGTAGCAAAATACGTTGTCAAAATAGAATGACTTTACATAGGGTCCTATCCGTCTGCATCTTCGTCTTCTGCAGTTTCTTGGTCAGTGGTTTTCCATGAACAAATCATCCTATAAAACTTTGTATTGGTCAGATATGCATTTGATGATTTGTGAAGAATCGTTTATCTTTTTCTGATTGATCGGGACTTGCCAATCGTATGGCTTTGACGTTGGCAGTGGAACGTTTGTGACATTACTTTTGAGTAATCGAAAAATATCAGTTCTTAGTCCATTGATAAACTTATGAGCTTGCACATAACCTGGAGATTCTGCTTTATAAACAGTGTCTCTATTTACTTACTTGGAATTTCACTGTTTTGTCCACAATGCTACCTGAAGATTTCTTGTAAAACGGTTACCACCAATGTTTAAAATCTAAGATTTCTTCATTGACAACTTCGTAAACCTGAAATGGAGTATCAGTATTTCTTGCATTCGTAATCATGTGGTTATACTGTGCTGGTAAATAAATGCGATTGTGTCGTTTGAGTTCTCGTTTGATTATAACAAAATTTCGGTCACATGGTAAAAACTGTGACCTCTGACTGACAAATATTGCTGTACAGTGGTAAAGCGTTATGACACGATCAGACTGAAAAGCATTAATGTCATTGTATGATTCCAGTTTTGGTATTGTATGATCACCAGTTGTATCACTGAAAACACGTAAATCTGTAACTGATTGGGCCAAATATTTCTCTATAGATTGTGCAATGCGAAGACAATGCGAAGTATCGTAACGTCAGCAGAGGGCTCTAATGGTTGTCTACATACACACAGTCTCACAGTTGTGGTGGTATCCTATAGTGATTGGAAGAATGAAATAAGAAACGTAGTTATTCCCTTTTTCTAATCAGCGAGATATTTTGTCTTCTACATTGGTCATATAGAGTTGCCCAAACATTCCTATTTTCTACTCAACGATGTAACTATCTCAAAGGAACACATCTGCTATCTCAGGTTAAAATCGCAAAAAATTGTACTTATTCCCTTTTTCCAATCAGTGGTTCAAGTGTTAATTCGTTTTCTAAATATAAAATTTTAATTATTCTAGATATTCTTTGTAACTTTTAAATAGCTTGTCAAGTCGCACTTGGAAATTAAAACTTCGTTTGTTTGTACTTGGAGACGGTTGACTTTCCTTCTTTTTGTTGACCCTTTCATTAAGGACTAGATTCTACAAGAGCAGCAGATGTGCTGAGCATATATTACCCAATAGCAGTGCGCGAATTAGGTTGTGTATATTTGAAGGGGGATAAAATAGTTCCTAACAGGAGATAGTTGATTGCTTTGTGAGGGACCAATGTTTCAATTTGTTGCTTTTGGAAGGGATTAAAACAAAATAGAAGGAAATTCCGCCCCGGGATTCGCACCCTGCCCTAAAGGCATGAATGGCACAAGCTGGATGGTAGGCCCTGGTTCCATGAGATATGTTACGCCACAGAGAGTAGGTTTATTTATTTATTTATTCGAGAAATCTAACAAAGTTAGTGAGAAAATTTATTAAATTGAATTACTGCTTTCGCAAAATCATGGATTTAGCTTGTTTTTCTTTCGTTCTTTCTTTCTTTCTTTTTTTAATCTGTCTGATTTAACTTTGTTAAAACATTCTAAGGGAATTTTCACATTCCGATACTATGAAAAGAAATAAAGTACTCCTACATTGAATATCACTTGCTAGTCCAAATGTTTCTATTGTTTTGTTCTTTCATTTTATTCGTTTCCTTAATAGCATAATGTTTATAGGACCTGCATTTAAAAACATAGATCTGTCCTGTTCAAACAACTTGAGCAAACTGGAAAACGACCGCGTGCTGAAACAACAGGCCAAAGGAAGAGCAAAAACTGACCACTTCTTTTTCTTCTTCTTTTACGCGCCTATTTTTACGCTAGGTGTATGGGCCAACTTACGGACCGAAATTTACGACATCATTTTACGGACCGAAAATGCGCGCTGAAAATACGCTAGTGTATGTTGGCCTTTACACTTAGAGCTAATTTTAAGAGCTCCAAACTCTGGGATGGGTTTTATTTATATATAAAATTTGAAAAAGTTTCCTCTTCTTGGGGAGCAATTGCCCCCCCCTGGATCCGCCCCTGCCTACGAACACTATGGAAGTTATTAGTTATAGCTCATATTCGGCAAAACAGATTAAACATCTTTTTCAAATGATACCTTTACAAAAATAACAGATTGAATCATATAAGTGAAGTTCAAAATCTTTTGCGATTCTGAGAAAATCATGACATTCATACTTAACATTTTAGAATGTTTTTTAGTAAATTTGTTTTTGTTTGTTATCTGATAAATCAGGAAAATTCTACATTTATAAGTTAAAACAATAGCCAAGTTACTTTTGAAATTTTAGTAGAAGAAACAGAAGTAAATAGTTTAGCAAATTATAAAATTGTTTTGCAGTTTGCTTTTTTTAAAATTTATTTTTAAGTAAACAAAATAATGTAACTTAAATTCTGTAGCGGGGCATTGATGATTGAAACTTGAGCCTTTTTTTGAGATAATCCGGTAAATATTAACTAAATTGAACGAAATGATGAATTGAAATCTTTTACATAAAATTCATCGGCTTATAATTAAAAATTACTTTCTATTCAGGGGTACACCCAGAGAGAGTCCACCAGCTCCATACGCCCCTCCCAACACTATGTAACTCAACATACACTTGGTCACTTTTTTAAAAAAAATAAACCTATACTTGCTTATCTGGAAAATAATTGATGTAGCATGAAGATTTGTTCTTACACTTCATCTGTTCTCTTTTTCTTATAAAAAGAATCTAGTTCTATTATTATTATTATTATTATTATTATTATTATTATTATTATTATTATTATTATTATTATTATTATTATTATTATTATTATTATTATTATTATTATTATTATTATTATTATTGAAAATATAGGTCGAAGCATATTGCAATTACTTATCGTCTTTTCGGATGCAGAATGTTATCCGTTCAATGCTATAAAGACGTAGTGGCTTGTAGTATTAGGCACCCCGCTTCCAAAGCTTGGACCTCTCCCCAGTAAACATTTCTGGTTGCGCACCTGTTTCTATTCATGGGATTCAAACGTTTTTTTTTTTTTTTTTTTTTTGAAAATACGAGAGTCGTGAACAATTAACAAGTGTAAACAATGCTATCTATCAGTAAGGAAAATCTTTGAGTTTTACGTCCCACGCTTATGGCGGTTAGGCTAAAGGAGACGGTGATGATGAGTGATGAATGAAATTGTGGATTTAAGAATGTGGGAGGAAACAGGGGAACTCCGAGAAAACCCACGCACACGGTGTTTGTCCACCACAAGGTCCACTTGGCGGGGGCTGGGATCTATCAGTAAGGAATTGATCACTATTTATATTTTTTTTTTCCGTGAATCAGAGAACGAATCCAAAACTACTTTTAGTCACATCAAGCGTCACAAGTAATAGAAACTAATGTTCAAAGTTTATTGTTATAGAAGTTGCTGAAGTCGGAAGATCAGAGAGACATGCTTATTGCAACTGTAGCTGGATTCTTATGTAAATTTATACTTCAAGCTTGCATTGTTGTCATTTACCATAAATTACAAACAGCCTTATTTGTGAGGTCTTTACAAGCAAAGCTACAAATGAAATTGTGAACGAGCAGTGCTGTGAGTTATCATAATGATACATCAGCGCACTTAAGAGCTGTGTCTACCATACATTTTCTTCTTCAATACTATAATTATAAAGATGTTTATAGAGAATGTTTTTTTTTAAATATATTTTTTTCCTGAAACACATAACTTGACAAAATAGTAGTATTTACTAAGCTCTAAGCTAAACCAACTATGATATTAAATATGGTTTATGTTGTTTTAACGTAATGGTGTCTGTTCATACATATTCAAGTAATTATTAACCAGCCAGGTACGCATTTCTGCATTAATTACTTCCCAACACACAGTGCATGCATTGACTGACGGTATTATGTTAAAGCACACACGATTAGAGTGTGAGAGTTGTTTTAGTCTTAAGTAAATAATGTCAGGTAAACATTTTAGGCAGTCGAATTCATTAAGCCTGTAGTGTTTTTAGTTTACATTTTGACTGGTATTAATTGTTTTGTGGACGGAAATATTTTTTATGAAGTCCGTCCCAAACAGAATGCTTTTTGGGCTCTGAGAAATGTTTTTTTGGACAATGGCCCACTTCGTCAGAGAAATCTTTGTCTGAACGCTAAATGACAAAAACGTTAGCTGAGAACCGTCAACGCTTTGAACAAACACCGTGAAAGAATTTAGTGTTTGCTCGTCACATGAAGAAACACTATATCTCAAGTGGATATTTGGAAGTATGTAGTTGGGCCTTTTTCATCATCATTTGCACTTAGAAAGATGGACTGCCGCAAAAGGTGGGGGGGGATATTATTTTACTCCATACATGAACTAAAGAAACGGGTATGACGTAAGTGAACTTATACAGATTTTTTTTTCTTTTAAACTTTTATTTCGTGTCTCATCGAGAACTAAGGAGGCTGTTGCCAATGTGTTACGCAATGCTGATTTCTTGATGTATTACCTTCTTAACTATTAAGATTAAAGAGTTTGTTTAAGGTTTGAACTTGTGATCATTCATTTGAGACAATGTTGAGTGACAAGATGAGCGGACAAATATCATGCAGAGCACGTTGCATTTCTCATTTAGATTCAATCTAAGTCTACAAAGAGATTTTTATATATATATGCTTTGTTTTGGGCTCTTTGAAGAGTCCACTGAAGTGGGTTTTCCGAGTTACGAAAGAAAACTGGAAGATATCGTAATATGTTGTTTTAAAACTTCGATGATGTATGTCAGATCTTCTACATGTTCTGAGAAATACTCGAAATGCTATAACGAAATATTAAAGTCGCTTTTGTTTTGCATGAACGCTATACTGCTAATTTTTTTAAATGCCAAAATGGTACATAGTACACATGGAGAAAAATGCATAATCCAGTCGGCATGTAAATTCTGTTTTTACCAGGTTACGCGCGTCACCACATTAAGTAATGTTGTTTCATCCGTAGTACGATCTACATCACCGTCCAGCGAAAATTTTGTATTGTGGGACCACCATTTCAAATCTAGAATTAACGCCATACCCATTCCGACGGTGGTAACTTACGTATATAATGATGTTACCACCTTTCTACGACTGCCCCCTCTTGGTTCTTTCTAAATCTGTGACTCCCTACCTTACAAGAGTAATAAGACGTCATATCATTCTGTGAGAAGGAAAGAGAGGAAATATGTTTTTAACATGAAATCCAGGCCGCCGAACTCCAGACTTGCCATGGTGTTCCCACCTGCTGTACTTTTATACATGAAATTACATTACTTAAGGAGCGCACTCTCGTAAATATACGATGTATCCACACGGAAATCCTAGTCCTTTTTTTTTTTCTCAGTGCACGCCAGTGGCGTCGGAAAATTTCGTCAATGGGGTTCAAGCGCTCAATTTGATATCCTTTCAAGGCAAACGTAGTATTTGTAGGATTTGTGAGGCACCCTGTTTGCACCTACTCTTGTTTGTTATTCTACTTCCTGCAATTTCGTTTACATCTCGTGATCCTAAAATTACTGTTATGGTTCCTAAAACCTAAGAGGGTTAGTGGTATTTTTATAATATTCTCCTACGTCTCTGCTTCTTCATTTATCTTCAGCTTGACAATGTTCTTTTTCACTTCTTCCTGCTGCTGTAATCTGTCTTTCTCTTTTTTTTTGGTTTCCTTCCTTTTTAATTTTCCTCGGTACACATATTTTTGTAAACATTTTTTTAATCTTCTTTGGATGTGACCGCACCTTTGGAATTTGCTGCTTCTGATTATTGCTGTAATGTTCAGACCTTGGTATAACTGTTTTAGTTCTGTATTTTTGTTGATTCTCCAATTCTAATATTCCAGTATGTCTTATTTTTTTTCTTAGTAGAATTTTGTTTTCAAATCTTTTAAATTATTTGTGTTCTGTTTGACGAGATATTATCTATGTTTTTGGTTGTATGTTTACTGATGTAAGTATTGACTTTATAAATGTAATTAAAAAAACAATTATTAAATTGATGCAATTACTGACTTATTTTCTTTTCTCACTTGTATCAATGTAAATACCTTGAATTGAAAGAATTCTAGATTTTGTTTCCATTGGGCTTGTCGGGTATCGCAGTAGCTCAGTGGTAGAGCGTTCACCTCTGCTGCGTGGGATCCTTGGTTCGATCCCAGCTCGCACCAAGTGAACTTTGTGGTGGACAAACACCGTGTGTGGGGGTTTCCTCGGGATTCTCCCGTTTCCTTCCACTTTCCTAATTCTACTATTTCATTCATTTCTCATCATCACCGTCCATTTTAGCCTATCCGGCATAAACGTGGGACGTAACACTTAAAGATTTCATTTGATTTTTCCGCTGCGCTTGAAGGAAGTATGGTTTCTCAGATTGACTCCTAAAGCTGAATTAACCAATAAAAATCTGTTATGTTGTTGGTTAGCGAATATTTTTAATAGAGATGCGTCTGAATGTGTTTTGGAACTCGTTCCCAATTGAGATAGATCAATAATTGCGTAATACAATACTTCGTGAAGAATTTGAGAAGAAATACACCCTTTTAAGGATCTTCAAGATCTTTCAGATTTTATCAAATAAAATTTTCTTCTAATTTTTGAAGCATTTCTTACAATTTTGTTTTTTTTTTTTTTTTTACTTTTTACTTTTTTTTCTTGAAATCGTTTGTTGATAGCAGATAAAGTTGTCTTCTATCATATTTTAAAAGAAGTAGAATATTAATTTAAAAAAAGTAAATTAATTAACTAACTAACATTGGAATTAACTAAAAAATTCTGAATATAAACTCAATTAATGGTAGCATAGTGTGTGTTTGATGCCTGTCATCTGGAGAACTATACCCAAATGATTATGACAGTTTTAATTCAGACGTGACAGGTGGTAGAATAAATGAAATTGATAAAAAAATAAGAGTAACGTATGCATAATTGAAGTTGATTACTATTCTGACCATAAACAAAACAATTACATATAACTCAATACCCAAATAAAATGCTAAAAGAAGAGACATACAAATACTGCAAGAAAATATGTGAATGCCAATTCCCCATACTTATACCATACAGTGCTGTGATACTTAGATATATATTTTTTTCCTAATCTTGTAATTAATGTCATGATGACTGCTTCTCAGAGACTTCTCCATTGAATATCGACGCTTTAGACGGAACAAAACGAATGGTTTGAACACTGGCGTCGTTAGCTTCTGAAATCTAGGGGGAGGGGGGTCGGATAATCAAAATCCTCTTTCCGACAAAAGTTATATATACAAAGTAGTATAGTTTCTTTTAAATATATTTTAACGCGTCCCAACGACGTCCATGGTTAGAAGACAGAATTGGTTGAAAATTGAGCTCGTTTTATATACGTGAGTATTCTTGTTTGTCCAACTAGTTTTGCTTTTCGGGAAGTTTTTGACACCGTGTTTTTGAGTCTAGAAAGTTCAAATAATATTTCCTGATAAATATTGTTGTTACGTTGATGACAAAATAAGAAGATTTTACAATCTAAATGATAACAAGATCGTTTACTACGAAGTTAACATGAAAAAAATGTTTGCCTATTTTGGCTGTTGAGATACTCGTTGTTTTTGTTACTTTTGGCTGTTTTGATTATTCACAGCCGCCTTTCTGTCAATATTGAAATATGTTCACTATTCCCACTCTTCTTTTTTATGCACGTATCTTATGATAATCCACGTATTGTATCATACTTCAAAATGTCTGAAAAAAATGGCAGTTCAGGGCTTCGGATATCAAACTTGGAATCACACGAATCCAAGAGTGGAATCACACGAATCCAAGAGTGGAATCACACGAATCCAAGAGTGGAATCACACGAATCCAAGAGTGGAATCACACGAATCCAAGAGTGGAATCACACGAATCCAAGAGTGGAATCAAGATGACGCTGTGGTAATGTACTTACTCTTTGCGTTCTTCGTTCGATTCCAGGCTGTGTAAGCTTATGATAGATTGTGTCGTGTCCATGGGTTTTCAGGAAATAATCCCATTTCGTCACACATTCTCATTTTACAAATTCTTCCATAATCATTCACTTATGTCTTTCAGGCGTTTCTTTTAGTATGAAGAACGTAGTTGTCGAACGCAGAAACTATACTACTTTGTATATATAACTTTTGTCGCAAAGAGGATTTTGATTATCCGACCCCCCTCCCCCTAGATTTCAGTAGCTAACGACGCCAGTGTTCAAACCATTCGTTTTATTCCGTCTAAAGCGTCGACATTCAATGGAGAAGTCTCTGAGAAGCAGTCATCAGGACATTAATTACAAGATTAGGAAGATATATATATCTAAGTATCACAGCACTGTATGGTACAAGTATGGGGAATTGGCATTCACATATTTTCTTATAGTATTTGCGTGTCTCTTCTTTTAGCATTTTATTTGGGTGTTGAGTTATGTGTAATTGTTTCGGTTATGGTCAGAATAGTAATCGACTTCAATTGTGCATCCGTTATTCTTATTTTTTATCAATTTCATTTATTCTACCACCTGTCACGTCTGAATTAAAACTTGTTTTTCGTTTTGCAAACATGAGATTCTTTGCATGTCTTGAGTTAAACGCCTAATCCGAAGGGTCTAGGTCAAAACCCCCACAGCCAAAACCCCCACACTCAAGAAATGTCAAAACGCCCACACGATCGGTCATAACTCCCACACAAATGGACAAATCCCCCAAACGCACGAACGGTCAAAACCCCCACAGCCAAAACCCCCACACTCAAGAAATGTCAAAACGCCCACACGATCGGTCATAACCCCCACACAAATGGACAAATCCCCCAAACGCACGAACGGTCAAAACCCCCACAACCAAAACCCCCACACTCAAGAAATGTCAAAACGCCCACACGATCGGTCAAAACTCCCACACAAATGGACAAAACTCCCACACATAGCAACGGTCACAATCTCCACATAAATGGACAAAACCCCCACACAAATGGACAAAAACCCCACACAATCGGACAAATCCCCCACACTCTGAAAATACCGTGATTGCACGTCTTTGTTTCGGCTCTTTACGACGCCCACTTTAGTGTTTCTGTTATTACAAAACAGTGCAAGAAGAATAGTTGCAACATCGGTTTAAGTGGAATAAAAAATGTTATTAAAAAGTACAAGGGCAAGACATACAACCAGGATCATTTCAGAGTGTGGGAGATTTGACCGATTGTGTGGGAGTTTTGTCCATTTGTGTGGGGGTTTTGTCCATTTATGTGGGGATTGTGACCGTTGCTATGTGTGGCTGTTTTGTCCATTTGTGTGGGGGTTATGACCGATCGTGTGGGCGGTTTGACATTTCTTGAGTGTGGGGGTTTTGGCTGTGGGGGTTTTGACCGTTCGTGCGTTTGGGGGATTTGTCCATTTGTGTGGGGGTTATGACCGATCGTGTGGGCGTTTTGACATTTCTTGAGTGTGGGGGTTTTGGCTGTGGGGGTTATGACCGTTCGTGTGTTTGGGAGATTTGTCCATTTGTGTGGGGGTTATGACCGTTTGTGTGGGCGTTTTGACATTTCTTGAGTGTGGGGGTTTTGGCTGTGGGGGTTTTGACCGGTTCCCAATCCGAACCGTATGTTCACCTATTGGAGATTAGATCCGGCGGAGGTTGGATTAGGCACGACGCAAATAAGAGGTAATCCTTTTACTTCCCATTTCATTAAGTTCAGTATTTGTTTGATTTGATAGTTAGGTAAACACCTGGAATTTAAGAGTAAAAGTGAGGAAATATTTTCGGATTTATATATATATATATATATATATATATATATATATATATATATATATATATATATATATCGATATCCATAAATCACCAATGCAACGTGAAAATATGGTTTACGGAAAGAAGTCATGCAGTGGAACGCTTTTAGCAATAAGAATTTCTTTTGTTTGTAAGTTCTTGTTTATTTTTTTTAAAAAAAGAAAGATACATTAAAGTGGAGTCAAGTTCCTTTACTTTCTTTTTCCTTCCTTAAAAAAAAAAAAAAAAAAACAAATCTTAATAATTAATCAACAATCCCCATTCTTTCTATGGAAAATGTTTTCGAGCAAAATCTCCGCTGATCGCTTAAGGTTGGTGTAAACGGAAAAGTTTTCCGATAGATGTCAGTACAACAATCTTCGTATCTCTCTCATGTGATTTTTTTTCCTTTCACGAAAATTTACAATTTCTCTTACAAATTTCAACCTACAGACTTCAAATTTTTAGAGAAAGAACTTCATAATCTATCGAAGGCAATAATCCGTGACGATTTTTTTATCTAGATTTTTCTTCAGTGTTGAAACAGTTCCATTGTTAAAGAACTTAATATCCATTTCAACAATGAAGCCATTTCAATAATGAAGAAAATTCTAAATAAAAAAATCGGCATGGATCCTTGCCTTCGATAGGTTATGAAGTTCCTTCTCTAAAAATTTGAAGTCAGTAGGTTAAAATTTGTAAGAAAAACCGCAGATTTTCTTGAAAGGTAAACAAAATGCATGAGAGAGAGAGAGAGAGATACTAAGACTGTGGTGACATCTATCTGCAAAACTTGTCTCTTTAAATTAACCTTAAACACGAAAATATATAAGTAAAATGTCTATGATTATCTTATGTTTCATTCAGAGTTATGATTTTTTTTTAACGTGCACAGGTTAAAACATGATTTAATAACAATGTTTGAATATCACTTACAAGAGACTAAAGCAGTTTGCATTTGCAAACTATAAGCCCGAGAAATTGCTAACATTTTTCCTTGTTATTGTGAGTTGATCACGTGTTGTTATTAAAGTTATGCAATCTCCTAAGTGCATACTGCAAGCCATTGCTTTAAAATTGCTAACAATAGTATACATCACTTCATAAGAGTCATTATTTAGTTGTTATTAAAGTATTGTATTCTTGCCTTTATTGTTTTTTTTTCTTGCATTGTGTAAATATGTATGCAACTTAATAATACAACTTTAGCAAACTAAATTATTCAACCATAGTCATCATTTCACTCACTCATTTCTTATAACAGACCAGCAAATACTTTTACGTGTTATTGTGGGCAGAATTTTTTATGCTTTCTTGTGCAACTTTCATATCGAATTCGTCTGAACTCTATTAGTACGAAATTCAAAGACCTTGTATGGGTGTCTTAATGAACCACCTTTATTAACCCATTTTCTTCAATTCTAGGTCATATATATAGGTTTTCCTAAGCTGTATATGTATATATACTATATATATATATATAATACATTTATAAACTATACATACATGTGTACGTGTGGAACCTGAACTCGTCTTCAGGGAAATGCAATTCGACATAAGCGACCTGGTTTCTTTTCCTTGACGATAACGCCCATCCCCACTCAGCAAGCAAACAAGACACAAAATTGAAGAATTAGGGTAGGAACGGATGCCCCACTCCCCATACAGCTTCAATTTAGCGCCTAGTTACTTCCAGCTTTTTCCGGTGATAGTCTGAGTTGCAAAGTGAACGTTTCGGAACAAATGGAGAAGTAAAGCTAAATGTGAGGAGAGTGGTAAATAGCCAGAGCTTTGATTTTTGGGCAGGGTTTGAACAAATTGGTACAACGGTGAGACAAATGCTGGAATCTCAATGGGGATTATGTGGAGACGTGAGGAAAGACCCACCTATACATGTGTGTATAGTTCATAAATGTATCTTAAAGAATGATTGTTTTACAGTTTAGATAAACTTTTATACTGAACAATCCACGTAGTTTTAATTTTCTAAACGTGATTTTTAAAATTTTGACGCGATTAAATTTTGAAGCAGAAAGAAAATCAGCTAGAAGCAGTTATTGCTTTCCTTTTACACTAACGCTATCTGTGTGACAATTCTATAAAGCAGTTGAAGCCTGTGCCTCGCTGTCCAACAGGCCGTTGTACATCTGAGTTATCTGTATTTGGGGGGTTTGTATAAATTTAAACGTTTTTGATAAACTTATTCAGATTAAATTTGCGTTTCGAATGCGAATATCGGTTGGTTGCTAGCATTTTTAAAAGATTAATCTGCGAACAACAAGAATTAAAATGCAAAAAAAAACTACTTTATCTTAGAGGCAGGGTAAATCTGACGATCGAGCTTTCTTATGCATCAGACACGTAGCCAGAATTTCGTGAAGGGGAAGGGGGTCCATGACATGAAATACTGTAGTCATCACACCAGGGGCTCGATCATTCTAGACTATTTTACTGGAACATATATTGGTTCGTTTAGCCAGGAATTCTTAACGGGGGTGGGGTGGGGTGACATGAAATTCTGAAGGCCCAGGAGCTTGGTCAAACTAAACTACTTTACCATCAACATATATTGGTTTGTTACGACAATAAAATGAGGATATGTTGGTAAGTATTTTAATAATAAACTATGAAGAAATCTCGAGTAAAATAATAAAAAATGTATTGAAAAAGATTTTATAATATTTACGTCCTTCCTCTGTTTATTCAAATATAACAATTTTCCTTTCATTATGACCTCAACTATTATAAAAAGTACATATTCACTATTATAAAACGTGCATACTCAATATTGTCTTGCAAAATATTTTTACAATATCTGCGTTCCTTTCTCTGTTGAATCAAATACTAACAGAACTTTAGATAATTTTTTGTTTTTATTATTCCGTCAACTACTGTCGGTTCCAAATGACAGGTTAAAGGATGAGTAGAAGATTGTTTTTGAAATAACATGTTTGATACTGCAAGGATGCGATGAAGAAAATTTACATTAAAAAATGTCCACGCTGTTACACAACGGCACTATGCTTTCGGAAGCTTGAAATCTCCGTGACTAGTAGCAGAAATTCTGAGAATTCCGTAACTTTTCTAGAAATTTCAAATTCCCTGACTCTTCCAGGATATCTCGCTCACCTCGCCACCATGTATTGCAAGTACGTCGAAAATCCGAAGTATTGCAAGAAGTCGAAAATCCAAGCTAATTGGAACCACAGGTTGTTGGGATTTTCAAATTGTTCGGATTTTCTAAAATAACCAAGATAAATACTATTTAGGCTTAAATATACTGTACGGTATGCTCTTTTATCGATACAGTGGTTATACAGTACATACAGTAATTACAATACCGTACGTAAGGCTACTTACTTTTAATGTTTCTGAAGAACCCGCTCGTACACTAAATTACACAGTTCTTGTAACTCACAGTCAAAACTTAACCTGTTTAGGCCTAAGGGAAAATAAAAATATGCATGACAAACAATTATATATTAATGAGTTTTTGTAAAAACACTGATTTCACACGGATTGTCGACGTTCTACTGTAATACAAATCTTCTCATAAGAAAGAGTAACCAAAAGCTTGCTGTAGTTTTTTTTTTTTTTTATTTTTAACGCTGATTCTTCTTTTTCTCGTTTCATTTTGTTTCATCCTTCCTTATTTTTTAATTTCTGGTCTCGAAGGAAGGGGGGGTCCGGACTCCCCGGACCCCTTCCTGACTACGTGCCTGTATGCATATATGTTTAAGTATCTCACACAGGTTGGATTCGAGGTGGGGACTATTAAAGTTCGACCCAAATTTCAAGCTTTAGATTCGCGTCTCATAAGCCTTTGCGGTGAAAATGAAAAACTAATGAACCATCTAATGAAAGTTGAGAACCTGCACACGTATCATTTTTTATATCAGTGATACTTCAATCTGTTGTAAATCAAGCATATACGCATTGAAATATTTTACCTAAGACACATCTTTGGTTGGCTGACAGAATTACTGACTCCATCTGATTAATTTTATACAAGAGAAAATACTAAGTTTCCACATGATTAAGAAACGACAAAATTAATAGTCTTATATTTCTGTATATGGAGAGAATTAGCTGGGTCGAAGGGAAAATGAAGGTGTTAGAAATGGAAGAGGAGAAAGAACAATTTTAGATATTATTAAGAAGACGGAGAGAATATGGTTGGGACATTGACTAAGAAGGAACTGTATCATGAGGGACTGGTAGGAGGGTATTGTGTTAGGAAAGAGAGGGAGGGGGAAAAGAAGATACAATTAATGGACGATATCAAAACAGAAAAATCGTAAATGAAGACGAAGAGATTAGTGGAAGACAGTGGAGTACGGAAGATTCTCACAAATTAAGCGAGGGAGATTATATATCGAAGTGGAAGATGGTTCATACATCAATCGAAAAAATGAAATGAAATCTTTGAGTTTTACGTCCCACGGTTATGCCGGTTAGACTAAAGGAGACGGTGATGATGAGTAATGAATGAAATGGTGGAATGAAGAAAGTGGGAGGAAACGGGAGAATCCCGAGAAAACACACGCACACGGTTTTTGTCCACCACAAAGTTCACTTGGCGGGGGCTGGGATCGAACCCGGGACCCCAAGTACCAGTGGAGAACGCTCTACCACTGAGCCACCGTGGCCCATACACCAATCGAAAGCACTAATGACAGCTATTACGAAACTGTAATAAAAATTTTCCGAACGCATATACAGTACGAACTATATGAATATACAGGATGTCCATAAAGTCCGTTGCCACCCCTAGAAATCATAAACGGTAAGGCAGATGCCTAACAGGAAAACACGTTTGTCATAATTTTAAAAGTACAATGATTTTAAGTAAAAATATTTGTCCCAAGGTTCCAGACGGGATCCTCTTCAAAATTTTCAAATGCGAAGGGGGGAGTCAAATAGCATATCGTTGGAAAGCTGTTGGGAAGTGAAAGAAGACAGAACAAGTCTCGACTCTCTAAAATTACCCTGTGCAAAATGGCGACCGGTCAAAATGTATATCCTCATTTCGGTTCTCCGAGTGTATCCGCTTTCCATTTTGCAATCGGCACTTGTCACTGTGAGACACTTGCACGTATTCGCTGTTCCTGGTGCAAGAAAATTTTTGTTTGAATAATTTTATACTTGATAATCCAGACAACGAGCATAAGTACCACTATAGTACATTATATGTTAACTAGTCAGTTCCATACTTAAAGAGGCCAAAGTTATTTATTTTATTTTCCTTATTTCTTAATTTATTTTATTATATTATATTTTTTTATTTATTTAGACATTACTGGGTCCAAAGAGCAGAATATCACACTAGGGACATTTCCTTTCTTTCAGTTAAGTACAATAATTAAAGTGAAAACAAACTAAAATCTGACTACAGACAGAAGAACTAAAAAGCAACATGTCTACGAAGTGTTATCGTAGAGCGTCCAGACTTATTTCATCTGCTTTCATGTAATAACAGCTTTTAAGTGATATGCTACTTGATTCCCCTTGTCATTTGAAAATTTTGAGTAGGACCCCGTCTGGGACTTTGCGAGGACCCTGGGACAAATCTTTTTACTTACAATCATTGCACTGTTAAAATGACGACACAGGCGTTTTCCAGTTTTGACATCTGTCTCAACGTTTCAGTGTTTTTTGGGGGTGGTCATAGACTTTACAATGGCGTTTTTGCAGAAATTTTGACCGGCCGCCTTTTTGTACAGAATAATTTTTAGAGAGTCGAGACTTGTTCCGTCTTCTTTCATTCCCCAGCAGCTTTACAATTCTCTGTTATGTCCAATATGTTACTTGATCCCCTTACCATTTCCAATTTTTGAGTTGGACCTCGCCTGGAACCCTGCGGTTGGACCTGGGACAACACTTTTTGCTTTGGTACGTAGCACTTTTAAAATGATCAAACACGTGTTTTCCTGTTTTGGCATCTAACTCACCGTTTGCGATTTTTAGGAGTGGCAACGGATTTTCTGGACACCCCATATATCCATATAACTCGCACACTATATGCATTCGGAAAATTTTTATTACAGTTTCGTAATAGGTGTCGTTCGTGCTTTTGATTGGTGTATAAACCATCTTCCACTTCGATATATAATCTCCCTGTCTTCCCTTGTCAGTGACAGCAAGTGACCTGCCAATACTGGCAGAATACCTATGATGACGATGATTTCTGTAATTTATGTTTTCGGTTAGTTCGTCATTCATGCAATAATAAGATATATCATGTAATACTTTTACTTACTGGAAACGCAATTTCCATAAAAAAAAGAAGAAGAAGAAAAGAAAACTGAGATAACGCACGTCATTATGGCAGTTATATATACAATGACACAAAAATGCATTAAAATAACCAGGACAGTTGGAAGTGTGCCGGACTCTCGAGATACTTTGTGTAAAAGAATGGAATTATTATGTTTTATTTCCGCGTGCTACTTGTTTATTTTATGTAGACTTAATTCACTAGTTTGTTTTGCACAACAAAGTGTATCAATTGACGCATGTCTGTGTGTCAAATATTCGTTTGATATATTTATATATTTGTTATTCTTACCAGTGTAATGATAGTTTGACAAGCTTTATTTATTTTTAATTTATCTTACTCGTCTGGCTATTTCCAAATGGTTGTAATGTTATTAGTTACGCTTCTGATATCTTAAACTTAGAAATAAAATGTTATTTCTTCATTCATAACTGAAAAAAACTACTTTTAATTGATAAATTTTATAAGTAAATTATTTTCATTAATAACAGGTTAGGTTAGAATTGCAATAGATGATCGTCACATACATATCTTTTAGAAAGGGACAGAAATAATTTTGAATATACAGTTTTCCTGAGAATGAAATGGTTGAATGAAATAGATGAATGTAAGAGCGTTTTTATGCTTAGAGCAATGACTGTTCCACAACCTCATTGGCACCAATGTGAATGTGAGAATTTCTAGGTTTTTAAACCTCAATTTATATATATATATATAAACACCTGCCTGTCAGTGGTTCTCTTTTCGTTACACACGGTAGACTGCAAGGGCATTGCTCCGTTTAGAAGGAACGGAGGCCTCAGAAACACTTCACTCCCACCACTAAGGATATGTAGAAGACAATAGTAATAAAGAGTATAATAGTTAGGCCTAAAAGTACTTAATAATGGATTAAAATGCTAAAAAAATAAGTACAATGCAGATAGCACATCTGCATAAGAATTAGTGAATAACAGTTATTCATTTTAGATTTTTCAATGTAAGTTAAGTTTACATGTAAATTCAAGTTCCTTTCTTACTACACCACTTGGCCATTTACAGATTCTCATATTAAGTACGTTGTTGCCCTTGTGAATGATTAAGGAAGTGAAAATTACCATTTTCATATGGGTTATTCGTGGTCAAATTCTTCCAGCGGATGTAGCAGAAATTTCCGCATATTTTAAATAGCATCACTTAAAAAAAAAAAAATACGTTAACGCTTCATAGCTCGTTTTAATCGCAACACATTGATTTCGTGAGGATATAAGAGGAAACGATTGTGCGAGGATGTATTAAGGGTTCAAATGAGTAGCAGGAGTATATATGCTTTGATTATTATTATTACTACTAGCAGAATACCCGCTCTTCGCACGGGAAGAATACGTTTAATTTTGGACATAAACGGGCAAATTTGGATTTAAATGCATTGGAATTGGCGCTGTTCGTCTCAGTGACATCCCAGAATTATGAATTCGACACTGATATCGGCCATTTTTGATCGTTCATATATATATATATATATACCCTCCCCAAGTTGTGGAGCTGAATTTGGATTTAAACGACATCAGAAGTGTCACTGTTGATCTCAGCGACCCTTAAAACTATGGATTTGACACCAATATTGATCATTTTCGATACTAATATTGAATTCAACACTAATATCGGTCATTTTTCGATCATTTTTATATACATATCCCCCTCTCCCTTCCCCAAGTTGCGGGGTTGAATATGAATTTAAAGGGCACCGGAAGTGTCACTGTTCATCTCAGTAACCCCGCAAACTATGGATTCGACATTAATATCGGTCATTTTCGATAATTTTTCCATCCATCTTCCTCCCCTTCGCCTACGTTGTTCCGTCAAAGTGAAATAATAAAAATCACGCCAGGCCCGAATTCATCAATGTTGAAAATTTGATAGAGATCGGTTGGGTGGTTCAAGAGATTAAGGGTCATGAACATAGCCATTTTCAATTTTATAATACAGATTTCTCGATTTTTCTAAAAACTACGCACGAAAATATACACCCACCATGTTATCTTATTAAGCTCAATTCGATCTATTCATCGTTATATTTCTTATTTATTTATTTATTTGCACCTATTACACGGCTTAAGCCCCAATTAGAGTAGGCTTGCCTACAGTATAGTGTATAAAATGATTTCGTAAAGAGAAAGCAAAAATTCATAGATACCGGTACAAACGTAATAAAAATTACAAGAGGGAAAAAGAAAAGAAAAAAAGGAAGTCACCAAAGAATAACAAATAAGAAAATATGACAAAATTACTCACTTTTCTTTTGAAATTACCTGTAATAGAAAAGGATTGCATAACCCAAAACAGTACAAATTAAAACATATATATAGAATATTCCTAAGAAGAAGAGAAAGCTTGTTAAGCTATACTAAAACTAAATAAAATCACAACAACAAACTGACGAGTCATGAATAGTGCATGTAAAAAATCTAAAACCCAAATACAATACAGTTATTAAATCATATTGTTCATTTTTCTTGCAATAACTAGAGATTCTCTAGTACGGCATATCGTTATGTATTTAAACATCACAAATTTAGTATTCTGCCTGTTTCGTTAAACTTAACCAAATTTCATAGCTTGCCTTACTGTGTTCAGATACATCGAATAAGGGAGCGCAAAATCTACATCAGCAATTGTTTCTATAAGATTATTATATCTTTCACATAATCTAGTTACAGGAGAATTTCAATGAGCTACTGAATGTGATTTTTTTTACAGTTAAATTGTGGTCTCATTCGTAAAAAATTCTTACAATTGATTATCTATAATTCCATTCACTGTCTTATATAGAGGAAAACAAGTTCCATAAATTGTTTTCTATCACATAAAGGTGTGAAGTTAATTATTTATTTTTTTTAGCAAGGTTACGTTTTACTTGTAAGGTGATCTTTTATATATTTTATAAGTATGTCAAAAGTTTATTTTTCGACACATTTTTCGGTACGTTTTATTTTTCGTTAAAAGATAGTATTGTTTGCGTATAGAAAATATTTTGAAGCAGGTCTTATGAAGTAGCTTGCGATTATGGTCACGCTTAAAAGTTGGCGTGCATTATCAAATACGTACTTTATTTCAAGGTAAATCTTAACAAATTGGCCCCTCTCCGTTTTATTTTATTTTACTTACAGAATATATGTCGCACATTCTTTTTATATTAAGTTTTAAAATATATAGTCGTTAATTCAAATAATATCACGAAACGATTTTAACATTTCCTTCTCGTCTGCAACCCACGTTACTTTACTGTCATTTGGGTTGCCGTCTTTAAGATGTCGATTGAGTATTTGAGGAACCGTTAAGAATAAATGAAAAAGTGAGTTTTCTCCGACCATGTTCTCTATACATTTTGACAACATACAGGGATGTGAAAGTGTTTTTTTTTTTTTTTTAACTTTCTAGCCAACGAACCGCAATACCTATTTCAGCTTAAAAGTAAATAAGTATTTACAGTTATCATGTCAGTGGCGAGAGTAATTTGATAATATTTTGCTATATCCCTGATGATTGAAGAATATCGTATAAGATTAGTAAGATTAGTTTCTTTAATAATAATAATAATAATAATAATAAAAATAAAAATAATAATAATAATAATACAGTTAAGTAAATGTTACAATATGTAATACATTAAACATTACGGTTGAACTTTATTGTATAATTTGATATTTTTGTTCCATACAGAAAAAAACAATACAAAGTACAGTATGACATTATGATGCTTACAACATTCTAATAGCAAAAAATGACCGTGTTTTCAAGAAGTCTCTCGTTTATCTGCTTAACTTACAAAAACACAGCTTAACAATGATAGATATTTGAAAATTTACTATTTTAAAGTAGCATTTTGTGAACAATAAAAAAACTATGGTCTGAAATTTCAACATTGCGTAGTCTTAAATCTATTGAGGTACAGCACTTTGAAATATCTGAAAATGTGCTGTACAAATCAAAGAAAAGGCGTTATGTGGTGGAAAATAAACGTAGATTCTAATTTTAATTATGTAGATTCAGCTAAATTTGTCAAGGCGTAGAAAAGTTAGAAAGGTTAGTTTTCAACGCCTTTACTGTATTATATTCAAAACGCTTATAGAAAGTAAAAACAAGTGTTAAAATGAATATTTTCAATCATTCTTACCAAAATGATTAAATGTTTCGTTCACAGAGCAATTGTAATAATTGATGTCATAAACTTAACGAGAATTGTGCGTCAACGTATTTTGGTTTCCATGTTTTCCCTGTCATTGCCATATGATGACATCTTCAATGGTGTGATATCGTGTGAGAACTATGTTTCTGAACATGTGACTTGAAAAGAATTCTAAAACAGAAGAAGATAAAATCATGTAACATCCTATAGGTGTCCTTGAACTATGTGAGAAATGTCCTTTTGGAAACTTTCTTCGGATGGTCAAACAAGAGTCCTTCCAGTTGAAAGATGCGCTGTGATATTTGATACTTGGAACAGTCAGTCGTTCATGAAGTGAAGCAGATGGTCTGCGGTTTGTCATTTCCTGCCGACCAACTAACAAAGAAACCTAAACAACCTCTACAATCTTGTCCTATATTATTGGTGGCAGTATGGATTTTTTTAAACGGAAAAAGGATATCAATAAGATATCAGAGGTAATCTTCCTGCTACTAGCCTCATCATACATACATATGTACTTGTCCAAATACCTCTACAGCAGGTAGTTGCTTACCTCTGGTGCTTGCTGTCCCTGGTTCGATCCCTGCTGTCCCTGATTACCGGTAAAGTTAGCCGATAATTGCTTCCAAATTATACAATTTCAAGATGAGCATGGGGAATGAAGTTTCTGAAGACCATTAATTATACATAATGTGTATTTCAGGAAGAATAATACAGTATATTTCGATAGACGAGATATTCATTGTATTAAGTAAAAACGTAATTGCCGTTTATATGTAGATACTAGCTATTTTCTAATGGAAAAGAAATACAAATTATTGATTAAAATACCAAATTGAGATATAATTGAACTATGCAAAATTTTAAAAGAAAACCCCCCGGAACTTCATAATAATGCCGGTGTCATATCGTACATGATGAATAACTTTCTTAAAACGGAAACTTTGAGTATAACATCGCGTGGTTATTCTCCTTAGGTTGAAGAAGGTGGATGATGAATGATTTTGAAATACTTGTAGAATGAAGAAAGTGAGATAAAACGAGAGAGCCCGTTCATGCCATATTGTTCACTATCTGCTTAAGAGTCTTCATCCCGGCGAAATTAAAATACCGCTAATTTTACAGTAATTATGTGATATCCTCAAATAGATAAAAGATAATTGAAATATGGAACAAGAGCGCCCTAGACAATATTATTTTGCGTGAGGTACCGTTATCACAAGTCACCTAGTGGCTTTCCGTTTTCAGCTGTTTAGAAACGCGAAAATAAATGCTGATTTTCGAAATGACTCGAAATCGAAAGCAGATAAGTGAGTCGTGATAACGGTTTCTCATGTAAAATAATATTGTCTAGGGCGCTCTTGTTCCACATTTCGATTATCTTTTATCTATGTGAAGATATCACATAATTACTGTAAAATTAGCGATATTTTAATTTCGCCGGGATGAAGACTTTTAAAAAGGCAAAGAGAATCAGAACAGCCTAGGATTGGTTGAAATCCTTACCTCGTGTTCGAGATTGCATTTTAATTAGTCAGGGAAGTAGGTACATTTTCTGGGCCTTCACAGTTGATGTTGCAACGGAATGGGAGTTATGGGAATGCGTGTAATATCTATATATAGCAAGGAAAAAAAGGAAGGAAGGAGGCGGCCTGGGACATATAAGTTAGGTACCACCCCGGTATTTGCTTGGTTTGAATAAAGAAAACCCAGGATACTGGGTTGAAAAAGCTTTTTACACTTTTTCGACCGAGTGCCTTTACCGGGAATCGAACCCGGGACCGCTCGCACCAAAGGCGAGAGCGTTAGCGACTTCGCTACGCGGGGCCACGACAATGTACTAAAGCATTTACCCTCCCGAAACACTTAGCATAGCAGTTATCACTTCATGTATAAGAAAATGAATAGTGTAAAACAATGCTTGTTCCACCTTAAATGGTGGGGCATTGTACTGTAAGTCGAATGTTAACCCCAAATCTGACACTGTTAGAATCGCCGAACTTACGTACTGTTGTATCCTGTAGTAATGATGGTTGTCTTCTTTTAGCTGTCAACGAAGGTGAAAGCAATTTGAGATTTTCGTCCGAGAGGCGACAAGTGTAAACGGGTATCAACAATAATGATGTGCGTATCAATTCTTCCTCTTCCTCCGCACGTGCATGAAGTTCATGTAGCACTCACTAATTAGAGGTGAGAATGAGATGATCGCATGTTCTTCTTCAAGTGGAAATAAAACATGTCTTCCACGTTCTGCTTCAACTTGCGAATAATGACACTCCGACGAGACGATGTTTGAGGCGAGATCATTTCCCCTGCAGTGCAGGGACCTTACATAGTAAATGCAGAAACGTGTACACATCGTAGAGCCTGTCAACAAAGATAATATTAGGTTTGCAAAATGTTATATAATATAACGTTCTTTCATACTTTCTATCAGAATAAAGAAAAAAAAACATACTTAAATTCTTACGGAGGGTACGGTGGTTTTCTTGTAGAAATAGAATCAAATTAAATCTCTAATTTACACTATACAATTATGCTGAGTAAACGATATGGATGATTAATGAAAATGAATGATTATTAGAGGCCAGAATTCTAAGCAAATTGCTTGCTTCTTTCCACACGTCTAATCATCATCATCATCATAGGTATCCTGCCATTATTGGCAGGTCACTTACCATGACTGAGAAGCTTCCATGCTCCACGGCCTTCCGCTAACCTCTTCATCTTCGCATATGATTTTTCTGTTCTGATATCGTCCATTAATTGTAGTCTTCTTCGCCCCCTCTCTTCCCTGCGACCATACCCTCTAGCATGTCCCTCATGATACAGTTCGTTCTTAGCCAATGACCCAACCAGTTTCTCTTCCTTATCTTAATAATATCTAAAATTGTTCTTTTCTCCCCCACAATTTCTAAAACCCTTTCATTCGCTTTCCACTCAACTCAGCTAATTCTCTCAATTGTTCTCCACACCTCCATTTCAAAAGCTTCCAGTCGTTGTTCATCTTTTTTTTTTTTTTTTTTTTTTTTTTTGCGTAATGTCGATGTTTCTGCTCCATACGGTACTATACTCGACACGAAGCATACTGTGAGTCCTTTTCTTAACTCTTTATTCAAGGTCCTACAAAATAGTATTTTCTTCCTCCTAAAGCTTCCTTTGCCATTCCTATCCTTGCTTTTATTTCACGTTCACACCTAATATCACCACTAATAATACTATTCAGGTATCGAAAAATAGTCACCTGTTCTATTTTCTCCCCTTCTGCTTATGTACCGACTGCTTCGTTTCAATTATCATGGTTTTTGTCTTTCTAACATTTATTTCCCTAAACAGAAATGTTACATTTCGTAGTACGCAACCCGACAAGCAATTTTAACGATGGTTGATTGTGTTTAAAATGCTTATTCTGCTTTTTTTAAAAAAAACTTACTTACCTATTTTACCATTCTCTATTAAAATTACATAATTTACCTAAAATATCACATTGAAAGTGCATATTGTATTCCTGTGTACTGTCGTTATTATTACTGATTTGATATTTAAAATAGTACATCTGTAACCACTTCTCCAAACTACCTGATTTTACAAGAAAGTTAAAAGCTCGACATAATTCCTTACAACATTTATTTCTCTAATCTTGTGGCATAGGAGATCCGAGTTCGATTCCCGTTGGAATTCCACGTTAAGTTGTAGGTCTACGTGTCAAATAGCCTCGCTGCCGAAAGGGCTGCTAAACTCAAATCGAAATCAACTTTCTCTGATAGAAGGAATTCCTTAAAATTGTCTTGATGCACTCATGATGTTGCTAATATTGTATTCGACAAGCTTAGTAAGGTATTACTTAAAAAAAAATCGTGGTTACAGAACATTGTATAAATTTCCTAGAAAGCTTTTCGCTGAAGAAACAGCTATTGAAGAAGGATTCACCGAAGAAAATCTGTGTTGCTTTTCGCATGTTTCTCTGACGTCATGAAGTGTAGAAAGAACATTTTCACTGTACAAATCACTTTTCAGTGCTAAACACAGTAGTTTCAAACAAGAAATAAATCAGGATAGCCTACCTTATATACTGTAACACCCTCAAATAAGGTGGTATTTCACCAAAACAAATGTTTCATTTGATTTTCGTGTATTGGCTTTGGTTTATTTTAACCTTTATTTTACGGCTTGTCAGTACACTGCCAGAATAGTAAATCCGTTCTTTCCCGCGTGGCACTGTACTGACACAGGCGAAATGTTTACTTTGACCCGCGAGCACACATATTTTTTTTTTAAATGATGTGCCTTATTGTATGAAGAGATAGTCCATAGTGAAAGGAACCAAAAACGTTGGTTCTCAACCGGTGTGCTCGCGGGTCAAAGTAGACCTTTCGCCTGTGTCAGTACAGTGACACGCGGGAAAGAACGGATTTACTATTCTGGCAGTGTACTGACAAGCCGCAAAATAAAGGTTAATGGTTATATATAAATATTTAAAATTTATCGTGTATATTTATATGCTTATTTTATTGTTTGTGTTTAGAAATACGGGCTCTAGTGCTTATAAAAAAGATAGTGGAATGGGAATGTGAAGGAAATGGGAGAATCTTGAGAAAAAGAAACACGGACACGATATTGTTTACCATAAATTTACATGGCCTGGGATCCAATCAGGCAGCCTTCGCACCAAAAGCAAGTGTTCGTATTGGCTTTGTGGTAGAAAGACCTCCTAAGACGCGGAGTGCTCGATATCAATCCATATGAGTTTATGGTAGAAAATTTCATGTTCATGGATTTTCTTGGGAGTTCTTGCGTTCTTTCACGCTATCTCATTTCACCAATTCATCCATAGTATTTAATTTGCATTAGCCGCATTAACTACTTTTAAAATAACATTATTATTTACTTTTAATAATTATATTTTAAAACAATTTTGTTTATTACAAACTAAATACAACAGTTATTTAAAATGTAGTCCACAGGATACCAAGATAACATGATACGTAATTAAATGCAGCTGAGTTCGTTCCTCTAGTCGCTGCCTTAACTTAGATTTTGAGGGAATTGTTATTGTAGCAACACTGTAATTTTTATGGATGGTAACACTGAAAATTCTTCAGGTTCATATTTTCTGTTGTAGAATAATATATTCTATGATCGTGGTAAGTTGCATTTCACTATCTTCTTTTACTTATCAATAAACAAGCAAACGAAAAGTGGTAAATTTTGTAATATTTTTAGTAAGGCAGGCTCTTAAGGTCTAGACTGGATTTTTTTTTTAATGTTTACGTCTCACGATTCTAACTCCATAAAGGAGATGATGAGAAATCAATAATAATAATAAATGGGGAAAAAACAATATGTAACACCATTGTTTTGAGCGGGATTCGGACTTGCAACGAACAAATCTTACAATTTGCCAGCCTAATGTCTTTAAGATCCCAGAACCATGCCAACCGGTAGCAGAGTTTGTAAAGCAAGCTCTGTTAATAATTCCTGATTTATTCCCACTCCGCATAAAAAAAAAGTTTATTCATATTATATATTCCCTTCGAGCTGACAACTGCAAATATGTTTTCTCTACGTCGAAATCCAGAACTCACTGCCATGTTGAAAGTTTGTTCACTTTGTTGGTAATATTGGTCAACGCGGGCGCTAAAAAAACCAAGTTCTGAACACCAAAACCATGAGGTAGGAGGCAGATGAATGTGCAATGGATCATGATGTCCACATAGAGACACGTCCTCAGACACAGTGGATGCACTTCAAGGAGCATCATTTGAAGAAGGCATGATTTGCAGGAAAGGTTTGACATTCCTGTAGGTTAGCTGAATGATGAATCAAGTTCTGTCGTGAGAAACCAAAATTTTCCTAACCTTCCTTTGTTGCAAAACTTTGTAACAACTTCGATTTTTCTCACGTTAATCATTTCGAACATTCCTCAACTTTTTTTTGTCTATCATTTTCACGGTCATATTTTTCCTTTATTTTGATTGATTACTCTAGCATAGCTTAATGTTCCATCAGAGTTCTGGCATACATTATCCAAGACGCTAGCAACTCGAAACATGTAGAGATGCGATTGACAAAAGGAAAGATTAGAAAGAACAAAAAACACTCAACCTATTCATGTCCTTGACTTTGTTTTTCTCAATTACCGTTCGATTTATATGTTTTCTATATTCTTCATCTTTGTTTCAACGATTTGTGATGGAGACACAACCAGGCCGCCGTGATTTTACATACATTAAAACATTATATGTCACAGAACACGATGTTGACCATGCATAGAAATAAATCAAACCCAAAGCTCGCAACCTTCAACTGTAATGGACTACAATCCTTGTTAGGAACATACAAAGCAGGTGAACGAAGAGCGGCCAGGGGAACGTTGGAGGAAGTGGGTGGGTCCAAACACCAAATCTGTGGAGGGCTCTCCCACCCTGTGTTGTTTCCTGCGAAAGCACCGCATCGCCTCTCCCCCTAAGTCAACACATGGGGCAGCCGATTACAACGGAAAGGCATGCGTGCTTTTCAAATTACACATTAGCATGACAATAGAAGGCGAACTGAACCCACAGAGAGTGACGGCTAGGTGTGTGTGTGTGTGTGTAGCAGGGGAGGGGGGTGCTGCCAGAATGCTGCTGCGAAAATATGCGCTAAAATATATCCAACTATGCAGCTGAAGAAGGCATATTTCCAATAAATGGAGAAAGTCTTATATGTAATCTATAACAGGCATTGTTGCTACTTCAGGTTTTCTAGCCTGAAGTTCTCTACTTCTTAATTAAAGTAAAATTTCCTCGCGATGCTGGGCCAACATTATTTTGTGTGTTTTCCGGCAATAAACCCTGCAACTTTATTTCCTTTACATTATTTTTCCTGTAGATTGTATTTAGTATTATTAGTATTATTAACTGTAAGATCTTACTATCATTACGTATATCAATAGGCTATAGGCTAACACGGAATATATTGTGGAGGCTATATAAAGCAAAGAAGAGGGTAAAAACTATGATAGTTGAAAGTCATTCAAACGGTACAAGAACCGCATGACGTTTCAATAGTTTCGATGTTTGAAGAATGAAACCAACGCACCCATCTTAGGAACAAACAATGGGCAAATTTCTACGTGAATCCAATTGTTTGTTCGATAGGTTACTTTGTTTAGGGAAATTTTGAAAGCAAGAAAATGTTTTGTTACTTACATTCGCACATCAAAATTATGCCGCAAAATAAGTGATACCAAAATAGTGACAGCCAGTGGCGTATTTAAGGGGGACTTCCGGGCTTAATTGCCCCCGAAATCTTACTTACTATAGTAAATTATATGAAATATCTTGCAGAATTTTCACATTTCCAGGCAAAACCCCACCCCCGAAACAAAATCATAAATACGCCACTGGTGACAGCCAATAGCAGTGTCGGAAAATAGGCGTACTGCACCGTCTAGGAGGCTTTAGCTATTTTTGTGTCGCTGTCATATCACGATATCCATATAAGTTTTCCAGTTTTGCAATGGGAGGGAAACACATCACTTCCGGTCGGTTACCACGGCGACGACCACATTCCGTTTCTAAACAAACATGTGTGTGTGGCAAAACGTTTTTTTTTTCTTTTAACAAGGGGACACAGTGGTTCAGTGGTAGAGCGCTTACCTCTGGTGCGTGGGGTCCCTGTTTCGATCCGCGGCCAAGTAAGTTTGTGGTGGACAATATCGTGTCCATGGGTTTCTCGGAGAACTCCCTTTCCTCCCACTTTCTCATTCCTAATTTTACAGTAATTATGTGATATCTTCAAATAGATAAAAGATAATCGAAATGTGGAACAAGAGCGCCCTAGACAATATTATTTTACATAAGAAACCGTTATCACGACTCACTTATCTGCTTTCGATTTCGAGCCATTTTGAAAATCGGCATTTATTTTCGCGTTTCTAAACAGCTGAAAACGGAAAGCCACTAGGTGACTTGTGATAACGGTACCTCACGCAAAATAATATTGTCTAGGGTGCTCTTGTTCCATATTTCAATTATCTTTTATCTATTGGAAGATATCACATAATTACTGTAAAATTAGCGGTATTTTAATTTCGCCGGGATGAAGACTCTTAACGAACATATTCAAAACCTAAATATTGAGGTACTTCATTTACATATATTTGCAAATATTTTATGTTTTGAAAATTAGGGCATTGAACGAGAGAAGAAGCCAAACCATTTTTGACAAATCAAGATAAAATCACAGTAACATAAAACAGTAAGTTCAGAAGATAATTGTTCATTCTTTGAGTCTTTATTACAATTAAGCTCTACGTCAAGGCAAATACGTCGGTATGTCTTCCTAATAAATTATGCTATACAAATCATGCTGAATCGGTTTGTGGTTTGGTACCTTCAATAGTTCAAAATCTTAATTCTTTCTTATCTCCCGAATAGCAAAGATATTTAACCTTATTTTCACTCTTATGGTGTCGCAGAGTGAAGTTGAAGAAGCTCTACCCTAGTTCATCTCATGTCAAAAGAATGAATGACTTCGTGAGAATATATCCAGGGAAGACTGGCACTAGAAGAAAGTAATCTGTGACGTAGTGTTTCGTCACCCAATGCCACTTTATTTCTCCACCATGAACAAAAAGAAATATAGTGTAGCCGGGAAATTAACTAAAGTGTTGTTTACGAAGCGATCATACAAACGTTGTTTGTGGTTGGATAAAACATTTTAAGGCATATGTTATTATTTCTGTCAAATAATAAAAAAAAAACATGTGTACACTGCGTAAAGGAGTTTGGTTTCTGTGGCGTGATGTTTTCTCAATGGATGTTGAGAGCGGAAGTAAAGGTAAATTTCTACCACTTCCAGTATCAATGGGGAGAGGAAACACATTCTTGGAATGCGTAATTGATTACAGAGAATCATTTCTTGCAATCTATTATACTTTTTATTCTATGGTGATTGATTTTTGCCACTTCCGGTTTGAAAATGAAACCTTTACGTCGCACGATTATGCCGACTAGACTAAAGGAGACGATGATGATTAGAAATGAATGAAATGGTAGAATAAAAAAGTGGCAGGAAATGGGAGACCTCCCAGAAAACACACGCACACGGTGTTTGTCCACCACAAAGTTAACTCGGCGCGAGATGGAATGAAACCAAGGATTCCATGCACTAGAGGTGAACGTTGTACCACTGAGCCACCGCGGCCCCCACTTCCGGTTTGGATAGACGGTTAAGAGAAAAGGTGGTACATTTTCTTAGAACACTAAATCGATTGAGAAAAAAAAAGAATTGGTTATCTCTTATAGTTTTTGCTCAATGTAGATACATCTTGAAAAACAGGAAGTGGATGTGGATTCTGTGGCTTCCGATTTTAGTAGAGGCTTAAGGATAGAGATAAAATGTATTATTTGGATTCGAAATTGATTGCAGAAAACCTGTTCTTGCTATCTATCACCGTTTTGATACCACAAATCGATTCAAACTCTACAATTAGCTATCAACGTTAGAATCGAAAGTGACATTTCGATGGATGGCTGAACAAGAAAATAATAAGAAAGGTTGCTAGTTTCAGTGTCTAGATATAGACTGAAATAGTGTGACGTCACATCCGTCTCGTTGCCATGGTGATCGTAGTTGAACGAGTTGTGACACGTTAGTTAGCTTCCAGAGGCAGAAGAGTAAGGACGTGTTAAGAATGTATGTCGCGGGCCAACAATAAATTTTGTTCTAAGCTGCAAAAAGAGTACCAAAGAAGCTCACAAAGTATCAAAATCAGTGTACGGCGATGAAACGATGGCATTGAAGACTGCTTCCAAGTGGTATGAGCGATTTAAAAACGGCAGGAAATCGGTGGAAAACGAGCAACGATTAATACGTCTTTCAGCGTCAAAAACAGATGAAAAAATTGGCACAAGTGATTTGTTCAAACTGGCGAATGACTATTCGAGATATTTCCAAAGAACTAAATATCTCGTATGGGTCCGTGAAAAGCATTTTAACCACCGATTAAATGGGAAAATCCTTCCTTCTTCACCACGAAAACGCGTCGTGACATACCTTGCTTTGATTCGCGAGTTTTTGACCGAAAAAATATTCCTGTCTGTCCACATTCGCTGTGCTCTCCAGATATAGCACCATGCGAGTTGTGGCTCTTCCTACACGTAAGGTCGTGCATTTTGACACCATTCCTGACATTGAGAGGGCCACGACAGAGCAGTTGAGCGCCCTTTCCAGAAATGCTTGCAGTCATGGATTCAACGTTGGGACAGAATAAGTGCGTTGCTAGCCAAGGACAGTACTTTGAAGGAGATTAAATCAAATTCCATGTAAGCTTATTACTTTGTTCCGAATGAAAGTATTCACCGTATTTTTGACTACACCTTGTATAAAGAAGTTATGGTTTGTAAACCAAACTCCTTTTACAAAATGTTACTACGTATATATCTCTAAAGAAGACGGTTCAAATACACACATTCCGTGCGGCATACGGACGTCAGTGACCTGCAGAATCCGAAAGCAGAGTAAAATGGAGAGCGACGGGAAAAAGTCACCCACGCATATCCTCCTTGTTCTATATTGAATGAGAATATCCGGTGAACAAGGATGCTTTTATTGGTCTTCTTACATTGAAGTCAAACAAATCAAATCTCCGTTGTTTTGTGTTGTTTTAGTGTTGCGATATCAGTGTAAACCATGTATTTACGACGCCAGAATATCAGTACGAAATGTAAACAAAATCAAAGTATGTTAGTATGTTTGAAATAGGTCTTGTATAAAACCTAAAGAATTCAGGTTGACTTATGTACTGTAATTATTTATTTGTTAATCAATGATACTACTTTAATCAAACTACATTAATGATACTACTTTAATCATACTACTTTAATCATAATACATTAATGATACTACTTTAATAATACTAGTTTAATCATACTACATTAATGATACTACTTTAATCATACTAGTTTAATCATACTACATTAATGATACTACTTTAATCATACTAGTTTAATCATACTACATTAATGATACTACTTTAATCATACTAGTTTAATCATACTACATTAATGATACTACTTTAATCATACTACATTAATGATACTACTTTAATCATACTAGTTTAATCATACTACATTAATGATACTACTTTAATCATACTACTTTAATCATACTACATTAATGATACTACTTTAATCATACTACTTTAATCGTACCGAGCATGTTTTATGCATGTACACGTTTTAATTTGGCAATTGCAATCATGAACTAAGGAGTATGACTTTTTCTTGTCAGGTACGCACCCAGATCTTTTTGTTGTGAGGGATCCAATACTAGAAACCACTACGTCTATGTAGTGTTGAACGGGTATTACTCTGCACCCAAAAAGACAAGTAATTGTAAAATAATTTCATCTATATTTCCAGGGAAAAAAAAAACAGTTGAGAATGCTCGAAGAACATTGCCAGAACGAACTCTGAAATTATTTCTTTTTTTTTTTCGAAATTTATATGAAATTGTATATTAAATTTATTTAATTAAATTAGCTAATGACACAATAAGTATTGACTTAATAGCTGGTATTGGTATTGACTCAACATTGGTATTGATCAACACCAATATCATCTCTCTATGACTTAAAGTTCCCGAGATATGACTCCTTAAGTCTCCCGAAATCGGAACTTTTTTGGCCAATATCTCGGGAAGGGTAAGAGTGACGCGAAAAGTTCCATCACGTATTTCAAATAGTTTTTGATGCTCCATCGGGGATTCTGGACGCGGTGGACTCTGCGTAGACGCGCCCCTGCTTCTGGTTGTTTTTCCTTGCCCCTACAAACAAAGAAACACTTTCTACTCTTTCTGATTCAAATGTTCAACAAACATTAGCTAAAGCAACAACAAGTGTGAGAATGTGAAGAGAAATGACAAAAGCAAGTGCAATTGAAAGCCGAGGTTCGCAAAAATGTCGTCTCTCGCTAGTATTATGTAACGCATATGAAGAAGGCATAATGAAGAAGGGTCTACATACGAAATGTATTTCTGTAGAAGCTAGACTGATTAGGCGTAAAAATACGGAATTTATGAAGTTAAAATTATTTGACGCTCCAAGTTCTTGCACAATTTCAGAAGCCTTGGCTACATGTTCATTGAATATCATGAGTATTTAAATGTTTCACTTTCCAAACGTACTGTTTTGTTTACTGTTATTTACAAAATGCAAGAAAAAGTTTTGAAAGTCTTAGTAAGTACCCTTAGTAAGAGGCCCCATCACGGCTAAATTAAAATATCGCTAATTTTACACTAAGTAAGTGATATCTTCAAATAGATAAAAAAAATACAGAAAAGTTGAACAAGAGCTCGCTAGACAATATTAGTTTACATGAGATATCGTTATCACGACTCACTTATCTGCTTTCGATTTCCTGCCGTTTAGAAAATCGGCATTTATTTTCGCGTTTCTAAATGGCTGCAAACGGATAGCTACTAGGTAACTCGTGATAACGGTACCTCATGTAAAATAATATTGTCTAGCGTGCTCTTGTTCCAACTTTGGATTATCTTTTATCTATTTGAAGATATCACATAACTACTGAAAAATTAGCGGTATTTTAATTTCACAGTGATTAGATCTCTTAAGCAGTATATAGTATCCGTACTGAATAGAGATCTAACACTTCAATCAATCAGTATTTACGTCACAATTAACTAAATGTAAATTGAAGACTCGCCGTAGAAAACAATGTAAGTGACACGTTGAAATTGTTTCACTTATTTTCTTTTTTGAATACGTTTATACCCACGTTTGATTTTCATACTTGGTTATATGCTAGGTTGTAGTTCCAAGCAATAGGTTTTTTTTTTTTTTTTTTTTGTTACGCTTGGGCACAATTTACTATATTTTGTCTCTACTGTTACAGTAACTTTTGTGTTTGGCACTCACATTCTTTTCTGCAGCGAGTCTTGAATTGTGTTGGTATAAGGGTTCGATGTCCATCCAGAAGACAGTTCAGTAATTCATGGTTTGTACTTATCACTGATATTTCTGGCTTTCTAAATTCGTTTTTTTTTTTTTTACCTATTAATTTTAAGAGCTCTCCAATTATCTCACGATGCCAAGTCAACTAAAAATATTTAAAAAGTTGAACACAGAGCCTGAAGCACGAAAGTTAAAGGCAGGAGCACAATACTCTTGACTAGTATGTTGATTGTCTGTAAAAATTGCAACTGAAAAGTGAAAAAGAGTTATTTTCTTCTGAAATCCTTTCTGTTTTTGTATAATATTTCTTGACTGTTTCAAATACTATCACCAATAGTGGCTGCTAGTTTAAAATTAAATAAAAACGAAGTAGGTAGCTTGTCCATGTGCTCAAGAGCCACTCGTTTTTACCTCATCTTTACCAACAAGTGTTTGCTGACATCGCAAAAGAATGAATGAGTCTGTCACTCTTCCCCTCGGTAAGTCCTTGTTTCCTTTTCCCAGTTCCTGAAAACAAATCTCCATGACCTTTCAAGTAATTCTACAGAAACATTCTTGCCTCTCACACAAGCGCTCTTCACTAATTTCTTGCTGCAGCCGACACATGTAAAGTGTAAAAGTGGGGAGCTGTAAAAAAAATGCTGTTGGGTGGTGTTCGCTGTGGGAACATATCACGCTGGAAGGAATGTTGTTCGATATTATCGCTGAAGACCCTGCCGTGGGGCAGAATTGGAGACGAAGATTACTTATGACTTACAGTATATTCCCCGAAAATGTCTACCTTTTTCTTCTTCAGCACAGAGAATTTCATTCTTTCATTGGTTTTTAGAAGAAACTATTGAATAAGCTTCTTAGAAAGTGCTGCCATCAATAGGTACAGGCTCACAGACTTTTGAAAATACCTCAGAAAAAAAGCAAACAAAGACCCTACTGTCCGTGGCAGACATACATACCATGAGGTACGGTCAGGTGTAGAGTAGTTAGATACACATTAGTGCTTTCGGGAAAACCGTTCAAGTTGTGTATAAAGTTTTGTTCACAAAGAGTCCCGTTTTACACATTCTTTACGTTCTTTTTTTTTTCTTTCTTTCTTTCCTTCCCCTCTATTATGCATTTGTAGCTTTTCATAAATTTGGATAGTGTTTCCAAAATGCTACAAAGCAATGAATGAAGAAAGAATTTCTATTTGTTATTTGACAAACTACGCACAAACCCACACAAGATCATGGATGGAATAAAAGCAAAGGAATCACGAAGAGTGCGCACGATCTCTTTCTACTGATGGTCCAATTAATTAAGCGAACCAATGGAAATGGGTAAAATTTAGTTCTAACTTCACGATAGCTGCTGACACCGGATCGACTCCCATTCAGACATGTACGGTCTTGTTCAAAAAATATTGGCCACCCACATGCCCATTAGAAAAAATGTAAGGAATAGAAAAACAAGGAGTTAACATTTTGTTCGTTCACTAGACACTTCTTATCAATTCAAAAAAATTGCAACAACTTTTTTTGCAAAAAAAAAAAAAAAAAAAAACTAATGATGTATTAAAAATTAAGATAGAAACTTTGTTTTACTATCAGAAAAGATATATCGAGAGTGCACTATTCATAAAACACATGCCCTGCTTCATGATCCATAGTTATTTATGTTAGCGTTCTAAGAATAGGCAGCATCTTCCCTCTTAACCCACTATTCAAACCGGCAGTGGCTCCAATCAATCACTTCCGTTTTAACGTTTATCCCCATAGAGTAAAAACGGTAATAGATAGCGAAAATTAAGCGTCCCAAGATTATATCCCATTTCCACTTTTAATTTTTCTATAAAACCGGAAGTAGTAGAAATATACTACTACTTCTGCTTTCAATATTAAATGGGAAAACATTACATCATTAGCAATTTTAAAAGCAATATTTTTATTTACAAGTGCATCAGATTTAGAATTGAAGACCTGAATTGCATAACATCCCAAGTGCACTCTGTTCCTTCGTATTTTGATTTTTTTAAATATATATCAGCATCTATGTTTTAAAGGCTATTCACTTGCATAATACGTAAATCCATATCAAAACTTTTTTTTTAAAAAAAAAAAGAAAAGTAATACAAGAAAACTTCAGCTAAACAGAATAGCATACGAAGTATAATCTTCTTGTCTTTTGTTCTAAAATCACAAAAGTACTCCAGTGGACTTGGGATGTTCTGCAATTCAGGTCTTCAATTGCGGTTCATCGTGCGACGTAGTTCAGAGGAACAGCCACGGAATACAGCAACACAGAGCGAGTAGTAATCAGGTTGTCAAATATGATTTCTAAAGTTGCAAGTTTAATATGGTAGGAAGTAACGAAAATTGTTTACAAAACACTAGAAAACAGACCGAAGAAAGTACAAATTTTATATAATTCTACCGTGTTTTCAACCGCAGTCTAGTAGAAATCTCATGAATCCAGTTGTAGTCGAAAAAAACGAACGAACTTAAAAAGCACTAGTTTTTCTTATTAACTTCTACAGGCTTTATACCAATTGTTCTATGTACTTTATTATTATACTCATTAAACAATTCTTGTAATATATCTATTCATTTATATTTTCCTTGAGTACTCGATTTTTTCCATACGTTTTGTTTAATAAGAGTTCTATTTAAAACGTTCTACGATATGTTGTTTTACGAAGACATATGCTGAAAATGGGAGGCTCAAAATTGAAAAATTTCCAAAATATCATCTTTTATGACTTACCCGAAATCCGAACTTTCTTGGCCAATTATCTGGGAAAGTGGTCACCGGTTACCATTTGATACCAAAATGTTCACCATTCTCTTAGGTATTGATCAATACCAATATCTCCTCTCTATGACTTACGGTTCCAAGAAATATGACTCCTTAAATCTCTCGAAATCGGACTTTTTTGGCCAATTTCTCGGGAACGGTAAGAGTGATGCGAAAAATTCCATTACTTATTTCAGATAGTTTTGATGCTGTATTGAATGGAGGCCTCAAAATCGATAGCAAATAACTAAGTTCGTTGAAAATATATACGTATCCCATTTAATCCTTATTGTGCACGAAATATTTGACATCTTTTCCATAACTCTTTATTCTTCAGTGATCCATAAAACATACTCCTAAGAAAACTCAAATTTCGTGACGCACTTTGGTTAATTCTGTTACCTACCTGTTTAATTTAAAGATGTAACTTCCACCTCTTCCCTTAATCACGTGTTATTAAGAAGTGTGCTAACACACTTAATTATCTACGTGAGGGTCGAAATTGTTTTAAGAATCCAATTACATCCATCCTGTGTCTTGTTACTGTTTTTTTTTTCTTTCTTTCTTTCATTTCTTTTCGTGTTTACTGGGTTTGCCCATAAGATTAATTGGTGCGTTACTCGGTGAGTAGGCCTACTGAGTCCTTCCACGCTTATGGCAATGAAGACTTCCCCCTTCTGTGACCTCGTGAGCTGTTAGAAATACGTCGAAGTGTAGACTTCGATTCTCAGCTGAGTTCGGAAACAAACAATTAATAAGCGTAAGTGGTGCAGAACTTGAATAGCTTATTCTTGGAGGGTATTCTAGATTAACCGTGGCAAATAATTAACCACATCTCTTCACACATTTATACGCCTTATGTAATCATGACATTCTTACTTCCATGTTTATGGACTATCTGGACGTGTAATGTTTTCTTTACTCCATTTCTTGTTGTTATTGTTAAATTGCAGGACAATTGGAATGGAACGTTTATCTAATTTAATCTAATAAATATGTTAGTCAACATATATGCACATAAACGTATGTATGTCGTATTCTTACGCGGTTTAGTTCTTTAATAAATTACATTTTAAACAAACACTTAAAGCAATGAGTAGGTTCAGTAGTGTGTGTGTAGCGTTTGAATGACGTGTTTATGTGTTTAAATTGTCAATCAAGTCCATTCATTTAGGGAAGTAGGTTTGTGGTATAAGAAACACAACAGACTTTAATTTCACAGCGTTGAGCTAAATTGGATTAATTGACCATTTAATCGTAAGCTGAAAGTTAATTATATTAGGCTAATTAGATTCATGATTGTTCTCTATTCATATAAAGTATTAGTGGAGAAAGCGGGATGATGGACCACTTTTTTTGTTCTTGACTGTCAATCATAACATTTTTACCCTTATTAGTTTTAAGTTCTGCATAGATAAAAAGGCTTTTATATGTATGTGTATAACTAAACCATGTATTGTAATAATAAATAAGTTTTAACCTGTTCATATAAATAGAACACTACAAAAATGTAAACGTTGGAAAATACGATGTCAATATTACAGCAAATAATAAGTAATTTTCAAATTTAATAAATGCTTTCTAAATTTATTTATATATATATATATATATATATATATATATATATATATATATATATATACAGTGGTGGATCCAAGGGGGCTATAGGGGCTATAGCCCCCCTTGACGCTCAGGTATACACTGGATAAAATGGGCTTGAATTCTGCTTTACACTGGATAAAACGGCAAACTATGGTTTAGCCCCCCCTTGATCATATCCTGGATCCGCCACTATATATATATGTGGCCTATGGAACCCGGAGGTTCAATGCCGCGTTTGCAAAAGATCTCTACTGACTTCTATCCTTAGCCAACTGGATCCAGTTTTTACTTTGTATTCCTATTTCTGCGAGATCCATCTTAATATTGTCCTCCCATCTGCGCCTCGGTCTTCCTAATGGTCATTTTCCGATTGGTCTTCCAGCTAACTTTGAAAGCGTTTCTACTTTCTTTCATCCTGGCTACATGAACTACCCACCTGAGCCTCCTAGATTTGATAACCCTAATAATGTTTGGTAAACCGTATAAATCGAGTAGTTCCTCGTTATGAAGTTTCCGCCATTCCCCATTCCCGCTCCTGTTGGGTCCGAACAACATCCCAAAATAACTGTTTTCAATTATTATCAGCGTATAAGTGTTATGAAGGGTTGCCTACAAAATTTGACTAATTTTTACCTTAACATTTCGCGAGGCATTTTCCGTTATTTTCTCTTTGCTTGGCTCTTAAGCTCATGATTAATGTCACTTGCTATAATTGGATAATTCGAGATCTGCTCAGGTCCATATACATTGACGAAGTGTTACGCACAAACAAGACTGGCTCACTAGTACCTACTAATACTGTATAGAAGTACTCATTCAGGATATTTTTTAAATAAAAAAAGAAGTTCCATACTTAAAACATAGGGTATGTAATGGGGTATTTGAATTGGAAACAATAGTTCTTACTTTAGATTCGTTATTTACAGACGCCTTCATAGTACGAATCTTTCATGCTGAGGAGGTAGTTGGTAGCACTCTGATATTTTTTAATTATCACAAAATTTGAACTGTGTTTTCTTGGGATTACACAATGGAGATAAATTTACACAACGTGCAGCTAAAATGTAGTTTTATTTATAGAACTTAGGACTAGAAATCACAGTAAAAATTCCTAATGCCCGCAATGCCCCAAAGAGAATTGAATCCTAGTTATACACAACAAATCATTCAGTGTGGACATTAATGACCTATTGTTACTGCAGATTCCTACTTCAATTTCAAACTATGTGAGCTTGTGGTGGACAATATCGTATCCGTGAGTTTTCTCGGGGTTTTCCTGTTTCCTTCCGCATTATAATTTTCCAAATTGTTCCATTAATTATCTCCTTTAGCCTGAAAGTCTGAAGGTTAGACTTTTAGTTAAAGATTTCATGTCATTTTTTTTTAAATTCCTTCTAAAGGTATCTATAAAAGGTATCTTTACATTAATAAAGAAACCATACTCTTGCATTGAAATTGGTGCATTATTTCATCAAATTTTCTGGCATCTATCGCATATAATGTCTTGATTAGCTATGTATGACACTCTTTGATGCTAATGATATCTATTAGCGTACGCATATTCAGTGCGAGAGGCTCAGGTTCGATTCCCGGTAGGAGCTTATTTGATTGGGATTCTGCGTTAGGTTTTAGGTTCACGTCTGATATCAGAGTAGCTTCGCTGCTGAAAGGGGCGCTACACTGAGAAAATCGCATATCCGGACAGCGGTGTATATTGTACAAATGTACGGAATCCATATGCTTACTACGGAAATTTGTATGGATCATATGTTATCAATATGCTACGTCTTTCTCCACACAGATGTTACATAATACCACTGAGGATGTCTGACATCTAACAGTCTTCCTTATTTTACATAGACCTACGTATACGTATGTTACATACGTCAGCTATATGTTATATACGTACATCTGTATATGAGATCCTAACCGCCTATATACAGTTCTTTCTTTCATACGGAAAGTACGTGTGGATGGATTACTTATACGGAAAGTATTATAAAACACATTTTTGCCGCAGGATGTTACATAGGGTTGTACGTTAAGAGTCTTCATCCCGGCGAAATTAAAATACCGCTAATTTTACAGTAATTATGTGATATCTTCAAATAGATAAAAGATAATCGAAATGTGAAACAAGAGCGCCCTAGACAATAATATTTTACATGAGAAACCGTTATCATGACTCACTTATCTGCTTTCGATTTCGAGTAATTTTGAAAATCGGCATTTATTTTCGCGTTTCTAAACAGCTGAAAACGGAAAGCCACTAGGTGACTTGTGATAACGGTACCTCACGCAATATAATATTGTCTAGGGCTCTCTTGTTCCATATTTCAATTATCTTTTATCTATTTGAAGATATCACATAATTACTGTAAAATTAGCGGTATTTTAATTTCGCCGGGATGAAGACTCTTAAGTCCAAAAACTACAGTATTTGCGCATGTAGCCTACGTCGTTTATGTACGCCACATACGTTGTTTTTCTCTGTATAACTCTAGTTCATCTCTTTGATGCTAAAAATCTCAACCCTGCATCGGGATTCATCAAAGATCTGGCTTTGTGATAGAAATATACTACCTGAAATCAGAAGACTTTTGTATCAGAAGAACATGACGTGCGGAAGCCAAATGTCTGGATAACGTGGACATACTTCCTCGGTCTTTGTATGTGTGCTGTCCATCGTCTGATTCTCAATTTGTCCCGCTACTCAACTTCTTCTCCTTCCAATTTTGCATACACTGATTGAACTCCTGGGTGAAGAGAACTGGCTACCCTACCCTTGCTTTACTGACTTAGTGGATTCATTTAGCTCTCATTGTGGTAAGTGGGGTAGAATAGGCCTTCAGGCGTCGGAACACCCAGACAAGGTAACAAGGTAAAAATTATAGAAGACACCATCAACCAGTCCAGTGCGTTTTGTGTTCCTGCTTGAAATCTTGATGATTATAGAAATGTGAAAGGGCATCTCTTGTATACAAATCCTGATGTATTATATTGCAGCAGCATTGTTACATATTACACCAAGTCTGATCTTTTTCTTATCCTTTCTAGTTCTGGAAGAAATTGAATTACTTTGTTTTTTGCAATGTTGGCTGCTAGGAGAAAATGCTATACGTGTAACAAAATGTTGCTATGGTCTGTAGGACGAAAACAATGCATTTCAAATGTACTGTAACCCTTCCATCTCACCTGTTGTCATGAATGCATGGCTACAGATAGATAGTATAGTGGGCTACTTGGAAGCTTTTCTTCAACAAGGACAACCAGTTTTGTTTTTTCGTACATAAAATAGCCTACCATCATACCACATGAGATTCTTCAATCCTACACTAAAATCCTGAAGTACTTAGACTATTACTTTTAGTAGTTCAATCCGTATTGTTTTAAATATGTTATGATGAACCACTGATTTGATAAGGTTCTTTCTCTCAGTCCTGAAGATATCCTGCGGGTAACATGAGTTCTAATTGATGTGAAGTTCATTCCTAGTTTTAGCACGTGTTATTCTTTCTTAGTCTATTTCGAAAAGGAAAAAAGAAACAAAAAAAAAAAAAAATGGTTTGCTCGCTTTCACAGCTGACGATAGTTTTGTTGGAAGATTAATTAAAGATCTGGTTCGGCAGTAACAAAGAGCGGATGAGATCATTACTTACATTAGGTTTTTGACTACAAACCGAACGACCAAGTTAAAGTTGCCAAGTTTTGGACCAATCTTCATCTTTCTTAGAATTTCATTTCCTGCTGGAATCATTATATATATATATATATATATATATATATATATATATATATATATATATATATATATATATATATAAAACTTTACTCTGGTTTTACTTTCTAACCCCTGTGAGTAAAAAAGATCACCATCGATATTTGAAAAGAAAAATTGCTTCTGATACCAACCAACTGCAATGCCTTGTTCCTTCGTCTTCCAGTGCGATAAGTGTTTGGGTTATAATCGTTGTTTTGTAGAATGTGAAGGAACACAGTGGAAGAACCTGTTTTTTGATTGTTATTTATTTATTTTTTTATTTCGCCTTCTGTTTCTAATTTTTCTTTTGTTTGATTGAATTCTTCTCTCTTTCTCTTCTGTTAATTTTTGAGCTTCTGAAAGAAAGACGGAGCATGGGCAAAGATTAATTGCTTCCTTAGAAACTAACTTTCGTGTTTATTCATAACATTGTGCTATTAGTATTTGATCTATTATTATTATTATTATTATTATTATTATTATTATTATTATTATTATTATTATTATTATTATTAACTCAAAATATATGAAAAATAATGTCAATTGGGAAACATAAAAAAAACAGTAAGTTTTTTGAAAATATAAAATGATTATATGACAGAAATAAGTGAATTGTAAGGAAAACTAAGTATAAAACGATATAACAAAACTACATTACTCTTACCTTTGAATCTACTGTATATTAATGAAAATGAAAGCGACTATGTTTTTGACTTAATAACTCTTGAATCACCCGACCGATCCTGATCAAAATTGGTCTAGTACTGAAAGTGATGTTATAATTTCATTTTGACGGGGAGGGGGAGGATGTATATATATATATATATATATAAATGATTGAAAATGGCCTATATTAGTGCCGAATCCATGGTTTTCGGGGTCGCTGAGATAAACAGTGACACTTTCGATGCCGTTTGCATCCAAATTCAGCCCCGCAACTTGGAGGAGGAGATATATATATAAAGATCGAACATGACCGGATATCAGAAAGCGCTTTAGTAATAGTAAAGAGTGACTGACTAACTGAACGTATTACTAATTTTTCTTATTTTAACCGAGAGAAACTGGTAATTGACGCTAGTATTAATAAACAATATCGAAGCTTGAGCTTGAGACTGATAAATATGTATTTTAGCATTACTTTTTGATCAAAAGTTAATATCTGGCAGTTGCTTTGAGAAACTTACCATTGGTACTTACAGAAATCTTCGTGCCTTCTATATTGTAGAATAAGTTCATCGCTATAGTCCGTTTTCGTGTTCCTGCACTTCGAATATTATCTAAGAAGGAGCTCTTGCGACATCTTAATATTCAGACTCCTGAAATACGCAGAATTATCTCTGACCTGAAATATCTACATAAAATAGTTAATGGAAGCTTAAGATCGCAAATATTACTTCAGGAACTATCCTTACGTGTCCCTTCCCGCATCACCCGGAATACCCACCTATTCCATCTTGCCCGTCCTAGGTTGGCTGTTATACAGAGGTCTCTTTTTTATAGAATACCAAACTGTTATAATCAAGTAACAACTGATGTGGACATATTTTCGAGCTACCCAGTGTTTGAAAGAGCAATTAAACGAGCTTTGACGGAATAGTTTTACTCTTACACTCTTTTTTCCTATGTTGTTGTTGTTGTTTTTTTTTCTTTTGTTAGCATGTCCCTGTGTAAAATGGCAAAGTTATGCTTTATCTGGGAATTTGTTCAATAAATAAATAAATAAATAAATAAATAAAATCTTTTGAAAATGACTTCATTTTATTGTAGTTATATTTCTTACAAATAACATAGAATGGGATCGAGCTCAAGTAGAGTACCTACTATTTTAGGTCACCGACTACTAGATGATGAAATGAAAATTTGGCTTCATTCACAAATTTTCAATTCATTTTGTTTTAGTTTCAAACCAAATGTAAAATTTTGGGGGAGTTGTAGTGTTCCTCCTAGGTTTGAAACTCATAAAAAAAAAAAGCTTAATTTTTCCAAACCTTGAGCTGAAGGATTCTAAAATCTGAATAGCGTGTTTATCTTTAACCGCTTTCGAAATTGTAAGTTCACAGATGGACGAACGGGTACGAGACGTTACGTCATTTTATTATGATTTTTTTTTAAAGTTTAATGTCCCACACTTATGTTCCGAGGCTAAAGGACAATGCTAATGATAACGAAGGAAACAGTGGAATAAAAAAGTGGAAGGAAACGAGAGAACTGCAAGGAAACCAACACACATGATCTCTATACACCACAAAACCTATTTGCTACAAGCTAGGATCGAACCTGGAGTAAACGCTCTACCACTGAGGCACCGAAACCGTGTTGTTATGACGCCAGTCGCAATGACGAGATTAAAAAATGAAACGAAACCTTCAAGTTCAACGTCCCATGATTATGCTTTTTAAGCTAAGGGACACGAGGATTAAAACAAGTGAATAATGATGGAAGCATTGGTGGAATGAGAAAGTGGGAGGAAACGGGAGTACCCCGAGAAAACCCACGAGCACGATCAATGATGAGATTACTGCAATGATACAGTTCACTTGTTTTGCACCTGATTGACCTCTCTCTCTCTCTCTCTCTCTCTCTCTCTCTCTCTCTCTCTCTTTCTCTCTCCCTCTGTCTCTGATAACCAATTTATAATTAAGAACAGATTCTGTAATACATTAACACCGCTGCTAAAATAAATATAATAATAATAATAATAATAATAATAATAATAATAATAATAACATTGAGAGCAGTAAAAGCAGATGTTACGAGTATTTGTCCATTTCGCATCACTTTGTACAGTGGAAACATAACTTTGAAGCGAAATTTGATCACAGGTATTCATAACCAGCACGCTTCACATCAAAAGAAATATGTTACCTGTTCAAAAAGCAGCAGCTTACTACATATATATGCATTATAATAGTTCTTGTTACGTATTCAACCGTTCATCTTTTATTCATCTGCTTTAAAACTTCTTTTCAAAACAAGTCATTCTTATTATTTTTTTTTCATTTCTCTACTGCCCTTCTTTGGCAGAAAGAAACCAAAAGAAAGTTGATTCAAATTACGGAAGCAGCTTGAAGCCCAATGCTTTTATGAATGGCAGTTTATCAAGTGTACAATGAAATTGCTGTCCACCGGATGCACTCTCTTACTAACACACTCATCACATCACATAACGTCCGAATATTATTGGCATAAAATACCAAGCAGACGTAAGATAGTGGTTAGCGTTTTTGCTTTCTAATTGGTATGACTTGGATTCGAGTTTGTTGCTTGACTACCCTAAGTCTGATTAAGGGTAATCCATGATGTTTCTTCAGCACTCTACCACAGATCAGGGGGCGCGGTGGCTCAGTGGTAGAGCGTTCACTTCTGGTGCTTGGGGTTCCTTGTTCGATCCCAGCTCGCGCCGTGTGGACTTTGTGGTGGACAATCATCGTGCTCCCGTTTCCTCCCACTTCCTTCATTCCACCATTTCATTCATTTCTCATCATCGCCGTCTCCCTTAGCCTAACCGGCATAACCGTGGGTCGTAAAACTCAAAGATGTCATGTCATGATGTCTACCACAGATTACACAAATGCACAAGCTACTATTCGTAGAGTGATGTTCTGTTTTCGGGCGTTTCATAGAATTGTTATGTAGATGTCACTACTGCATACAAGTACTGAATAGGTTTATTCTAAAATAAATAGAAACTTTTAAAATAATTAGCCGTTTTTCCTTTCCTTTTACTGTAATGCCATCTGTAGGACAATTATGTAAACTACTTGAAAGTTGTGTATCACAGTCAAAACAGCAGTTGTTCACCTGATTTAAGTGTGGTTTTGCCAGGCTAATATTGGGACTGTACCTTGAAATATAAATCCTAGTCCTATCCTTCTACTTCATGTCCTACTGAAATGAAATTGAAACTATACTGTCCACCACAAGCTCACCTTATCTGAGATCGAACCAGTGACTCCATGCACCAGAGTTGAGCACTCTATCACTGAGCTACCGCGCTCCCTATTGTTATGTGTATCCGTAATAGAGATTTACTAATGAGCTACTCGAACCGATTTCTTCAATGACAAATTTAAAATAGAAAAGCATTTATTTTGAAAGTAACCTTATATGGTCTGCATCATTTTAATATCTTATTTTCTTTCCGCTTCAGTTACGCAAGATTTACTGGTCATACAACAAATAAAATATCAACCCTTTTCAAAATTCATTGTGCAACAATAGAGTACGGATACATATCATGCAAAAATCAAACCAGGTGTCCTCTTTCCCTTTGTCATATGCGGATGATAGACAGCTGAATATGTATAAAGGGAAAGTAAAATAATTATACAGTATATAACGAAAGAAATATACTGATTATGGTATATTCAAAAATGATCTCTGGTCCATCTGCTCTACTTTCTCCCTTATACTGTAACAACGATCTCAGTAATAAATATCTGTTATAGCCTCCATGCATGTGTGAGTGATCTGTATCTCACGAAATACGTCAATTTGTTGGCCTTTCTCTTCCTGTTGTGTTACCTGACTACTCCCATAAACCTTGTGTCAACGGAAGAAACTCATGTTAATAAATGAAAACTGAGAAATCATAACTATGGTGGAATAACTTAATTCAATCTTCTCAAGGAACTAAGATGTGCAGATTTCCAGATGCGTAATTCCTGCAGTAAGCTTCTTAAATTCCACCAATTACAATGTTTCTTGCAGCAAGTACACACACACACACACACACACACACACACATATATATATATATATATATATATATATATATATATATAGTATTGAGTTTTCAATACACTATATGAGTTCCCTTATGACTATATGGTTACTGTAAGTGTCTTCGGTATCAGAGAATCGGGTTCAACTTCTGTTGTTAGCTCATGTGGTTCGATATCGCACGTTAAGCTACAGTTCCATGTCTTATATAGCCTCGGTGCTGAAAGGGAGCTAAATTCCAAACCGATATAAACAACAATAAACTAAATGGGAGTAGAGCACTCACCTTTAATGTAAAGGGTACCTGGTTCGATCCCAGGCTAATTCAGTTGGTGTTTCATAAGTTTTTTCGATGTTCCCCTGTTTCCGCTTGTATTATCATTTCACCAGTTATGTCGTAATTATTCACCTTCTTTAATGTCTCGTCTCATTAACTGTGGCATGCAAAATTAAGTAAATAAATTAATTGGTAGCTAAATTAGAGAGGGCACAGTGGCTCAGTGGTAGAGCGCATACTTCTGGTGCGTGAGGTCCCTGGTTCAATCCCCGACCGAAAATAAGCTTGTAGTGGCCAACATCGTGTCCGAAGGTTTTCCCGGGTACTCCCGTTTCCTCCAACATTCGCATTCCACCAATTCTTCCATCAACATTCACTTGCCTACATCATTCATCGCCCTTAGCCTAAAGGACATAAACGTGGGACGTTAAACTGAAATATTTCATTTCATATGGTAGCTAAATTATATATATATATTCTATTGTCAATAATTTCGGAACGCACCAATGAATTTGAGTGATTTAATTTTATTTACAGTTTAGCGTCCCTTCCAGCTGCGAAGCTATATGAAATGTGGACCTACAGTTAAACGTAAGTTCCGAACCACAGTAGTTCCCGCCGGGAATCGAACCCGAGTCTCCCATACAAAGGCGCGTACGGTGACCGCTTAGCTATAAGGAAGCTCATTAATGAATTTGATTACGGTTTTCTTTGACTTACAGAAGGTCTCCTAAACGCTTTCAAAACTTTGTGTTAGGAAGTTTAGAGATATATCTATATCTTTTTGCCATAATAAGAAACTGCCTATGTGCACAAATTTCATGAAAATCTCTAACCCCGTGAAATGTATTTTTCGAGAGTCACCTGTAAATTATTTTCTTCAAAGTTGAGATGTATCGAAATTGTCTTCACGTGTCCAAACACGGTATTTCTTGCAAATCGTTAGACAAAATTAGACATTTTTTCCCGCGATTCACTGCAATCAATACTTTAACGCCCTCTGCACCAGTCATATTGAATTCATGGAAGTAAATGACACATTTTCTGAAACAAAAGCAACTCAGTCAGCACTTTTGTACCATAACGACGAGCAGTTCAAAAGTAACTTTTAGATGTTCGAAAAAGAATGTTTCTAGTAATAATAAACTTACACTTCCTTTCCCTCTGTTCGTTTATACTGAGTTTGTGAAAGTGAACGTTACATTCATATGCACTAAAGCAAGTGCTCCAATATATCTGATTTCATGTCTTCATGCCAATGATTGAAAACAAATAGGTGCATGTGATGTTAATAAAATCTTCATCTTCTCCCTTTGGTGGAATTTCCAGAATTCATCCAGGTGAATAAGATATGTGCCTTCTATGTGGAGAAAAGTCCGCATGTACAGTAATTTTCGCTTCTTTTTGTGTGTGTGTGTTCAATAGTTCGTAAATTAAATACAGGAAACAACCCTCCGTTTTAACCCTAATTATGGCTCAGATTTCTTAAAATCTTGTCTTAGTAAGCACTTAGGAGTAAAAAGAATGGCCACCACTGGAAATTTCACCTTATTTAGTCAATGGGTTACGAAGAATACAGTCAGTCACAGAGATGGAGTGGGTCAGTGGGTCGTGGGTCAAGATTTGTGAGTGGGTCAGTGGATCATTGGTCAACAGGACGGGATCCATTGCGGCCCACTTCCCACTATGATCCACCAACCTACTACAACCCATCGACTCATTGCTCAGTGCATTGTAGACAGCATCTTTTGAACAGTGGTGAATTTGTCTACGTTTTACTTCCAAGACCTCAATTTTTCTTCTTTTTTTTTCATTTGTTTCTATTTACTTACCTGAGATAAGTATATCTAACGTGTGAAAAAAAAAAACTTCATGGAATTTTGGATATTGATATTTGTAATTGCAATAATAGCAATAGGAGTTACTACTTGGCTTTCAAGAGAAAATTAAATTTTACTTTTTTTTTTTTTTTTTTTTTTTTTTTTTTTTTTACGTTGGCCTGCTTTACCTGGATTTGAGACTTTCAAGTTTCATCCTCTTTTCCACAGAAAAGTATTTGTAATTCAACAAGGATATAATTGTGTATGATAATTAAATTGGAATTTACTGTAATATGGCCCAAGACAAACACTTTACCATTACTTGCCAAAAGTCCAATCCGCCAGTATTGTAACAGAGTGGTGCTTGAGCGATTGACCGTAGAAATTCAAACTCCGATTAGTGACAATTTCACAGCGTTCTTTTATTACAAGTGTAAACTCTTTAGCCTGTGGAAAGCATAGACCATGGGTTAGAGTTGACGACGTTGAGTTTTGGTAATTGGTAGGTTACGATGGGTCGTGGGTCAGAGTGGCTCCAGTGGGTCGCGGATTACGGTGGATGATGAGTCAGTGCGTCATGGGTCAATATTTCATTGACTCACGCCATCTCGGCCTCAGTCAATGGTATGTTGCATTTATATATTAAGATAAATTCCGCAAATAAATTGTAAAATTGTTATTCTTTGATTTTTCAAATCTTTTTTTAAAGAGTGGTTAATAATAATGGTTTCCTGAAAAAAATATTGGAGAAATAAACAATAATTATTTTTCAGCAATTAATTTGTTCAAAAACAAGTATTTGAATGAAATTTATTCTGGTTATTATATCATTCAAAATGAATAAAAGAAAAAGTTTTTAACAAAAGGGTACTCAAATTGAGTGTAGTACAGTGTTGCTCCCTCTTCTAACTGCATGATTGACAGATCTGAACAAGAGGAAATTGTTTACCTTCCAAAATTAGCCTATTAATAGGGGTTTGAGAAAGCAGAAACTGCCGGAGACACACAAAGTTCTTTCAACGTAGCATTCATTGACATGAAGAAATATTTCCAACTGTCAGAACAAATTTGGTAACGAACCAGCTTTGCCAACCTACTCAACGTATATTATCGTACAAAGTACGCTAAAATTTTAATTTCTCAAGAAAAAATATTAACTCTGATAATTTCGAACATTGTTGTGTTATTGTAATAATAATAATAATAATAATAATAATAATAATAATAATAATAATAATAATAATAATAATAATAATAATAATAATAATAATAATAATAATTTTCATCTCAACCATAGGTTGGTGGGCAAAATGGAATTTTTTAAAACTTTTTCTTTCTCTTGGAAGGCCTGTTTTATACTTTGATAAGGTCTTTTCTTCATAACTGCATCTAGATATTCTATCCTTGGTCTTCCTCTTCCTGGTTTTCCTTCTACATTTCCCTCTATCAACACGGTGATCCAATCGGAGTGCTGAATAAGGTGGCCAAGCATGCTGTTTCTTCTTTTTCCTATTATCTTCATGATCTGTCGTCGCTCATTAGCTTTCTTTGGTACATCTTCATTCTTCTTCCTTTTGGTCCATGATAGGCGCAGAATTCTGCGCCACCACCATATTTCAAATGCTTTTAGCTTGAATATTTCAGCTTTTCCCAATGTCCACGTCTCCAAAAGTATTCCAACATGACCGATATTAGTATCAAATCCATAGTTTTCGCGGTCGCTGAGATGAATGGTGATGCTCCGACAGGCGTTGAGTTCTAAATACAGTCCCCATCGGCTGGAGGCCAGAGGCGTTTTTTAAAATTTCGAACCAGGGGGTCCCAGGGGGCGTTCACCGGGATATGTAAAAGTAGTAGAAGATGACCGATATTTTTCCTTTCGTTGTTCAGTTTGTTTACATACATATTTTTATCTGACTCATGAGAAGAATGGGTATTTTGGCTAGTCTGTAATATAGTTGTGTATACACGGGGTTTCAAAGCAACACCGACAACGTTTTGGAGGCGATTCCTGACACCAAGATAAGACGAAAAGTATAGACCAATCTGGGTGCACAAATGCTCCCTTTCGGAGTTATAAGCTGCCGAAAACATGAAAAAAAAATGAATGTTAAAGGTACATAGCTTCAAAACTATGGAACGTACCGTAGTTGGGTCATTACTTCGCTTAGGAGCTAATATGTATGCTATCCAAAAATACATGTTTGAGGATCCAAAGTTACTCACGCAACAATTTTTATAGAGGGAGCTTGGCTACAGGTATATAATTTGAAATACTCGCCAACTATCTCTGTAAAAATTGTTGCAGAAGTACCGTAGGATTGTGAAACTTTGATAAGGCACACATTAGTTCATAAGTGATGTCTTGACCCAACTGCGATAGGTTCCATAGTTTTTGGAACTATGGACATTTAAAGTTATTTTTTTCATGTTTTCGGCAGCCTATAGCTCCGAAAGGAAGCATTTGTGCACCCAGATTGGTCTATATTTTTTGTCTTATCTTGGTGTCAGGAATCACCTCCCAAACGTTGTCGGTGTTGTTTTGAAACACCCTATACACATACACACACGATGGTCAATAGAATTACAATTTCTTTATGTATGATGGGAGATATTTTGTGCATCTATCAAAAAGTATATTATTTCACGCAGAAGTATGTAAAATGTGTAAATTGAATTTAATTTTATAAATGAAGTTGCAAGAATTTCATATCCAGTTTCGAGTGAAAGATTATCCACATTTTATTTTAGAGGAAAAAAAAACAACAAAAAAATAGGGTGGGTATACCCTTTCTAGCCTTTCCCTGGGGCTGCAATGGTTCAGTGGTAGAGTGTTGGGGTCCTTGGTTCGATCAAAGGTCACTCCAAATAAGTTTAGTGATGGACAAACATTGCGTGCGTGGTTTTTCTCGTGGTTTTTCCGTTTCATCCCATTTTATTCATTTTTCATCATCACCATTTGTTTTAGCCTAACCGGCATAACCGTGGGACTTAAAGATTTTATTTCAATCCATTTCTTCTCCCTCCCTTGCTAAGGTGCGGGACTACTGCTAAATGTAAAGTAAATGGAGTGTGTAATTATAATAAAGACTTGTCAAAATAGATCAAGGACAATTTTTTTTCAGCAATCAGAAAACTCAATCCTCTCATAATTATTGAAGATGTTGGCAACGCTGAAACTTAAGGAATAATCCCTTCAGTAAACTTAGTGCACCTGACCATTCGTAGGGGCAGGGCATTCCAGAGGTTTTCTCTGAGAGACCAAATGACTGAAATGACATGTCCTCTCCCCTATCTATACTTTCACGAGCAAATTGTTTCCCAGGTTGGCTGTTGCTGTCTTCCTGTTTTCTCTCGATACATCTCACTTCTGTAAAAAAAAAAAAAAAAAAAAAAAAAAAAAAAAAAAAAAAAAAAAAATTCTCCTTCAATGGTTGCATTGTCTCGGTGAAAAGTGAACCCCTTGTTACTGGATAACAAAAGAATCGACACAAGTGCAACGCGTGTACTTTAGAATGACAACAGAAGAAACACAGTCACACCATGAAACTTAACATTTTATTATATCTAATTCTTAGTTTACTATTTATTGTAGAATAAAGTCAGATGTGTTATTGTTTAATTTTATTAAAAAAAATCAATTTATGAAACACCTGTGCAAATAAAATTGTAGAACCAGAGAGTATAATTTTAATAATAATAATAATAATAATAATAATAATAATAATATAATCTCTCTATAATTTTCTTCCTTTTTCTCGAATCTTCTTTATCTGATGTCCCCTTTGTAATCTTTCCTCTTGCTGTTATTATTATTATTATTATTATTATTATTATTATTATTATTATTATTATTATTATTATTATTATTATTATTATTATTATTATTATTATTATTGCAAGTTTGTACATGTAAAAATTTTCATGTCTCCGAAAACTATAATCTCATAACCTAAGAATCTAGTAATATAAACTTTCGGTACCTGAGGATATCCCCGTTGTGTCCCACCCACCCTATTCTCCGGACCTAATTCCAGTAGATCTTTTCGTTGTTTCCCAAACTTAAAAATCACTTTGAAATGACATCGTTTCCAAACCATAGAGAAGTTTCAGGACAAGGTGACAAGAGGCCAGTGCACTATCCCAGAAAATGCGTTCCAGGAAGCTTCCCAAAAATGGAAGAAATGTTGGGAACGGTGTGTTGCCAGGAGAGGGAACTACTTTGAAAGGGACAATGCTTAAAATGTTGTGAAATGAGAAATATAGATTGTATAGCAAAAGTTCGTTTTTATTAGCACGCCTCGTATATCTTTATAAATTTTAGTAAAAAAAAAGTTAATAACTCAGTATTTAATTCTGTAGAAACACCTCTGGGGTTAAGTTCAAAAGCAAAAAAATAAAGTGAAAAAATACAACAATGGCAAATACTACTACTACTACTACTACTACTACTACTACTACTACTACTACTACTACTAATAATAATAATAATAATAATAATAATAATAATAATAATAATAATAATAATAATAATAAGTATGGAACGTTTAATCGATGCAGGAAACAACTTCTCAGTATCGTTACCGTTTTTGCTCTGTAAGTGATCAAAATTAAAACCGGAAATTGTTGGCTTCTACTACTTCCGGTTTGAGTACCACTTCCATGAACGGATTCCATTCCTAACTTATGGTCCCTCTACATCCCGGCCAAAATTGATGGTGATCCATCAAGTAGCTATTGGGATTTTGTGTCTTTCGGATGAACAGACACACGGGTTGACAAGATAAATAAACACATAAAGAAGTTTGGGTAGACCGAACTCCTTAGAACTTGACTAAATAACAGCTTAAATAATTTTAAAAATTTTAGTCTCAACTGCAATAAGCATCGTATTCTACCTGTGAACATGTCAACCTACTATCTATCGCATTTAACAACCAGTTTTTCTCACACACATACAATGTTTTTTTAAACATTTAATTTACATTAAACAAATTCGCGGTGGAGATTTGTGCGTCAGTGGGTTTTCTCGGGTTACTCCTATTTCCTACCACCTTCACATCCATGAGCTTCTTCGTGGTTAAGCGGTTAGCGTACGTGCCTTTGGCGTGGGAGCCCCTGGTTCGATTCCCGGCGGGAGTTCATGTGGTTCGGATTCCACGTTAATCAGTAGGTCCACGTCTCATATAGCCTTGCTGCTGAACGGGACGTAAAACTCAAAATCACCTCACCTTCACATCCCACCATCCATTAGATTAAAAGGATATAAGAGTGGGACGTTAAACCGAAATATTTTTTTATTTCATTTCATTTTCATATTAAATTCATGTTAAATTTAAACTTATTTTTCACCGATTCTGTTAAGGACTTTTTTTTTACCCCGTTCTAATCTCGTTTCGATGAGATGCTGAGGTTTCTTCATTTTTTTTTTTTTTTTTTTAATGACTGCCTGGTGGAGAAGAGGAGCCGGAGCTGTGTTGGGGAATATATTATTCATGAGTACTGAGGCCAAGAGTATTGCCATTTTCTCTACACACAAGCCTTTCACCTTCATGGCATACCTGGTAATTCCCCGAAGTAAACTTGAGCGTAAATGAGCATCATGATGCCACTGATCACTAACAACAATGAAATTACTAATTTGGACGCATAATTTGCTTAATTTGGACTTATATTTGTGAAACTATAAGAGTTAAACATATTTTAACACTACTGTGTAGTGTAACTTCACCTCTTCGCTGTGATCACATATTAATTGAAAATTAAAGATAGCTAATTTACACAAGATTCCGTCCATTTTAATATGCAAGTGAAAACTGTCATTATTAGCAGAGGCGAATCGAGAAGGTAAAAACTGGGAGGGAAAGCGGCCAGATACCAGACTATGATAGATTATGAGTTTACTATAAACTTTCAAAAATATATAAATAATAGTTTTAATTATTTTTGTAACTCAAAATACTGGGGGGTCTAGGCCCTCCAGCCCCGGACTAGATATGCCACAGATTATTAGTATTTTTGTTAAGCACTGGATTTGCAACAGACGTCTATTCTAGAAAGGGCAAGAAATAAGAAGCTATTTCGAACTCAGTGCTTAGTCATCATCATGAACTGTTGAGTCTTCTGAATTAGCATTGACGAAGTGGATTAGAAAATGGAAGAGCACTTCAAAAGAAGTGACCCGTTAATTTTTTTCTATCCTCTTCCTAGGAGAAAAGGTCACTATTACTTGTCCCTTTAAATTAAAAAAAAAGTGTACATTCATAAAAAAATAACTCATAAAAAAACTCGTTTGATTAGTCATAATTGACTTCTGTTCGGCCTGAAGTTTCCCAATGAGGAATAGAAATGAGATTATAATAATGGCTGACATTAGAGGCCATTTCGTTTGAAGAACTTTTTTTTTTCTTCTTTTAAGAGACCGCGGAAACGGTGACCTCTGCTTTAGATTCTATTGACTTTGAAATACCAAGGAAATTGCAGTAAGTACATGAATGGTAGTTACAAACTGCGTAAGCAGGGTAAAAATGATGATATCTTGTTTCTGGCTTCGGCTTCGTTTGGATTATTCTGTTTGCTCAGTTTGAGAAATTGAAGAGACATGCGTTTTCCATGTTAGATTACATGCCTTTCACAAGGACAAAGTGCTTTTGTTCTAGTGGCAATATTTCAGGACGTGTTTTTCTAACCAAGTTCTTTGGTCATTTAATTCTCTCACTTTGTTAGAAAAGGGATATAGATATGCAAAGACAAACGGCAGTTCCCAACCTCCAAACAAAAGAACTCACATGATTGTAGCCTTACTGTGAAGATTGCAAGTATGTCCAGAAACAATGGAAAATTAGTTTGGCTGAGTTAGCAGATGATTTGAATGACAAGATTTTAGTTACCAGCTAAAACAACTACAACTTTGTATATATTGCTGATAGGTTTAATGACATAGTTATAGGGATGAAGAGAGAGCTTAAATATTACAATTCAATATTATAAAATAAATATACACATTCTTTACCAATATCGTATTGGTAATCTTAATCCTTTCACAGAAATCAATCTCTTGACAGTGAAGTACGTGTATATCTAAGTTTAATAGTCTTTCAGTGAACGTTTAGAAAATATTGAGTGTTTAGTGTTATGTAGTGAATTTGTGTATGCAAGGAACATATTTCTTTCTCACTAACCTGCTGTTGATGATGTAGATGGCTTCCCTCTTATGAATTTGCGAAACGGTTCGTCTTATAAGCAGAGACAACTTGCAATACGCTTGCTGTAAACTTGAATTGCAAGTCGGCCAAGCTTGTATCCAACTCTCTTCGAAAACGTGCAAGCATGCCGCAAGCTGGGTTCCAGTAACGAAGTTATATGGGAGCAACCTTGCATTCAGTGTTCCATTCAAGCTTGATGCAAAGGTTTTACAAGTCATGTCAAGTCAATAGCCAATGAACGACCAGTGAGTCTATGACACTCTGCGATGGGTCTAAAGCATCTCTTGCAAGTACAACAGAAGGCAGATTGTATGAAAGTATGTGTTTCAAGTGCAAGCGTAGAAAGCCAAAGGCCAAGCAAGCGCCAACTGGCCGAAAGCTTTCTTGCTACTTTGAGTATATGGATAAATGAGACAAAACGCAAAATTCACTGGATTAACTACTTATGCAGTAGAACTTAGAATGAGGATTGTAATTGAGAGCGTTACTTCTCTTAGGATAGAAGGTGTTGGTCTGCTACTTACAGGTGACTATACTAGAGACCGAACCGAATGAATGAGACTAGAATTCAGTTTGCGTCAACAGTTTTACATGACACAGAAGTTATACAATGGAGATAAACAACATAGTTTAAATCTGTAGACATAACGGTTTTCTTTTCCGGCTTACCTGGACGATTTAACAAGCGGACACAAGAACCAAAACTAACAAATCTACGTATGTGAAATAAACAGAGAAATTTTGATAAAGTTGTAAAATATTGATATCCGTCTTTATCGTCTTAGTCCACAATATACAAGGGTTTGATTTTTAGTAATGGCAACAACGGTATATCTTTAGAAGTAGAGTACTTACAAGGTTCAAAGTTTAAGGCCCTCGATGTAATCACCAGCATTGTGAATCACACGTTCCCAGCGATGTGGAAGCCGCTGGATGCCGTTGGCAGAGCCTAATCTCTGGATAGTGCGGATAGAGAGATTGGTCGCCCGGAGGAGATCATCAACTGTATGGAAGCGTGTCTCACGAAGTGGTTCCTTCATCTTCGGGAAGAGGTCGTAGTCGCAGGAACTTAAATCTGGAGATTACGGGGATGATACAGCACTTCCCAGCCCCAACGATACAACAAATCAGTGACCGCACCTGCTGAATGTGCCCTTGCATTGTCATGCAGAATGATGGGTGGGTTCTTCAGGAAGTGGCGTCATTTTCATCTTACAGCTGCTCGCAGATTGTTTTGCAAAAAGTTGCAATAGTACTCTGCACTACGGTGTGTCCCTGGGGGATGATATGGTTTATGATCACACCATCCCAGTCGTATGCAATGATGAGCATAGCTTTCACATTGGTTGGGGTATTCCGAACTGTTGTTTTTCTCGGTGACCCATGATGACGCCACTCGTTTGATTGCCTTTTCAGCTGTGGTTCATACGTACGCTCTGGCCCAGGTCTCATCAGTAGTAATGATCCGCCGCAAGAAGGCCTCACCTTCACGTTGATATCGCTCCAAGTGTGTTCGAGCAGCATCATATCGCAGCCATTTGTGTCGTTCAGTCAGATCATGTGGAGCCCACCTTGAGGCGATTTTACGCAATTCTAGGTTCTTCTTCAGAATTTTCAGCACAATCGAATGCGCTAGTCCTGTATCGTTGGCCAACTGACGAATCGTGGCGTTCCAATCCGCTAGCACTTACGCGTTCACGTTCTGCACTATTTTTTCACTTACAGGAGGATGGCCGGAGCAAGGCATGTCTGTGACACTTCGTTCTCCGTCATGACTCACCTTACTAGTGTACGGTAAAGACCGTGGTGGCTCAGTGGTAGAGCGTTCAGCTCTGGTGCTTGGGGTCGCGGGTTCGATCCCAGCCCCCGCCAAGTGAACCTTGTGGTGGACAAACACCGTGTGCATGGGTTTCCTCCCATTTTCTTCATTCCACCATTTCATTAATTACTCATCATCAACGTCTCCTTTAGCCTAGCCGGCATAACCGTGGGACGTAAAACTCAAAGATCTCATTTCATTTTTTTTACTACTGTACGGTATGGTAATGCACTTGCACCGCAAATATCTTGCAATACTTCGTAGCACTGTTTTGCATTCCTACCTCTAGCGCGTTCAATTTTCCACCAGCTCTGATCTTGCTTCGTAAACATAACTGTATTCCGCGAGCACTCACACAGCATGATTGTAGTCCACGAGCACTTACGCAGCATGAATGTAGTCCACGAGCACTCACTAAGAACTGCCTTCTAACTGCTGGCGTTGCGCGCGCATGGAGGGGAGGGCAGGCTAGTTCATGTGCTGTGTCATGTGCTAGTTCATGTCGGTATCTAACCTACCGTTGGTATGAATTATATGGATTGCTTTGTTCCCGAGTATATGTATAACAGTGTTACCATTACTAAAAATCCAACCCTTGTATATACTGTATATATACGGTTTAGTTTATCTCTGTTAAATGATACCAGGCTATGGCAAAAGTTTGTTAGGTTCACTGGAAGTTGCAAGTTATCAATTTTACATGAGACACGATTGTGTAAATAGTAAAGACATCTTCGACTAAATGGCCTCGGGTTCGATCTCTTGTGAGGGACCGGAACTTCTCCCGTTCTGCTCTCGTTAAACAGGGATTCCGCCAGGATACCCGATGCAAACTTCCTATTTTTGTTGCAGATTCGGATTCTGCGACCGAAAATACGCAACTTTTACTTGAAGTACTTTTTCGTTATCCTCCTAGATGGGACTGTAATTGAAAAAAAAAATGAGTTATCATCGTACGTCACCTGAAATTGATTATAAACTAAATAATAGGGGGCTTCCATCTGAAATTCTAAAGCTTCCCCCTCCTCCCACCTTAGGAAGGAGGAGGGCAACTTAATTTTATGTTAGTTGAATAGATTCTTTTAAAATATTAGACAGGTGTTTCGTGATTTTTGAATTGCAAGTGTATTTCGTGAGATACTCCACTGTTCCGACCTTTTTGTTACATGATGTAGTTATTTATAATTTAAGCCTCTACGTTTATATTGAGCAGTGTAAATGAAATGAATGATTAATCAAGTGAATGATGATAAATAAAGAAAGTGGGAGGAAACAGGAGAACCATATAATCTGTCTGCTGTAGAAATTGCGAAGTAGCCTGATCAAACTAATATACAAAATTTTTGCGTCGCAAACTCTGCTCACTGAATTTGTTTGTACAATTTAGAGAATATATAAGTTATTTTGACCTGGATGAGAATACGCTGGGAAAATATAATTGATCACTGCTGTCCTGAGGAGGACTTGAACACCCTAACTGCAGAACTGAGATATGGCATCTGGGTGGTCCATAGTTACGCTAGGGATTTTGCCTCAGGATGAATACCAACAACAGGAGAACAGACTGGAGAGTACTGTCTGAAGCAACTCAACCTTTTTATGTCAGATTACAGGGACATTTCATTTCCTTCTGTTGTGTAACAGGTTGTTGGTATCTTTTTCGTTTCTTTCTTTCTTTTTTTTCGTTGAAAGTGAAAAAGAAGTGTATGGAAAATTGCACTTGCAAAGACGTTGTCGTAAGGACGTCACTGCTAGCGGCAAAGGAAACAACTGCTCTTCGTGTGGCGATGATCATGATGTCTCCACGGACCAGTGCTTGTTCCTCATTAGTTGAAGCTTATTCACACAACACTCTGTGAGATTTCTCAGGGGGTCACCGTAGCTTTCTTGAGAAAATCACTTCAACTTGTGAAGGAATCTTGTAAACACGCTCATTGGAAATGATATACCAACTTCAGGAAATATTGGACAAAGAAAAGAAAGAGGCAACCAGGGACGTACGCAGGAATTTATTTCGGGAGGGGTCTCAAGCGCTTTGGGGGGTCCAAATACAATTTGAGGCTAAATTATATGAACATTTCTAAAATGCCCCTAAAAGTAGACTACATTTACAAAAAAGTTGGGATTTCGGGGGGGGGGTCCGAACCCCCAGGACTCACCCCTGTGTACGCCCCTGGAGGCAACATTTTTTTTTTTTTTGGACAACGAAATGAAAATTTCATAGATCCTTATGACCAACTATATACCTTATTCATTTTCTAGGTTAGGCAAAATGAGGGTTGATCATCGTAGAAACAAAAATAACCATGGAATGCTATCCTGTGCACTTTATTCCAATTTGACTGCGAAATAAACAAATTAATTAATTAAAATAATTCAGTAATGTTACTCTTTAATGACAAATTTGCTCCTACTTCAACGATCATTGTTAGATTACAGTCACGTAAATGAAACATTTAAAAAAAAAAAAGTTTAACGCCATTTTGTTATAATAAGGAATACAAGAATGTAGGAGGAAATGGGAGAACCGGAAACACTCCACAAACACAAAAAAGTTGTTACCACAAATTCATATCGGCTGGAATTGAACCAAGACCCTTCAGACATGAGGGGAGTCTCTGTGCACCCATTATACCAACGTGGTATAAGGAATGTGGTCGATTTGAATGTAAGTAACGATTTACCATTATTACTACCAGTTGTTATGCGAAAGTCACTATGGGTTAAGATCGTGCCTAATTAAAACCTCTAATTGTTTACAATTAATGCTTTTTCTTTTCTTTTCTTTCCCTCTTTCTTTCTTTGGGAGCTCAGTGGTAGAGCGTTCACCTCTGGTGCGTGGGGTCCCTAGTCTGACCCCAGCTCACGTCAAATGGGCCTTGTGGCATACAAACACCGTGTGCGTGGGTTTTCTTGGGCTTCTCCCTTTTCTTACCACATTCTTTACTCCACCATTTGTCATTTCTCATCATCGCCGTCTCCTTTAGCCTACACAGACCCCAGGCCCATTTCTTGCTTTCCTATTCTTTTCTTCCTTTCTGTTTACGCAGATAGTGTGCTCACAAAAAGAAGTCAACCATTCCTCATACTTGACGGGCTTAAAGCTACAGATGCTGGTAATATACAAAAATATGTATAAATAAAAAAAACATAACATATAGTGTACACGGAGCTGACATTAGGAAGACGTAGGCGCAGATGGGAGGACAATATTAAGATGGATCTCGCAGAGATTGGAATACAAAGTAGAAACTGGATCCAATTGGCTAAGGATAGAAGTCAGTGGAGAGCTTTTGTGAACGCGGCATAGAACCTCCGAGTTCCATAGGCCATAGAGTTAGTTAGTTAGTTTTTAGTACACGGAGCTGAATACTGGGGGAGGTGAAACTAGTGGTGATGTTCACAAGACATCTAGATGATTATTCACACAAGGTGATTTATTCTAGTCATTCCCAACTCATTCTCTGTGACGTAATAATTTGTTTCTCCTATTTTCAGCAAACCAAACGAAAGAACATATAAAGAACATAAGGAGGCTGAAATCTTTTCTTTAAGTCCTAATCCGTATCCCGTCTCTTTGTTTTACTATTTACCTTTTGTATCTTTAGAAGAAAACAAACTGGTTAGGACTATTCCTAGAAAAATTTGCACTCTAACGGAAGTGATAAAAGGTGTGGCGGAAGGAAAAATAGGTAGGGAAATAAAAACTACAATTAATAAATGGTAAGGAAAAAAAAAAACATACAACTTCCAAGACAGGGACTTAATTCTTGTTTTACTCTCTCTTGATGGTGGACTATTTCTGATTATTGTTAGATATTTGAGTTGTTGTCAACTTTTTAAAAAAAATCATAAAAAATTTGGAAGTAATTAACTTGAACAGCCTTTCATTATTTTGTGTGTATATATTGTTGTTATGTCTTTCACTATTTCTCCCGTCAAAGAGTTCTATCACTTCTGTATTCAGATTGGGAAAAAGGAGTCACGATGGCTCAGCGGTAGAGTGCTTACCTCTAGTGCGTGGGGTCCGAGATTCGATCCCCGGCCAAGTACGTTTGTGGTGGACAACTTTGTGTCCGTAGGTTTCCTTTCACATTCTCATTTCACCAATTCTTCCATTATCATTCACTTGCTTCAATCTTCTGTCTCCCTTAACCTAAAGGGGATAATCGTGGGAAGTTAAGAGTCTTCATCCCGGCGAAATTAAAATACCGCTAATTTTAGAGTAATTATGTGATATCTTCAAATAGATAAAAGATAATTGAAACATGGAACAAGAGCGCCCTAGACAATATTATTTTGCGTGAGGTACCGTTATCACAAGTCACCTAGTGGCTTTCCGTTTTCAGCTGTTTAGAAACGCGAAAATAAATGCCGATTTTCAAAATGGCTCGAAATCGAAAGCAGATAAGTGAGTCGTGATAACGGTTTCTCATGTAAAATGATATTGTCTAGGGCAGCATTTCCCAACCTTTTTCAACTTGCGGCACACTCATATATTATTATTATTATTATTATTATTATTATTATTATTATTATTATTATTATTATTATTATTATTAGTAGTAGTAGTAGTAGTAGTAGTAGTAGTAGTAGTAGTAGTAGTAGTAGTAGTAGTATTTGCAAATATAAAAGACAGTGGTATTTTTTCTTCGTGATTACTGATCTCCTCACAGAGAAGAAAGCTCGATCACTGGTTTTCCTCCGTGATAAATCATTAGGCATATTTTCCATTCTAATTTAAAACTTGACAACAATTGCAATGAAATATATGACTCAGGTTTCTAAAAATACAATTTTTTTTTTCGAAAACTGTATCCAACCTTTCACAAAGAAGGAAGATCACTAAATAATGAACGAAAAAAACAAATCTCTTTTACTTTCAAAACACAAATGTAGGTAATTTGTATGCACGTTTGCTTTGTCGAAAGGATTGAATGATATTTTAAAATTTCAAGTTACGAAATTATATGCAACAATAAAGAAGCAATAATGGTCATAACAATGATAACAAATACTTTTTTCAACATTTAAAATGTACAGAACAGTAACTCGGTATGAAATTTAAACATGTAGATTCATAGTAAAAGTTCATAGCTATGCGAAATACTAATATACATTTTCCCTATGTTTTGCAATTTGATTGCTATAGAATTAATAATTTTGTTTCAATTTCCTCGCGGCACACCAACGACCCAATCGTGGAACACCACTGTGCCGCGGCACACCGGTTGGGAAATGCTGGTCTAGGGCGCTCTTGTTCCACATTTCGATTATATTGTATCTATTTAAAGATATCACATAATTACTGTAAAATTAGCGGTATTTTAATTTCGCCGGTATGAAGACTCTTAAACCAAACTGATTTCATTTCAGATTTGGGAAAATTTTAAGGTGTCCATAACGCACAGTCCTCTCTCTATTTCGTTCGTTTTCTATCATCCCATCAGAATTCTTCTTGAAATATCTCAGAAGTTTCGAGTTATTATCTTACTTGCTAATCTCTTACATAAAAGGGAAAAAGTACATCTTTACAAACCAATTCTTGCATGACTGGCTTTATGGTTACAATGAAATAAGTTCAAAGAAAAAAAATGAAAAAAAGGTAAGAAATAAAAAAAGATAAATACTCGAAACGGGTGAAACCAAAGTTTGGAAAGGAAGTCGTGGTTTTCACTTTCTGCTAACCGAAGAGGATCTATTTCCTTTTATTTATATTTTTTTAAAAAGACATATCTTCACGTTTGCAAACGTGAGCCAGTTTTCTACAGCCCTAATTATATAGGTATAGTTGGAAGAGCTTTTCATGCACTGTGGGCTTTACAGACGCTGGACATTCCGATGCAATTTTCTTTTGCAGCAAGTTTTTCTATCGATCGGTAAGCAAGAGATTTCAGGATGGAAAGTTTACAAAAAAATAAACTGTCATTATCTCTTTCCTGAAAATTCTATCCCAAAAACTTCATATGCATTAATAAATGTGGTAGTTTAATTACTACAAGTTCGAATCTTGCCAGTGCTGTGTCGTTTCCATTTAATTAATGTTGCTATCTACTGTTATTGACAGCTTGTAATATATTAGAAAATTTACTATGAAATTTTATAACGAAAAAGTTTATTTGAGTTTGTCTGAGTGTACCAAACAATATTATTGGTAAGAATTGTCCGATTCTCATTAACGTTGGCTTATTTTCTTTATTGCTTACACTTAAAATAAATAAGGGACAAAGGAGTCAATTCACTCCATCTTTCTGTTTGTTTGTTTTTGTTTTAATTGACAATAACACGTAAAATTAACATATTTTCGTGTAACTCTACGTATGTTTTCTTGAAGGCTGTCCAGTGATCCGTTTATTGCAGTTAAAATCGGTCAAGAATAAAATAAAATCTCCCATACATTTTATAAATTCTTTCATAGGGTAAGGGGCGTACCCTGGGAGAGGCCACCAGGTCAGAACACCTCCCACCAAAAAATTTGTAACTCAACATACCTTTGTGCAAGTTTTCAATAAAAATAATACTTGTTTAACCGGGAAACTATTGATGTGGTATGAAAATTTGATCTTACACTACATCTGTACTGTGTCTCTTATAAAAACAACCTAGTTCTATCATTTTTTTCCCTGAAAATATCGGCGAAAGTGTTCTACAATTAGTTATCGTCTTTTCGGGTGCAGAATAATATCCATTCAATACTACATAGACGTAGTAGCTTTTAGTATTGGACTCTTTCTAAAGCTTGGACCTGCACAGGGTAACTACCATACAATTTTCACGATATTGATGAAACATGGCATGTATTTCTTTTGAGACCTAAGAATTACCCGAATTGCTTGGGATTTAAATTGGTCAAGGGTAAGGGGTATATTTCCCCAATTTACAAAAAAAGAACGTTTTGCTTTATTTTACTACTACTACTACTACTACTACTACTACTACTACTACTACTACTACTACTAATAATAATAATAATAATAATAATAATAATAATAATAATAATAATAATAATAATAATAATAATAATAATAATAATAGCAGTAACTATGCATGCCATATACTAAAGATACATGTCATATGTCATATATTAACCATGCATGTATTAAAGATCTTGAACTTGGGTATTTTCAAGATGTATGTAACAAATTGCGTAGTATCTTGGGAAGTGTGGTTCTGTGTTTGATTCCCCGTGATTGTTCGGGACTTTTGTTGTTCACACATTCACGCATCATTAAGAATCAACAAAGAAGTTATTTTTGAATTTTCTACAAAGACCAATGTGCTGAAAATAGGGTCCCATGTACTGACTTTTAACTCATCCAACTATTAAGTCGTCTGGATGCCCAAAATTCTCATTGTTTTCTATAAATCAGTGGTGCCCACCCCCCTCATGTCCATGACGCACCCCCCTCAATTGTCTATCCGTAGGTGTTCTTCCATGAAAAAAAAATTTCGATTAATTTTTACACTCCCTCAAACATATTTATATAGATTTTAACCCCCCCCCGAAATATTTCAATGACGCAGTTTGCGTCATAGCCCCCCCCTTGTGGGCACCCCTGTATAAATTACTGTATTGTTTTATTTATATATATATTTTGTGGGTCTTTATGTTAATCAAAAGAAAAAAATATGAACATATGAAATGAAAGCGAACATACTACCCTTGAATCTACTTATATAAATTAGATCTACAGTGACCGCCTTAATAAGATGGTAGGATGGAAACAGTGGGAAAATATATATGCGCTTTTAGTTTTGTTCTGCCTTTTTCTCTCTTTTCTTCTTTTCTTTTTGTCATTTTTGATACGTTCCTCACGAACTAGAAACATATTGTAATTCCGAGAACATGTTGAGAACTTGCTGGATATGTAAGGTATCACACAAAAGTTAACTTTTGTTATTTCGCCGACTTGCAGTATCTGCTGCATATAAATGAATCAAAGAACTACACCAGAAGACTACTATACTACGAGATTTTAACACAAGGGGGCGCTGCATTTGGTGTCCTTCGACATTCCTTTGTAAAATGCATTTCTTATTTGTCTTTTATACAAAGCTCTTCCTATTTGTCAAAGACATTGTTTTTTGAAGCGTGCGTTCTGTTTATAACAAGGAATGATGGAGATAACAAAACGCGCAGATACCTTATAACAAGAGATGTACGTTGTTGATAAAAAGCCAATTGTAGTAGTAAGCTATTCATAGAATATTAAATTCATGAATAATACAAAATAACTGTTTCTGATTTGTATTCAATTTAAATCCACATCAAGGGCTCGAGTGTTGCCAGGTGATTAGCGCATGGTATACTTGCGGACATATTCCTTAACGGTTTCCGTCAACGTAACTCAAAATTTGCAATTTACTCTGCGATAATCGGTATAATGGTTACGATGACATTTTTTTTTCCTTTTCCTGCTTTGCATTACTGTGCGTAGAATTTTGAAAAAACTGTTACGGAATGAGAACTTCGGTCTTGGGCTCCAATCTCGATGAGGGAACAGAATGTTCGGTGTTGACTTAGAATACTGTTATGAAGGAATTTGAAAGTTAGATGTAGATAACTCTGGTCTAGATAGCCAGAAAAAAAATATGGCTGAGAACCTGATGGCAGCTTATCCTCTTCCAGGGGACAGTTTTAAAGAGTTTGGTTTAGTTACCAAAACACCCTGTCTGTTTATCCGTCCGGGAAACAAGAAATCTTATTAACTGTTCAAGAGATTACTATCAAATTTGGAAAGAATGAAGAGGGTCAAAATTTAGGAATCAGGTTCGTCGAAGGAAATGATTCGTCCAGATGATGTAAAGATATGGTCCCACACGCAATTCCGTAGAGGGTTATCATAAAGTAATTGCCCCTAGGTAGTATACAATCCAGTTGTACCTATATGTCTTGTTCGTTGCATATCGTTCAGTTGCTTTCAATATTCTAACGATACATCTTCACATCGTGTTCACGTGACATTGCTACTTGTCAACGTTCCAGTGGTAAAATACGGAACCTCAATGCCAAAATAATTCTTAGATATTTCCTTCATTTTCTCCCAGAACACGTCATTCCTTAGACATGAGGCAGGGTGAGGTCAGTATAAAAATTCAAATTAAATAAATAAGAAAAATGAAAATGTAAAAAAAAAAAAAAAAAAAAAAAAAACTTTGTTCCTACAAACAATAGCATTCCATAACGTGTTTTCCGAAAATGATAGAGTAAAAGAATCCTTTTTTCTATTATATCAACGCCCCTCTATATGACGATGATGATGAGCCGTATCTCGAATCTCGCAAGCTTAAGCGAAGTACTTGGGTGGAGCCGAGAGTGGAACCCATAAAGAATAGCTGGAAAATAAACATTTTGAATTCTAAAATGACATTTCAGGTCACGATTTGTGTTCTCTGAAACCTTAAGGGACGGAACACGGACATTCTTGTCATTTTCAGACGAGGCTCTTTATGAATAATGCATATTCAATGAAGAAGAGAAGTTGCCGAACGAACTATAGTGGGTGCATCCACATTACATGCGGGATTCTCGAATCACGATCATGAAGAGGACACAGCTTGCAGCGATGTAGTTTGCTGTGAATGTGCAACACCATTAAAAAAAATAAAGTCCCTTGCAGTCGTGTTACAGAGAACAAGGACATAATATAGTAACATCATCCTTGCACGAACATCGTGTGTTATGGCAGTATAGGCAGAGAATCATATAGCGTATAGAAACATTATTTTTGTCGACAGACCGTTTAGTTCAGGAAGCAGTACTGCGAATGAAATCCCATTTTAAGGGTACCATTACAAACCAAGAATAATATTTAAAACAGAAAATGAAATGAGAGGGTAAGTGTAATTTAAGGGTCGTTCAACAGAAGTATTACCTCTTGCCAGCAACTTTATTCAGTGCACATATACGGAGGGAAGAGGGTAGTAAAACAACTTGACTCGGCCAGAATATCGTCCTTGTTGAAGTAAGGCGTCCCTTCTCAGTATCATTTTATCGACTCGACCAATTTAAATTCAGTTTTATTTGATTCGACCATTTCCAATTCAATTTTATTCCATCGACCAATTCAAATTCAATTTATGTGATTCGACCAATTTCAATGCAGTTTCATTGCATTCAACTAATTGAAATTAAGTTCTGATTCGAACAACCTGATTGCAGTTTTATTTGATTCGACTTATTTAAGTTCAGTTATATTTATTTCGATCAATCTCGATTCAATTTTATTCACTCAACCAATTTAAGTTCAATTTTATTTGACTCGACCATTTTAGCTCAATTGTATTTCATTCCATCAATTTAAATTCAGATTTATTTGATTCGACCAATCTAAATACAAATTCATTTGATTCAGACAATTTTAATTCAGTTTTGTTTTATTCATTCAATCTCAATTCGATTTTATTTTATACGACCAGTTTAAATTTAATTTTGTAGATTCATTCAATTTTAATTCAGGATTTAGAAATCTGGGAATTAGATTTCTGGACTTTCGGCATCTATGACCATGTTAGCCCATCACGTACGAGGCATGACGTCCCTCGGCGTTCACACTATCCGAGGAAAGGGAAGAAAAAGGATTAATTTTAACTGAATTTTATTTTATTCGACTTATTCGACTAATTCAATTCTATTTGATCCGACCATTTTAATTCAGTTTTCTTTGTCGTAGAGAGATTATAATTCTCTATAGTGTACGGAAAACTGTATTCCAACTGATCAATTCATTCAAACAGTATTGACAAATGCCTTTGATCTATCAGGAAAACTTGAGTCTGTGGATATGCAAACCCATTTTTTTTATTTCTTGTAAAATACTTTTAAAAATGCAGGGAATAAATGAAATTTATTATGAACAAAAAAATAATAATTCTTGTTCAATGAACTTCATTCTGTTTTAGATACCTAGATAGTTCCTTTTTCATGGAATAAATAAATTAATGCAACCTCTCATTCTATAATCTTTCATAATGAATATTCATCGAAATAAAATTACTCTTCTTGCTTAAATTTTACGGTACCTTTGTCTTAATGAAAAACACTTGACGGTCTTTCTCTTAGGATACTTTTTATACTTCATCAGATAAATTTAAATTATTCTATCAATTACAATCCATAGTTTATAGTATACTTCCAACCAAGATGACGGGAAACTGAAGGAAACAATTGACTTTTTTAAAAAAATATTAATAATAATATCAATTCGAGTGAAAACTCATAATGTGTTTTGTTAGAAGAATTCCATCTTGAATTATGGAATGCACCATCTGTGATATTGTCTATACAATACCAAACTAAAGTAAAATCCAAACGTAATTAATTGGTAATCAAATGCACAGTTTTACAGGCAGTCGTTATGTTTTCCTCGAGTTGCCACGGAGGACGGTGGGCTTTGAACTTGGATAAGCAATATGAAGGTCAAGTTCATAACCATTCACTAGGATCTAATTGCTAAATTCTAAGTGACATAATCAGTAATTGGCTTCAAGGTCACCAATTACGAAATAAAAATTTTGTTTCACACGGTTGATTCATATACGTATCTATCTTGTGTGCGGTTACGTATGTGATGAGAAATTAAGATCATTCAGAGACTATATTCTGATGCCCTTGTTAATATTTCTTTCCGGTGGGAAGAAAACGATAAATATAATAGATTCATCTGCTAACTTCCGCTATGCACCTTGTGTAATTTGGAAGCGACGAGGTGCGTGGTGGACAAACATTGTAAAGGGGAGAAATAATGGGGTTGCATGTTTGACTAACATGCAACATCCCAGGTGCCTCGGCCACACTTGTCAATTCTCACACTTGCGTGATACAAGCTGTATTTACCTTCCCTTAGGCGGTTTTTTCTAGAACTAACATATGCGTGTGCAGAAACATCCTGTATGTAGAAAAATACTTTAGAAAATACTCTTTAATAAAAAAATAAAAAAAAAAGCAAGGTACAAGTTTCAACAGTAAGATTTCACCCTGTATACATTTCCTTTCCTCATTTGACACAGGAAAGTTGAACTTGAAGTGAAACAATTGGATGACCTCTACTGGGGTCATTTGGTGAAATCTTTGGAACAGTTTCATAATGGCAGCAACATGTCTGTCACTAGAACTTCTGTGTAAAATAAATCTCATAAAGTATACGTAGAACAGTATGGAGCTGTTAACATGTTAACTCTACCTTATTGATTGTTATATTTCCCATCCTCAACGTCCTATGACTAGAAATAGGCGGGGGAGAGGGCATGCTGGCTCAGTGTAGAGCGCTCACCTATTGTGCACGGGGTCCATTGTTCGATCCCCGGAGAAATAAGCTTGTGGTTGGCAACATCGTGTCCGTGTATTTTCACGGGTTGCTCCCGTTTCCTCCCGTATTCTCAATTCACCAATTCTTCCATCATCATCCACTTGCCTTAATCATTCTTGTCCCTTAGCTTAACGGGCATAATTGTGGGACTTTAACCTGAAAATTTTAATTTCATTTACTAGAAATGGGCACATAAAAAAGGTCTACTTTTTCTATCCAAGTGTCTATCTCTACACATACAACATTAGGAAACAAAAAACATAGTGTAATCTTGTTCTGTTATCAGCATATGCTCTTTGTATGTGGTTTAACGTTCCTTTACAGTATCACGAAGCAGGGGCGGATCCAGGACCGACTTCTGGGGGGGGGGCGGTGGGTTGTCATAATGCAACTTTTAAGGGCTCCCAACTCTGGGATGGATTTTATTTATATATATAAAGTAAGAAAGTTTCCTCTTCTGGGGGGGCGATCGACCCCCTGGATCCGCCCCTGTCACGAAGTAATTTGGGCATCTGGGCCACAAGAGCCTTAAACCAGCAACATCCAGGTCAAGAAGCTTAATGTGCAGCCACAATGAATTCTGCATCCAGAAATTGAAAGTAAATAAGTAAATATAATATTAGCATAATTATTGTGTTGTCTTGGTTTCAATTCCCCGTGCCCGTCTCATGCACCCCGTAACTTTGGTGCAGAAGAAAGGTGTCATCCAACTGTGATCAATTCCCGTAGGAACTCAAGTTTTTTAGTCTTAGCCTAGCCTCGTGAATAATAATAATAATAATAATAATAATAATAATAATAATAATAATAATAATAATAATAATAATAATAATAATAATAATAATAATAATAATAATAGCGTTGAGAGTCAAGCTTACTGTTTATTAACCAGTTGAACTTGTATTATCTGGTATTCCAGAATTTTTCACGGGTTAACACTTACGATAGATTCTTTTTTTGTGAAAATTGCAACATCGACTAGGATATTTAAAACGATCTAATTCAGTGGTTCTCAACCTGGGTTTATAAGGAAAGCAGCAAAGGGGAACAAGGAACTACTAATGTATTGAGCGACGTACGGTAAAGGAACTGATGTTAAAGTAAATATTTAATGCCTCCCACTTGAAATCGAACCCGGGATAACTTGCAACTAAAGCACGAACAAAACTTTTGTTTGTTTGTTTGTTGAAACATAATAGTGAGGCTATATGACACAGAGACCTACAGTTTAAAGTGGAATCTGAACCAATGTAATGTGTTCAGTGGAATAGAACCCAGGACCCCGTCTAGCAAAGACGAACGCAGTAGGCGCTAGGCCAGTAGGAAATGCTAGATGGATCTGGAGGATAGGAAAGGAGTATAAAGTTGAAAGGCTGTGAGAATGGTGGCGCCAGTAAACCTATTACTTACCTCAAGAGCTAAAGTAAAACCGTGTATCTTATGAAGTGTTGTGTTAATTATAGAGAAAATCTACCAGTTAAATGATGCCCAGATCTTTTTGCCTGAAGCTGGAGTTCAGCTCGACTAACACCCATCACTTTTTCCAGTATTACATTTAGATACACTTGAGCACTCAGGAATGTAAATAACGATTAAAGGATTGAAGACTTTCCTGAACCTTTTTCAAGTCCAGTCATTTTAAGAGATGTGAAGATGAAAGATCTTCCGTCCTGAATTCAACGATAATTAAATCACTCCTTTTTTCTCTCCCTTATACAGTGAAAAAAAAATAAAAGATTAAAAAAAACTGAGAGGCGAAATTACTTGGAACCAATTTACCACAAACTGTAGCGAGAGGTTGGAAGTAGCAGACAGTTGGATGAAGAATAGCCTTGGCTGATGTGCTACAAAAATTCCTTTGGCATTTGTCCCCTCGCGTTTACCTTCTTTTCTCAGCCTCAATTTTGAATCAAAAGGGCCCCAGTTCCAGGCAGCTACTGCCCGCAAAAGCATTAAGAGTTACTGAAAAGATTCATCTTCACTCTCACTTTTTTTTCTCTTCTTTGTCTATTTTTCCCTCTGCAAAGAATACCTGACTTCTATCTTGTCCATATGGTGCCTTAATTTTTTTTCTTCTTTGTAAGAACACGACAAACCGTTTTGACTATATTATTCAAATAGAATCTGTTTTATCTGTATAACACAAATTGAACCCCAACAAATGTTCTACCCTCTCTACCTCTTTTTAGAAAAAAGAATGTACTTCGTCAGATATACAACGTAAACAATGTACTTATTAAACGGATTTCATCTCAAAAATTCTTGGTGTTTTCTTTGACGAAAAGCTCTCCTTTGCGGATCACATAATATCGACGTCATTAGTAGAGATATGAAGAGGTATACTTTTAAGATTTTTTCCCTACTCTTACGATGTTTTATAAGGTTTTTATTTCCCAGATTGGTTCACCTGTGTGGAATATGGCATTACCTATCTCGCATTGACTCGGTCTTAAAACTTCTTTCTTGCCATACGTTGATTTAGAATTCCGGAGTTACGTGATCATTGGAGACAGGAACGTATATGCCCCTAACGAACGACGCCGCGCTGCTGATTTGCTTTATCTATATAAGATTACCAATGGTAAAATTGATTCCGAGTTATTACAATCGCACATTAACCTTCGTGTTCCTTTTCGGTGAGCTCGCTTTCTTAATTTGCTAACGTACGAGATACCTAGGTTGTGCATCGCTATGCATTCCTTGTTTTACGAACTAGCGTATGATTACAATACAGTTTCAGCGGGTTTTAACGTTTTTACTTCTGAAGAAAACTTTAAAACTTAACTGAAGAGAATATTTTAAGTTGTAAGGTGTACCTTCTTTTTTGTATTTGTTTTTTCTTTTTTATTTCTGTCTTCGCTTTTTTTATGTTGTTAAGTTCAGCCAAGTGATCTTATGTTGAGTTGAGTTGAGTTGATTTTGAGTTTAACGTCCCGTTCAGCAGCGAGGCTATATGAGACGTGGACCTACTGATTAACGTGGAATCCGAACCACATGAGCTCCCACCGGGAATCGAACCCGGGTCTCCCACGCCAAAGGCGCGTACGCTAACCGCTTAGCCACGGAGGAGCTCACTGATCTTATGTTGTATGAAACTTAGTGAATGAATAAAAGACATTTAAATAATCATTCTTGAGCTGTAATGTATTGAGTCCTTTAACGTATACAGTATGAAATACAGTGGAACCTGTCTTTAACGGAACTCCACACTACTATACTTGTCGCCCAAACTATTAAAAGAAAAAGCCCTATTTCTTAGTGTGTTAATTATATAGTGTTTTTTTATTACTAATATCACGAGGTTCGATTCCCAGTGGGAGAACATCGGCCGTGTAATAGTGATTCATATCCTACTTGAAATTGTCGGTGTCGTCCTTTATAACCTCGCTGCTGACAAAGGGCGCAAGTGCAAATTAATTAATTGAAGTTTAATGAAGAAGCCAATATCGATGCTATTTGTCTCCGTCACGATCAACACGACTGCTCGAACACGGACTTCCGTGAATAAAAGTTAAAAACGTACAGATCAAAATATAAGAAACAAAATACTGCTGCTAAAGAGAAAAACCTAAAAGAAATAAAATAATAAATATATCATAACAAATATACAACAATAACAATAAACAGTATATATAAAACAATAACAATAAATAGTAAAATATATATGTGGTATTTCAGTAAATGAAAACTAAACATTTTAATTTAAAAACTTTCATGTTATATATATTCTTTTCCTCGTGCAATATCATCTTCTGCGTCACTAAAACAACACATTTTTGTAACCATCTTTCTTATAGTTTTTAACATTAATAAAATCAAAATTTTTGTTTTATGATATACTAGCAGCGTTCACCCCGCTTCGCTGCGGTCACCCCGGAACGCAATAAACGTTGTTACTTAGATAATTTTTACTTTTTCGCTTTCAAGTGATATGATAAAAACCATAGAAGATTGCATTAAATGTTAACATTATATCGCCTGTCATTTATGTTAACCCGCCCCGCTTCGCTGCGGTCACCCCGGAACTAGTGATGAGCAAATGCAAGACCAAGACCAAGACCCGGGTGGTCTTGGTCTTGGTCTTGGTCTTGCACATGCAGTCTTGGTCTTGGTCTTGCACTGTAACAGTCGGTCTTGGTCTTGGTCTTGGTCTTGCACACCTAGTCTTGGTCTTGGTCTTGGTCTTGCACACCCAGTCTTGGTCTTGCTTGCAAGAGTCTTGCAAGTTTTGCTTTTAAGAAATCTATGATTTTCATAAGTAAATTTTACTCTGGATATAAGGGATAATAAATCCTACATTGCGTCAATAGTGAGGGAATTGCAATGTATGTTTCTAAATGTAATATATTTTACCTTCGTGTAAGTGTGATGATACTGTACAACATAGGCGATGACCTTTACTTTTTTTTCAATGGGTGATCACGCTTCACTACTTATAAGATAAATCACAACATTTCGTAATATTTTTATATGTTTGAACAGATCCAATACTCCACTGGTTCCCAAACTGGGGAGGCTACCCCTGACAGTAAGACGCATGAAAGAAAACCAAGACGGCACAGATTACTGAAATACCATAAATTGCAAAATTATTTTTTACACTCTAAAGGCGTCAGATTTTTTTTCTTTCCAACCACGACTAGCTCATCTTTGTATTGAACAAACTCCCAATTAAATATCAAAATTTTGTTTTACTGATTCTAATATGTACTGCACGGGGCAGAAACAAGGTCATTACGCAAAAACGATGAAACAGTTAGACTTTCGAAATGTGGGCATGGAGAAAAAAGAAGAGTCTCAGCTGGGTTGAACGGAAAACGAATGCAAAGGTTTTAGAAATAGTAGCAGTAGGGGAGAAAAGAAGAATTTTAGATGTAATTAAGAGGAGGACATTAGCTAAGGAGGAACTGTATTATGAGGGACGTGCTAGAGGGAGGGGGCGAAGGAGATTGTAGTTGAAATGAAATGAAATCTGTTGTTTTACGTCCCACGGTTATGCCGGTTAGGCTAAAGGAGACGGTGATGATGAGAGATGAGTGAAATGGTGGAATGAAGAAAGTGGGAGGAAACGGGAGAACCCCGAGAAAACCCACGAGCACGGTGTTTGTCCACCACAAAGTTCACTTGGTGGGGGCTGGGATCGAACGCGGGACCCCAAACACCAGAGCTGAACGCTCTACCACTGAGCCCCAATATTTTAGAATAATTTGGGTGAAAACTGAAAACGACTCAACTGTCTGTGTCTTTTGTGTAAACTCAATTTATATAAAAACTTTTGACCTACATTAGAAATACATAATAACGGCATCAAGTTATTTGCCATAAGTACGAAATCAATTTCAGTTGTGAATATAGATTATTTATTGTTGTATAATGTTATATCGTTGAATCCTAGATATGCCGTATACCTAAGGGGGCTATAAGTTATATTGATAAACAATTATTCAACGTATAAGCATCCACCTATGAAATCAAACTTGCGGTCACATGCGCTGTTTTTGTCAATGCCATGAAAATGTTATTTCAATATTAATTTTATAAGTACACATTAAAAATTTCCAACGGATGCTTGAACCTCAGAGCAAAGGCCATACCCATGTAGTCGGCACCTATGGTGTACGGAATTGCCGATGTTCAATACTACATTTCTTTAGTTTTGGAACGTCCCACGATTATTACACTGAGGCTAAGGGAAACAGTGATGATGAGAAATGGTGGAATGAAGAAAGTACGAGGAAACGGGAAAACCCACGCACAGGGTGTTTGTTCACCAAAGAAGCTCACATAGCGCAAGCTGCGATCGAACCAGAGCCACTGAGCTACTGTGTCCATAACATGTTCTAGTTTATTTTTGCTTATCCACTTCTTATGGACACAACTATTCTTCGTATGATTTCCCAAAATCCAATGATGGGCCGTCTGAATGATCAAGTGATGACCAAAGTAAATCAGACACTGAAGTTATTATAGCTATATAATTATGCTGTTGATCGTCTCGTGAACAACCGATTCAAAAAACGATATACTGTAGCTATATGTTACAGGAGCAGATCGACTCACATGGATTGCATAAACTATTGGGAACACATTCACTCCGGCGGTATTTTTACTGGAGCCAAGAAATTCACGTGAAAGATATAATGATTTTTCCCCTTCCTTTTTACATTCTATAAAAAATCAAGTAGTACCATACTTGTGCAAGACTCTTGCGCAAGAGTCTTGGTCTTGGTCTTGGTCTTGCAGGTATGGTCTTGGTCTTGGTCTTGGTCTTGCACCCCTTGGTCTTGGTCTTGGTCTTGCATCGGGATTCCTGGTCTTGGTCTTGGTCTTGGTCTTGGTCTTGCATGCAAGACTCTTGCAAAAACTGCAAGACCAAGACTCTTGCGCTCATCACTACCCGGAACGCAATAAACTTTGTTACTTAGATAATTTTTACTTTTTCGCTTTCAAGTGATTGCAGTAAATGTTAACATTATAGCGCCTGTCATTTATGTTAACCCGCCGAGTGACACGGTCATGCGGGTTGCATATAAATACGTTTATTTTTACCTATGATGATCTAACAAAGGATTTGTACGTTATGGACACTTGAATGGTCAATTATCTCAAGACACTGGTAATTAAAAATTAAAGTGATATGATAAAAACCATCTAGGGTCCAAATCCTAATAACCCCCCAAAAATAAAAGAAATTGGTTCAGCCGTATTAGCGTGATGAGGGAACAAAGGATTTGTACGTTCTCTTTTATATATATAGATTGTTCTGTAATTATCCTACAACCTGTGTATTAAAATTAGTATGCAATCTGTTTTCAAACAATACATGTATTACTAGTACTTCCTATTATCGTACAATTATGAGGGCGGGGGTTTCAATAGATATTCTGTAGAAATAATCGAAATTTTCATGTAAATTTGCGTAATACAATACAAGCATAGCTTTAAAGTACCCGAGTAGTCGTGCTATCCATGTGGTTGGTCCCGAGTTTGATCTCCTGTGGAAACATATATTGGTCAATTCTGAATATTCATGTCTCAATTAACCTTTGATCCTTGGAACTAAAAAAAAATGGAAACAAACCATCAAATATAATCTGACATATAGAAACAAATATGTTACAATTGTATTTAACGTTATTTGAAAGACAAAAACTTTAAGAAAAAGAAAACATATGGATAGCCTATTTATGGTGCAAGATAGTCTTCTAAAACGCTATAACGAAATACGAATAAAGAAAATTTTAGAGTATTTTAGGGTATTTTCTCTAATACACATATTTTTTATGCTACCACACTTAAAAAAATAAACTTGTTGGATTTATAGTAATTTGAAGATCTAATAAGCCAGCGTTCTACTTAAACGTAGTTCTCTTTTTACTGTGAAATATAAAATAGGTGTAAATTACTTTCCATTGCGTATAATTTATGCAAACAGCCAAGGCATGATGCTTGTTTCATAGTATTTTTTTTATTTTTTATGTGTATTCTTTTTGTAATCTCGTGTGTATTCAGTAAGTAGAAAATTATTTGTAGAATCGTCCCTCCTTCACCAGCCATTTAGTGTTATAGTATTGAGATGTCAGATTGTTAGCAGCGGAATCCCTGACTCAAACCAAATCACACGTAGAAATCTACCTGACCTCCAAAATCGTTCCGCCGTACATCAATCTACTATTTAGGTGCGACGAATGGGTGTTTGTCAGTGTTTTCGACGAAGGCTTTCGTGTTTTTAGAAAACTTGTCTTTAAGAATTTCGGAGGGGAAAGTAAAACATATGACGTGTTTTTAGGTGCCTGTTGTCGCCATTCGTAGCCCTCTGGTCTTATCACTGTTGCATTTACCTTCTGCTTTAACTGAAAAGTCACGCGGTTAAAATTCCTACGGCTGTCCTCGGAAGACGCGACACAGTTTTCCACAGATGACATTCTTTAACGGGGTGGGAGGATAATTTCTCGGTGGGTATGTTTTGATATACGAGAGAAGAAATATTTAGCTTCATTTAGCATTGTTTTCTTAATAAGGAATATACGAAAGAAAATCTGCCCTTGAAAACTTATGCTGAATTACGATATGTACGTTACTATTCTTACATGGCGTTAATCTAATTGGGACATATTAATCAATATTGTTGAATAAATCTGTTAATTGTTAGTTTTTTTTTCTTTTTGTCAGAAAAATGGAAAAACCAAAGAACATACTACGTAAGATGTTTCTAACTTTCTAAAGGAATCTTGCGTAATCAGATGTGCATACTTAAAATTTTTGTTGGGGGGTTCTTTAGTCTAAAGATTGAAAGGGGGTCTGGATCGGGTAGACGCTCCCGTAAGTGCAGTGGTACTAGTGCAGACAAAACATATTATTTATAAAAAGTAAGGAAGTTCTCGAAGGGTACCTATCGGTGGATTCCCCCCTTTCCCTGTGGATCCAGATCTGATTTGAAAATGAAATGAAATCTTTAAGTCTTACGTGCCATGGTTATGCCAGCTAGGCTAGAGGAGACGGTAGTGATGAGAAATGGATGAAATGGTGGAATGTTAGAAAGTGGGAGGAAACGGGAGAACCCCGAGAAAACCCTCGCACATGGTGTTTGTCTATCACAAAGCTCACTTGGCGCAGGCTGGGATCAAACCAAGGACCCCATGCACCAGAGATGAGCGAAATATCACTGAGCTACCGTGCTCCCCCAGACCTGATTTGTACATAGAACTTTCCCTCAAAGCACTCACATAATCCAACAAAGACGTTATCACAGAGCCTTTGTAGCCTTTTGTCAATTTCTTACTTCTCTTGGTTGTAGTAGTAGTAGTACATTTTGTGTTTTCGCCGTACTTCATCCTATTTTAACGTTTTTTTTCTTTTTAGCAAAATGTGAAAAAGTTATAAATAAATTCCTAGCTCTTTTTAAATCTGTAATAAATCAACTTTTTTCATTATTATTTCATATAAGCGGAAATGTTTCAGTCTGTGATTAACGCTAATTCTTAATTGTTAACAATCGTCGCTCCGCAACGTTCTCTGCCTACCTCCCTTTATTTGAAAATGGATACTGATTATGCTAAGCATGAACATGTTTTGCTATTTATTATTCTGACAAAGGCCGTATTAAATGTAAATAAAGTCGTAATTACTTACATAAAGTGCACAAGTATTTATTCCATGTCAAATACAATATAATTTAGTAACAAAGCAACATGAGCATAGTGTATAAAATACCAGCAGTTCCTGCCGCATACATTTAGCACAGTGCAATATTTTTTAAGCTTTACCGCCAATCTACAAGAAGCATATTACCATCAACTTTTAGCACAGTGCAATATTTTTTAAACTTTACCGCCAATCTACAAGAAGCATATTACCATCAACTTTTAGCACAGTGCAATATTTGTCAAGCTTTATCGCCAATCTACAAGAAGCGTATTACCATCAACTTTTAGCACAGTGCAATATTTGTCAAGCTTTACCGCCAATCTACAAGAAGCATATTACCATCAACTTTTAGCACAGTGCAATATTTGTCAAGCTTTACTGCCAATCTACAAGAAGCATATTACCATGAACTTTTAGCACAGTGCAATATTTGTCAAGCTTTACTGCCAATCTACAAGAAGCATATTACCATCAACTTTTAGCACAGTGCAATATTTTTCAAGCTTTACTGCCAATCTACAAGAAGCATATTACCATCAACTTTTAGCACAGTGCAATATTTTTCAAGCTTTACTGCCAATCTACAAGAAGCATATTACCATCAACTTTTAGCACAGTGCAATATTTGTCAAGCTTTACCGCCAACCCACAAGAAATATATTACCATCAACCTTTAGCACAGTGCAATATTTATCGAGCTTTACCGCCAACCCACATGAGCCATATTACCATTAGCACTCATTATTAAGTGTAAATAGTGTTACAACTACTTTTTACTTTTATTATTGACAAACGTATAATTTGATTTGCTACTTTAAAAGTGCTATTTTTTTTCTTTCAGAATATTCAAATATCAACACAGCTACATACAGAATGACACTTTAGTAATCCAAAAGTTGTTTGATTCGATAGCAGTAAAACACATTTTAGTTTAAATATCTTTATAGCATCACAACATTAAGCAAGATTTCCTCCCCAATTGTTACAATAGTACGCTGGAGTTGTAAATAAATTAAATTGTTGGTAGTTATTAACTTTTATTATCAAGAAATTAAATACAGTAAAGCTACGATTATCCGTAAGTGCAGTGAAAATTTCTTTTTAACCCTGCTGTAGTCGCACTCAATTATTTTGCATAAGTAGTCACTGCAAACTGACATTCCGTATGCATGCAAATGAGTACTGTATATTCTAAAACATAAAAATAAATTGCATTCTGAAAAACAATGTTTTCAACAATAGTGCACGTTTCGAAGTGGAACTCTACTCTGACAAGCAAAAGCAAAAACAGTAGTTTTTTTTTTTTTTTTTTTTTTTTTTTGTTTACTGTTCTTTATTTTAGTGATCTAGACGTAGAGTAAAACTTTCTGCTGTATTATACATATTTAAAAGTTTTATTATGGTTTTTGTACAATAAAACATAGTTTTTATGCTGATTTGTTTTGTGTTTGCACCTCATTTTTTAGTCTTTTTCGGGTTGTCCGCGATTTTCGCTATCCGTGGTGCCGTTGCCACCGGATTCCGAGGATAATTGGGGCTTTACTGTATCACTTTAAGCACGTAACTTCTTGCTAAAAACTAAAATAACGAACAAAATTGCTTTACCTTACAAGGTATTGTAATTTTGCTCAACCACTTTTATGCTTTGAAACGAAATAACATGCAATAAATTTGCAGTAAACCAGGAACATGAATCTTCATAGTTTTACTGAGTGTCATTTATGTGCCTCAAATTCACGTGATTGACTTCAATAATTATTGAGGTTGACCACGTCATGCAGTTGAAAGTAAATGTATTATTTAAAGCCGCTACTTTTATCAGATGCAATTTTTCATTGCGGAATTCTTTGCCTAGAGGATTTCAAATACCGTTACCAATACGCTAACTGGATAATAACACCAATGCTGTTCTTGATTGCTTCTTACTTCAGGGTGGCTTTTCTTTTCAACCATTTATTGCGCTCTTTTCAAGTGTCATCTAATTGGTTCTCAAAGGCATCTCTTCAAATTAGTACTAATTAATTGACATTGCAATTCAATATTTGAACTTTACATTGGCAGTGCTAATTTATTGTTCATGCTAACACATGTGCAAATAGCTGGGATAAGAAACAGACACAATAAACTATGCATGTGTGTAGCCGATTTTTTATAGTGTGGTTGTGCTGAATTATGAAACAAAAAGTTGAGACTCTTTTCATGGGAATATATAGGGACAGATTGGAATTTGATACTTCACTTCAGGACATTTTATTAAGTACTGGAATGGGTTGAGAAACTCAATCTATTTTTCCAACTGTTGAATTGACTCCCCCGCCCTTCGTCTCTCCCAGTACAAGTGAAAAAGATGGGTGTTTATTTATTTATTTTTTTTTTTTGTATTTATCTTATTGATATTCTATTACATATGATTGTAATTTGATGTGCTCTCGTGTAAATTAAATGGTTTACGTGCTTGACTTTTACGCGCTTGGTGCAAGGTTTGATTCGCCATGGATTCAATGTTGACCCAGCAAATCGGAGAGCCACTTAAATTAAGAGATTGTGAACTCTAGTCTGAAAAGCAATTGAGCCAATGTAAAAACACGCATCACTCAAAGCCTTGTGGGTAACCATAAGAATTTGTAGAGCATAACGCGGTTGTGTTCAAATTAATTCACTGTACAAGGTGGCCCAAAAGTAGGTATACACTCCTGCATTGATCAAGTATAACATTATAGCTTATAGGTTTATTTGTTTCGACTGTTCCGGGCTTAAGGTATAAATAAAAAGGCTTAGAGAACAAATAATAAGAAATTAAGTAACTTGATGAATAACAATAAGAAATTATATAAAATACAGTGAGTTGATCAGTACGGGACTGCATAACTACTTTTGGGCCACCCTGTATATTGGCCATGTTCTATTCAAACAAAGAAAAATAAAGTGAAAAACTATGAGTTTCCAGTTATAGAAAAAAAATCTTTCTTAATTGATTTTAGCATATCTTTATTATGAGTCTACATTCCATTTGCTTAACGTTTAACCCAAAATTAATATTTAAAAGACTCATTCCATATATTTCCCTTAATTCTTATTCTAAATAGCATTCATTTATTTATTTTACGAAAGTTGAACTAAACGGCGTGACAAACATCTTGGCGTGACATTTGAAGGCGGCGCTCCAAGTTCCCTTTAAATGCTGTTAGCAAATGAGAGGCCAGCGCGGTATTGCCACATTTATTTTGTACACATCCACGTCTATCCTCTGCCACCTGATCACGCAGTAGTTCGTCTGCTTAGCCATAACCACACCCCTTAGCACTCGGCAACATCGCGTCAGAGCTTGCGTTTTATTCGTTTAGCTGAAATGCCAAGATGTTTGTCACTGGCTTTAAATCCAAACCTCCCCACCCCCAAGTTGCACCATCAAAATAAATTAATAAAACCCATCCAAGCCTCGAACCTCATCTATGTTGAAAATTTGATCAAGATCGGTCGGATGGTTCAAGAGGTACGAACTCACAAACATAGTCACTGTCATTTTTATTTATACAGTTTTTTTTTTTTTTTTTTTTTTTTATTATTTGATGAAAGGGTAATGTTTTAATATTTCCTGTTACTTCGAAATGGAGAAACTAACTCTTCAGTCAAAGTGAGTAGTCTATTTTCAAAAGGGATCTTTTTTTCTTTTTTTTTTCAAATTTACCTTTCAACGGTTTCTGAATCATTCCGATGATCTCTGATGGATTACACAACAGAGTTTATGCAAACGAAATGTATTTGGTAGAAATGAGAATATAAAGTTATTAGTATTTCCTATCATATTTATCTCGTTCATTCACTTCGGTATTTTTCATCCGAAAGAGAAAGTAACAAGACGATTGTCATATTTGTTTTTGTTTGTTTTTTCAAAACAACACATTTTAGTAATTGTGGAAATACGCTTCTCAATTAAGAATTTGACATTAAATATATCTTTCTGAAAAGATGGTTAAAATTGAAATATTCGTTCTGCCTATAGATGTTATTGTAATTAAGATAGTGGTATCAGTTACCAACAGGTTAAACTGTTTTTCCGTTTGTTTTATTTATTTGTGATTTAACTTCACATTTTAGGCCTATTAGTACTATGCGGTTAACGAAAATGGCGTCTGACAGTTGGACAATACTTGTGGTGCGTTTTAGAATTGTTGCAACAGTTTTTGCAACAACAGTAGCAGCCACTCTTCTGACAGACTTACATCTATTAATAACTCATAACCGTAATTATATGATAGGATGGTTTATAACGTACGATTTTCAATAATAAAAATAATAGTATTTGGAATATTTCACATAAGATTCAACATTCAATTACCAGTAACATAGGAGTCAATGAACTTGGTTATCTAGAAACAGCGTGAAAGAATATTGTAGTGATTGGAGAACAACTTTACGCTTCATTTTGTTTACAGCACATGCAGGTGTCAGATCGTAGCTTTCTTTAACCGTGCAGTACGTGAAACGTGGACTTAAAGTTTGCTCTACGGAATCGTAAAGGGGATCATATGTACTCCGATTGGAAATGAAACACAAGTTTTCCACACCCCATATGAGAACACAACAATGTATCCGAGGTCCAGTAGCAATAAGCCAAATGGAAATAACATCTTTTAATACAGAGAATGCCACTTTGCTTGGCTACCAGAGAATATTAAATGGATTTATCCTTCTTTTTCTGCTCTGGTACAGTCACCTTCAAATGAATTAACCCAGCATCGTGAGCAAATTGACTAGTTGAATTGAGAGTTAGCAAACAGCGAGATGCGAACCGATGGCTGATCATACCGCCAGTGGCGGATCCAGCTCGAAGCTAGAGGGGCCTTGCCCCCTCCCTCCAGATTTTTGAGTAACAAAATAATTGAAGCTATTTTTTATATATTTTTGAAAATTTATAGTAAGCGTTGCCTTTTATTCTTTTATTGGAAAATTTTTGAAACCTCAGATATACTTTCAGGTGCAGTTTTTCTGGTATGCAATGTGTAAAACAATACTCGAGGTCCACAATGTCAACGCCCAACTTAGCTATAATATACATCGGCAGAGAGTTAAGTTGGAAACTTCTACAAGACTCATGAACAAGGTAAACTCATGATATTCCTATCATGCTCTGGGTTCTGGCTGGTCCTCTCAGTTTTTACCTTCTGGACCCGCCACTGCACACAACTCCCAATAAATTTCGTCTCGATGATTTCCTAAACTATATTTCTCTAACTCTAGAAAGTGCAGTTTACAATCACACACAAAAATGGGCTTTCCCTGATAGAATTTCACTTTACAGTAACTTTTGATATAAATTAAACCAAACAAATCATACATTTAAGATAAATAACTCTTCTCTTATTTTTAGAGTTTATTGACAAACATTACCAGAGGGACCTAGCTTTTGAATGTGACTGTACATATTTTCTAGTACGTTTTTGAAATATCAATGCATTCAACACACCCTTGCATCATTCATGAAGTCATCGCAAATCATGTTAGCTACTCTTCAAGTATCAAAAAGAATTGAATCTAAAATGAGTAACTTCCTATTGAGGAAGGCGGCTATTAGCTTGAATGTATAATATGAAGTGTACCACTGCCCGTGAAGGACGTTACATGTTCTGAAGAAATAACCACCTAAAGGTTTTTTCTTTCATTTTCCTGCTATGCTTAAAAGAGTCTCAAACTTGGAAGCTCTACGCATATAAGTCGAGAAGGTATTTTCTCGTGATCCTTTCCGGAGCTCGTCTCGTAATCTGAGCGAGCACGTCCGTTCCTCTGGTTGCACAACAGCGTTACTTAGTGGAACGACTTCTTTATCAAGGTCAGATTAAAATAAATTTGTACTTGTTTTATCATCATCCAGAACTTGAAGAAAGAAAAAAAAAAAAACTTTACAAAATATCCCGGAAAAATGACCCTTTACTGTACTTTGGTTTCAGTTCTGATGTCACTTTCTTTTTTTTTTTTTTTTAAAAAAAAAAGAAGTAATGCGATCCATTGTTGTCTCGTAAGAAGTGCATAGCTTTATTTTATTTGCAAATGAAATAACACCATTGAAAAGGAAGGGTTAGCAAAATTTTGAGGGGTACAACAACGAAGTTACTTAAAGTTATCGTATAGATTACAGGATCCATAAAGACAGAGATCTCAAAATTTTACAACTATCATTATTTTGGCCATGCTTTTACATACCGTCTAGTGAGGAATCTATGAACTATTAGTCCAATAATTTATTTATATAAAGCCAACGTTATGAAAATTCAACTTTTTTCCACTGTTTGTGTGATACCAGATGCACTTCATATGTATATACAGTGGCGTATTTAACAGGGAGGCTTCCGGACTTAAGCACCCCCACCCCCCCGAAATTTTATTTAATATATTAGAGTAAATTAAATATCTTACAGAATTTTCACATTTCCAGGACTGAAGTAAGCAAAGCCCCCCCGAAACAAAATCGTAAATACGCCACTGGTTCTCAGATTAAATCTTTAAGTTTAATGTCCCTCAGTATGGCCTGTTGGCTAAAGAAGATAAAAGACAAATGATTAATAAACGTGATATTGACTACTAGTAGATCACCATTTCGTAACGGTTTGCGTGAACACAACGCAAAATCTGCGTTTTAGTTTGTTGATAATAGACATAACAGTTATAATTGATTCGTGCACGTTTTGCGTAGCGTTACGCTCCGCAATTTTTGCGAAGCCTTATTCTGGTGCGGAATAAGGCCCCTGAAGTGAGATGAAACTGAAGATTTTTTACGCGAAAGCTAACTACTCTGCTATTCAGCCATCATGTTATAATTATAGGTAAAATATTGAATCGATTCAATACCAACACTATGCACTTGTTCTGTAATTTATCATCACAATCTCATATTTCTGATTTTCTTATTTCCAGGTGCTGCAGTATGTTATTTCCCGGCTGAACTCCAGGGAGAATTCTTAATGCAGTCAACTTTCACGCACGGGTCTCAAGAAGTACAATATTCACAGGTGAACATTACGGCTGAATCCATTCCAATTTGGGGACATTGCCATCGACGAATAGGAAATAATGTTATCCTAATGAACAAGTAAGTGTGCTTGTTTTATTGACAGTAGTTTTTACTATCAAATTTTAGGGATAATATTGCAGTTACAATTTTGATTGTACATAATTCACGATTGCAATGGATAAATGCTAGAGTTATAAGGAATTAACTGTACAGGAACTTTCAGAAACAGGGAAAGGAAACACTACTCAATTTATCATCCAGGTCTGCAGAGTTGATGAATGTTTTGAGGATCTGATACACTCACTCAATGGATTAATGGCTCGTTTCAATGTTGCAGAAGTGAAAGCCCTCTTTGAATCACGCCATAAACAAATCCATTCCTATCAGAATCAATATTATTTATTGCAGACTTGGTTTATATTATTCCCTTGGCCTACCAAATTGCATTTTCCCTATAGACTTTCAAGCAAATATTTATATATGCAAAGTAGATTAAAAACAAGCCCGTAGTAAATAACTTTAATATAAATTGATCGACTTCAATGGAAGAAGTTATATGCATTGTACAGTAGGATAGTAACTACAATAACATCACTACAGTGTTCAAAATTTACATAGAAACAAGTGTTAAATTCCACAAAGATACCAGCATTATCCACTAGTTCTTGCAGTTGCCTGGTAACATCTTCCATTGATTTCAGCAGGAAATGAAGTGGTATGTCGTGGGAGAACCGGGTTCGATTCCCGGCGGGAGCTCATAAGGATCGGATTCCACGTTAAATTGTAGTTCCACGCCTTATATAGCCTCGCTGCCGAAAGAGACGCTAAAATCAAGTCAAACCGAAAGCTAGTCATGAGATTTTTACATTCACTAACTCATACCAAATTGTGCACCTCAATATATATATATATATATATATATATATATATATATATATATATATATATATATATATATATATATATATATATATATGTATATATATATATATATATATATATATATATATATATATGTATGTATATATATACATATATATATATGTATATATATATATATATACATATATATATATATTAAAGTTAGAATATATGTATCTCATCTGTGGACATCGTTTTCTCTCGTTAAACGGTTGGAATTTCAAGCAGAAGTTTCTTTTTTTTTTTTAATCCTACCAACAGTGCAAGTATGTACGCCTTTTTAAGAAAAGTTGATGGCTAAAATGTTTTGAACAAGATAGTTCATACTTGTGTCTTTGTTGATTTTATTTTCGTAATATATAATTTTAGGAATACATCTGTATCTTGTATATTCGGAAGCACAGACGGCAGGGCAATAGGAATAAAATCATCTCACCTTCATTAATATTATTTTTTTTCTACATTCCAATCAGTATTATCCCGTAGTCAAGAATAGGCTATAAAACAAAATATATAGGCAACGAACATGTTTCCATTTTTCTTTCATCCTTTGTTCTTGCAATGAAAATATGTGTGAAACAGATATAAAAAAGAAATTTGAAAAAAAAGAAGCTATGAAATAAGTTCTTCTCTATTCTCTAGCTCATTAGAGCATCCTTCTTCAGGTAATAATATTTGAAAATATTTCTTGTTCAATCTATTGTGCTTTGGTTTATAGGGTGGAGTTGTGGAATTATCTGTTGCAGGGCAGGTGTTTCTCTTCCCCGCCTTTTGTAAGGAGTTTCTTTCTTTTTAGAGCTCTACCTTTTTTAAAAAAAAATCAGATCGTTAGAAAATTTTGAAATCTGTACTGATTGAAGAAATGAAGTTATAGCAGCTAAAATACTTTTTTTTAAAAAAAAAGAAATTTTTCTTTGCATCTTTGTACATTGTTTCTGATTAATATGATACTTGCTTTATCCTTGTTGGAAGTCCGCTTTCCTTGATAACGGGATGGGAAGGGTTACGCAACACAAGAACTATATATTAGTCTGCAGGTACTATCTCGTAAAATTTAATTACCTTATTGCCGGGAACAGCTAACCTACCATTAATTGCTGTTTTATTTCACAAAGATAGAAGATGTTCGAGATAGAGAGCCTCTTGCTGGGTTTTTAAACATTAATGCCGATATCACATTCATGCAACTTAATCCTAATATTTAGAGATTGTAGATACTATTGAAGAAACAAACTAGGATAATGACAGACTGGAGTTTGTTATTCAGACTAAGAAGATGGGTCGAATTTAAACTGTGAAAAAGATCATAGTTTTCATAATCCGTGTAGGAACGCAGCTTCGAGTCTTTTTTTATGACTTTTTAATTTTTTTTATCTACACCCAATCGCACTGGCTGTGAAATCTCAAGGTCTTTCAGGTAATTTGATCTTGCATATTTTCTTTTACATTTTTCTTTCTTCATTTCGTTTTCTTCATTTTTCTTTTTTTCTATTTTTTTTAAACAACAAAGTTTGCTTTTGTTGTTTTATTATTAACTAAACTTTTGTCTGAAGTGATGCTGCTGCACTACATCCTATAAATTCCAGCACGCATGCACTACTTTTTTTTGACATCATCTCAGAATCTTGCAATGTTTTTGTTAACATCTGTAGGAGCTTCATCTTTTCGTATAGTTGGAACTGTCTTTTCCACTCCCCTTCCACGCTCATCTTTTCTCGACAAATACATGAGTAATTACACCATTAAGAGGTGCGTACTGAGAACTTTGCGCTGTTTTGCTCTAATATCATGTCATACAAAAAAAAAAAAAAGTGTGTTTGTGTGTGTGTGTGTGTGCGTTCGTAATGTGTTTCCTCTGCCTTTTTAACTTTGTAAAAGTTACTTTCTTTATTAAAAGGAAAAAAAAAAAAAAAAAAACTAGTCTCAATGTCTCAAATCGCATAAAAGTGAACACATCAATTATCTGTCTGTACAATAGAACATGGTGACTCAACAGTTGCATGGGGGGCGCGGTGGCTCAATGGTAGAGCGTTCACCTCTGGTGCTTGGGGTCCCGGGTTCGATCCCAGCCCCTGCCAAGTGAACTTTGTGGTGGACAAACACCGTGCTCGTGGGTTTTCTCGGGGTTCTCCCGTTTCCTCCCACTTTCTTCATTCCACCATTTTCACTCATCTCTCATAATCACCGTCTCCTTTAGCCTAACCGGCATAACCGTGGGACGTAAAACTCAAAGATTTCATTTCAACAGTTGCATGTACGGATTATGGAGGTATCACGTTCGAAACCCAAAAACGGTTATGGGCTGTCCGTTCGTAGGGTTAACCATTGCTCTTTGTCTTATCGCACAGCGCACTCAACTGATTGATAACCTACCTGTTTCCTGGACTCTCGCGTGTTATCGCCAGAGCGAGCTCTAATTGGCTTTTCTGTCATGTTGGAGGTTAATACTTAGAACGGGCAGACTATACAAGAATGCCATACAGACAAAGCAAACTTAATAGAAATTTTAAATAAAACTAAATGTATCATTAGTGTTCCCATGTAGTAAAGCAGCAATCAGATCTTTAGTACGGTGTGTCCTGGGTTCGATTTCCTATGTGAAATAAAATTTTAGGCGCTGAGTCAGCAAAATTAAAGAAAATAAAAATGCCAGTGTGCAAAACGAAAATTACTGACATGGGAGCTAATGTATTGTACACGTATGAATTAACTAAAAGTGTTTGGACGGTTGTGTGCTGTAATGTCCTGAACTTGTTAGATATTAGGCATAATCACTAGAGGCTAAACCTAAATATGTGTATGACAGCTTTTGAATTAAAATTTCAACCCTTGGAAACATGAAAAAAAAAAAAAAAAAAAAACCGAAAAAATTCTTTAAATTTTAAAATATTGAGAATTATTTCTGTTGTGGACAAACAAATTTTGTTCATTTAATTAATTGATTTACGTTTTGTCTGAGCTGCGAGATTTGATAACTTCTTTACTTTAGACAGAAGCTGAAGCGTGTATTAATAACCAAACCTCGGTCTTGCAGATTTTACTTTTGAAATTTTACGCCCCACAGAGGATTTATAGAAAAACCAGCGTTTTGATGATCACTGAATTGAGGTAATAAGACCATAGTGAATTAATTGGAATGCAAATCTTAAGTTTTTTTCTCCTGGAGTACCAGGTACCAAACAAAAATGTCCTCAGTTATCCACAGCATTGAAGTGCCTTTATGCATGTGTTAATAACGTATTGCAGATAGCTTCATTGTCTCACTGACAATCAGCTTGCGAAGCACCCGTCTCGGTCTACACAATAGAGTCTTTATATTAACATGAAGATCTAACGAGCTCCTACTTGTGTAAATAGTTGGCTCTGTGGAGTCAATCGAGAAATGGTTCCCTCGTTAGCATTGTTCTCCATTTGACCCTTAGATTTTTTTCTTTATTTTTTTTCCTTTCAAAAGACTCAATGATGGTTGTACTTGGGAGTGAAAGCTGAGACGGTAAATCTTTTCATGTTCTTTGCGATTGATCCCTTATCGTTGATCACCGACCTGAGAACAGAACTTGAGCATTGTGAGCGACTATCGAACTACAATATATATATATTGCAGTGCAGTGCTCTTGTTTACCCTCTGGTGTTATGGTACAACGAACAATCACTTTCTTCTATTGGAGAATTGAAGGAAGGCAAATACTAGTAATCCTTTGTAGTACTTGAGTTGCAGATAGATACAAGTTCAAAGTCCTTTGACTTCCAAGATGTGGGAGTTGAAACGTGTACACTTCCGCATTTTATATTAATAATAATAATAATAATAATAATAATAATAATAATAATAATAATAATAATAATAATAATTTATTGATAGTAGTGACCACAGCATTAGTTATAAATAGTCACAAATATACAAATAATATACAATGGAGGATTACACCAAAGTAAATACAAAACAAGACAAAATAAACAAATTAAAAAGGAATGGTACATCAAAATATTTCTATCAGATACAAAATTATATGATATATACGAACTTAATTCAGGCTTAGATTACAAAATAAAGTTTCATCATTACCTCCATTCAAGGATCTATTAAATTGAAAACTGTGATGTAATGTATAAGAAAGTAAAATATAATAAACATTAATAAAATTAAACAAAAATTTCTAGAGAATATATATAACAAAGAACATGACTAGGCAAAAAATAAACATACATCAAACGAAAAACAATAGGAATTCCATAGACAACATACCAGACGGAACGACGGCAAATTTATATATTTACTTGATAACACATTCTAAATATTGTTTTTAAGTAGAGCAAAGTTTACATTGAATAGATCTATTTTCAGAGATTTTTTTGTTTATATTTTCTACACTAATAAATAGTGGAGTATCAATTAATTTCTTATTACATAAAATAGATCGATAGTCCCTGGGGTTAAGCGAAGGAACTCCAATATATAGATGTTCAGTTAGGTTCACCCTAGCATGTATTACATCGTGAAGAAGCCTGATTTGCCTCAGGTTTCTCCTAACATCAAGAGAGAGCAAATCAAACCTAGCGAGAATCTCCGCAATCTCTGAAATATAATAATAATAATAATAATAATAATAATAATAATAATAATAATAATAATAATAATAATAATAATAATAATAATAATAATAATAATAATAATAATTATTATTATTATTATTATTATTATTATTATTATTATTATTATTATTATTATTATTATTATTATTATTATTATTATTAAAATGATTATCTTGAGCATCTGTCGTGTGAAAGGTTCTGACAAGTAAACCTTACGTTTGGGTGAATCGAGTTGCTGACTGAGACACATATGAGAAAGTAGTACTAAATGTGGTCAGTATTTCAGTGAAGTTGTAGGTGCGAAGCTCCAGGGGTTTAGGAGATACAGCTACCAGAACATCACATGGAAGTACAGAATAGTCTTCATACAGTTGGAGGTAAAAGCCCTGTAGGACCTCTTGTAACGACAAAAGGTGAATAACAAATATATGGGTACATATTAGGACTAGGGGGAAGTCATATAGTAAGGGTACACCTGACGGGAGCCATCTTGAAATCCGCCATTTTAAATTATGTTTAAGTTTTTAAAATAGGAATAGGGTCATGTGATACATGATTTAAGGCGCAAATTTAATCAGAAGAACAATGGTGACGTTAATTTTGATTTACGCGCAATTGGTAAAAAGTTACAGGGAAATTAAATATTGTTGCAGCATATGTATTAGTCCTTTACCCCACCTTGTAAATTTTGTGTTAATGATAATAATTAAATAAACAGCAGGTGGATAAATATTAGGTCTATGGTAAGAGTTGCCTTGATGGCGGCCATGTTGAACTCCGCCATTTTGAATCAGACAAAAGTTTTAAACAAAACGCATAACATTGACACCTTATTAATAGGAAATTTTACCATAAATCCAATGGTATAACCATTTTTGCTTTATCATTAACACAAAATTAAATGGGAAAAGAGTAATGCAATAGATGACATCGGGCTAGAAGTTCATCAGAAATGCAATGGTGGCGTTACAATGTTAGTTGCTTGATGCCTTTGTCAGGTGTGCTCACTGTGAGCAGAGCATTTGTGCAAGTCATGCACTCTTTCCTGAACTACATATTGATTGTACTTATTGAGGACTTTTCTGGAAGAAAGACTCAATTTCAATTATGACTCAATTCCACTTTGGTCATTATTCTTTAAATTAGCAACTTGTTTATGCGATAACAAATGCTGGTTAATGATAAAGCAAAAATGGTTATACCGTTGGATTTATGGTAAAATTTGCTATTAATAAGGTGTCAATGTTATGCGTTTTGTTTAAAACTTTTGTCTGATTCAAAATGGCGGAGTTGAACATGGCCGCTATCAAGGCAACTCTTACCATAGACCTAATATTTATCCACCTGCTTTTTATTTAATTATTATCATTAACACAAAATTTACAAGATGGGGCAAAGGACTAATACATATGCTGCAACAATATTTAATTTCCCTGTAACTTTTTACCAATTGCGCGTAAATCAAAATTAACGTCACCATTGTTCTTCTGATTAAATTTGCGCCTTAAATCATGTATCACATGACCCTATTCCTATTTTAAAAACTTAAACATAATTTAAAATGGCGGATTTCAAGATGGCTGCCGTCAGGTATATCCTTACTATATGACTTCCCCCTAGTTCTAATATGTACCCATATATTTGTTATTCACCTTTTGTCGTTACAAGAGGTCTTACAGGGCTTTTACCTCCAACTGTATGAAGACTATTCTGTACTTCCATGTGATGTTCTGGTAGCTGTATCTCCTAAACCCCTGGAGCTTCGCACCTACAGCTTCACTGAAATACTGACCACATTTAGTACTACTTTCTCATATGTGTCTCAGTCAGCAACTCGATTCACCCAAACGTAAGGTTTACTTGTGAGTTGGGCGACTCTTGATATAGTTCAAAATTGCCGATGTTGCTCCAGTATCGAAATAACTATCGGTCGTACTATGGTCTACAGAAAGAAAAAACAATAATGACGCTAGTAGGCGGTATACTCTGCCCATATTCATTGCGAAAGAGTGATCAAAAACGATTAGAGACGTGGAAAATGTGGACATGGAGAGAAATGGAGAATATTAGATAAAATGTAACTGAAATGTGAAAGTATTCACAAAAGTTGAGAAGAGTAAAAGAACAATTGTGTGTCATTAAAGGAAGAGGAGGAAGTTGGTCACTACTTTATTTAAGGGTAATTTTGTTAGAATTGCAATAGAATGGAAAAGAGGGAGAGAAAGAATATTATAATAGAAGAACAAAGTTACAGATGGTAATTATTATGTAAAAATAATGTATGATGCTAATAGTAATGATGAGCCATTTTTCTCTTCTTTTCAAGCATAAATTTTAACATGTATCTTGTTCTTTATAGCTCTGGAAATATTCCACAGTATTAATAAACTGATCAAAGCACTAAATACAAGATTTATTCAACAAATAACCGGAAAAGTTATATAATAAAAATTCAAAACTTCGACAAAGTTTGTGCTTGTTTGTTAGTTTTTGGTGGCGTCCTAGAACTATTATGAGATGGGTCTGACACGCCTGCCTCGCGAATGGAATGCTGGGAATGAGTGAAACAAAATGGAGGCATCTTTGCAGGTTTGCATCAACGTGGAGCAGCGAACTGCCATTGGATTTCTGTTAGCTGAAGGGTTGAAACCAATAGAAATTCACCGTTGGATACCCATGGCAGTGCAATATGGTGAAAGTTGTTTGATTCGAATACAAGTGTAATACGCCTGTTTTCCTGTATCAACTCTCGCAATGTTATTCGCCGTGACTGCACAGACAGAGCGTCCTGAGCGTTGCTAATCTTCAACACTTGTTACACTCTCAGCACGGTATGGTTCGGTTCGGTTTGGTTTGTGATCGGTTCGGTTTCAGTTAACCATTTCAAACCGGTTTAAGTGGCAAACCGAAACCGCGGTTTACGTTTTCAGGAACCGTCCACCCCTAACACCCCGTTTGAACTTATCTCCCCAGTCGTACACTTTCGAACTATCTGCAATCCTTTAGGGGTAGTATACTCCTCCTAAATATTTTCTTAAAATTATTATCAGCCATTTCTTTCCTTCTTCTGTCCTTCCATTTATTCATCTTCCTTTTCAGGATCGGAAGTATTTCGACTTGCATAACGTGTCTGATGAAGGTAATGTTAAATTGCCAAATCTATTACACATAGATTTGATTGGTTAGTCAATTATTTTATTAATACTGACAAATTTTAATCAACTAAATATATAATTCTGAAACCAATATTTTAATCAAATTATTGGTTACATTTTGAAAATTAAAATTTGTGTTTGCTAATAGTTTACTGTTAGAGACCTTGAATGGTTTAACATCATATGAAGAAAAAAGCCCCGATCGAGATCCTGCTCTTGTTCCCCCCACTTGAATTCTTGAGCTGTTTTCGAGTGAAGGCCTGATTACATAACGCGTCATTGCATCCACCTTGCATGAGAAACTAAGAGAAATTCAAATTCAACAACGTCAAGGAGAAACGGATATCCAATGATAGGCTAAGTCCTAGTATATTTAAGCAGGACCACAAAAAAAAAGTTGAAGTAGCTTTCAATCCACACAATAGTCTTTTTCTTCTTTCTCGGGATCTCTTCAAACAGTGGGTTGCACAAAGAAATAAATTCGGCCTTCGAGGGTACTTCTTTCTCCTTGTTTTTTTTTCCCTCTTGAATTCGTTTATGTGAAGTTCAGAAGTCGAGAACCGATCACTTTTAAAAGACAACTTGCTATGGTCAAATGTTTTCTGATTTTTTTAATTCACTGAAAGAGAGAAAGATGTCGTGTATGCAACAACACAGCTTGCGATCTGATACCTTAAACATTCTTTATAGGAAACAAAAGTAATACACCAAACTGTGTTTAGGGCCACTTCGTTCCCTCATGTCTTGCAGGTTTGCTTTCAGTGCGTGTGAGTTAAGATTCAAACCCTGATACGGGTATAAATATGAGTGTGTGTGTGTGTGTGTACCTTGAGGAGCACAATGGTATGTCATATTATCTAACTTTCAACTAAAGTGGAAAAGAAGGATCAACATTCATATGCTATTCAATGCAATGACACACTAAACAAGTTTTTTGTGCCGTCTGCAGGTACATTTCTAAAATTAAACTACCTACATATTGTTCTGTTATTCGATCCTAATCCATTCTACCTAATAACTCGATTTCACCGGAAGTAGCGCTTTGCATCGTATGTTCCTCCGAGCCCCTCGTGTATATAGTGTATACTACATATTACTGGACACTAAAATAGCAACAACTGGAAATATAAAAACTAGTAACATCGAAGTTGATGGATGAATAGATTATGATTCATGAGTATAACTGCTACACTTACTGTTTAGTGTGATGTGCGGCAGCGTTTCCGGAACGTAGCGAAGCATGCAGAGATCTGCATCGTGTAGAGTCACCATGAATTTTAATAATCAGGAATGGACGGGAAGACATCGGATGTCCGTCACTGATTTTAAGAAGTTATGCGGTTTCGACATACTACCAAAGTTCATCCGTTGAAGCCGCGAGAGGTCTCTGCTGGGCGAGTTTTTCTGCAGTTTTGGACCAAAGGTGCAGAAGTCAGATAAATACGCAGTGGAAAATTGTTATATTAAGGATTATCGGACTTCCGTGGTACACGCGGTAGCACACTATCCTGCTGAAAGTAGGACCATACAACAAGGTTTAATACCTCTGCAATGTAACAATAGCTTGTTAAATATCTTGTTAATGTATAAGGTGAATAAGCATTCTACTTATACCCCAGACTACAAAGTCAAGGCTGAACTAGGGTCGTAACACAGAATACATGACGCGTCCAGCCATCGCCGAAATATCATGGACATCGGTGTGATCATTATAATTTCCGCAGACAGTCGTGGAATTCGTGGTAAGAGGATGTCGTGCTATTTTGCCTCCCATGCTCAACGTTCTTGATGCCATCAAGGATTAGACCATTAAGGTTAATTGGCACATAGTGTTCCGTTCTTATGCCGTGCCATAGACCACGAAGTTTCTTTTCAGACTTTGACATTGAAAATTCATCGGGTTTGTCATTTTGAATTCTCACATGACGCGCCGTGCCTGTGTTCGTGCCATGCCGCCACATACCGCCTTGCAGAAAAACCACCGCGTTCGCTGCCCGATGGCTCTGCTCCTTCGGCTTTCCTCGGAGAACTTGAAGCGACACGAAGTTGACCTGCCTTGCAATCCATCTTGGGAAATGGTGTAGAAAGCAGTAGCAGGACGGCACGGCACGACACCCTGTGTGTGAGTCAGCCTTTAGAATGTACAAAGGGAGCCATAGCAACGGGTGGCCAGAAAAAGAGCATAAACATTTTGCAGCACTAGCCCAACACAAACATTAGTTTGGCGGAATTCGCAGTCAACGACGGATATCTGCTGCTAACTGCCGGATTTGTTAAGGAATATTTCAAAGTTTGAGACAAATAAGATCGGGTAAACATACTTTCACAACAGGAGCGTCATTTGGGGAGGGCAGGAGAAGGCATTGCCCCCCCCCTAAGTTTGAGAAACTTAATAACTTGTATACTAATACATTAACAAAGAACATGAATCTATTATGTAGATGAATATTCTTGCCCCCTCCTAGCAAAATCTGAAATGACGCTACTGTTTTAGTTTTGGATTTCTCTGCATCTTTTGGTTACTTTTACTCCAGACATAGCTCATGACCGTAATGAGCAGTGGATCCGCGGCGGTAATCATGCCAATGGTGTTCCATACACTACGCACTTTATAGATGTCACGATGATCGTATGTGTCCTTCTCTCCATTGTAATTTTGAATGATGAACATAATGAAAATAAGCCTGTCTAATTTTTATATCTAATACGTAGTAGTCTGACTGAAACATATGAGATACTACTTTGCGGTTAGACGTTACAAGCTAACTCTATGGCCTATGAAACCCAGAGGTTCAATGCTCGTTCACAAAAGTTCTCTATTGACTTCTGTCCTTAGCCAAACCGGGTCCAGTTGTACTTTGTACTCCTATTTCTTCGAAATTCATCTTAATACTGTCCTCCTATCTACGCCTAGGTCTCCCTAATGTTCTCTTTCCGATGGGTTTCCAGTTAAAACTGAATGTGTTTCTACTCCCTTACATTTTGGTTACATGACCTACCTACCTGAGCCTACCAGACTTAATCACCCTAAAAATACCAGGTAAAGGCATTGAAATTTAGTGTTAAATAAAGTTTACAGTAGAAAATGAAGGAATGTCACAAAATTATGATAAAAAAAATAAATTGATCTATAAGAAACAAGGAAACTCATTGGCTGTATGAAGAATTAAATTACCTAATGGAGAAGCGTGAAACAGACCGCGTCTCTATCGTGATTTCTGAAACAATTTAGCAAATCCTCAGAAGGTTCTTCCACTACATACTATTTTTAATTTGTTGCTTCTATACCAAATGTAAATTAATATATTCAACTTATTCTTTTTTGATGTTGACGAATTATGAAAACTTTTTCCTTATGTATTATACACCCCAAATGTAGACGATAGAAATGCGAGGCCCCGAAATCAAATTTAGTCGTCCTGTCAACTAGATGAAGTCGCCATTTTGTTAACTAATTATTGCTGACAAGGTTCCTAAATTTGTACGAAATCTTCAAGAAACGTATTGGACCTTATGCAGAGTCGTTTTGAAGTCTGATTAACGCCATACTAAGGGGATCACTAACGGATGGTTATCAAAGTTGTATTCAGAGACTGTGAATAGGACGTAGTATTTGACAAAGTTAATCAAATGTGACTAATTAATCTAGAGCAGAGGCTAATCTTTTACTCACGGTTTAGCGTGCGACACAACATTTCGTATTTCGTATTTCGTATTTCATGTGTTTTCATTTTTACAGCCTACGCATGCGCTGATCTACTTTTCCGTAGTTGCCACATTTATTTTTCTCACCCGATGCATTAGGGTTATATAAGTTAATCATACCCAAATCATCTTTTTAGTTGTACTCAAAGTAGACTCTGAATACCAAAAAGTGCACCTTCCTTAGTAAAGGGTTAGTATGCTACTAACTAGGATGTGACTAACGCTCGATTAACAAATTCTCTCCGAATACCGCCCATTATGTTCATACATGCAGTAATAATGACGCATGATAATCATTACAAAATTGGTAGCAAAATGAGAATTTACCTTATTAACTTCTGTAAGTATGTCTCAAGAATGTACTTATTAATTTGACCCTGTTCTTTTTTCTTTCTTTTTTTCCAGTTTTGGGGGAACGAATTGCTTTCGATGTGTTCATCTGAATCTTCGTTCGCGGAATGTACTCCAGGTACATACGGAAGGTCTCGATAAATGCTATACAAATGAGGAGGCTGCTGTTGCCATTTGTCCAAACGAAACAACCGTGATGAGCGACCACTCAAAGGAAATTCTCCTCTACAGTAAGTATACCTCTTCTTTCAACCGTAACATTAATGAACTTCAATCAAACATGAGTTACGTAACATTAAAAGCCAATGCATTTCTTAATAATTAGTACACGAGATCAAGGCCGTATTTTCAAACATTTTATTCAGTTTTTTAGAACCTTATGAATTACTTTGAATAATGCCTGTGCCTACTTTAGGTGGGGCCTTATGCCGTAGCCGTTCGCGTCAACGCAACGTAAAATTTGAGTTTGACTTTCGGATAAGCGCACTGGCGCAAATCCCTGGTAACCGCACGTGCTGGAAAGAAAACGAGGAAAAGGGTTGTTTGTCAATCACTACAGCAGTATTTCGCGCTTTTTCTAGGCACTGTGCTATCGCTGGTAGTTGAACGTAAGATCTGTCAAATTTTTAAAATACTGTTACTTTTGTTATTTGGAAATTATACATTGTAAATAATTCTGTCTTATTATCACGATTATAGAAGTATGACATGTCGAACATCCCAAGTTTATCACCAGAGCTGCCGCGTGTATTGTTGATGACCCTTTGGTAACAGGGCCGCCAACATACTATGTGTACTGTACAACTTAAGACGCCATAATTAATTCATCTCATGGTAGTAATACCACAGTTAATTCAGACGAACAACGCCTGTTTGTACAGCGAGGCACAGATTCTATAAGTTATAGAATTGTCACACAGATGGCGTTAGTGTAAAAGTAAACCAACAACTGCTGCCAATGGACAATATGAACTGACAATTTTATTGTGGAAAACATACTTCTTACATATAAACTTGTTTACAAAAATTAAACAGTTTCTCCGAATAATCCTTTTGACACTACCGGCATCTATACGGCATTGCTATGAAATATTTGAAAACTACAGATCACTGTCCAAATGACATTGTGCGTATGAGTTATCTGTGGTTGTACTTATATATACTTTTTATAAGTAAAATACTGTCAGCTATTTATTTTTATAAAAAAAACGCCTACACTTTTTTTTTTGAATTTTTTGTTCTTGCGCAACACCAAGGTTATGAAGGTAGGTCTACTTCCTTACCATGGACTCCGAACCAGGATTGGGGCTATAACCCCGTGCAGTTAACAAGTCAACAGATTATCATGCAATATCAATTTCAAAAAATAAATAAATAAATAAATAAAAATAAAAAAAATAAGATGGGGATGCAATTATGGTGAAAATGTCTAAATCTCGGAATCCCTTTGGTATTTAGACTTTTCATTTAAAGTAATTAAACACGTATTAGTTTGATCCAAGAAGGAAGAAAAATGGATGGAGGTGCTTCACTAAGATGTCCACACAAGATGTTCAACGAACTTAAAAAGTACGTTACTGAATTCTCTATATCTGTGTGTTTGTCTTGTCTGTTATTTGCGATTTTTTTTTCAATTTTGAGCCCTCCATTCGATAGAGCATTAAAAACTATCTGAGAAAGTGATTAAAGTTTTCGTGTCACTCTTATTATTCCCGAGATATTGGCCAAACAATGGCCGATTTGCGGAGATTTAAGGAGCCATATCTCGGGAATTGTAACGTATAGAGAGATGATATTGACGTTGATCAATATTTAAAAGAATGGTGAACATTTTGATACCAAATAGTACCCGATTGCTACTGGTTTGGCCAGTGGCCACTAGTTCATATTGGTACCAAAGTGTTAACTATTCTCGTAGTTATTGATCAAGACCAATATAATCTCTCTATGACTTACCGTTCCCGAGATATTGGCCAAAAATAGTTCCAATTTCGGGAGATTTAATGAGTCATATCTCGGGAATCGTAATTCATAGAGAGATGATATTGGTGTTGGTCAATACCTAAGAGGATGATGAACATTTTGGTACTAAATAGTAACTGGTGGTCACTGGCCAACTTAGCGGGCGTTCCACAGATATTGGCCAAAAAGGTTAGAATTTCGGAAGATTTAAGGAGCCATATCTCGAGAACCGTAAGTCATAGAGAGATGATATTTTGAGAATTTTTGAGAGAAACAGAAGGTGCAGATAAACAGATTTGCTTTTACATGTAGAAACAGTCCCAGTTATCCTTCCCGCTCCATCTCTCCATTCTTTTTGTTTGTTTTGGTAATGCTTGAATTTCTTGCGAGACTTCAAAGTTCAGAGTAATCCTATATGAAAGACACATGAGAGGAAACGCGAAACACCACTGGGAGTTACACGTGAAGGTAGCTGGTAGTTTCTATGTAAGAGAAGTTGATCGAAAAGTGTACGTGCAATTGTCGTTTAGTTTTGTCGATTTTTTTTCTTTTTACGAGGGAGAACGAGAAACAATTGTTAGATTTTTTTCCCCTGCTGCTTGGGTTGGTTGACATTGTTTCGATTGGGTAACTAAACTATTGCACACCTGCTTTTTTATTTTTTATTTTTTAACCAGTGAATGAGTTTATGCATGGCCACGCCTATCGGTTGTCACTATGCTTCACCGCTTCCCCACGACCAAAGGAAAAGCCTAAATCAACTCTCGTGAACAAACTATGCGAAGGGCAATGGAATTGATTTAAAAAAAAAAAATAACAGCAGCTAAACAGAAGAGAGTAACATTACCTCTGTGTAGGTGACCTGCTCGATTAAATTACTTCCGTTTTCATGAAAACTCTTCACAGAAAGAATGGCTCATATCTCATTGGGAAACTGGTAATGACGTAGCACGCAGTAATTATCAATTACATTACAGCAATTGAGTAATTTTCTCACCGTTCGTATTGGTTATAAAGTTATGTTAGAATTAGCTTTTAAAAGAACGTGCGTGTTTTCTTACTTCTGTAGGGATAATAACTCATTCAAGTTTCTCGTACTTTAGCTTTCGAGGTTAAGGATACATGGCTGGTTTCAAAGTCATCAGATGCGAAAATCTTCATGAGAAATATCATTTTTCACACTTTTTTTCAATAATTTTGTAGTTCCGTCAACTGGTATTTTAGAAATACAAGAAGTAAGGAGGGAAGCATGTATTGTATCATGTGGATTTTAAGCTCTCTCATGTGTTGTTTTATAATTATTAAATTTTGTTTCGATTCTTTATTGGCTCAATAGCCCAATTTAAAATAGTAACTGATTCGTTATGAATGTCTGTTAATTGTAGTTTACATTGGACGTGGTAGAAATGTACTGAGGGAATTTTCCTAGTGTTTGATATGCCATTAATGCATAAAATGTAATGTCAAATCTTATACTTACAAGAAAAAAATCTCAAGTTGCTACTTAAAACAAAAACATAGAATAAAGTTGTTTTTAGACGTTAATTTGAGGCATAAAAATGATGAAACGGTTGATTAGCTATGTTGAAAATGTGTATACTTAACAATAAATAATTACTTTTAAAAGAAAGCAATGGAAGACGGTTCTTTCTCTGGAATACAGATGCATACTAAAGCATGGGTCATAATTGTGACATGTGGGCTAGGCGAATGAAACAAAATCTGTGACGCAACGTTGCCATATGTTAAAGGGGATGTAGCTAAGCAGACACAGTACAGTGCAAACAATTGAGCAGATAACAGATACGTCTCGTTCTCTATTTCTTTTGTGTTTAAACTGACGTGAATGCGGACAAAGGCGCGGCAACACCGCACTCCTCTCATTTGCTAAGGAAACTCGGAGCGCCGCCTTCAATACCATAAACGCTGTCGCTTAGCATAGTTGATATGATCTTTGTTCTTGCCCGGTTCATCGTTTATAACTAGTACGTCATGACTTATTGAAAGATGAACTATTTAATAATGGGAAACATATTGAAAAAAATGTATTTCAATAAATAACATTTTCCAAATGCTAATTACGCCAAGAATAATTAGAATTCTTATTTAAGTTCCGTAAGGTTAAAAGAAAACTGTGAAATATTGAAATCAGGACTGATGGGCATCCGTCCCATAGAGAACATAAGCCGGGTCCTGTGTACCAAAGGTGATAACTGGGGCACGAAAGGAATTTTGATCATTTAGTGAGAATAAACTAGGAAGAGAGAGAGTTCGGATTCCCCCATAGAATTACCCCGACTAGGAGTTCCCTTCATTTGATTCGAGCATGAAGGAAATACAGAACAACTGACAGGCAGTGCAGTGCATGTAGATGGGATTGAGTAAAGTCACTCGCTCCAACCTCTGTCTCTTTGTTCATGCTGTCTGTCAACTCGCTTTTGTCCCCACAGCGGAACATTACTGTTACCACCGTGAGACTGCCTTTCCATTTCCTGTTTAAAATACGTTCATTGGATTCTTTCCGTTCTTCTGGAGGCGTACACTGAACACTGTTCCAAAAATACACTCTATTATTTAAAAAAAAAAATAACTGATGTGATTTTATTTAAAAGCACTCTAAAATATAAAGGGAATTGCTTAGTGGTTACTGTTTTCACTTCGCAATCAAGACCTTGGGTTCAATACCGATGGCTGGTCATCCTCAGTAGTGTTTCTTCCAGGTTTTTCCTCAGTTTCCCAGGCGAATAATCGGAACGGTACCTTTAAATACAGGGCCTGAGCGAATTCCCTCCATTACTTTTCATTGTTGTTGCTTTATTTATTAACGGGTGAGACTAAATTGATCCCATAAACTGTATCTGAAAGTGCATAAAGAAGTAGTTGTCGTGACCTATAAATAGCAGTGAACATAAAATATTCGTGTCGTCTCTGTAGGGCGATTCTCTGGCAAGTGGTCCATTGTCAGTAAATTTTCAAAATTAACTTGAAACCATGATATTTATGTTTTTCTATTAAGAAATAGTGTAACTATATACTGAGATATTTAAAATCTTTTTGTAAAATATATTTATTAGGTTTTGATCATATAAACTTTATCTGTTCTACACCATGCTCAATGCTGTTCACATATCCCAATTTTCAAATAATTTTCAAACTAAATTCTAAATCTGTAATTATATGAACAATAGCAAAAAATATGAAGTGGACCTTTGGCAAAAATTTGATAATTTTGTTTTAATTAATATTTGATTCTGGTAGGCAAAAATCGTAGTTTTCTCATGTCATGTTTTGCTGTCCCGTGCGTCACGGAAAACATGTATTTTTCGTGTTTTCTTTGTAATTATAGAAGATAAAGTATTGAAACTTTTGCTCCAAAGTAGAATTATTATTAGTTTGTTAGTGGTACTTATTAAATTTGTTTATTATCCTCCGTATTTATTTAATGAGATATAGAAATGTTGTCCCGTGCGTAACGTTACGCACGGGACATTTACGGATTTATGCAAGGAAGTGAACAAAATTAAGCTATTAAGATTCCAATACTTGTTTATTGTTATTGAGGTTAAACAATGAACAATAAACTCTTATATTAACTCAAAGAAATATGAATTTGCTGACAGAAACTAAACTAAACATAACTACCAAACACTTAGTACGTTAAGTTACATAGAAACATTTACCACGAGGTTTAAAATCATATTATCATGATAAATCACACTTTTTTCTTTTCATTAGAAAGGTAGGTATCTGAATTGGTTTGACAGTTTTGTAGGGTAGGGGCAAATGGGTTCGCTTCAAAACTCTTTACTTCTTTACAAAAACGGCTATTGGTTCTGGAATTTTATAGTATATTCTTTCATCCTTTATCAGCAAATTAGGTGCTTAAAGTAACTTTAAAACTTGATCGAATGAGACATAAGATCTGTTCTTTTCATCAAAACAAAACCTTGTACAACTGTTGTCTATGAATTTCAGATTTGTTACTCTATATGTCCGCATTGTCTTCTACATCACTTTCAAACACACATACATACCGATGTTTAATCCTATTTTTGGAAGAACCCCAATCAAATTTCACTAGGAGAAATACACCTGCTCTAATATTGCCCATTCTGAGCTCGACAGTTGGAGGGTTCGAATATCATTATGAACATCGTCTTCAAAGTTGTATTCTGAATTAATGTCGCTCTCATCACTTAAGAATATATCATTCAGTACATGCACTCTTTTCGTTTTTCTTGAACCAATCTAACGTGAATAACTTTGTTCATCACATTTTAGTGTGCTTCCTCCTCTAAATGGTCAACAACGAAACAATGCGGAATGAGTTTCGGAAAAGGAACGTGAGAGGAATAGAGTTGATCCTTTAACTTGCCTATAACGCTGCATCCTCACTTTATTTTTCAGTCTCACTTTGTTCCTATGTTTAACTCTATATTTTCTAGTCCTTTCAGCGTCACTCATTGCTTTTGTTGATCGATTCAGTTCATTTCTGACAATATTACTTGGAACAGAGTTACTTGGCTGTGAATCCATATTAGTTACTTAGAAAACTCACACTAAAGCAAATCTTCACTGTGAAGTAACAATCAATACACCAAATAACCAAAAACCAACTGTCTCCGTTCAATTCATTTTACTGCATTTCATCTGACAATGGCAGCGTTCAAATGACTCAATGTTTGGTAGGTACCACAGAGGATCGAGCAGTACAACAGTTGAACAACATTATGTGGTTTGAACGCCATCAATCAGCACTCAGACAAATACTCCAAAGACATGGTAATAGCACAAAGCGAGTTGCCTAGCAAAGTTCGACTTTGATACTTTAGAATGTAATTTAATTTATTTAAATTAAATTATGGATGTAAATTTTTAATGCTTGTTAATGTCCAAATGTTAATCTTAAAATATGAATCTCTCTAGTAAAGATATTGCATAGTAACAGTCTTAGAACAACCAAACAAATGCATGGTTACTTTTCTGTCCCGTGCGTAACGGTGAGTCGAAAAAGAAAACATAATGTGAAGCTAATTAAATTCTATTTTCCAATTTAAAAATATAATGGACAGTAAGGAGAATGAATGTAGAACACAAGTGATGGCATATAAAATGGAAATACTGCCATATATCGCAGAGAATATCCAATGAAATTGAGATTGTTAAAAGAGCTTTTTGTCTGAGTCCCGTCCGTAACGCTTAATTTTGGCTTATAACTCAAATTTGCAATTGTTATGAGTGTTTCATTTTATTTAACTATGCACTAATAATTTCCCCCCTAATTTTGACATACTTTTTATTTTATTTGAAAATACATTTTTGTTTAAAAAAGCAGTTTTTGTGTACAAATGTCCCGTGCGTAACGCTGAGAATCGCCCTGTAATTTGTAAATCGGGTGTATTTGATTTAATTAGCTATTTTATGGAATCCATAATTTTATATTCAACGATATTATGCAATTTTTTGTATGTTTTAGTTAGAATTTGAATAGAGGCAAATATACATACAAAATACACATCTGCATACTGCACACTAATGTGATAAGATGGTTGGTGTCATAAAGTTCAACCTATAAACTTTTCTATATAAAGAAAATTCACCATTCACTCCTACTCTAACCTCCCTGAGTCCAACTACGATTTTCACATATGTAATGAATCTAACATATACAGAAAGCTAAACGGCGTGGCAAACATCTTGGCATTTGAAGGCGGCGCTCCAGGTTCCCTTTAAATGCTGCTAGCAAATGAGAGGTCAGCGGTATTGCCACGTTTATTTTGTACGCATCCACGTCTATCCCCTGTCACCTGATTAAGCTGTAGTTTGTTTGCTTAGCCATAGCCACATCCCTTTACCACTTGGCAACGTCGTGCCAGAGCTTGCGTTTTATTCGTTTAGCTGAAATGCCAAGATATTTGTCACAGGCTTTAGTTTCGTCTCACAGGGTGAAATTAAGGTAGACCTCCAAATTATAGCAATAGCAATACTCAAACTTCAAGTGGTACGCCTATAACTACGGGTTGCAATAGAGTAAAGTCCAGAAGGTATAACGTCGTTGGCTTCCCGCGCTTGGACCTGCTCGTTATTGGGGGTCTGGTAAGAGGGTAGCCAATCACCACCCTCCAATCACCGCGCTCAGCGAGCCACGAGTAACCAAGCTGGCAACTCCCTATAAACGTCACTACAACTTTTCGCTGAAAGCCAAGAACGTTATACCTTCCGCACTATAATAAAATCAAAAATACAACCGGTTTCTCGGACGCTGAATCCATATCAAAGAGCAATTAGATTACTGGCTTTGCCTTCGTTTGCTGTTTTCGTTCTATGATGATAAAAGGTTGAAACTGGAAACCGTTAATTTGAACCACTTCCGAATTGAATAAATGGTTAAGGGAGAAGATATAATCTGTTCTTGGCAAGCTGAATCGATTGCAGATATGAAAGGATATATAAACTCCTTATTAAAAAGTAAAAGGAAACATGTCCCAAGAATGAATAGTGACTACTCCGTTGCCATTTATGTCCAAACTGATCCCCCATCGGAAGGCAGGTAAGGAGGTGAAAAGAGGGCATTTAAAAATAATTGAAAGTGTTCGGTATTACTATCAAATCAATAGTTTTTTGGGTTACTGAGATGAATAGTGACACTCTCGATACCATCTTAGTTCACCTCCATTCCTTGTCGGCAGGGGAGTGAGATGTGGGGCTAAGAAGTGTATAAATAATCGAAAACTACCGATATTATTGTCCAATCCGTAGTTTTAGAAGGCACTGGCATGAACAGCGACACTCCTGATACCGTTAAGGACAAGTTCAGCCCCCATCGGCATGGGGGATGGAAAGGGCTTACATTACGGATTTTTACCATTACTTTTCCATTGGATTGCGTGTCTTAAGAGGGATGAGGCTTAAATAATTTCCATAAACCTATTCTACCCATGCGAAGAAACCTATATCCATAATATTGAAATGTGATCCGCGAAATGGAAATGAAATCTTTCAGTTTAACGTCTGACGATTATGCCCCTTAGGCTAAGGAAGACGATGATTAAGGCAAGTGAATGATAATGGAAGATTTGGATTAAGAGTCTTCATCCCGGCGAAATTAAAATACCGCTAATTTTACAGTAATTATGTGATATCTTCAAATAGATAAAAGATAATCGAAATGTGGAACAAGAGCACCCTAGACAATATTATTTTACATGAGAAACCGTTATCACGACTCACTTATCTGCTTTTGATTTCCAGCCATTTTGAAAATCGGCATTTATTTTCGCGTTTCTAACAGCTGAAAACGGAAAGCCACTTGTGATAACGGTACCTCACGCAAAATAATATTGTCTAGAGCGCTCTTGTTCCATATTTCAATTATCTTTTATCTATTTGAAGATATCACATAATTACTGTAAAATTAGCGGTATTTTAATTTCGTCGGGATGAAGACTCTTAATGAGAAACTGGGAAGAAAGGGGAGGAAACCCACGAACACGATCTTGTCCACCACAAACTTACTTGGCCGCAGATCGAGCCAGGGACTCCACGCAACAAGGGTAAGAGCTCTACCGCTGAGCCACTGTGCACCCTCCAAAAAATTAGGTCCATGTTTTGATATATAACTATTGTTGATCGTCTGATGAAGTGTGTTTTATTTGCTAAATTCGTATTCATAGATCTGAAAACCCAGTTTCAAACTTCATTAGAGTCAAATTTTTGTGGTAAAGGAACGAGAACATCTGAATTATTCTCTCTCTCTATCGTTCTTTCTTTCTGTTTTTGTTTTGTTTCTTTCAATATTTCAGGCTTCAGACCAAAAGTCAAAACCTTCAGAAATTAAATAGAATGAGATTTTTTTTTTAAATGCCGTTCATAATGTTGTTAAATGTATTTCTGCAGAGTTGGGGTAGCGAGAACGGAAACTAGAAACCCTTTTACACGATTACAACATCGCTCACCCACTCTAGATTGTATTGTTAGACCTGAAATGACTTTTACCACAACCGCGTGACTATTTGGCTCATTCTGTTCATATCGTTTTCCTACTTGTGCGTTCATTTCCGCAACGTAAGGATATAAAAGATTGACCTGACCAGAAATGCCAATCAACAAAAACAATTTTGTAACTGTTTCCTATATCCCTCCAGCTAAAGATAATGATATTGTTTCTGCCACGATGAGTGGACCAATGTTCCGCCATTTCTTGTCCCTGTGTAGGCTCCATAAAAAAAGAAAGAAAGAAAATAACAAAACTGTGATACGGAAGCAGGAACTGTTGTTCAATATGTGATTTTTGTGGTCTTATCTGCAGCATTGATCGATTCTGATGAATACCTCAAAGGGTGGTGACAAAACAAAACAACACGTTGCTCAGCTGTGGTGGACCGCATCATATAGGGGACTATTATATTGATTCTCAAATTCATGCAATTGCTAAGCCAAATCACAGTTTTGGACACCACGTAATGTGGGTGTTCTTCGTGAGAAAACAGGAAGAGTGTAACTATACATACACACAAGAGATAGATGACGAATTACCTAATAGTGGTATTATTTTCAGTCACGACATTCTTTGGTCCAGTTAGAATTCCAGATCAAATCGGCGAGTTCAGTCATGATGTAGTTCTGTCGCTTAAGAAGCTCATCGCCGCAGAAATAAAAGTCAACTTTTCGATGCTCTCTGGCTTCAAATAATAATAATCATCCAGTGTTGAAATTGTTGTCCACGTCTCTAAAATCATGTTTCATCTTATCACTTCCCGCACCTTGTGCGAGAATGCAGTTGAGAGTTCTTTCGTGGCTATGTGGTTAATATCCTTGCCTTCCAGGGGAGAGACTTGTGCCCGGTTTTCAGTGGTCGCTCAAATAGATCAGATACCACGATAAGCTCTAGATCCATGTTTTATATAGTCTTGCTGTTGAAAGAGACAGTAAGAGACCCCATCATGGCGAAATCAAAATACCGCTAATTTTACAGTAATTATTTGATGTCTTCAAATAGATAAAAAAAAAAAAAACATCGAAAAGCGGAACAAGAGCGCCCTAGACAATATTATTTTGCATGAAGTACTGTTATCACAAGTTACCTAGTAGTTTTCCGTTTGCAGCCATTTAGAAACGAGAAAATAAATGCCGCTTTTCTAAATGGCTGGAAATCGAAAGCAGATACGCGAATCGTGATAACGGTATCTCATGCAAAATAATATTTCCTAGCGAGCTCTTGTTCCACATTTCCTGTCTTTTATCTATTTGAAGTCATCAAATAATTACTGTAAAATTAGCAGTATTTTAATTTCGCCGTGATGGGGTCTCTTAAACCCTAATAATAATAATAATAATAAAAACAACGAACCCTTGCCAGATTTTTTAAATGGTGTTTCCGTGTTCAGGATAGATTTGTGCGAATTTAGTACACGTAGTCATAGGTGTGGTTTCCGATTTAGTAAACAATTTTGGTTTTCACGTGCATATTGAAACAATTGTGAGGCTGTTTATTTACCTACGAAAAATGGGTTATGAAGCTGGTATTAGCAACACTGAGAGATATAGTATTAAAAGAAATGAAAATGAAATGAAATCTTTGAGTTTTACGTCTCGTGTTTATGCCGTGTGGGCTAAAGAGACGGTGATGATGAGAAATGAATGAAATGGTGGAACGAAGAAAGGAGAGGAAACGCGAGAACTCCGAGGAAATCCACGCACGTAGTGTTTGTTCACCACAAAGTCCACTTGTCACGAGCTGGGATTGAATCATGGACCCCACGCACCGGAGGTGAACGCTGTACCACTGAGCCATCACGGCTCCCGACGTGTAGTATTAAAGCACATCACCTAACGGAACGCATCTGGCTACATGAGTTATAGCCAGCTCTTAGTGACTTGTGAAGCCACTGAGTCTAATTTTATGCTGGAAATCCATGTTTTCTTTCTTTTCTTTCTTTTTTCTTTTTCTTTCTTTATTTGTTTCTTTTTTTCTTTTTTCTTTGAAAATTCTAAACCAGTAAAAACATAGAGAAATTGCTGACTATGTATTGTACATTGGCGCTTTCTCGTTAATTGTATAAAACCTTCCTGAATTATTGTTGAAGTAGGAGAGAATTTTAACTTGATATACCTAAAAGTACCTTACCCAATAGGTTTTTCAAGTAGATATCCGACTATCCTCAGAGCTTAACGTTCTTGTTTTGAGTGCAGAGGACTCTGGTTTGATTAAAGGGACATCAAAACTGCAACAAAATAAAATTCTTTACACTCCACATATATTTTTTATATGAGCAATACTCTTGATATCATATTATGGTGGTTGTACTTAGAGGTTACACATATTTGAAACATTAGATGAACAAGTTGAAATGGTTTCTTGTTTAAATTATGTTTGTGACCGTTCAAATTAAATGCAAAATATCTGAAAAAAAAGGAAAGAAGAGTTTGTTTCTATGTCGGGCAATGTTTCAAGTACCACTTCCATGTTTGAAGCAACTTGAATTGTTAGTGTCGTTCAAGTGTTCACTTTTACTATCGTGAAAATCAGTGAACATGGCTTTTGGTTATTGTGCGCAGTGTGTAAATTTTTTTCCTTCAAAGGTGTAATAATTAGAGCCTGCCGCTTAGCCAGCCAGGGGTCGATGTGGTATGTGAACGTAAAGAAAAAAAGTATTTTTTAGAGCTCTTGATTTGTATGTAGAGGAGAGGCGGGGTGCTCCGGGGAGCCGGATGCTGTCCGCCCCAGAGTGACCCTACATGGAAGTCAGGTGGAGTCTCTCTCCGACCAGACTTTGCTCGAGCCGTGATTCACATGTGACAGGAGAAACGCCGCCACATATTTTACACTTAGCTCTGTTGAAAGAGAAACCTCCATGGTTATTTTATCCTTTGAAGAAAAAAAAATCGCTTCATTTGAATTTGTCTGTAATAAAGTGTACACTGTATTGCATTTCGATGGCGACGTTGAATGCGGTACAACTGAAACTCATAATTAACAGTATTTGTTTCAGAAGCGCACTGACACACAGACAATAGAAGCAACTTTATACGTTGAGTTGTATAGAAAGTACATTTTGGTTCTGGTGATTTTTACTGTTATTAATGTTCCAAGAGGACGCGTAGACAGACACGCCTTGGGAAACTATGCTACAAGACGTCAATGCTCACTGTAGGAGAACCAAGGAGCTCTTTAAGTTCTGCCCCTGAGCTTTGGACTACAAGGACACGGTGGTTGTTACGTTCCGATGGTAGATCCGGAATGTTTTCGGAGTCTGCTACATATTTATGATCCAAGGAGTAGCTTATCGGTAAATACTGGTGTGAAGAGTTTTTTTTTTTTTTAACTTGCACTTCTTAAGTACACTGTAAAGTTGTCAATCAATACTTTTAGAACGTGAATGGTCTGTCTGAAGAAATATATATAATTCAGTTATTAACTCTGAATCAATTAATGCATGCTCACTATAAAGTCCTTGTGTCCAATTCCTTGCAATCTTCTGCGACAATATTGATCTAATTTACAAGCGAGCGTAACACAACAGTCGAAAATGAAATCTTTGAGATTTACGTCCCACGGTTAGGCTAAAGGAGACGGTGATGGTGAGTAATGAATGAAATGGTGGAATGAAGAAAGTGGGAGGAAACGGGAGAACCCCGAGAAAACCCACGCACACGGCGTTTGTCCACCTCAAAGTTCACTTGGTGGGGGCTGGGATCGAACCCGGGACCCCAAGCACCAGAGGTGAACGCTCTACCACTGAGCCACCGCGGCCCCCAACACAACAGTTGAGTTGATTTTGAGTTTAGTATTATATATATATATATATATATATATATATATATATATATATATATATATATATATATATATATATATGTATATATATTTGAAAGTTTATAGTAGACTCATGATATAACTATCATAGTCTGGGTTTTGGTTGTTCCCCCAACATTTTACCTTCTATAAAATAGCTTAGATCCGCCTTTGGAGTTCAGCGTCTCTTTCAACAGCGAGCGTATATGAAACGTGAATCTACACCTTAACGTGGAATCGCAACCGCATGACCTCTCACCGGGACGTAACACAAGAGTCGCGAGTAATATTCAAGTAGAATGACTCCATATCAAATAAATAAATAAATAAAATAATAATAATTAATTATTAACAATATCAATATTACATGTCTCACCTTTTAATTTGACTGACAAGTCATATAGTGTATGATATTTTAATCCATCGTAACATTTACGCATGTATATTTGAACATTCTCTGGCATGCAGCTCCGAAATACTTAAGCACATCAGCCGATGATTTTAAGTTAGGGGATGTATAGTCGATTACCGTTACCTTTGTTGCTATTTTGTTTGAGTAGAATCCACTATTTATTTGATTCATGTAGGCACTGAATTGTCATCACGATGCTAACTGAACGCCTCGCTGCTGACACAATTTGGTCTTCTCCAACAACCATCACCCCCTTCAAGTGTTGACTATAGCGATCGCAAGAAGTCGTGAAGCTTTACCTAGATCTACCAATTTGAGCACCCAATATAACGTTTGGATGTCCCACTTGTCAACCCCTATACATGAAATTTTGATAGTGTCGTTTCTCGCGCTATACGGAGAACATCTCCTGAAGGCGGTGATGTCGGATTGCCGCTAAGTTTCGTTTTGTTATTATTATTGTTGTCGTTTTATATTTTTGCTATTTTTTGTTACCGTTTAATTTAAATAATTATAATTGTTAGTGTTCGTGTTATAGCGCTTTATGTGCTGTTTTTTGTTGTTCGCCATATCTTCTAAGTTTGACAACATTATGGTGCACTTCTGGTGTTTCACGTTTTCTCAGGTGAGCATTCGGAAGGCAGCTCCACGAATCATACCGAATTCTTCCGATGTATCACACATGAGGCAAAGCATTCTCTGATTGGTGTAGAGCCCAGGCTTCACGAGTCGCCACGATCACTATAGACTCTGCACTTCTAGTTATTTCATTTTATTAATTTACTTTCAGCTGCACTAGGGGCATGTACACTGCGTTGACCAATATCTCTCTCCGCTTTCGTGCAAGGAAGTGACAGACTCGTGTTCTCTCAAACAGAAATAGGTATATCAAATTCCGTGCTGATATGTGAAACTCGTAGCAGTTGTCAGTGAAAATTAAATTCAGTGATTTATAAATTAATTTAGGTGATATTAAATCCTTACAATAAAGCAAGAACATCTCAGTCTGTGAGTAACACTATTCTGCAAACTTCAAAGCATTTCAGAGGTACGGGTTGCATAAGCATTATATATATATATATATATATATATATATATATATATATATATATATATATATATATATATATATATATATATATATATATATATACGACTTAATCACTATTATACACGCAAGACACCTGTGTTACCCATGCTAATTTCTATTAGCGCATAGTCAGGCTAATAGATGTCGCTATCTTTGCTGTGCTCTATCTAGCAACCAAGAGATGTCGCTTGTGTGCAAGTATTTGCAGATGAGTCGAGGGTTTGAGGGAGTAACTAGTTCATACATTATAAAAACATGTTTACAGAACAATAGACATTGAAATTGATTGCAAAAAGAAATCATTAGAACAAAATCACTAAAATCTGCATTCATTTCTAAGAGAAAAAGAAAAAATATTTCATATAAATCGATGGGATGAAAAGTACGCAAGAACCTACAAATTTTATCAAAAGATGACGTAGTTTCTTTTTAAGTGGATAAAGTCTGAGAAAGAAATAGCACCTTCATTTTCATGAGAAATCAGACATGAGTAGTGGCGAGCTTTATATTTTTCTTTTCTTTTCTTTTCTTGGTAACTAACTTCATTATAACTCTAATCGAATTAGTTTGAAGTAAAATCTTCACCTTAATCATAAGAAAGAGCAAAATGTCCTTGTTAGAAGTAGTAAAATGGATAATATTTAATTGCGCAGTTGTAAAATAAATTAAAAATAGTGTTGGAAACACATTCATCCCTGTTGAGGAATGATCCGAATTTCCGGTTACCTTTAATTGCATGTGCAGAGCTACATTCTGCGTAGAATGTAATCAGACATCACCAACATCTATTTTCCGGCATACACAATGATGTACATCATGTGATTTTTCAGTATATCCTTCACTGATATTATCACTTTCATATTACTTGAATAATACTTGTAATAAAATATTAGCTTAGCTCATGAAATAGGTCACTGTTCGTAGTAGGTCAGCGATATTTCATAAAAATCCCTGTTTCCTGTGTGTTGAAATCGTTATGGATGTCTTTGTTTGATTTTTTTTTTATTATGATGGTCTGGGGAAGCAAGTCATGGGTTTTTACATTTCTTCATTTATTTATTTTTTTGTTTTTACAATGAGAATCAAAATAAAAACGAGCTTTTAAGTTTCCATGTACTGTTCAAATTCTTTGAGCATTAAAAAACTGAAACTAAAATAGAAATTTGCAAGTAGCATGTTGCTGAGACGGAAGATTCGAAATTTGGAGTGTAAAATGTATTTGGAGTGCTGCTCTCCGATAATTATTAGCTTTAAGTAAAAATGTTGTTCAAATACACAAATGAACACTCCTTACATGTGCCAAGATTACTTCAATAATGTAGAAAGTTGTTATAATATAGTTTACATTGTTAATGATTTTTCGTTTTACGTAATAACCCTAGAAACCTCAACATGTGCCTTAATTAACATTTTTTTTTTTTTTTTTGGTTCGGGAAAGGTTTCCGATTTGATTTAGTAAATTTATCCCTAATTTAGACCTTTTAGAAATGAAATGTCTTTAGTTTGGGAAAATTTTTGAGCCTCTTGTTTCTGATGCATGATTTAAAAAAAAAAATGAAAAAAGCAATATTTCAGTTTAACGTCCCGCGATGAAATTCTGAAGTTCTTTTCTGTTGAAAGCTGTTGTCAGTTTTGTTGTTTTGTGGTACATCACTGACAAACAAAGATGAATGTTTTGCGCTAAGACCCTTTTACTTTTTCTTCTTTGGTAATACATAAAAGTATATGAAGAGCAGACAGTGAACATTTTAGCAGTTTCACCTAATCTCAATAAATTAGTTTTGCAATTGTTCCACATTCTGTTTCCATTGTGATTTTTTTTTCATGTAAATGAAATAGCTTTTGTTTGAAGTCATATCAACTGATGTAGACATTTTTTCGAACTACCCAGTGTTTGAAAGAGCTATTAAACGAGCTTTGACGGAATAGTTTTACTCTTACACTCTTTTTTCTATGTTGTTATTGTTGTTTTGTTTTTTTTCTTTCTTTTGTTAGCATGTCCCTGTGTAAAATGGCAAAGTTATGCTGTATCTGGGAATTTGTTCAATAAATAAATAAATAAATAAATATCGCAGCAATTCCACCCACCAAAATTACTAAATATTGTGTTCATCTTAAAGTAGAATGTACAAAGATTTATTTTCTCTGTATTTCGCATGCCTACCTTTTGCGTACTACCTAATACACATAGTTTAAAAATGCACTAAATGCCAGGAAGCTGGAATTTGTATAGAGACTTGCAAGTATAAGAGCGATCGTGTTAAAAGAGTGCCGGACATGATGACAAATGATAAAAGGCAAGACATGTTTTCAAAATACGGACGGATAGTCACCGTAAGTGTGTTTACACACGATAGCGCCAGAGCCAGTCTTGGAGCCGGCATTCTTTTATATACGAGGGCGGCAATGCCGATGGAAGCCCCGACAAAGTCGTTACCGGCGCTGTTTTGCATATGTGGCCGGCGCTTGAGAGGTAGTTTAGGATGTAAAAGAGAGAACATGAGTCCAGCTATCAACTAAAGATATCTCTCCTTGCCTTGTTGTACTTATGACTCATTAACAGGAAACGTAGTACAAGAAAGCTTTGGGGCAAGGTTGATTGTGTATCATGTAGAAAGTGGTTTTTACACACTATATGAATTTGAGTTGAATTTCAATTTAGCGTCCCTTTCAGCAGCGAGGCTATGCGAGACGTGGACCTACTGATTAACGTGGAATCCGAACCACATGAGCTCCCGCCGGGAATCGAACCCGGGTCTCCCGTACACACTATATGAGAAACTACGTGAAGACGATGCGAAATTTTTAAATTACTATCGCATGTCCACACCAACTTCTGATTTTCTAACAGAGATGGTTGGTAATCATATTCAGCGTCAAATTAGCGTCATTTACCGAGCGAAATAGCTCAAGTTGTAGAGCGTTGGTTTCGCATTCGGGAGGTCGTGGATTCGAATCCCGCTGCCGACCATCCTGACTGAGGTTTTACAGGGTTTCCCTCACTTGTACCAGGAAAATGCCGGGATGGTACCTACTAAACAGGCCTTGGCCGATACCTATCCAAATCCTTTCCATTGTTATTATTGTTGTTGGATATCCAGTAAAAAATGGCTTCCGAGCTGTATCTGATGATTGTTGAATAAATAAATAAAGTAGGGAAATTAGACAATTTTCTACCAATAGATATGTTGGCAGTTGCAGTAAGGTAATTTTATTTTTATTATTATTATTATTATTATTATTATTATTATTATTATTATTATTATTATTATTATTATTATTATTATTATTATTATTATTATTATTATTCGCTTCCTTGTGGTCGGTTTTAATGACATAAAATGAACAAAAGTTCAAATAATGGAATTCTAAAACCAATGAAAGAGACGCATAAAATTTCCTACAAACTTCGAATTTTATTTTATTTTTTATTTTTATTATTATTTTTTAAATAAAAGCCGCGGGGAACACTGTTTGTTATCGTCGACCTTTTTTTTTTTTCCTTTTCAAAATTCCTATTTTCAAGTTAGAGACGTATTTGTTTCGCGATCGTCGTTTGCGCCCATTTTCAATCGCTCCTGCGGAAAAAGCTAACCCTCCAATCGAAAAAGACTTGAATGAAGAGTTACTCAAGAATCCCAGTGAATACATTTTGATGCTTTTTTCTTTCTTTCTTTTTCTTTTTATTTATTTATTTATTTTTTGCATTCGATCACTTTCTACTCCTCATTCAGCCATGAAACATTCCTGATACTCTAACTCACATTTTTTAAAATTTATTTTTTGCCAGAAGTCTGGAGGACAAGTCCTCTGCTGAAACACTTTGGATAGTCCTAGTATCAACCCCAGCGGCCAGCCTTCTTGGCGGGCTTTTCATGTTTTCCCCTCAAACATACTCGGCAAATACTGGTATATTACTCAAATATATAGGGCCTGACTAATACCTTCCTTTATCTCCGTCTGATAGGTGCCTAAAGACTATCCATCTTTATTCAAGAAATTTCAAATAATAATAATAATAATAATAATAATAATAATAATAATAATAATAATAATAATAATAATAATAATAATAATAATAAACTATTCACTGATTCCCAGAAATGCACAATATCTACTGTACATCTATGTGGCACTGGACACTAGCGGGCTAATAATACAGTTCGTGGATATAGTACTATATGTAAGAAACATTTATTTTAAAGTAAGTTTTTTTTATAAAGAATAAAAAACTTTATTAAAGATTGGATTTACCACATTTAATATTGTATTTAATAAACAGAATTAGCTACTCCGAAACAGACTGTAAAAAAAGAAAAAAAAAACTATTCTGAAGTTTTTTGTAGGACGAGACATTAATAATAATTTAAAAATAAACTATAGTAGAAAAAAAATTATAAAAACAAAAATCCAAAGACAAGAAACGAAACAATAATACAGACCGCGTTGTCACTCACTCACTTTAGCTAAACCACAGATATGTATGAGGTTGCCGGCCGCATGTGCCGGCCGCAAAATCGTTGCCCCTGCCAAAGCCGGTGTCGGCGTTAAGGGTCTTCACTACAACGAAATTAAACTACCGCTAATTTTAGAGTTTTTTTCTGTAATATCTTCAAAACAAATAAAAATATTCGAAAAGCAGAAACGTAGTGAACTAGACAATACGATTTTGCATGTGATACCGTTATCACAACTCATCTATCTGCTTTTGTTTTGCAACTGTATATAGATTTACCATTTTTGCGGCTTCTGCAAATAGCGCCATACCGAAAGTAGAGAAGTGAATTGTGGTAAAGGTATCACATGCAAAATCGTATTGTGTAGTTCACTACGTTTCTGCTTTTCGAATATTTTTATTTGTTTTGAAGATATTACAGAAAAACTCTAAAATTAGCGGTAGTTTAATTTCGCTGTAGTGAAGACCCTTAACGCTGGCATTGTCGACGGCTTCTCCGGCAGCATTGCCGTCGCCAGCAGTTGAGCCGGTAAAGCTCTTACGTGGAAGCTAGGATTTGATTACATTGAAACCGAGGCCATCATCGGCATTGCCAGTATCGTGTGCAAACACACTAATTGTAATGATTTTAAATTTTAATCCTCTCCCACCAGACATCAAAACCGAGAGCACGTGGACTAAAGACATACATTCTAACCACCTAGACCAGACGGCTGTGATTGAAACTTTGTATAACGTTCGGTTCAACGTAATTTCATTTTACGACCATACATGCACTACGTCACGACATGAGTATGAAAATAAGTGTTGGACAAAACAATGAACAATAAACATAAAAATAGAGGAGAAGAAAGGACTAAAACAAAAGGGAAGACAACGTGGGTGAGAGTAAATACGGCACACGTGAACTGGTCAGACGAACAAGGTGTTGGGAGGGAAAATCATGGTTAAAACAAATTCCATTAACACTTGCATGGACAATAGGAACAAAACACGTGAACAGATTATTCTGTTCAGTTATAACGCACGTGTATACTGCAACATAAAAAATAAATTAAAAAAAATAAACATCCCTAAAAACAAATGCAGGCCATGCTTTTATTTACATTGTAGCTATTCATCTTGCCTGTACAAAATCACTGTACGATATAGGAGTGAAATGTTAACAGGGGTAAGTTTGCCAATTGCGAAAGAAAAATTGTCGTTGATTGATTTGAGCAAATCGTAAGTACACATTACATTTGCTTAACGTTTAACATCAAAATTAAGATTTAACAAGTTTTCTCCCTGTATTTTCCCACAATTTGTGTTCCAAATACCAATTAGAGATTTTTTGTGTGTGAAAACTTCAATAAGTTCAAATCCGAACTTTTGTCACCCATAGTTCGAGAACCAAAAGCCTGCACAGGAAGACTGACTCCTCCCCTATTCTCTCGAAACCGTTTGTGCTACTCAAAAACAGTTGTTCGGCTTAATGTTACATCATCATAAGTTTCCTGAATCATTTTTAGCTTGTCTGTTGCAAACATTTCAGCTTTACAGCAGAATTTAATCACTACACGTTGTTCGTCCTTCTCATCCATTTTACACTCACTGACAACAGTGGAGTGAATCACACATCTTGTCTTCTAGACTTCTGCAACTATACTGACGTCAATTTCGACTCGTATTAAGTAGTCCTAGTACTATGCAATTCAATCACTGTTCCAGAAATAACGTTCGTAGGAAAGCGAAAAAAATCAGTCCGGAATCATACAGACCACACTGTGTATAACCTTGTCCGCTTTTTTTCACTCCCTTTAGTACCGTTTGCTGTTAATGGATTCGGCATAAATGAACCTAAAAAATTCGAAAGTTATTAAATTAATAAATAAATGCCACCAATTATTATATGATCATTGATTTTATTTTACCATGTAATTCTGGAGTGTTTAACTTAAGTTTTTGTTTCGTTCGCTGGAGCTGTGCGCTTCATCAAGGAAATCATGGACAGAGTTAGAATCAGAAAGAACAGTGATGAAAAACAAATAAATAAACTGTACACAACATTCTTATATTCTGTTTACTTTGATTATAACAAAATTAATCAACTATAATGCCACTCAAACTGGCCTATGGATTACAAATCATTATAATCACAGTTTCTCTTCTGTTGTTTAATTAAAAAAAAAATATTTATCTACTTATCTGAACGAATATTAAATGATGTACAGCTTTCGCTCCATCGCTTATAGAGACACTTTAGATATCACAGGTTCAAAGTTCAAAATCTTGTCAATTCAGATCAAATACTTTTCTCTGATCTTTCTTAGCCACGTCAGACAAGTGTGAAATTGACATGTTTAACGTAGGACAACGTTTTTTACTTATAGACCATGACAAACGTAGTTAAATTATATAAATCTAGAGTTATGCTAACTGAGCTAGTAGAACGTTTAATTTTACGCTGTCTTGCTTTCAATTTTTTGAGATACCACGAATTTTCTTGTAAAAGGATTATCAATTCACCGAATTGAAAATTCTGTAGTTAGATCAATCATTTTGCGAATTGTGGAATTGCGTAATTTAATTAAGTGCAGTTATAAATGCTATATCCAAGATGTAGATCCAACACTGTAAAACAACTGGGGTGTCAATCAAATTACCCTGCTACCGAGCATGCCGAACTCCGGATAATGGTGTTGGAAGTCAGTACACTAATTATTCATTACACAGTTGAAAATACGCTAACCGACGAAACTTAACTCTTCGTGGCTACGAAGTCAGTTACTTTAGTAAAACCACAAATGTAAGTGAAAAAGAAAAAAAAAGTTTTTTTTTAGTAAACACTGTCAATAAAATGGCTAATATTTGCTACAAGCATTCTTGCAACGATAAGTTGCTTTCATGAAATAAATTATTTTATTTTCAATGGTAAACACCAGACTGACATAGAAAGTTTTTTTTTCTTTTTTCAATGCAACCATAGCTGGAATAGTGAACATATTTTAACTGTTAACAATTTAGGAATAAATTCAACATTGAAATTCAAGTAACACCTCTATATGTTCTGCCATCTCGATGAAAGCTTTATACGCATGCTGAAAGAAGAATTTATGTATATTATTTCTTTGCCTATTGAAGAACACCTCAAATACCACAAACAGTCTGTAAGCTTAGAGAGCAAGCTGTAAACTGTGGTTTGACTTCTGTACACAGCTTCGTTATTTACAATCTGTGAAGACAATCCCACCATTACGAGATAACCGCTGGATTATTTGGTTAAAGTCTTCGTTGATAGTGAAGACAAGACCTCACGAAGGAAGAACAATAAACGTAATAATCTAATAAATTTATGGCCAAGGACATTAATTACATTAGGGTACACTCAAATGTGAACACATTCCTTGTGTTTAGCATCTCACCACAGTACTGAGAGCGTAGCTGTAGATAACAAATGTATTTCAAAAGTCATGTTTTCATACACTCATTAAAAATATTTCAAAGATATTTATTACAGCTTTCCTTGAAGTTAAGTAAGTATATATGTACTAGCAAAGGGTCCAGGTGTTTACTGTGGGTAATATTTTGCATTCTCTGCTCTGCCTCTTTCATACAGAGTTCGTCTCAACTTGAGATCTTATACAAAAATTTGAATACATTATATGCAATGGTGCTAGAACCGGTTGTTAAAACATTTGTTATACCCAGATATAACAGAAAATTTTACCCAGCTATAGGTACCCAGAAACAGTACATTTTACCCAGATATACCCAGGAACAGCAAATTTTAATTTAACTATTTTTGTTTTTAAAAATTCTTACAGCTTCAGGGTTAAACATATGATCTCTCAGAACAAGCTATAAGCGTTTATTTCTTAATCTTAAATGCTCAGATCGCGAGAAGTGAGCTTTGTGGTGGACAAACACCGTGTGCATGGGTTTTCTCGGGGTTCTCCCGTTTCTTTCCAGTTTCTTCATTCCACCATTTCATTCATTTCTAATCATCACCGTCTCCTTTAGCCTAACTGGCATAAACGTGGGACGTAAAACTCAAAAATTTCATTTTCTCTGTCTCTCTGTCTCTCTCTCTCTCTCTCTGTATATATACTGTATTAAATAGATGTTTTAGCGTTTCTCTTTTATGTTTGGTCTAACAACCGGTTACATATAGGGTGAGTCAAAATAAGTGTTACAAGCTAATATCTCGCGAACTATACATCAAACAAGAAAAATGTTGAGAGTCAATGTACAATACAGAGGGGCCTAAAAAATGAGTCAAACACGATGCTTCCCCCGACCCCCATTTTGGGGGAAGGGGAGTGTACGTGAAATTTTCAAATGGAAACATAGGTCGAGTGAAACCTCATTCGAAAGAGCTTGGAAAATTGAACAATTTTTGCAGGAAACGATTTTTGATATGGGGCACCATTTTCAAGATGGCCCCCCAAAATGGTTCTGTATCAGATAAAATTTCCATTACTTATAAATCAGAAACGGCTGAGTAGAAAATGATGAAACAAAAAATGAAAAAGAAAAAGCCATAGGCAATGTGGAATGGTGTTTCCACGGTGTCCCCAGGGCCCCCATCATGGGGCCCCGGGACCAACTTGAAAGTTTCAAATGGGAATAGAGGTCGAGTGGTACCTTGTTTGATAGATCGTGGAAAACCAAACAGCTTGGTACAAAATTTGTTTTGATTTCGGGTAAGCCTGTTTCAAAATGGCGGATGAAAATGGTTCCCCATTCAGATACAAAACGCAGTGTTCAAACTGAGTGTTACAAGGCAATATCAAGCGAACTATGCATCAAAAAGAAATATTTTAAAGAATCAATGTACAAAAAGGCAGGCCTAAAAAATAGGTCAAACACGAGGTCCTAATTTTGTACTAAGCTGTTTGGTATTTCACTATCTATCAAAGAAGGTATCACTCGCCCTATGTTGCCATTTGAAAATTCCACGTACACCCCTCCCTCCAGAATGGGGGGAACCTCGTGTTTAACCCATATTTTAGGCCGTCTGTATTGTACATTGACTCTTAACACTTTTCTTATTTGATGCATAGTTCGCGAGATATTGGCGTGTAACACTTAATTTGCACACTGCTCTTTCTATCGGAATGTGGAACTATTTTCTGCGGCCATTTTGATACAGGCTTGCTCTAAATCAAAACAAATTTAGTACTAAGCTGTTTGGCTTTCCACGATCTATCAAACAAGGCATCACTCAACCTATATTCCCATTAAAAATTTTCAAGTTGCTCCCGGGGCCCCATGATGTGGGCCCCAGGGACACCGCAACAATATCACTTCACGTTGCCTATGGCTTTTTCCTTTTTCATTTTTTGTTTCATCGTTTTCTACTCACCGTTTCTGGTTTATAAGTAATGGAAATTATATCTCATACAGGACCATTTTGGGGGGCCATCTTGAAAATGGTGCCCCATATCAAAAATTGTTTCCTACAAAAATTGTTCAATTTTCCAAGCTCTTTCGAGTAAAGTTTCACTCGACCTATGTTTCCATTTGAAAATTTCACGTACACCCCCTCTGGGGAGCGCGCGGAACCTCGTGTTTGACTCATTTTTAGGCCCCTCTGTATTGTACATTGACTCTTAATATTTTTCTTTTTTGATGTATGGTTCGCGAGATATTGGCTTGTAACACTTATTTTGACTCACCCAATATATATATATGGTGTTAATGAACTAAACCGACAAACTCTAAGAGGTGATTCCTCACATCAAAATAAGAGAAAAAGTTCATATGGATCTGTGGGGAAAAGTACATAGTTCCATATCTAAAACCGTCCAAAACCGTGCTGCTGACGATCCTTAACACTTCCGACATCGCGCTAAGGGATTCCTCGTTCACTGCTATCAAGGTTTGTCTTTTGCCTACTTTGTACCAATTATAATGTCTGAGCATATTTCAAAATTCGGTTGATGGAATGTCTGGGAATTGGACCCTGCAGGGGGTACTCTGTACACTTATTGAACTTTAATGAAATATTCATTTTTAGACTGCGCATACTGCGCATGCATGACTTCCTTCACGCTGATAAGGACCACCATCCACAGTTTCTCGAATTCGAAATAGGGCCTCTTTAAATTTAGCTTTTTCGCGGTTTTGGACGGCTCTAGCTCTGAAAATATGCGCTTTTCCCCACAGGTCTATATGATCTTTTTATCTTATTTTGACGTGAGGAATCACCTCTTACAGTTTGTCGGTTTAGTTCATTAACACCCAGTATATATATATATATATATATATATATATATATATACAGTGGCGGATCCAGGACATGATCAAGGGAGGGGCTAAACCATAATTTGCCGTTTTATCCAGTGTAAAGCTGAATTGAAGCCCATTTTATCCAGTGTAAACCTGAGCGTCAAGGGGGGGCTATAGCCCCGTAGCCCCCCCTTAGATCCGCCCTTGTATATATATATATAACCAGTTGTTAGACCAAACATAAGAGAGAAACGCTGAAACACCTATTTAATACAGTAATTAATACATAATTATCTAATGCAAAATACCATAGTTTTGTTTGATCGAATCTCAAATAAATAAACTATGTATAATTTAGTGGAAGTGTAACATATCTAAAGCTGTAACAACATTATTTAAAAAAAAACGATTGTTTCGGAAACTTTTTCTCGAACGATTGCCGTACAGAAACAACGGCTCCTGATAGCAATAAAAGCCATAGCTATTATGTTCGTACCAGTCGACAGAGGTGGTTGTAATTTGTTGTTGTCGCATTGACCGTGGATTCCTGCGGTTTTCTTGTGGTTATCTTCGGTACCACCAGCTATAAATGCGTTGTATGCCGGAAACGGCGCCTTTGTTTATGTATTCTTTATCCTTAATTTAACAAATATGTGTCATTTCTCAAGTTCATGCATTCCATATACTTTTTTTAAACCTCTGAACACAAATGTTAGGTTCCACAAATAACCCTGTAGTCATGTACACTTTGATTTAACATCACAAACAAATAATATAATATTTCGAATTTCTTTATTGTGTCTCAATAGTTGAACACTCATATCTGGTGGGAACAGCCCATGATTTCACCATAGGCCATGTAAGTTCGTGGTAGGCAACATTGTCCCTGGGTTTTCTCGGGGTTCTTGTCTCTTCCTAAAATGTCATTCCACCAATTCCTTCATATAATCATTGTCTTTTATTAACCTTCGCAGAGGCGGGTCGTGAGAAAAGTCATACCGGCAAAAATTAGTTTTGTTGGTTCAAACTAAGCGGAAAAGATTATATAACTAACTCGTGAATTCTGTCCAAGAGTTTGAAAATACATAAAATGATAATTATGACTTTTGTAGTGTACGGTTGCCAAATATGATCGCTTACTTTAAGGGAAGAACACAAACTGAAAGTATTTGAAAATGAAATCCTAAGGCGAATTCGGACCCAAGAGGACGCGAATGGAGAATGGCGCAAACTGTATAACGAGGATCTGCATAGTTTATACCGTTTACCAAACGTTGTTAGGGCCATTAAATCTAGGAGGCTCAGATGGGCAGGTCATGTAGCCAGAATGAAAAGAAGTAGAAACACATTCAAAATTCTAACCGGAAACCCAATATGAAAAAAAGGAAGTTATAGACGCAGATGGGAGGACAATGTTGAGATGGATCTGTCAAAAATATAAATAGAAAGTAGAAACTAGATCCAGTTGGCTAAGGACAGAAGTCAATGGAGAGCATTGAACCTCCGGGTTCCATAAGTCATAGAGTTACTTAGTTTATTATTATTATTATTATTATTATTATTATTATTATTATTATTATTATTATTATTATTATTATTATTTTGTGTGTGTGTGTGAATGTACATACTTATGTACTTATGTTGCCAACGATTACTTGTGAACTCAGTGAGTCAACTTGAGCTTAAAGTTTCGTGGCTGTAACATAACCAATTTCAATTACCGCGTTCACACATGAGAGATCTTTATAACTCCATGCTACGTAGATAGTTGGTGTACATGTATGGTGGGTGTGAATTTGCTGCCGACCCGTCTGGATGTCCTTGTAAAAAGGGGAGTCTCGTTTCTGTTCCTTTGGCACGACAAACCCTAAAGGTGGTTCTCCCACACAAAACGAAGAGGATATGGCAAGTGAACTTGAACTCTATATTATGAAGGTATTTGATGTCACATGATTGCCACCCAAGGAGAATAGTGTCATATATGAAAACACTGCTTTTATGAGCCACCGAAAATCGTACAAAATTGAAAGTTTTTTTTTTAAAATTTTTTTTAAACATTACCAATGTTACTGTGGAGAAACATTTCTGAAACTTACCATGAAATGACTAGAAATTTTCTATCTCAACCAGATGTTTTAGCTTATAGTTCCTACCGCTATTCACTGTAAGTCTAGGCTCAAAAATTCTTCTGGTTGTAGATTAACTTTCCTTTCCAGATCCGTCTATCACATGTAAAAAGGTTTCCTGCACCTTGAGAAACGCATGAAACTATTGTTATTTTTAACATTTTTTTTTTAAACGAATGTTCTGTTGTTGACATGTATATATGTTAAAATGTGATACAACTGGATAAATTTTGATGAAGTTTTCACAGAATTCTTCAGAATAATCCACAGAAGGTTAGTTGTAACACTTTCTTTGTATACCCACTTCCAGATTGAAATTTTGTTGATGCTAACAAAACCTGTTAATATATTTTCTAGGAGTTAATATATATTCCCATTACATAGTCTACACGAGACTTGTACCTACAGGGGTTTAACATAGGGTCTTCACTTCAACTTTAACCTAAGGATTGTACCCATGTCTCCATATCTAAAGCAAGAACTAACGTTTCCTAAAGAATTCCAACCAGGTAATAATGAATATACGCCTGCGACATATACAACCAATTACATAGTTGACTTTGTTGGGTTGTATAAGCTGTAGGAGATTCTGCGAAACCCATTGGTTTTCTGATTATTCATTTAAATGCGTGTCTTTCATTCGTTTCTTAACTAAAGTGGAAACAAATTACTTGTTAAATGTGCTTGTATTTAATTCTGGGCACAATACAATTTACATTGCTAGAACCTGACGAGAAGGCTGATGAAAAAGCCTGATACAAATAGAAATGAAATTATTCAGTTTAACGCCCCACCATTATGCCCCTCTTTAGTCTAAGGGAGGCACAAAACTCTTCACGCACGCTACATCGCGTATATCTCTGTTCGGGTATTATATTCAAGTATTTTATCCTATTTAAATGATACTTAAGTATCACTGTCAACATCAAATCACTTGGGGTGACAGCCCTTTGTGAGCCTGAGCCGCTCCAACGCCATTTGTTAGTGACAGCCTGAACTACGTCCGCAAACGGCATATACATGGTCAGCGCGCCGCGTCTCCCTGTCTGTAATAGATATATCATATCTTTATGGCCGTCTTATGGCCGTCATAATGGCCGTCATATCTTTTATTCATGTGACTTCCCAGTTTGCCGCGACGCTGGGTCGACATCGAAATCTGGGAAGCACTGACCGGGAATCGAACCCGGGGCCACGCAGACGTGAGTCCAACGCTTTAACCACTACACTACGGTGTTCCCTATCCTTGTCAATAGGATGTCCAAAAAAATTGCCAGTTGTTTTAAATGGAATTACGCTAGTGGAACATAAATTTTGGCTTTCCTTCTTACAGGAGAAAACTATAAGAATTGAGCTAAATTCTGCTTCTGATTTTGATATTATTAATATCAACCTTAAACTTAACTCACTGAGAAACTTCATACAATTTTACGAGAGACTGCTACCTGCAGGTCCTGTTAACACGCTACGCTATCATTGTTAGAATCGGTTACGGATAATAGTTGTCTTCCTAATCGAAGTGTGCACGTGGATAGTTTGTATTTGACAAAAACTACTAGTTTTCACAGTAGCTGTCACGTCGTGAGTAATTGTTGCTTGCACAATGTGATTCGGTTGGTTTTCGTGCTCTACTTGCTCCTTTAGCAGCATTGGAATCACCAGATGTGCGTGTTCTCAACCTTTTCCTAGGGGCCACAGAAAATTAGTTATGTTTTCTTAATGCGTTCAAGTCACTCGAAAGATTTTCAACTTGCAAGACAAGTTGTCCTGGTACCATTATAAAAGCAACAATCACGTGAAGTGAAGTTCTGTTCTTTTTTTTTCTTTCATCAAACACTCACCACCGGAAGTTGACGAAATAAAGGGGCTGTAAAGTAGCTTTAAATTATACCCTAAGGCAAAGAACCATCTGAATCATGTTAAAATAAATCGTGCTCCTAAGTCACTAAAAACTGCGAAGAGTGTATTTTTTTGTACAAAAAGAGCTAAAAAAAGAAAAAGAAACCAAAAATAATGCTCCTCTCCTTTCCACCTCCCTGAAGATGCACTTGAACCTTTACATGACCTTGGCAAAACAAGTTTAGTAAATGCACGTTATTTTATTGTAAAGTTGTCAGTATTAGACATTCATTGATCATTTTCTGATTCAACAAATTACTTAAGGGTAGACCATTCTTTTTTTTCTTTGCTTTTTATTTTCACGTGCTATATTTGAAACGAGGTAAATATGTTAAACAGCTGTAGTTAAAGTTCGTTTCTTTATGCATAATTAATGATATTGATCTGCATTATGCAACGCACGGACGTAGTTCAAACTTTGTTTCCTGAGGTGATTAATAATAACCAATATAGAATAACTGTACATGGCGCTATGTCACACGAAGGGTGCTGGGAAGGTGCCTCCCTAGATAAGAGGCCTAATCACTGCGAAATTAAAATACCGCTAATTTTACAGTAATTATGTGATATCTTCAAATAGATAATAGATAATCGAAATGTGGAACAAAAGAGCGCTAGACAATAGTATTTTGCATGAGGTACGTTTATCACGAGTCACTGAGTACCTTTCCTTTGCAGCCATTTAGAAAAGCGAAAATAAATGCCAATTTTCTAAATGTCTGGAAATCGAAAGCAGATAAGTGAGTTGCGATAACGGTATCTCATGTAAAATAATATTGTCTAGCGAGCTGTTGTTCCATTTTTTGATTATCTTTTATCTATTTGAAGATATTACATAATTACTGTAAAATTAGCGGTAATTTAATTTCCCCGTGATGGGGTCTCTTACAAGATTCATGCGTATGTAAACTGCTGGTTTTATAGCTTGGAATTTTCTACCTTTAAATTAGAGTCCCCTTTTAAATTATCTCACACTACTGGTTCAACATGAGAAATTCTGTATTCATCTATCAGATGTAGATGTAGATTTTGGGTTCGAATCCTGCATTTGGCTGCCTTGACAGAAGTTTTGAGAGCTTTACACAGCCCCACTAGAAAAATGCTGAGACAAAATCTTTAAAACACAGATCTGTGCTGACTTGTTGAAATCCCTTCCCAAGTTTTGTAATTAATATTGTTTTTAGTTTAAAACAGCTTTCCAGCTACACCTGGAATTAGTTAATAAATAATAAATCGAACTCGAGAGAATGCAGACTAAAGGCAGGCGGCTTAAATTCAGCTACATTTTAAACAGGTGCACAATACCTTCACCAAAATACTGGGCTTCACTAACTATCTGGTTCATATTTGCTTTAGTAATTCAAATTCAAAATAGCACAAAGCCTCGAACAAATCACAATGTTTTTATTAAAATATTGATGTGTAACTAATTAAGACCTCATAATATGTCTAATAAAGCCAATGGTTTAATTAGTTGGCAAAACTGTTACAAAAATAATTATACAAAACTGGATTTCACTGTATAGGATTACTATAACTGATGCTAAACTTCGTCGAAATTTAGAAAAGAACGGATTAAGAACTGTACCGGCCAAAAGCATCTCTGGTTGGTCTGATACAGACTACTAACATAGAAAATATTACCAGAAAGCAGTTGATCTGATTCTAGCTGAACAAAGTAGTATAAAAAAAATTGAAATTGATAGTCAAATTGTCCAATGTTTATTTAATCATTTATTATTATTATTATTATTATTATTATTATTATTATTATTATTATTATTAGTAGTAGTAGTAGTAGTAGTAGTAGTAGTAGTAGTAGTAGTAGTAGTAGTATATTCGACAATTACGTCTTACGCCTTAAGGAGACCAGGATCTTATACGAACTAAATATAAGACCATAGACACCATGGATTACTCGCTGGCCATTCAGAACTAATTCAGGACAGTATAGCCTATACATAATATTTGCTGGCTAAGTTTGTTTCCTACCATTATATTAATTGAGGAATAAGGAAGTTATTAGTTTGTTATTAAAACTTAATTATCACTAATATGAACTGTCTCATGCTTCCTTAATCTGGTGTCACGTTTTAACGGTTTGTTTAGCGTCATTGCAAGGACCAGACGATGTCTAGTAGTAGAGTTTTCTATAAAACTAGAGTTGAGGCTGATTTCTTCTCGAAATCATCATCATCATCATAGGTATACTGCCATATTGGCAGGTCACTTGCTGCAGCTGAGAAGCTTCCAAGCTCCACCGTCTTCCACTAACCTCTTCATCTTCATGTACAATTTTTCTGTTTTGATATCGTTCATTAATTGTAGTCTCATTCGCTCTCTCTCTCTCTTTCTTGCCAGCATATCCTCTAGCGCTTCCCTTATGATACAGTTCTTTGTTAGCCAATGTCCCAACCAGTTTCTCTTCCTCTTCCTAATAATATCTAAAATTGTTCTTTTCTTCCCCACCATTTCTAACACCCTCTCCTTCGTTTTCCGCTCGACCCAACTAATTCTTTCCATTCTTCTCCACATCCACATTTCAAAGGCTTGCACTCGTTTTATATCGTTTTTGCGTAATGTTCATGTTTCTAACCCATACACTACTCCATACATAACATTTTATGACTCTTTTTCTCAACTTTTTATTCAAGGTCCCACAAAATAATATATTTTTTTCCTCCTAAAGGCTTCTTTCGCCATTCCTATTCTTGCTTTTATTTCACCTTCACACTTTATATCATCACTAATAATACCACCGAGATATCGAAAACTAGACGCCTGTTCTACTTTCTCACCTCCTACTTCCGTATTTGACATCGACCACTTCGTTCCAATCACCATGGCTTTTTTCTTTCTAAGAGTTATTTTCATCCCATATTCTTCACAGCTCTTCCTCAAGTTTTCTAACATCTTATTCATTTTCTCTTCAGATTCCGAAACAAGCGCCATATCATCTGCAAACTGTATACATCTAATTTTTCTACCTCCTACTGAAATGGTCTTCATTTTGTAGGCTTTTGTTCCCTATCTCTTCTAGAGAGATATTAAAAGTAGTGTTGACGAGAGACAGCGTCCCTGTTGAAATAGTATCCGTATCTATTTAAAGATCTCTGTATGTCGTCACAAAACTGCTGTCTTGTCTCGCCTCATGGGGAACGCTCCCGAGAGTGAAACTATATAGATAAATCTGACTTCAGCCGTGAAAGTAAATTTGTGAGAGCTACTTTAAAAAAAAAAAAAAAAAAAAAAAGTTTGGAAAACTTTACTGTCATCATTGTCTTCAACTGTTTTACAGAAAATTTAATTCGTTGTCAATTCCTACTATTAAATGTTACAATGTCCGTACATTTGCCTATGATAAAAAGGTGTGGATGGACATGAACGCAAGTCTAATCTTATGAGTATCTTTCACAGTGTAACCGGATCTTACCTATTGTGACTTCATGACAACGTATGCCTGTAAATCAAAAGTAATAGCAATGGGAACCCACAAATTCAAATAACTTACCTTAAAAAATGCCACACCCAAGACGTAACCACAACATGATGCTAAGAAAGGTTTTATAAAAAAACATCACAACAATAGAATGTAAAAGCAAATATAACGTAACGTGAGAAATTAAAGCATTAAAATAGCAACAGTTCATATTATAGACATTAAAGTGGATTTATTTTCAATGTTATCGAGTTACTAAATTTATTAGTTTAGTTTAGAAGTGATATTGTTAATATTGGGTGCATATAAATGCAGTGGGTATATATATATATATATATATATATATATATATATATATATATATATATATTTATAGCTTGTAGTGATAGATTCAAACAAGACTTGTGTGTTTATTTAGTTTTCTTTACAATTTCATCACGCTAGAATATACTAGCAGAATATTCGTTCTTCGCACGGCGAGAATACGTTTCATTTTGGACATAGAAGGGTGTATTTGGATTTAAATGACATCTGAAGTGTCACTGTTCGTCTCAGCTACACCGAAAACTATGAATTCGACACTAATATCGTTATTTTTTAAAACCGTTTTTATATATTTTTCGCTCCTCATGTTGCGGGGCTGAATTTGGATTTAAATGCCATCGAAAGAGTCACTGTTCATTTCAGCGACCTCGAAAACTATAATTCGACATTAATATCAGTCATTTTTGATCATTTTAAATATCTTCCCCTCCCCTAAGTTACACCGACAAAGTGAAACGATAAAGACCATTCCAGGTTCGAACTTCATCTATGTGACAAATTTGATCGAGATGGGTGTCGTGGTTCAAGAGTTATTTTAATATATATATATATATATATATCCTCTTCCCCTAAGTTACACCGACAAAGTGAAACGATAAAGACCATTCCAGGTTCGAACTTCATCTATGTGACAAATTTGATCGAGATGGGTGTCGTGGTTCAAGAGTTATTTTAATATATATATATATATATCCTCCTCCCCTACGCTGTGAACCCAGTTTACACCACAATCCTACACATATGCATATACATTAAGGATAGCGTGCTAAGGCATGTTCAATAATAGATGTCACAAAAGTTCATAAGATTTAGTTTGGCCTATCAATACACTTTATTGGTAAACTAAACAGTCTCCTTTAGAACACGTGCATATATGGGGGTGATCTATTGAGGTTTAAATTGACTTATATAGGGGCAACCAGAGTGTGACTATTTCACAGCATTAGACGGCTCAATAGCCGTAACTCTGTAACGATGCATTTCCTGACATACGATCATACAAACTATTTTGCTTGTCTACCCATAAGGAATCCACCCCTGAAATTTTGTCGTACTTTTTTCTTACACCCTACATATATGCTGTTTATTAATTGTTGACAAGAAAACTGTTCATTTAGTTCATGAGACCTATATAAGAATACAAGACCAGAGTGCGAGGTCATCTCTATGTCACCCATACAGCTTTTCCCTTGGATCTTATTTTACAAACAGAAGAAATATTTCAATCATATCTCGTTATGCTTTGTTGTTACAATATTATTACGGAGAGGATTTAGCATTATATTTATGAAAATATTAAATATAATTACAGTTTCCTCCACCGTAATACCACCACGGCTCATGGGAGTGAGTGATGTGTTCAGATAACATCGTATCCTTTCTAGTACACATAGAACTTCCATATGGAAATGACTTCCTCTTGGAAAGTACTTTATAACGGTTGTTATTCATACATTGATTAACACAATATGAATAAAGTTGGTTAAAAAAAACGTATCAACGGGTATACCGTCAGAATCGTAACAGTATATTTGCTAAGTCTATTTCTGAATGATTCACAGATAGCTTCGTTTACGATTGATGAGAGGAGAGCAGATACATTGTTGACAAACTGAAGGTATTTTGGTTATTTATTTTTGAAGGTTTAGTATTATTAGATATATTTTTTTTAAAAGAAAAACACTTGTGTAGGTGAGAACACGTTCTTCAAAGTGTATTTTCTCACAAACGATACATAGCTTTTTCGCACTACAACCGGTGGATTCACCCCATTCCATAAAAATTGTTAGGCTTGTATTCTAGATAAAATATAGAACTAAGGATTGCTTAGTTTAGATTGATTATTTGATGATTCAGTAATTGATACTCATTCGTGACATCATTAAAGTTATACTGACACTCACAGTGTTGTGTGTGTGGAGTCACTACTAATTGGTTACAGCTGAGAGAGTGGTGACACGCCACATTTCGCTAAACAGGGGGATCATGCAGTTACTTCGAAAATGCAGTGTTAGTGCCTTTATGGTCTAGTACACTAACAATCGCAAAGTTTCAATGCATTTTTTAAAAAATATTTTTTGACTACGGTAGATTTGTTGGTGCTTATATCTAATACTTACACGTTATACAGAAATGAAATTGTTATTTCGGTTAACTCAAATCACCAAGTTTTTGAAGGTCGTAACCTGAAAAACAAATTTTTAAAACCACTTTAAAGAAGCAAATATATATTATTTTGTCAAAGTATTTGCCGAATTTTAAATTCGGAAATGCTCAATGGGTACCTTTTCCTTGGAATTTTATCACCTTGAATATTTATCATAATTTGAACTATGTCATGTATTTAAAATTATTTTGTTTTGGTTTAAAAAGAAATTTGTAACTAATTAGTAGATGTGCGTTATAGAATAGTAAATTGTAAACTGAGAAAAAAACATTATCCGGACAGCGGTATATTGTACAAATATGCGGAATAAATAAATAAAATAAATAAACTTTGATAGTAATTATAACGATCATTATAGACAGTAGAACAGAGAGACCTAAAAGTGAGGTTCAAAAGAGTAACTATAACTAAACCCATCTCTGTACATGTTGAGAGTCAGTAACAGTAGAATAACTTGAATACCAATATGGACACAACAACAACTAAGAACACAGAAGATCACAGTAAATCATTTTTATGAAGAATATAATTCTTCTGAGCAAAGCACGAGACGATTGAGTTTGTTGTGACCTTTACCTTCGTAATTACATGCTACGATACTTATTTGTGTTAGGCCTCGTTGATTAATAAGGATCCTGGTTTACCTGTATCCTTTAAAAGAACTTAGCCGTCCCGCATAGAAATTGAACCTAATACTCTGTAATCATAAAAGGCCTGATTACCTATCAATACAGTGTTTAATACCGCACTATGGTATCAGGATCCGACCACCCACTTTGTTGCTAGCCATTATTCTGTTATTAATGTAAGACGCAGCTCTCAATTTGGGAAAGACCCTAGCAATATACATTATGTGTGTTTTTGTTGGTAACCAATTACAGAAAAGAAAATTCCACAATACTTTTTTTTTTCTTTTTCGTTAGATGCTGTTTCTGGAAGTTCCCTTTTTTATCCCGGTCAATCTAGTTTCTTTCCATTGTCAATGACTTTTGTTGTATTGCTTTAGTGTTCTCAGTTTCTGGCACCCTAGTGAATTTTATGAACATGTTTAAAAAGTGGTTTCAGAAAACTATTATTTACTACCGGACTACCGAGTTCTCTCAAATTCACGTCTCACCTACCAAGCTGAAATGCTTTTTGTTCATGTTGAGTCATAAGGCGCAGATTGTTGAAGAACTGCTTTCTTTTTCTTTCTTTCTTTTTTTTTAAATCGTTATGTCTTTTCATTATTCTGCTTTGTACACACAGTACAGGATTGTTAAATTTCTGGTGTTTCTATGGGTTCCATTAGCAAAGCAAAACCCGGGGATGCTTCTTTTAGTTTTGTGTTTCGTTATGTTAATAACTAAAAATAGTGGATAAATGATCAAACAAAACTAAGTCTGTCTACAAAAGGAATCCAGGAAAAGAATTATGGCATTCAAAATAACCCACCAACGAACAATCTTGCTATTGTTAGTGGTATTTCGAGCAGATTCACAGTTTGGGCGTACCAAAGAAAAATGGGGTGCGGTCCACAAGACCACAACAGAGACAGAAAGAGAGAATTTGACATTAAGAATAGAAAGAGCGTGAAGATGACTATTTGTAAGACACCACAACCACAAAATTGTTTTTGTTCTTTCTTTGGAAGAGATGTTTGTGTTAGCGGTAAGGTTTCAATTCCAACCACATCACCATGGATCGAATTTTGAAAACAAAAAAATCGTTTCCTGCCCACTTTATATGAAGTGTTGGAAAATAGAAAGAAACAATGGTCATTCCTTTTGTCTGAGTTCATCTTTGCCTTACGTCTTCATCTGCCTGTGGTATATGCTTTGCTCATCAAGCATGACTATACTATCAAGTGATCTGAAATCTTACTTTTGTGTCCGACAGTTCTTTAACAATTATTATTTTTTTTTTTTGCTCGATTGCAAAAATAAAAATGTAAAAAAAAGTGTTCTATTATATGTTTTTTTACTTAAGTATTGGCGACAGATATTTAGAATGACATTGAAAATAACAATAAGAATAAGGATGCTAGTTTCTACAATGAGACCGGACAAAATTGTGCCTATCTTTCATTTGAATATTTCAATATACTGTGCAAATTGTACTTTTTACTGTATTTTTTTTTTTTTATTAAAGTAGTTCTCCCTCATACACAGGCACTTCCTTCCTTTTCTTCTTCTCCTTTTTGTTACAAAGACTTTTTTAAATGTAGTGGTACTTATAACCTATATGTAAATTATTACAAGTCTTTTGAAGAAGGCGAAATAATGTTGTGGCCTATGTGAGAGTTTTATTTTCCATAATTGTAGACTGAAAACAAAATGTAAGTGCCAAAAATCGAAAAAGTTTGGTTTAATATCAAAATGTGGGCTATGTGCCCAACACTGCTCAGTTAAAATCGGACTATCTAGTATTCACTGTGGAAGTAGTTCAAATAATCGCCAGAAGAATGTGCGTGGACCTATGTGCCATCAGTTCTGAAGTAAAATCTGGACTTTTTACTCAACATTTTCATTTTGGCACTTAGCACGGATTTTATAGTCAGTCTACAATTGTTTGTGCACCTGCCAACTGTACCGATTCAAACTTCCAGTGATAATTTTCCTCCAGTGATAATTTTCCTCCAGTGATAATTTTCCTCCAGTGATAATGCTTCCAGATTTTTCTCGGGGAGGGAGGCATTTCAATAAACGCAGGCTGAAAGTGGTACCATGAATATACATATAACCCAGGTTTAGTTGAGGTTAATCGGAGAAATGTCACCGGGGGTAATTCCCCCCGGAAATCATCACTACACGCCTCTGTTGTGGTTCTGAGCCAACCTTAATAGTAGGTTATGTCCTTCATAACCTCTGTGTTAGACATGGATGCAAATAACAAAAAAAAATCTAACCTAAACTAATACTAGGTATGCAATAATTGCAACTTTGGAGTTAAGCAATCAACCTTTATCAATTATTCATATATTCTTTTAGTGCATCGATTGTTTTCGTGAACGAACACGTCATGCAAATAGTTGAATTTGGCGTTACAGCCAAATGGCTTTGAAAAATTGTGTTTGCAGAACGAAACGAAAAGGATTCCTCCTATTTGTAATGCTGAAAATTCTATTTTCCATTGCTTACAATGAGAATTCATGCAACCAAATGCTTATCCAAGGTGATTATTCTTCAATAGTCTGTCCGATCGGGACATGTGACACCTTAGACACTCAGCGCGCGCTCTCAAATCACCATGTCAAATTCTGGTTAAGGTTAGTGTAAGGGACAAGTTTTGTCAATATATGTCACTACAGTCTTTGTATCTTTCCCATGTATTTTTTTTTTCCTTTCACGAAAATTTACAATTTCTCTTACAAATTTCAACCTAGAGACTTCAAATTTTTAGAGAAGGAACTTCATAACCTATTAAAGGAAACAATCCTTGCGGATTTTTTATTTAGAATTTTTTCATTGTTGAAACAGTTCCATTGTTAAAGGTTTGAATACCCATTTCAACAATCAAGAAAATTCTAAATAAAAAATCGACACAGATTATTGCCTTCAATAGATTATGAAGTTTCTTTTCTAAAAATTTGAAGTCTGTAGGTTGAAATTTGTAAAAGAAATCGTGAATTTTCGTGAAAGGTAAAAAAAATACATGAGAGAGATACGAAGACTGCAGTGCCATCTATCGGCAAAACTTGTCCCTTTAAACCAACCTTAAGAGCCGCTCAGGCATCTTGGAGAAGTATCTGGATAAACGATAAGTCAAGTAAAGAGGAACTTTGCTCCAATGATAAAAATTTAACGAATTCTATACAGCGTTTCAGAAGATAGTATTTTTTGTTACCGTTGCATGTATATCCTAAAATTGGTTAATAGAGGCTTTTTGATCCACAGGGTACGAATATATAATTTATTGTATGAATTTTGAAAATTACATATCAAAGGGGTAGGAAAGGAAATAATTTTAATCATATTACATGTTTCTTTACAGTAGACATAAAGTCATCAAACTTGATACATGACTTTTTTATTATTATCATTGAACAATTATTATTATCATTTTTATTATTTATATTATAACAGAATATGAACAACTCATTCACTGTACAAATTTTTGGTGTTACGTCTTGATAGAAGGGAGTAGAAGATATGAGTCTTCATCCCGTCGAAATTAAAATACAGCTAATATTGCAGTAATAATGTGATGTCTTCAAATAGATCAGCGTTTTCCAACCGGTGTGCCGCGGCACACTGGTGTGCCGTGAATGAGCCGCTGGTGTGCCGCGAGGAATTGAAACAAAATTATTAATTTTATAGCAATCAAATTGCAAAACGTAGGGAAAATGTATATTTGTATTTCACATTACTATGAAATTCTACTATGAACCTACAAATTTAAGTTTCATATCGGTTACTGTTCTGTACATTTCTAATGTCGAAAAAAAATATGTGTTATCATTGTTATGACCATTATTGCTTTATTGTTACAGACTATTTCGTAATTTGAAAATTTAAAATATCCTTCAATCCTTCCAACAAATTACCTACATTTGTGTTTTAAAAGTAAAAGAGATTTGTTTGTTCGTTCGTTATTTAGTGATCTTCCTTCTTTGTAAAAGGTTGGACACAGTTTTTATAAAGTAAGCGTATTTTAAAAAAACCTGAGTCCAAAATGTCATTGCAATTGTTTTCTATTTTAAAATTAGAATGAAAAATATACAAAATGATTTACCACGGGGAAAAACCCAGTGATAGAGCTTTCTTCTTTGTGAGAAGATGATCAATAATCACAGAAAAAATACCACTGTGTTTTATATTTACAAATAATATCATCTATAAGTGTGCCGCGAGAATCCAAGTAACAGCCGTAGTGTGCCGCAAGTTGAAAAAGGTTGGGAAACGCTGAAATAGATAAAAGATAATTGAAATATGGAACAAGAGCGCCCTAGACAATATTTTTTTTTTTTTTTTTTTTTTTTGCGTGAGGTACCGTTATCACAAGTCACCTAGCGGCTTTCCGTTTTCAGCTGTTTAGAAACGCGAAAATAAATGCCGATTTTCAAAATGGCTCGAAATCGAAAGCAGATAAGTGAGTCGTGTAAAATATTCTCATGTAAAATATTGTCTAGGGCGCTCTTGTTTCACATTTCGATTATCTTTTATCTGTTTGAAGATATCGCATAATTACTGTAAAATTAGCGGTATTTTAATTTCGCCGGGATGAAGACTATTAAGGTTTAACGTCCTACGATAAGGCCCTGGGCTAAGGGAGACTGTCATGAGAAGATGGATTATCATAGGAAAATGACGAAATTAGGAGAAAACGGAAGAACTGAAGCACATGGTGTTTGTTCACCACAAAGCTCTAGGATCGAACTAGGGACTAGAGATCAGCAGTCTACCATTCAACCGCCGGTAGCAATGCCTTTTTTCTGCAACTGTCAGATTGTCTATGAACATATGCAAATAAATAGGCATTTTAACATACTGACGACACAGTATTCGTCAAACTATGAAGGACACTTCTTGAGGAGTTGCAGTTTACCAAATTCTTCTTTCTTTATTAGCGTAGATAACAAAGTGTAGCTAATACCCAAGGTCAAGGTAAAGATTTTTCTGCTCCTTTCTAACTTTATAGGAGTTTGTCGACAACTGTCTTTCTTTTGTTCTTAACTTGTTTGCATTTTACTATTATTATTATTATTTGTAGTTGATAGCTTTGGACGGTGTTTCCCTTGACGCAAAATATCCACCAAGCTCTTCCCGTTCCGTTGACACAACTCAGTTAACGGTTGCTAACGTTATGTTTGTTAGACGTCCAAAGTGTGAGAACTGTTAATATAGTCAGTAAATAAACTGTTTAGGAAGTTTCTACAGGGAGACCAAACAACAAATACATACAAAGGAAAATTTCTTACGTCAGACGTCTTTTCATGTAATCAACAGTTCTCGAACTTACTATGCCATCTATTACTGTAGGAATTAATAAACTGCCTTCTAATTAACTTCTTTTCAAACAATAATTTTTATTTTTCTTCTTTTTGTTCTTAACAAACTGTGTAGGCCTAAGTTTTGTTCTTTTTTATGGTAATGTGTACAAACAAAACTATTCACTTAGTTAAACAGTTCTTTTTTGAAAGTGAAATGACAAAACGATATCTTTAGCTTAACTTCCTGTCGTTATGCCCTGAAACTTGAAGGACAGTTAGAGAGTACAGGAGTTGACTTGTGTTTCTTATCCTTATACAACACCGAGGTTATGAGGCGAAAAATTTACCATTAACGTGGACTGCGCATGACGAACGGGACTTAAAACTCGTGCAGTGGGGTCTCAGGTTCGATCCCGGCTCGCACGAAGTGGGTTTGTGGTGGACAAACACCGTGTTCATGTATTTTCTCAGTGTTCTCCGTTTCCTCCCACTTTCTTCATTCCACCATTTCATTTATTCCTCATCATCACCGTCTCCTTTAGCCTAACCGGCATAATCGTGGGACATAAAACTGAAAGATTTCATTTCATTGTTTTAAAAAAATCCGGTGAAGGTGGGGGATGCGGAGACTATTACATGAGATCAATAATCTCATAGTATAAACTGCTCCCCACCACATTATCTCGCCTTCAAGAAAGCTTGATTGTAAGTAGTGTTTCTCACAAAACGATAACTTTCTCCTCTCCCCTTAAAAATGAGATGAGAAACACTTTCTCAATTTCGAGATAAGACGAGAAAATTTCTCCTCTCGTCTGAAAAATGAGACGAGAAACACTTTTACAAATTCGAGATAAGACGAGAAATTTGTCTTATGTCGTAGACAACATTAGTTCGCCCAAGTATTAGATCTCAAACACTGTTTTAATGTTCTACGATTCATAGTATAAAAACTATAAGCTGATAACGTGATTCTATGAACATAATGAAGAGAATTTATCAACGTTTAAAAATATACAAAATATTCCAATAATAAATGTGGTTTAAATGTTATATCACACCCTTTGTGGACCTCTCGTGACGCGGAAGAATTCTGATAACTTCTAGATGAAATTAAAGATTTAAAAATCAGGTACAGAATCATTTTGTACAAAAATTTACAACACGATAGGAGATTAGAAAAACCTTTCCGAGTATCGGGACGAGACAAGAAATAATTATTCGGGAACCGAGAGGAGACGAAATTTTTGTTTTTGAAAAAAGGAGATTAGAAAAAAAAATTCTCGTCTCATCTCGTCTCATGAATACTAATTACGAGATCACAACACCACCCCGAGTGCAAGATAAAAGAGAAAGGCGCTGAAAAAAATGACAAAGTGAAAAACAAAATTAGAAAATTCTGAGAAAACCAATGCATATGGGTCCCCTTCCTTATAGTTGCTTCCTGCAAAATTTCGTTTTTGTCCCTCATTTGGTTTCTCCATTACACGGTTGGGCATTATAAATGATACACCCTGTATCATTGGTCTTCGCTAGTGATACCAGAATACTTCACCATTATGATAATTAGAAGTTTCATACAATATTTTATCCTAACGTGCAGGTGTGCTCTTTACTATGTGCCGGTGCGAGCCTCAGCTCTATTAGCTCGGATTTAGATACTAATTTACAAGTTATTCTGCAGATGTCGTCGTCTGGAATGACGAATGGTTTCTCCTCTATGCACGCTAATAACAAATTCGTATATTCTTAAACACCTATGTATCAAAATATTCTCCGAAAGAGAAGGAGTAGACAAACTTTAAAGTTTGGTCCATTTTAAGTAACTAAATACTAGATTAATCTGCGCTTTTTACACAGCGCGCTATTCACATATGAGCATGAATCTCCTTCTCATTCCCCACAACATATGTACATGTTCCTTTACAGACACAAGTGAAAGACATCTTGATAAAAATCGGGAAGGGGTGCCATAAAGGGGAGATTTTTTAGATTATTTTTTTCAATATCTCGTTCCGTTTGCAAGATTTGAGCCTACTTCTTGTTGGAGTTTCTAATTCATATATGACCTGTGTTTTCTTTCTTCTTGCATGCAGTATGTAATAAGCAAATACATTACATACACAATCAGTTATAATGTCAGTGATATATGGTGTTCATTGGGCAAAACACTCCAAATAATAAAGATCCATCTTAACTTGGAGAAGTGGCTATCCTTCGTTTTTCATTATTATTTGGTCATGAAACAAACGCCTGAGAGATATACAACCCCTGTATACAATTATGATGTGTTAAAATGTATAACTCACAGAATATTATGCTTTACTTTTTTTTTTTTAAAAAAAAAAAAGTCAACACATTCAATGTACCACTTAAAAGTGAAATAATGAAATAACGGCTGTTTTTTTTTTTTTCTAATATTCAATTAGAACCGGACAATCTACACAAAATTGTGAATCGACCAGTAAAAACGGCAGGCTTCTAGAACTTGTGGTTTTTGAGATCTCATTGTCGAAAGGATGGGGACAAGCATATAAACTTTTCTTTGGAGACAAACATATAAACCTAACATTTTAATATATAGGTTGTATACATTCATGCAAGATGATAGTGAAGAATCTACACACTTTTTTTTCTTTTTTTCTTTCAGAAAAGAAAGGATTAGGAGGCGAAGAGATTCGTCAGGAATACTGTCCAATCAACGGACGATTTACTTTCATCTACAATGTAAACGATGGGACCGAAAGCAAGATGGAATGTTCAGAACCAGTCTCTGAACTCAGCAATTGTCCGCGTGGATTTGGATTAAATCTTCGATTTCAACGATGTTCATTTGTGGATCACGGTATGTGAAATTCTTCTTTTTGCGTGTTGAAGATTAAGGAACAAATATTGAAAGGCTCATAAGGTATAATTAATAAACATAGGAATGCTCTTAGTTACTACTTACTGCTTTAAAATATTCAAGCCTACGTTTTGCATAGCTGAGAACGAATGTCTTGCTTTACACTGCGTATTCTTACATGTTAGATCCCTTACGTGAGGTGGTGTATGTGTATCTAACAAAATATCCTCTAACACTTAGTGGCTTTATATTTCACGAATAAATATGGCAGATAAGTCGGATTTTTTTTTCTTAGCTGATCAGCAGTCAGCACATAGGCTCCCATCACTTTTCTGGCATTTTAGACTGGAGTTTATTACCTCATAATTTCAAGTTACTCCGCAATTGCCTCACGATGCTGGATCAACACTGAACGTCCTGCGACTCGACAAGGATTTGACCGTTACGCAGTATAGGCTGACGCGTTGATGACTCTACACAGTCATTTTCCGTTCCCGACTGTGCTCCATATTAGATAAACTGGCCATCATAAGTTACATTCCAAGTTTAGCTCCAACTACTTTATTTTTATTTATTTTTTTATTTATTCAAAATAAGAAACAAACTTGAAATTCGAAAACATAATCCAAGAATCTAATATAAAATAGAATAGCTACAAGTTTTGGCAATATTATTTATTGGTAAGACAGCAGCGTACGCTAGGTGGGTTTCTTGGTATTGACCTCTTCTTGAGCAATATATTATGCAAAGAAAAAGCATATACCTTATTAAGATTGCAGAAGACATCTGCAATTGTGTGTAAGAGGGAACGGTGCTTCACTGGTAGAGCGCTTACCTTTGGTCTATGCAGAGGCGGCGCTACAGATCGGTGAGGAGGGGCAACCGCCACGGCAGTATTTTTTCTCGCCCCTTCTTCGCCCCCATTTTTCTATGTACGACCGGTGAATAATAATAATAATAATAATAATAATAATAATAATAATAATAATAATAATAATAATAATAATAATAATAATAATAATAATATGTACAACCGATAATAATAATATTCAAAGTAAAACAAGTGTGGTTTCCTTTCCTTTCCACAAATTTTTTCTTGCCTCTCCTCTAGCCCCCTACTGTTACAAGCCTAGCGCCACCACTGGGTCCATGGGGTTTCTGGTTCGATCCCCGACAAAGTAAGTTTGTGGTGGACCACATCGTATCCGTGGGTTTATTCGGGGTACTCCCCTTTGCTCTCATTCCACCAATTATTCCATTATCAATCACTTCCCTTAGTCATTTGTCTCCCTTAGCCTAACAGGTATTGCGATAGCATTGTCACCAAGCTTAGGACACCAACACGCAGAGTACTAGGTTCACAGAGCATTGCTAGACGTATGTCATAGATAATCAATTGCCCAGCGGGTAATCTAATTGGTCGCGTATTTCCCGCACATTATTGGCAAAGAAGACTGTTTTATCTTGTTTGTGACGCTAAAGAATAACTCTTATAACGGACAGACCAGTGGCGTAATTAGGGGGGGCTTACGGGCTTAAGCCCCCCTCCGAAATCTTACTATAGTAAAATATATGAAATATCTTGCAGAATTTTCACATTTTCAGGCAACCCCCCCCCCCGAAAGTTAGCAAGGCCCCCCGAAACAAAATCGTAAATACGCCACTGGGACAGACTATGTATATATATATATAATGTGTGAGTGTGTGTGTACCAAGAATGTCTTTCTTTTAATTAATCGCATTTTATAGTGAATATTTTTATTACGTAGTTCAACCCACTACCCAGACTATTTTATCTTTAACTATTACTTGATTCGTGTAATATTCGGAATGTTAAACAAGTGCAGTTCTTCAATTGCTGTGTTGCGTATGTCCATGGAACAAATATCTTTTAATTTATTTTTCTACAACCCTAACATTATTCTAGATGATTTGCAATTAGCATATCACCTCCGAGAGTTTTTAATACAACAGCAAGAGAGCAATGTGCAGGCAGGACCAACGCTGCAAGTTACGACCTCATTGCAAGAAGATGAATGATGGAAGAGATTGCATGGCTGTTCGCGCCGTCTTACTAGTTACTCGCAGTCTGCTACTAAGTAATGAGTACTAACTAGTTCGTAATAAGTATGGTGTGTGCTGATAATCGCAAGTATGCTGGAACTCTATTTGGAGCCTCCTTTGTAATACTGGTTGTGTGACAGATACCCTAAAGCGTTAAGCACGTCAGCTTACAATGGATGGATGTTGTGAGGTGAACGCTCTTCTCAAAAGGGCAGAAAAGTGATAGGAATCTATGTTACAAATCAAAATCAGCATTTGAAAAGAATTAAATTTCTTTTTTTTACAAGTTAAGTACAGCTGCTTAGAACTAAGGTGTAATTAGTATTCGAATAGTAATGCATTTTGCGCATTGTTTATGTAAATGTATAGGGTGTATATAAAGTCTTGATAGTGAGAGCATTGCTTTAGTGCAGAATATGTTTCATATGTTTTCCACTGTTCGAAGCGAACTTCCCCAAATATACCATTTTTTTCTTTCTTTATTTATTCTTTTTTGGATCAAAAGACACAGTATATTTCAAACAAAAATTTTGTTGTACGCCTTATATCTAGAGAACTACATATAGTGTAGCCAAACCCAAACTATCACTTAACTCAGCATGATGTGCTTATTCCGTAGGAAATATGAAAACTCGATTTAGGGGCCGCTCAAAAATTTTGTGACCCCTTATCCAAAAAACTAATTATTGGCCAAGATCGGAATCTTTTGATGCATTTCTTCTATCATTCCTAAAATTCTTGGCCAAGATCGCAATCTTTTGATCTATCGTTTGGGACCATTCCTAGAATTCGTGTTTAAAATCATCTGTCTTGTATATCAGTTCTTGTGCATTATCTAGGATCAACTCCCGGTGAGGGTACTGTAATTTGTATCTCAGGCAAAGGAGTTTGGTCCGATATTATATAGCCTCAGTGCTAAAGAAAACAGATGTTCACGTTAGAACAAACAAACCAAAAATACAATATTTGTATCTGAAGCGTACCCAAAAACAAAGCTATTTGTCAAAGAGTGTACTTAAATTGAAATTCATAATTGAGAAGCAGATATTCAAATTGAGATGTCTGAAATGGGAGGGGCGCTTTTCTACAGTGAGAGAAAATGTATGTGGCGTACGTAAAATCGTATGTTACATTTATCAATCCTATAGTTTTTGGACTTAATGTACAACAAACGTATAACTGAAAACGCATGTTTTATAATACTTTCTGTATAAGTGTTCCATCTGTACGTACTTTCCGTATGAACAATATAGGCGGTCAAGATCTCACATACAAATGGAAGTATATAACATATATCTGACGAAGGTAACAAACATATATGTATGTAATATAAGGAAGACTGTTAGATATCAGACAACCTGCAACAGCATGATGTAACATCTAAGGGCAGTGCCTATGTAGTATACGGATAACGTATGCTCCGTACTGATTCCTGTAGTAAGCAAGAAGAAAATGAAATGAAATGAAATCTTTGAGTTTTACGTCCCACGCTTAAGCTGGTTGAATGAAATGGTGGAATGAAGAAAGTGGGAGGAAACGGGAGAACCCCGGGAAAACCCACGCACACGGTGTTTTTCCACCACAAAGTTCACTTGGCGGGGGCTGGGATCGAATCCGGGACCCCAAGCATCAGAGGTGAACACTCTACCACTGAGCCACCGCGGTCCCCAGTAAGCAAGAGGATTCCGTGTATTTGTACAATATACCGCTGTCCGGAGAACGGATTTTTCTCAGTGTGGTATGTAAAGCCTTTGGTAAGCCTAAAAATAATATGAAATTGAATATTAAGAAAAGTGAAATAATAATAATAATAATAATAATAATAATAATAATAATAATAATAATAATAATAATAATAATAATAATAATAATCTGTGGATGAGTGATATAGCGCTCACCTCTGATGCGCAAGGCCTCTGGTTCGATTGCAACTCTCGCCAAGTGAGCTTTGTGGTAGACAAACACCTTTGTGTGTGGGTTCTCTCGGGATTTTCCCCATTTCCTCCTACTTTCGTCATTCCACTATTATTATCCCTCTTATCATCACAGTTTTCCTTGACCTCGGCGAAGCATAATCGTGACATTAAATTTTAGAAAAATACAAAATAAAATAATGATAATCCAATCCTGACTGAATTGATTTGGTACAGATAAAATTCATTGAAGACATTTTGTTTCTGCGCCAACAAACCTTCTCGTTTGTTAAACTGGAAAGTAGGTAGTACATAAGGTTACGCGGTAATATTTGAATCCTTCTTTTATTTTTGAATGTAAAACTTGATATAACATTAATTAAAAAATGAATCACAAATATGTCAATTTTTTATTTTTATATGTAGGGTTGCCAACTAGGGAAAATAAAATTACTGGCACCTTCACAAAATTCGCTATGATATAGGTATAAGTGTGATGTATCTCTGATCTGAACCATTCATGGGAAATAAACGTACTATCGTCGACAAAAGTGCATTAGCACCTGTATTCTGCATATCCTTAGTACATTCACTAATAGGCTTAATAGATACATTGTACTAAAAATGAGAAACTGAAATCAGTATTGTTCATTTTATTGTGTTTACCTGTAACTGCCACTTCTTTAAAATTATCGAAACAGATGAATGAAAGTATGTTAATCGTTACGTGACAACTTTGGATTTAAAAAATGAAATTTTCTGTTTAAACTTATATTTCAACTGCAGGAAATTACTTTAAGAAGTCCTAGAGAAGAAGTTGGAAGTTTAAGGAAGGTTATCATATACAAAAGCTAGGGACTTGAAACTAAACAATGTAACAAAGCATTGTACTAACAAAACGACTAAGACTTATTTACCAGCAATCGATGGACAATTTAAATTTATCGCTATATTTATGCTGCACAATTATGACAAATTATACACTTTTGTCTCTATTGCTGAAAAAAATGTTTTACAATAAAATCTGATTGTTATCAAACTTCTTATGTTAAATAAATGATAAAAAGCTGTCATATATTAAAAAATGTATCGCTTAATGAAGTGTTTCTTAAAGTGTGGGTCGGGACCCATTGGATGGTCGCGGGCTGCTATTTTGGTGGGTCACAAGAAGTTTAATGATTTACAAAATTTAATTGCTTTGAAATACACCACCATTACGTAGAATGTCAATGTGTATTTGAATAAAAGCAAGTGGGCCACAAAATACATTTTATTATTTAATATGGGTCTCAGTAACAACAAGTTTGAGAACCACTGGCTTAATGTATAATACAAAGGAAATGTTATTTGTAAAGGCATTGTTGAAGAATTTCGAAATTCGATGTTTTATTCTGGATTACATGTTCGAAAATACCGGTCACAAAGGGACTGGTTAGAAGTTTGTATCGTTTACCGGCCTTTATCAAAATAACAGCAATATTTCCGGCCAAGCTGGTGAATACCGGCCAGTTGGAAACTCTATTCATATGCAACTGCAAGATCTTCAGTATTTTAATGCACATACTATAAGCCTATACTTATATAGGGAATGAAATTTTAAAGTGGAAGGAAACTCAGAGAGCAATTCTGAAATAATATTTCAAGACATATAAGTGATTAAAATTATTCATCCAACATTTTGTTTTAATTCTTTAGATCCAAAGAATGTACGCGATTTCTTTCTCTGTTGTATAGATTGAAAGCAAACATTCCGTGCCGACATGTCTCTGACAATGGGGGAAGAAGATGAAATGAAGGTCACCCCTCCATTTGAATTCAGTACCTAACGTATGTGATGTCACTCATGTGAAATCATTTCTACGCAATTTGACATTTCCTACGACATGGAATTTTTATGGAAAAATTTGAAAAACATACTGAGTACTTACTTTTAGTTTGAAACCGCTGTACTTTTTTCCTAACGAAAAATTATAGTCTAAGGCTATAAAATACCAATCAAATATCAAATTTTGAACTTTTACAACCTGTAAACGTGTCTCTCTGTCATTCTGCATCCGTCATATTAATTTAACCCGTTTCGTACCCCCTCCTTGCTAAAATTTCGTGTATACAGTAAATGAGTGTGTGATGTTCGTTCAACACGTGCTTGCCAAACTATGTTACAGTCTTGTTATAGAAAACCCTGGGTACCTATTTCTTTCTGAAAGCCCTGTACTCTTACGTACAGTCAGATTCAAAGGAAACAAATATGGATACTCTTTGAACAATGAAAATTTTGATTTAGAGCTAAATTATTAGAATTTACTATGTACGGTTACCAAAATATGACCTTTTGAGGATACATGTTTTGAGCAAGATTGTACCCATGTATCCAGTGGTTCGAAAAACCTCGTCTCACCCTTGCATTCCCAATATTTTTTTTTTCTGAAATATGATGAATTATTCATATTCTGAGTATCAAAAATCTTCTATATACGAAACCATTATGAAGAAAGAATTGAATTTTTTTCTGGCGACGTGTTTTCTCGGGCTATCAGCTGTAGGGATGCGCACGAAACGAGACGAGACGAGACAGAATTTCCTGACAAAATTCCGAGTTGAGACACTTCTTCCAATAGAGAAATATACATTTTTCGAGTCGAGACGTCACTTTTACAACATAGTTTTGAGACGAGACAGCCTCAAATCTTGTCTCGAGCGCAGACTTACTAAAAACGAAACAATTATGTTTTGTATTGAAACGTGGCATGCAGTGGTGTTAGGATTTCGCATGATTTTTTTTTCCTTATACGTTGTTTTACCCTTTACGATATAGGTGAGAATACACGAAGTGAGAATTTGCAAATACATGGCTTATAGCCATTTTGGGATTGCAATGAAGACTTTCCAGTCAGTTCAATAAATTTTTGAGCCATTGACGCCAATCATTAATTAATCGCATATTCATACATCAACCATTATTTTATTATTATTATTATTATATTCGTGTACGTTGGTGAAGCAGCAAAAGTGTCTTGAGATATAACCCTCGCGTGCGTGGATTACCTCTTAATAAACTTGACACACGCACACAAGAATTATCTATGGAAACTGATTTTGTTCTCTCTCTCTCTCTCTCTCTCTTTTTTTTTTTTTTTTTTTTTGTTCAATAGGTTAAGTAATTTTACATAATAAAACAATTTTGTTAAGTAGACTCTTCATGTAGACTTTGTGTTACTTTACAGAGATCAGCTTTCAATGTCTGGGAGATTGGGCTGGTCCAGGCAATCAGCGCTATCTGGCACTTCTTACAACAAGCGTGGGTGGAGAGAGGAGGCCGCTGTATCGATGTGCGGTAAGTAGCTAATGATGTATCTAAAAAGAGTTTCTGATTATACTCAGTGAAGTTAAACCGTTCCACGTTAGTCAATAGTCTTAAAGTAAAAAAAAAAAAGAGAGAAAAAAAGAAAGGAAAAAGAAAAGGTATATTATCCATGACTACCTATTCGAATATTCGCCTTGTGCAAATTACAAGCCAAAATGTTGAGATTATAATTATGCCTCTATGCAAACACACGAAACAGGATTAGGATTTAGGCCAGGATCAGACCTTTTAGCGTAATGAAACACATGACATGCTGTTACTTCCTTGATGTTTTAGACCAGTGATGGCCAAATAACGGCCCGCGAGTATGTTTCATCCGGTCCCGCGAAAACCTACAAATGCAGGATTCGTACTTTTTAACTGCATACATAACACGAAGATATGAATCTCCTAGCCGTTTCCTCCCACACTCTCATTTCACCGATTAATCTATCATCATTCACCTGCCTTAATCATTCGTGTCCCTTAGCCTCAACGGGATAATAGTGGGACGTTAAACTGAGAGATTTAACTTCAGTTTTCAACTGACCTACTGTTATTCGCATCCTCAGGAAGAATGATACCTAGGAATGCATCCTCATCTCCGCTCGATTATTTACATAGATTCAACGCGAACGGACTCAACGTGTGCAAGTTTTTGTCACCTAATCACGGTAAAGACTCTTCACGGTATCACCGGCCCCTCCAAGGTGACATTTAATCTCGGAATGGACGAGACACAAGAACGCACAAAAAATGTAGAATGAATCGGAATCCAGCAATTCGTAAACTCGGAAATTTTTCAGTTCTGACTTTTCTATTTTTGACTGTATGTATGTGTATGTGTTTTTAAACATTTTTTCTCACTTCTAATAGTATACGTTCACTAGACCAAAACATTCCGACGCATACTCAACTCAAAAAATACTATAAAATAACTTTTTTAACATTAAAATTGACTAAATATTTTGGAATTTTCCTGTACTTCTTAGTTCTGCAACGATTCCTCACGATCTTGCAATCAACACAGCCTTCTGAAACTCGAATTCTTATGGCCTCAGATGGTAACCAACACATATTGACACATAATTATTCCAAGGAACCTAAAATAATAATAATAATAATTTTATCTCATTTTTTTAGTTTTTGCTCCACTGTACAGCAGGGAGGGCGTTTATAGCATTTTATCTTATTTTCTGAATTTTTGATAGAAATGAGTTCACCAAAGAGACTTAACGTGAAGCCCGAACGTTACAGAAGGCACTGAACCCAGGACTCTACCACTGAAGACGGAAACACTAACCATTTAACCATGAGAAAATCATTTTTTTAAAATAAAAATAAAAAAGTGTGGGACGTAGCGTGAAACAAAATGACAATATAATTGAAAGGTAAAGATCTGGAGATCCGTTCAGGTAATTGCCTCCGAAACCGTCACAGAAAATGTACAATTTGGTTGTGCTAATAAAAGCTTATGGTCTCCCATTCTTTTATTACGGGGCTATGAAAGCTCAGTAAACGTGCATGAAACAAGCGATTGTTGAAAATTGACGTAGTCATGGTTCTAAAGAGTCAAGGCCGAAGAGTTGGTTTTTCCCGTGGTACCCTGGTTATCTGCACTGTATCTTGTTCTTTCTGCTAATAATTCCATGACTTTTGTTCAGATAACGAACAGTTACATGAAGAAGATCGCCTCTAATGATTCTGGTTTTTCATTTAAAAGAAAATCATATTTAAATCTCTCATTCTCTCACTCCACAGCGCGTGCAAGTCTTTTTATTGTGTCGTAGAGTGTTGGAATGTAAGCTTTGAAATGATATTCTTTTTAAACGAGGAAAAAATCGTAACTACACTAGAACTACTATTATGTATAATTTTAATTAATGAGTTTCTTATAATAACGTGAGGAGCGTTTTTTTAACTGACTATGTAACACATGAATTCCAGTAACTTACCAATTAACAACATGTGATATATATATATATACGTATTGGTTCTGTTGAAAATACATACATCTGATCTGCAATCTCAAATATCAACTTACAATACAGAGAAATCGGCGAACGAGAACTAATTTTAATCAGTTGACGTAGTTCACTGGTAGAGCTTCTCGCTTTCGGAACGTAAATTGCGTCTCAATTCTTCATATCAAAATTGTCTTCCTGACTTAAGATTTTCCAAGGGGTTTTCCGTAATCCCACCAGGCAGTTGCCTGAGTGATACTTCCTGAAATTTCTTGCTATCTCTAATTGTGAACCTCCACTTCCATGTTCTATGTTTGGCTGTAAATAGTTTTCGTTATGTATCTGGAACCACTGGAAATAAAATAAAATGTGAAGAGGTAATTGGAAATACTTATTTTAAAATTAGTTTAAAATAGCACTAACCACCACTAGATGTAACCACGTGCTTTTTATCTTTCTAATATTTTTATGGTAGGGGAACACCGTAGTCTAGTGGTTAGAGCGTTGGACTCACATCCGCATGGTCCCAGATTCTATTCTCGGCCTGTGCTTCCCAATTTTCGACGTCCGGCATCGTAAGTCAAACTGAAGAATCACGTGAATGAAAAACGTGACTGCCACTAGGTATAGAAAATTCCTGATACGCCAGTTAGTACCCGGCTATTTGAGGCGATCGCAAAGCGTATTTATTGCTCATGCATACTCTTGAAATACGCTGACCATGTATTTAAATGTAGATGGCTAATCATAAACGCGAAAGCAATAAAATCGCTGAGAAAACGTCAGCTCGAGCGTATTTGGTGCGGGTCGGAACAATAGACCGCCTGCTGTTTAAAAGACTTCAAAAGGAAGGAAAAAAAGGAAAGACGTGTTGCCAGGCAAAGGGATTGTAGCAAGAAACAGCTGCTTGAAAGATGGTTTGTGCAGAGTATTGGAACTCTGCTATTACACACCTGGACCTGGAAAAAAAACCTGGAAACCCTGACTGGCTCACAGTATGATTTACACATCTGGTGAAAGTAAAATTACTGAATAGCCACTTTGGCCGCGTTCGCTACAGGGGGTAACGCTTTCTCGACTAGTCTAGGACTTAGTGACAGGGCGACGCAGCGCGCTGACCATATGCTCGTCAGTAACCAGGACGTAGTTCAGTAGGTCGCTAACAGATGGCGTTGGAGCGGCTGAAGCCCATAAGAGCTGTCATAACACTGGTTAGTTAGTTATATTATGGATCTAATTATTGATTCAACTTGCCGATGGACAAAGGATGAACACTCATCCCTTGAATCCCATTCAATTATTGTGAATATTGTCACTCCCTACAAAATACATTGGAAAGATAAGAGATATAAGTGCTGCCACCTGTTGCCAATAATTTACCCTTTAAAGTTACCTTAATTTGCATTTGTGCGTGTAATTGGTTTTATGAAGTGACTGAAAGATCTCATTTTCAATTGATCACTCACTTCGGAGAAATTTGATTGATTGATTGAAGTTTATCATCCTTTTTCAGTAAAAAAAGTAATGAAATCTTGAAGTTTTACGTCCTACGATTATGTCGAGTAGGCTAAAGGAGATGGTGATGATGAAGTAATGAAGGAAATGGTAAAATAAAGAAGGTGAGAGGAAACGGGAGAACCCCAAGAAAACCCACGCACACGGTGTTTGCATAACATTAAGCTCCCTTGGCGCGAGCTGAGATCGAACCAAGGACTCCACGCACAAAAGTGAACTTTCTACCACTGAGCCACCGTGGGCCCTCGTTTTTCAGCAACGAAGCTTATTATTTAAAGTGTAATTTCAATCACAGTAGGGGATTTTCCTGTAGCAGAAACAAAACAGCTTTACCGGAAAGTCGAATCCAGGATCACGCGTACAAATGAAAATGAAATTAAGTATTTCAGCTTCGCTACCTAGGGTTATGCCGTATAGGCTAAAGGAGACGGTGATGATGGGAAATGAATGAAATGGTGGAATGAAGAACGTGGGAGAACTCCGAGGAAACACACGCACACGGTACTTGTCCACCACAAATCCCACGTGGCGCGAGCTGGGATCGAACCAGGGACCCCATGCACCAGAGGTGAACGCTCTACGACTGAACTGTCGCGGCCCCGACCATGCATACATGTACCGTGAGGGTAAACCATATGTCTACAAAAGAACACTTTTTTTTTTTCGAAGAACTTCTCAGGTATAACTCGAGGATACTATTGGAATAGCTGAAGGAAACCGTGAAAAAATATATATATATTCTGGCAACATTATGTGAGCAACATTGGAAATTTAATCCAAGATCTTCAAATAACAGTAATTAATTACCGGGCCACAACATCAAAATACGTATTTAAAATCATTAAAATATGATGTAATTAACAATTATAATCTTAATGGCATAGTTTAAAGTGACTTCAAGTCTTACTGATATCTGAAGAAGACTTGAATGTCAACTTGAGTCAAAATAATCCCAGAACGTGGCTTACTATGATCACTTGCCATCCGGGATGGTATTATTACTGTGAGTTAGGGCTTCCCAAGTTTAATTCAGTGTAAACGCACGCTTGTTGGATCCACGTGCTAGTGAGCCACTACCGGCTCTGCTTCTTTTGATGCGGTCGACTGCGGCAAAACAAACAAGGTGTGTGCCCCTAAAGCTTAGTCGCATTCCTGGCTGTCGTGGAATGCACCTCACCACCTACAGCATCCCTCGTAGCTTCCTGAGGTAGCACCACACCAAGTCGACCCGACCTCCTCGCAAATCACAGTCCTTGAACAGGTCTTTGACTCCTGCAATCATTCTTCACCTTCTGTTAGATCTCCGCCGACAGTATTTATTACGTCCAGCATCTACAGCTTAATATTTTATTTGCATTCACTCATCAACGACCCCAACTACACAAAGTCTCGGATGGAAGCATTCCAACGGAGTGAGCTCAAAGGGCGCGCCTTTTCGTATTGTATTCTTGTTAAGTGCGTTCTAAACATAACCCTATAATTATGGATGAAAACATTGAACGCAGCGTGACATCTGAGGTTAGGTTTGAAAGTAAATATTGTATCTGCCAAGGATAAGTTTTGATTGCTCTGCTAGATTCTTTTCTTTTTTCTTTTTTTTTACATTACAAAGTTCTTAATTTTCAATAATATCTATACCATGTTCATGTTTTTTTTTTTTTTGGTTTTCTTATTATTAATGAAATGAAATGAAATCTTTCAGTTTAATGTCCCACATTCTGCCCTTTAGGCTAAAGGAGACGCATGAGGCAAGGCAAGTGAATAGTGGTGGAATATTTTGTGGAATGAAAATGTGGGAGAAACAGGAGTACCCAGAGAAAACCCACGAAAAATGATGTTTCCACCATAACCTTAGATGGCTGATGATCGAATCAGGGACCCCACTTACCACTGAACCACCGTGCCCCCGGATTTTTTTTTTAAAAATGGATGAATAATGAAAGCAGATGAGTGTGAAATAATTATTGGAATGATAATGTAGAAGGAAAGAGAACCCGGACACAGACACGACATTGTCCTCCACAAACTCATGAGAGCTTCGAATTACTGTCGTAAGTGTTAAGAGTCCCTATCACTGCGAAATTAAAATACCGCTAATTTTACAGTAATTATGTGATATCTTCAAATAGATAAAAGATAATCGAAAAGTGGATCAAGACCTCCCTAAATGATGTTATTTTGCATGCGGTACCATTATCACGAGTCACCTAGTAGCTTTCCGTTTGCAGTTATTTAGAAACGCGAAAATAAATGCCGATTTTCTAAATGTCTTGAAATCGAAAGTAGATAAATGAGTCATGATAACGGTATCTCACGCAGAATAATATTATCTAGGGAGGTCTTGTTCCAATTTTCGATTATCTTTTATCTATTTGAAGATATCACATAATTACTGTGAAATTAGCGGTATTTTAAATTCGCAGTGATGAGGCCTCTTATGAGTTTCTAATCCAGCACTAAATGCCAACCATATTACCACGTTATTAGTAACCTGGATACACCAAGGTCTCAAGCAAATAAACGCAGACTGGATTTAAAAATAATACCTGAACTCACACTGTCAAATCGTGTGAATTGTGTTCCATATCTCGCGCAATTGCTATGACACTCAAGCCTTATTCCAGCACTTGGAACGGAAGAAATATAATAAATCCTTAAAAATAAAGTTATTTACCTTTTTAACAAATAGAGGGCATTGTCCCATTTGCCCTAAAGTTGTATCGACAATTTAAAATCAGAAGGCCACAAGTATTACATTAGAGAAATGGTCACGATCATAAACATGAATGGACGAAGGTAGTACAAAGCATGAATCAGAAAGAAAAACAATGATATAGCCTTTGGAAATACTCGTAAACGAAATTTTGTTCCAGGATTTCTTGTTTTTTACGTTATTTCGTGCCACCTTCAAATTACCTTCCACGATATATATTCCATGAACGTATGTATATGTAGGAAGTTACACTTTCGTCTGAAAACAACCATATGTAAAGGAAAAAAGAAATGTATGTTGTATATTAAAGTGAATCAGGTGCATGGCCAACCTTGTAATCAGAAAACGAAGTGTTCGATTCCAAGAGGTTATTTTATGACCTTGCGAATTTTATGGTAGACTAACATTATATAGTGTGTCGTGTTTGTTTGTTTTTTTTTCTATCTCACTTTATTAATTCACTAATTGATTCGTCATTTGCCATTATTTTTTAGCCTACATGACATAATTGACTCATCAATTAAGGCAAACTAAAATGCATCTTCCAGCAGCCGAATAAATGTAAATTATTAGTGCTCTTATGTTTGGTGTGGTAGACTTAGGTTCGATTCTCCTATAGGAATACATCCACGTGCAACTGTAGTTCACCGTCATAAGAAATTAGGAGACAAAGCCCATAAACTGAGAAACCGAAAGGTCAATTTCCCTTCCGTACATCAACTTTACGGTATTTGAAAAATTTTTAGTTTATAACATGTCTACTAGCTGAACCTGCGCTCTCTACACAGCGCATCATTCACATACGAGCATGAATCTCCTTGTCATTCCTCACATCATCTGTACATGTCCCTTTTCAGACACACGTGAAAGACTTCTTGATTAAAAAAAAAAAAAAAAAAAAAATTGGGAAGGGGTACCATAAAGGCGAGATTTTTTCAATTATTTTTCCAATATCTCGTACCGTTTGCAAGATTTGAGCCTACTTCCGTTGGAGTTTCTAATTCATGCATAATCAGTATTTTCTTTCTTCTAACATGCAGCATGTAATAAGTAAATACATTACACACACAATTAATTATAATGCCAGTGATATATGGTGTTCTTTGGGCAAAATACTCCAAACAATAAAGATTCATCTTAGACTGGAGAAATGGTTATCCTTTGTTTTTCGTTATCATTTGCCAGTGAAACAAACGCCTCAGAGACATTCAAGCCCTGTATACAACTATGTTGTGTTGGATTGTTTAACTCATAGGATATGCTGCTGTACTTTTTTTTGAAAATTTCAACACTTGCAGTGTATGCCTAAAACAAGGAATAAAGAAACAACGGCCATGTTTTTTAAATATTCAATTAGAACTGTCCAATCGATACAAAATTTGAAATCGACCAGTGAAAATGACACGTTTCTACGACTCGGGTTTTCGAGACCTCATTGTCGAAAGGATTGGAGACAAACATATAAACCTAGCATTTAAATATATAGATAGAAAATATACATATTATTTTACCGTTACAAAAGAGAATACCATATTTTGTAATACTCTGAGTATATAATACGTGTTATTTTACCGATACCAGACTTGTATATTTGTTCGATATGTCAATATAGACACTATTATCGTTCGCGGATGGAGGTGAATCCTCTTACAGTCCATCCGCTTTAAGCATTAACTTCTAACGTGAAAGACGCTCTGATGACAATTTGTTCTGTTGATGACATGGACGAGGAACAGGCAGATTACCAATTAGATTTCTGTGGACTCCCCTGCAAGAATGTAGTTGAAATCCACTGCAACTTCCAGTTTTAATGTTGATCTACTTATAGGCCTATAGAGCTAAAATAATAAGACATAGCGAGAAACGCTTTTCTTAGGCTGGAAGTGGCAAAAATAACTACTTCCGGTTTAAACGTTGATCGTTATAGGGTCAAAATGGTAATAGATAGCGAGAAGCGGTTTTCTGCTACCAATTAAGTGTCCCAAGAATATATCCCATGTCTAGTTTAGTCTCTATACTAAAACTAGAAGTAGCAAACATATATAACCACTTCCGGTTTCAGTGTGAACGGAGTAGATATCAAGGCATACAAACCAAACTCCTCCACGTGGTGTACTTATAAATTTGGTACTTGTTAGGTTATTTAAGAAAGTTTTACATATACTATCTGGCTAATTTTGTAAATGTTTGATGTTCAAAGCATCACAGATATGACTCTGAAGGTGTCATCAATGTTGTTTTCAACTCAATAGTATTTTCTATTCAAGAATTTGAACAATGGTCTATAACCTGTTGTGAAATATCAATTCCCTTTCGAGTCATTAAAATGGGACGATTACTACTCCCTTTTTCTCGTTGAATAAATGTTCGTTTCGTATTATGTTGGCAGATAATCTTCCGGCCGGTTCTTCCCTATGATCATGAGGTGAGCCGAACTTTCCAACGAATTACGTATGCAACCAAACAACGCGGCTGGAACGAAGGAAATTGTTGTGGAGACGCGAGGGAGGGGAAAAGGGGAATTTGACTCAGGTTTTTGAATACGACTGCTTGCACGTGCCTTGGAAGAACGATAACAACCTCGTGTATCTACACAACATTATTTATTTACATTACTTTTTTATTTTTAAATCTTTGCTGTGGTGAATTTGTATTACAAAGATACAAGATTTACACGCCTGAATTTGTTCGCAACTGCCATTGCTAAACGACGGTCCTTTTATTGAAATATAGTTTGCATTACATCCTATTATTTCTAACATATTATTTAAGATGTGAAAGCTATGCGCATACCCAGATTTTTTTCTTGGGGGGGGGGGTCCAATACAACAAAACTTTACATAAATGTGGTATTGAACGGGTACTATTCTGCACCCGAAAAGACGATAAGTAATTGTAAAATATTTCCACCTATATTTTCAGAAAAAAATGATAGAACTTTTTTTTTTTTTAAGAGAAAGAGTACAGATGAAATGTAAAATCAATTTTTCTGCTACATCAATTATTTCCCTGTTAAATACGTATAATTTTATTGAGAAATTGTACACATGTATGTTGAGTTTTCGTGCCTTTGAAATGTGTGGTACAGGTTTCATACCCGGTACGAACACAAAATGTTTAATGTAGATATAGCATCGTGAGGTAATTGAGAATCTATTTGAATGAAGAGGTAACGAACTCTGGTCTATTAATCCAGAGTAATGACGTTATGTGATGCGCTGGTCATGCACCATCTAGCGGATCATGTTCTTTTATGAGCTATATCCTATAATGTTTAAATTCAGTTTGGGTCAAATTAAGTTAATTGTTTAGGCTACCCTAGTTATGAGGTGTCTGCAGGGAAAGGCATAATGTACTATTCCAAAATTTCTCAGATGTGTCCGAGGAAATACTCAGTAAAGATAACAAGTCTTTCTTTCCATACCAGACTCACATATTCCAGAGCAGGCCTCTAACACACATGCTTTCTATTCATGTGGTGCTGTCCTTGATATAGAAAAGTGGCTTTCAACACAAGTAAACTATACCGGACTTTGTTACTTGTTCGTAGAATTTTGGCGCTCCTTTCAGCTATGAGGCTATATGAGATCCCTCCATCGGAAATCGAAAGACACAAATTTCAATACTTTTCCACCGGAAATCGAAACCAAGGCTCCGCGCACCAAAGGTGAGCGCGCTAGCCACAAGGCCAGCGAGAAGGGCATGACATAATTCTTAGTAGTTGGTGTAAAGTAGATTAAAATAGATTTATTAATGATTCTGCAAAACATATTGTACAAAATGGTATAGGACTTGTGAGTACTTAAAACAGATAGCCCTAAAATACTTAATACAAATATAGTGCTCTTGTTTTAACAACTTGCAAAAAAGATATAAGCTAAACCATTTCTACAATCTATATAATAATTATATATATGGACTTAATTACTACTTCAATTACTGGATATATATGTATGTTTGTATTTGTATTTACCATCTGATATATACAATAAAAATTTAATTACAATTTTCGAAATTGAACAATGAACTGCTTAAGTATTAATCTATGTACAAAATATGTTATTTAATAGCAGTTTGGGCACTAAGTTGACAAAGCAACTCTTTCTATGAGTATTTTTATATACTCAGGTAGCTTATTATACAGTTTACAGCCATAGAGATATCTGATTTTCCGTATGCAGATCTTCTATAATACACAGTAGATAAGTTTTCTTTTCCACGCGTAGGATAGTTGTATCATCATCTATTTTAATACCATCCACATGATCCCAAGTAATTTTGAAAAGTTCAAATATGTATAAAGAAGGAACTGTCATCGTAGTTCAATGATTCAAATAGTTTCTTACAACTGGTGCGTTTTGGTGGTGAATTTGTAATGATTTTTACGACACGTTTCTGTTTTTGGATCAAAAAATCCAATATATTTCAATCAAAAATGTTCTTCTGCGCCTTATATCTGGATATATATATATACCCTAAAAATACGAAAACTCGATTTAGGGAGCGTTCAAAAATATTGTGGCCCCTGATCCAGAAACTAATTGGTGGCCAAGATCGCACGCAATATTTTGATGCATTATTATTATTATTATTATTATTATTATTATTATTATTATTATTATTATTATTATTATTATTATTTATTATTATTTTGCATCATTCCCAAATTCTTGGCTAAGATCGCAATCTTTTAGTCTATTTTTGGATCATTCCTAAAATTCTTGTTTGAATATATGTTGAAGTTATGACGAATTATGCCCCAGAAGGCAGTTCCATATTTAATATGAGAATAGAATATGGTATAGTATACAGGGGCATAATTAATTGTAGATTCAATATTGGGACTAGAATTCGTATTATATACGTAACCTGGGGTAATTTTTGCTTAGTTTGTCTACGTGTTCTTGCTGTGAAAATTTAACATCTAGATGCATACACTACACCAAGAAAATACACGTAGACAGAGTTGAGAAAACTCACATAACCCTATTAGCATCTTAACAGTCTCTGAGTGTGTACAATGAGCGACAAATGTTCTTTCCGTTTGGTAAAATTTATTTTGGAAATAACAATAAGCCTTGAAGCAAGTCCTAGTAGCAGAGATAATTTTCAAACCGCTTGCTGTAACGTTGCATTGGAAGTCGGCAAGCTTGCATCCTGCTTGAATGGAAAGCGTGCAACCATGCCGCAAACTGGATTCCAGTAAAGTAGTTACATGGGGGCAACCTTGCGTTCAGTGTTCCATTCAAGCTTGTCGTTTTACGCTAAGAGCAAGTCAACAGCCAGTGAACGGCTAGTGATGTCATGACGCTCTGCGAAGGATCTAAAGTATCGCTTGCAAGTACAACAAAAGGCAAATTGTATGAAATCATGCGTGTCAAGTGTAAGCTTATAGCAATCCAAAAGCCAAGCTCGCGTCAACTTTCCGAAAGCTTTCTTGCTACTTGGGTACAACGATGGTATGGCTGGCACATTCAGAAAATTACATTCTTTTTAATCTACTGAAAATGTACTCAAATTGTCCTTCCATTCTGAAGTTATTTACGAAACTAATTTCAACAAACGGAAAGAACTTTTGTCGCTGGCTGTAGCATCTACCCCTGCACTACTTTGCCTTATTTTGACGAAAGAGGCCAAAAAGAAGCGTTTGGCTGATTTTGTCACAATGTGTAGAATTTTATATATTCAAAGATCTCTGTAAATTGATTTACACATTTCAATAGTAAGTTCCATAATACCAATAAACTTATGGGGCTTTATGCAGAGTCGTTCTGACGCGTCATTAGTGTCATACTAAAGAGATCGACTAACGTATGTTTCCTGCAGTACTCAAGTATTTAGTATGACACTAATCATACGACAAAACGACTCTGCATAAGGCCCATGATTTAAAAAAAATCGAATTATTTCGACAAGATATTGATTATTTATTTATTTATTTTAGATGTACCGAGAAGAGGTGGGAACAGGTCGGATCTACTTAGCGTTCTCAAGTGATTCCACGTGCAGTTCAGATCTTAGAAGTGCAACTGACGGCTACGAGACCTTAGTATTAACAACAGTTCGTGCCTCAGGTTGGCCAGCACAAGTAGAAGCAAGCTCCTGCAGGTGAGGGTTCTTAATTTATTTTCTTCTGTATACTTTACATTTATAACTTTCAGCATGCTAAACAGCAAGGACCGTATTCAGAGTCATTTCGATGTGATTAGCGTCGTACTAAGAGCCTGACTACTGCAGAAACATATGATAGTCGAACTCTTTAGTATGACGCTAATCACGCGTCAAAACGACTCTGAATATGACTGCAAGAGTTATTATTAGTAGCACGATAATCACCAGATTTTGATACGCTAGTACTTCATTTTCTTTAAAATAAATTTACTTGTGTAGTATTTTGATTTAAGAGTACCCGTATTTCACACTGACGTAATACATTGGATATTTAACAGTTAAGACTGTTACCAAATCAATAATATTATAAGTATTTTGTTTCTCTGGAGTTTGTAGAACTTAGACTAAGGAACAGCAATCAAAACTAATCAATTGTGACAAATATTCTCAAAATAAATATCCTTCTCTTTGTTATTATTATATTAATTTATTTATTTATATCCATTTTGTAGGTTCCCGAGTTGGGCTTATGGACATTGGCAGAATTTATTCGTGGACGGTAATACTCTTACATACAAAGACCATCGAACTTTTAAAACATATACTGTGCGCTGCATAGATCCCAGTCGTGAATCAAGTGAGAGGTTTCTTATCTACGGCAAAACCCAATGGTAAGTATTTTATATTTTAACTTATTAAAATTAATTACCTATCTTTTGTGTTTTACAAATTAACTTTAGAAACTCTATGAAGGCGTCAATGTCAAGTGTTATTTTCTACGGTTGTTTTATATTCTGACATTCTCTTGCATTTGAGTTTTGTTCAAAGTAGAAAAAGTGTATTTAAAAATGTATAAATTGTAAATGGTTGCTCCTTCAGTTGAAAGTCGTTAACTGTGTTACCAACTATACTAAGGTATAACGTTTATGGCGTGTGAAGGCGGCCCTCCGAGTTTCCATTATATAATGTTAGCAAATGAGAGGGCTCCGGCCAACGCCTCATCCAGAATTAAAACATTTTTTTCTTTCCTTATATCCAATCAGTAGCAGCTTTGACTTTACTTTTACACTAACGCCACCTATATTAGAATTCAGGAAAGTATTTGACGAATGTGCCTCGCTGTCTAAACAGTCCTTGTTCATCTGGTTTACCTGTGGTATCACTTTCATTTTCAAATTGTTATAACTAAGGTCCGGACGTTAAGAAAATAAATATCCGCATATGCAAACATATTTTGCCAAGGTTAGTGCATGTTCTTTTTGCGTATCTCTCATACACGGGTATTTGAAGTTACGAATCATTTTAATATTCTCGACGTTATGAATCACTAGTTTTGTGTGCATTAAGAAAATATTTTGCTTACCACTTGAGTAATGACAATACTGTTTTCTACCATCAAGATGTTAATTCCATTTATGTACATTTTCCGACAATTCTTCGAACAATTCAGTGTTTGGAAAGTCAAGCATCCGTCTTTGAGTCACTCAAACTCGTTAGAAAAACCAACTTTTTAAAATTCTGCCCCAATTGAAACTGAAAATACGGTTAAAGAAAAAATGGATAAGATGGTTATTTCAAATTCAGGATAAATTGTTTACCACAAATCAAACATCAATTCAATCAACCAGTGCATGTGTAGAATCAATAAATCTGTGGCAAATATGTGTCCGGAACTTTCTGAGTGTTGTGCAAATGGGCGGCTTGGGGAGAGACAATGGCATATCACATTTTCTAACTTTCGATTAACATTAGAAATAGGAATTAGATTTCTGTGTTTTCGGCATCTAATATCCTTGTTAGCTCATCAAGTATGATGGGTGACGTCTCACGGCAATGACACTACTCAAGTAGTTGGAAGAAAGAGAGGAATGGAGAATGAACAAAACGGTCTGGGTCTTTTATGTTAGGTACTTTCCCTGTATTTGCCTGGTGTGAATGAGGAAAACCCAGGAAAACCTCACTCAGATTGAGTGGCCTGGGAAAGTTTTTTTTTACATTTTTTGACGAATGTCCCCACTGGAATTGAACCCGGGACCGCTCGAGAGCGTTAGCCACTACGCTACATAGAACTTCTTTCTAACTTCCGAGTAAATTAAAAAAAAAAAAAACAAGTTCAACATTTCCATGCAATGCAATGTAATGACACCTACCAACCAAGCTTTCCCTGCTATCTACAGGTATATTTCCGAAACACTACCTACATACAGTTCAAATTTCCTACATATTCTTCTGAGGTCGGATCTCAACCCATTCCACCTATTAACTCAATTTTATCAGAGATAGTGGTACCGTGTTTTCCTCCAAGTCGCTCAAATGTTGCCCGATCATGTCAGTAGATGTTTAAAGGTCACTTTCGGTCTGTTAACACATTCTGACAGGCAACAAATGAAGTTTGAAAGGAGGACGCTTGGAAAAACTCTTAATTGTGAACTGTACAACCTCACTCTGCACACAGAAAACAATTGAGTCTGAAATGAATATGCTGTTTTTTAAGTGCATATAATACTATTTATAGTGTATATTTGCTTGCATGTTTTCAGGATTTTTAATGCATATCTACAGAGTGGTCCATAATTATGTATGTGATGTTTGACTGTCTGCAGTATTCGTGATTCTGGTATGGCAACACTGTGTAGTCTGAGAGTGAGGATAATGGTTACTAGCCTCAGAACTGTTAGTGTACCATACCAGCGCGAGAGTGGCCGAATGGAACATTCCCAAACTGCTAGATCGGTCAATGTAGGTCTGTGGAGTGGCCAACTCGATCTCCCAATTTGAACCTCCTGACTTTTTCTTATGGAGTGTTTTAAAGAACAAAATGTATCAACATTGCATACGCAATTTGGCCGAATTACGGGAAGCTATCACAAAAGAGTGCCACAGGATACCAGTACGGGTCTGTAAGTTGCTTGCGTCAACGTTGCTCTTCGTTTCCAGGCATGTATCGATTTGAATGGTGCATTGTTGAACCACGCTATGGAGAACAGAGATTAAAATTCGTGTAGGGGAAGGTATGGGAGTAATGTGTTTATGTTGAATTTTATGTTAAAGTTATGTTGCTAGTTTCTTTACCGCAGAGCCGCGGTGGCTCTGTGGTAAAGCGTTCACCTCTGGTGCTTGGGGTCTCGGGTTCGATCCCAGCCCCCGCCAAGTGAACTTTGTGGTGGACAAACACCGTGTGCGTGGGTTTTCTCAGGGTTCTCTCGTTTCCTCCCACTTTCTTCATTCCATTCATTACTCATCATCACCGTCTCCTTTAGCCTAACCGGCATAATTGTGGGACGTAAAACTCAAAGATTTCATTTCATTTTTTTCTTTACCGCAGTCTTTGAAACTTTATACACATAATTTGGGTCCCCTTGTATATATCCGAGCTATATACAGTAAACATGCATTATAATTAAAATATAACTGTATGTTGAGTACTTTAATCTGTCAAATTATCGATGCAACTGCCAATTTTACAACAGCCTTGCTAGTAATGGGCGGAGCACCTCACGGTTCTCTAGAAAAATCCCTTTCAAAGAAGTAAAAGAATTTTACAAAGTTTAAATTATATCGGTTGCAGTAAAGCGCAATGCATCAGCAATGCTGATGCCATAATTAGTAAGGCAATACTGAAAATATAATTATAGGGAATAACGGAACAGAATTTAACTTTGAAGTTCTAGTAGCATCTGTTTCTATATCCTCCAGGCGTTATTACATAGAATTGTGTATCCCAATCCAGAAAAGGAAAACACAGTTTTAGGTATAAATCGTCTTCAATACGTGGAATATTTTTTTGTGTGTAGAGAATTTTCGTGACTCAAATTTAAATTATTTGCGTAAAGACACAAACCTTGGAGAGGCAATTATAAAATCTAACTCAATTTTTGTAGTTGCATGTGTAATTAATAGTTTCGGGGTACGGAAGGCTTTCTTGGAAGAAGAAAATCAGCGCAAAATATCTGGTATTACGAGGTGTGATCTAAAAATACGGTGAATAATTTTATTAGAAACAAAGCAATAAGTCCATATGGAATTTGTTTTATCTCCTTCAAAGTATTGTCCTTCGCTAGAAATTCACTTATCCCAACCAAGGGCGCCGATCCTGGGGGGCTGAGGGGGCACGGGCCCCCCAAATCTCATATGGGCCCCCGCATTGTATTTATGAATACACAATATTTGGTATAATTTGAATGCAATTTGTCTTAAAATCCTCATATATATGCCTTCTCCATCTGAATAACCCCCCCCCCTCCAAATTTACAAAGAAATCGGCGCCCTTGATCACAACGTTAAATTCATGACTGGAAACACTTCTGGAAGGCTTCCTTTTGAAGGACTTTCGGCTGCTCCTCTCAATGTCAGAAATGGTGTCAAAACGTTTTTATTCCCTTTAACCCGTAAGTACTATGGACCGTCTCTCAGACCGCTGCTACTTTTCGTACCATTATATTTTCCACAGTCTCACTACTACAAGTGGATCATATCGTCTACCTTTCTGTCTAGAAAATGGTTGCGTATTGTGAAGTTCCTGTTATAATTGATCCCCTATACGCGGCGCTAGAGGGGTCGAGCGGTCTCACAGACGTACTATAGTAGTTACGTGAGTATTTTGCTGTTCAGTTGTCTTTCGTTATCTACTGATTATTAGCAGTTTTGTGTCTCACCTTGTGGCACGTATTGCACCACACATCAAATAATGACCCAGAGACTGGAAAACCTGAAATAATCATATTGTATAACGAGTAAAGGCGGAGTGGATACTCTAAACAAAAAATGTACAGATTTCACATCAAGTCGTCGAACAAGACGATAACCATTGACAATTTTCTTTATGCTGGTGGATGTTGCGTGTGGTGTCAATGCGTATGTCTTGCATCAAGTCTACGCTAAGTCCGCAGTGTTGACAAGACTTGATTTCATGAAACCGTTGGGAAAAGAAATTCTTAGGTCTCACATAGAACTTAGATTGTTCATCAGACATCTGCCACGAGAGCATAGTTTTTGAATCAAGAGCATACTACAGCTTGAAAGTAAGTTTCCCACCATCGCACACAAATGTTGAAGAGGAAAACACAGTCTTCTCTTCACGAATATCTAAGCGGAAAGCAAATATATTCGTGTCAGCGGTGTGGGGTACCGATTTCCTTGCAGTGCAGAAAAAAATATATAAGTGCCTACCTGAAGAAAGTACACGCTGTCAGAAAAGTTAGTGCGGTACTTTCTCTACCGGCAAAACGTATTTACTTTACTTTCGCCATCATATAAGAACTAAAATAAGTTTTATTCATTATCTTTTCACTACAAAAAAAAAAAATGTAACAGTGCGACTATAACAGTACCTTCTTGTAAGTTTAAAAAACCTAAAATTCTATTTTTTTCTCCGATTTTCCTATATATTTTATTCTCAGTGCATCTGCAAGAACACTGTATTTTAAATCAGTGTTATTTTGACAACATAGAAACGGAGAAAAAATTCAATATATCAACAATTACAATTTTAGAATAACAACGAAAGCATTGTTGCAAATTTTTACTATGTTCTCTTTCACATTGTTTTAAAAATACAAAGCATTTTTTACATCGTGAAATTACTATGTTTTATTTTTCTATAAGCAACTAAGATATGTAGGATAGCATTTTAAAAAATATGCAATAAAACTACTATTCAGAAAATGCGAAACAACAATGCGGTCTGACAGACCGTTCCATAGTAGTTACGTGATTATTTTCGTCCATAGTACTTAAGGGTTAAGCACGGTTTTAATTTCTGGGAAGATCCAGAAGTCGCATGGTGCTGTATCTAGAGAGCACAGCGAGTATGGACAGAAAGGAATATTTTTTTCAGCGAAAAAGTCGCGGATCAAAGCAAGGTATGGCATGGCGCGTTTTCATAGTGAAAAAGGAAGCCTTTTGTCCCTTTAATCGGCCGTTAAAATGTTTTCCATGGCCACATACGGTGTTTACTTCTTCGAAAATCTCTCGATTAGTAATACGTCTGTTTGAATAAAACATTTATGCCATTTTTTGCACGTTTTCATCTGTTTTTGACGTCAAAAAACGTCTCGATCGTTGCTCGTTTTCAACCCACTCCTTGCCGCTTTCGATTTGCTCACACCACTTGTAAACACTCTTCAATGCCATCGCTTTATCGCCATACACTGATTTTGACATTTCGTGAGCTTCCTTGGCATTTGTTTGCAGCTGGGAACAAAACTTAATGTTGGCGCGCGCCAGATACTCTTAACACGTCCTCACTCATCTTCCTCTGGAAGCCAACTAACATGTCACAACTCGTTCGAACTCGACACTGACTGTACCAAAAGTTTAGGCTACCGGGTTTACAAGTTGAAATGGCTCCAACGTCGATAGATGGCACTGAACAATTACATTATCCGTACTTTTTGATCACATCTTCTATGTTTTTGTTATGCGTTTGCTGATGTTCTATCTGTGACAACTGATAAATGAGGAAGCACATAAATGAAATGAAATTAAATTTTAGCTTAACATCCCACAAATATGCCTAAAGGATACGCATAATTAATGAAGATGAATGATTGTGAAATGATTTTTCTTGTGCTTTACCACCGGGAATCCAACCCGGAATCATGTGCACCCATGGCTCACACACTAGTCACTCAACCAGCGGGGGCGGGGGTGGAGGGGCTGAGAAGTACACAGCGGAACCGGAAACTGTAGGATATTCTATTCAAATTCAGTAAGCAAATAGCGGGAAAAATAATCAAAAGAGTATATACAGATGATCTATTGAAGTTTAAACTGAAACACATTGAGGGGCGTCCGGAATGTGACTATTTCAAATCACCAGGCAGCTCAATGGCCGTAACTCTGTAACGATGCATTTCCCGACATATGGTCATATGAACTTTTTTACTTGTCTTCCCATGAGAAATCCGTCACTGAAATTTTGCTGCACCTTTTTCTTACACCCTATATATATATATATATATATATATATATATATATATATATATATAATTCGCTGAATAAAACGGCATACCTAAGGATCAATTCTCATGCGCAGTTTTTGAGAAAATCGAGAGAAACAAAGTTTTTCGAATTTAAAACGTATGTCATTTATTGCCACTAATAATTGATAGTTTTCATTCTAACGAAAGATACTGTATATTTATTTACCTAAAGTATAGGCCTATGTAACAAAAAAGTACGGGCTACCGCAGTAATCTTTCCTCTCCAATTTCTTAAAGGAAATCACGTTATGCTGCAGTTCTAACTGAAATATTTATTAGTGAAATATGAACAAAATTATTACACATTTTCGGGAAACTTCGTCCGGAAAAAACTCACTGCGAAAAGTGAATACCCCTTGCGGATATTTTGATAAGAAATAATTTTCGCAAACATTATAGGCTATTAATGAAATATTTATTTATGAAATAGGAAGAAAATCGTCTGAGTCGTTTTTGAAAGAGCGCTCGAAAAGGAACTAGCTCCCAAGAGCTCCCAAGTACTTGTTGAATGTTTCCTGAGAAATGACTAGGAATGCGCACGAGACAAGATTTGTGGCTGTTTCGTCTCGAAAATGTGCTGTAAAAGTGATGTATCGACTCGAAAAATGTATATTTCTCCATTGGAAGAGTCGTGTCTCGACTCGAATTTTGTCAGGAAAATCCTGTCTCGACTCGTCTCGTGCGCATCCCTAGAAATGACTTCTCGTGCATTGTGAGGTTAATAATGAAACATTTAAGAAATGTGAAGAGACTTGACAGGCTTTTTGAGAAAATCCCCGGAAAAGATGCCGAGGAGTAAACTATCCCTTGTGGATTTTTTTCGTGACAAATGCGCTATGCCATATCCTGAGGTTACTAACGAAATATTAATTTATGGAACACGAACAAAATTGCTCCAGTCTTCGTCTTTGAGAAAATCGTCGAGAAGAAACTCACGCCAGGAGCAAAGTATCCCTTGTGGACTTTTTCGAATAAATTATTTATTATGTTCTTAGGTTAGTAAACGAAATATTTATTTTTAAAGTATAAGCAAAATTGCTGAAGTCGATTTTGAGAAATTCGTTAAGGAAATGAAATGAAATCTTTGAGTTTCACGTCCCACGTTTATGCCGGCTATTCTAAGGGACACGGTGATGATGAGAAATGAATATAATATGAAATGAATAAAGTGGGGGGAAACGGAAGAACCCCGAGAAAATCCATACACACGGTGTTTGTCCACCACAAAGTTTACTTGGCGCAAGCTGGGGGTCGAATCAAGAACCCCATGCATCAGAGGTTGAACGCTCTAGGTATTGAGAATAGTAGTGCTAGGCTATATTACTTGACCTGCAATATAACATATCGTGTGGAGGAGGAGGACAGCCCGAGGACGGACGAAGCCACCAGGGGATGACCGACCCCTTCCCTACTCAAGGATTGTTACTGGCTTCAACATTAATAAATTTTTACCAGCAAGAGTCCCGTGCTTGCCGAACTAATTGCAGATTTTCTAGGCTTCCTTCAAACTAGCTTTCCTTCAATGTTACCACATGAATGCTGGAATGGTGTCTATAAGTATAAACCGTAGTTGAGTTCGTGTCGAAATTACCTTCATATTTCTCATTGTTAATATTTTCAGTGGCCTTGTAGTTGTGTATCCGTAACTTCTTTTAAACAAAATTAAAGAAAATATAGACGAAAGCTAAGAATTTAAGTGTACAACATTGATTGCAAAAATGCAAAAATGCTTAAAAATTCACATTTTTGTGAAGATCGTCTTGTAATTATAGGTCTTCTTTACGGAAGAGTGGAAGCCTTTTACTTAGTTAAGCGAAGAAAATATGTCGGTTGTTGTCTTCCAAATCAATTGTTCACTTCCGCTGAGTTTCTTCTGAAAAACAACAGCTACTCCATTCGATATAATTGCTTGTCATTCGTCAAGAACATCGCGTGTTCAAACAAGCCACTAAAAATCTCAACATATAATTTTTTCATCCAAATTCCTTGCAGTTAGCTTCCGTTTGAATGAAAAAAACACATCTCAAGGGCTTGAAATCAGGTATAACACAATTCTTAATATACACACAATTAAAAGCATCTAATTGCATTGACTACGTGTGATTATTATTTTTTTGTGATTATTTATATTTACAAGTATTTACAACCGTGTTTTAAAGAGCGAAAATAGCCAAGGTTTCTGACCGCTGCAACACCAACGCCTTTGTTTGTGTGTTAATTTAGAAATACTAAACTGTGATACGATAGAGTTAATTTAAAAATTCGCGAGATTGACTATTGAAAGAGCAATTATCATCAGCGAAAATCTTACATTTAAACGTCCAGAATAGGAGTCGAACATGGTATAACGTTTTTTTCTATTTTACTCAATGCAACTAGATTCGCTTTTTAGTAGTGAGAACATATGTAAGGACTAGATAGTTAATTGAAGATGTGTGTTAATTAAAGATAAAAGTAATAGTGATATGACAGTTACAAAGATATGGATCGGTGAACCAATGAAAACGAAGGTTACACTAGAGTCTAGAAAATGACTTGTTTACTTACTGCAATACTCTAGGGCCTGGAGTGATAGATAGGCTGTTGAACACAAGAAGGATCAGTTCCTGGTTTCAATTCTGCCTATCGTTTCTCCAACTTGCGTAACGTCGCGTAGCGTAAAAGTTCAATTCCTAGTAAGGACACTCGATCGGATAGGTGAAAAAGCCTTTTGAGGTCAGCAATTCTGACTGAATTCCCCCCCACACTTTTTCTTTAGTTATACAAGGCAAATACCAGGATGGTACCTAAAATAAAGGTCCCAGGCTACTTCCTTCCCTCCCCGTTCTTTCCCCACCCCCTCGGTAGTTTGGTTGCTGAGGGACTTTATTCCTCATACGTAACGGGTTAAAATGGTCGCAGAAGCCAAAAGGCAACATATATAGTTCCTAATGAACAGGTTAAGCATGCCATATTTCCGCCAGAATTTGTTCTTCATTTGTTTTCCCTTCATTCCAATGTCATGAACTGCATATGGAACTTACAATGTTTATGTCTAGCGTTGACGTATAAATATCGTAATGAAAGAGAGAACTGCAATTTTTGTTTGTTTCTGAAAGAAAATGAAATTAAATCTTTCAGTTTTACGTCCCACGTATATGCCGGCTAGGCTAAAGGAGACAGTGATGATGATAAATGAATGTAATTGTGGGATGAATAAAATGGGAGGAAACAAGAGAACACAGAGAAAACCACACACATGGCGTTCTTCCACCACAAAGTCCACTCGGCGCGAGTTGGGATCAAACCAGGGACCCCACGCAACAGAGTATGAACGCTTTATCACTGAGCCACCACGGGAACTGAAAGAGGGGACTCTAAAGAACAAAGGGATAAGTAAATGATTAAAAAAGAGTGGAAAAGCTTTTTCAGGCCGGTCATCCTGAATGAGGTTTTCCTGGGTATTTCTCATTCCCACCAGGAAAATGCCGGAGTGGTACCTAAGTTATAGGTCCCAGGCCGCTTCCTTCCTTCCCCAATCCTTTCTTCCTTCCCTTTCCTCGGATAGTGTAATCTCCGAGGGATGTCATTCCTCATACGTAATTGCTAACATGGGCATAGACACCGAAAGTTCAGAAATCTAATTCCTAATCCTAATCCTAAATAAAGGAGGGAAATTAAAGTGAAACACGCACCGACCTGTGCTTTCTTTTCCAAGCAGACGTATTGTTTAGAACCAAAAATGTGAATTTTAGATCATTGCACTTAGATTGAAAGCAGAAGTGGCAAAGTCACTTGACTCATACATTCCTAGTTTTCAACTAGCCACACTGTTTATCAGAGTATATCTACGGCCTTTACACTCGGAGCAACGACTCAGAGAAACAGGAAGAGTGTAGGAGTGAAGAGAGGCATGAGGTGGGAGAAATGTTGCCAGTGTACGTGTAATTATAGATTTACACCTACAATCTTGTTCAGAAAATTCTGTCCGCCCATTAATAAACCTCTGTGTTCTTATCTACGGTTGGAATTAAGTCAAACAAATGTGGATTTTCTTAGTTTAATTGAGGTCTTCATTGAAATCAAAGCATTATACAGGGAGGAATTAGAAACTAAGGTTACAAGGCCAATATTTCTGTAGTTTTGTCTGTTATAGAGGAATGAGGAATGTGCGGTAATTTTACTACATGGAGCTGGCAACTGTACAGTGTTTCAGTCACCCGTCACGTACGGCGCTAGTTGTAGGTAAACACAAATGGCAACTCGTTTCGAAAACTTGTATCGCAAAGAAGTCCGCTCAGTTATTCGATTTCTGTAAGCGAAATTCACCGTTGGTGGAAGTTTACGGCTAGGACATCTCGCCGAGGGCATAATCTTCCTTCACGACTACGCGCGCCCGCATTCAACCCAGAAGACCAGCACGCTATTGAAGCAGTTTCGCTGGAACATCACCGACCATCCTTCCTACAAGTCGGACCTCGCTCCAAACGATCACCTGTTCCCGCACTAGAGGAAGCACCTAGGAGACCGTTGCTTCGCTTCATACGAGGTGAAATACTTCGTGACAACGTGACTGAACACGCAAGGACAGGATTTTTATCAGGAGGCAGTCTTCAAACTTATCCCACAATGCGACAAGTGTCTCAACCGGTATGAAGATAGTCGAAATCTAATGTATGGACTATCTGTTGGCTGTATTGGTTGTACGAAACAATATAATTTTACACGTTCCACTGCTGGCTTTGTAATTTTACTTTCTGATCACTCCTCGGAATTTGCTACGTACAGTTGCCAGAGCATGGCCTTCTCAAATAAGATGGGTGGCCAAGAATCTGTGAACAAGATCGTACCTGCAAATTTTGTTTTTGCTTGTCACCACTGCCTTTGCTAACGTTGGGTTGCGCGGTTTGCTCCTTGTATCTGTTCATCTGGTTTACCGGGAATAGAAGAAGCAAACCTTCACGCACGTCACAAAGAATCTAGTACAATATGGCTGACATCTTAAAATTCCTTATCATCACTCCAAAATGAAAATGAAAAATGAAATGAAACCTTTCAGTTTAACGTCCTACGGTTACGCCCTTTACACGAAGAGAGGCGAGGGTTAAGGCAGTGAATGTTGATGGAAAAATTGATGGAGTGAGAATGCGGAGAAACCGGGAAAACCCACAACAAACACGGTCTTGTCCACTACGAACTTACTTGGGCAGAGGTCGTCCCAGAGATACCGCGAACCAGAGGTAAGTGCTGTATGGCTGAGCCACTATAGCTCCTTCTATTACAAGAAGAAAGACAGACATAACACTTTTAAAAATTCTACAAAAAAGTATGTTTTAAAATTTATTTTAATTTTACTAAGGTGAAGATTTTAACACAGTTCCTATTGCGTAATTATAAAGCTTGGGATTTAATGTACTAAATGAAAAGTTTGATTGGATATATTTCTTTAGTACCAGTTGCACCTTAATCGGCGGCCTGGTTTCTGTATAGCATTAATTTTTCGATTTTGTAGAAAAAATTCGCATGATAATTTCCTCCCAAGCACATAATTTTGCTCAGCCGATGGGATCTTTCGATTGATATATGATTCATCTTCGGATATTTTTTAAATATATACAGGGAGAATGGTGGCTCAGTGGTAGAGCGCTTACGTGCGGTGCATGGGGTCCCTGGTTCGATCTCCCTTACCGTTTTCTCGCGGTAGCCCCCTTTCCTCCCTCATTCTCATTCCACCAAATATTCCGTTATCACTGGCCTTAATCATCCGTCTTTTTTGGCCTAAAGGGCAAAATCGTGGGACGTTAAACTGAAAGATTTCATTTCATTTTTTTCTAAATTATCTATCTATTAAAATATTAGGTTTATATGTTTGTCTCCAAAGAAAAGTTTATATGTTTGTCTCCAATCCTTTCGACAATGAGATCTCGAAAACCACAAGTGACGGTTTTCACTGGTCAATTCCAAATTTTGTGTAGATCGTCCAGTTTTAATTCAAGTTTTCAAAAACCGTGTCGTTATTCAACATTTTAGGGGTCGTTTTAAGCCCATAAGATTAACATTGTTGCAGGCCGAAACTACGGTGTTAGGCAACCAGTAGAACAGTTACGTATGGCTTGTTGACGAACATTGCAGGCGCATTGCTAAAATCTGAATGGCAAAATCTATTGCATGCTGGCAACTTCAAAGGCCTCAAGAGACGCTGTGAGGCGTACTCGGACGGATATGGATTTATTTTTTAAAAAATATTTCCACTTGATATCGTGTTACTTCTACAAATTTGCTACAAACTCACTGCAAAATCTATACATAGCATTTTACTTCCTTTTTGAGTCTCCTATTCTTTGCTTGTGTGAGTAAGGAGACATATACAGTGGGAAGGAGATTCATGGTCATAACAGAACGATGCACTGAGTAGACAGCGCAGGTTCTACTAGTAAACTAATAATATTGTAGAATTAAGAGGTTCTTATAAATTTCATTTATCAACGTTAATTATGCTTATTAACATGCATCTCTCTTTTCAGTGGAGATGAAATGTACACTTGTATCTGGATGAAGAAGCGAAGTTTAAATGTACTGGAGTTCCAAATGGGTAAGTATTAATTTGTTTGCACTTTCAATTTTTTACATTTTCTTGTTAATTTACAAGGAATCCCACAGACGAGTTTTAGGACACGAGATACATCCGTGATTTTCCTTTTGTTTACGTTTCGGGGGAGCAGGGGACATAACTTTTCATTGAATTACAGAATAGAACTTGAATAATGCCACACTGACGTTTTAAAAGAATGACAAACAATTCTGAAATCGAATAAAATTTACTCAAAATCAACTCTGGTCCTTTTTTTTTTCGGAGAATGGTAAATTTGAGGAGGTCTACCACTGAGCCACCGCGGCACCACGAGAAAGTAGATGCTTTTGTACAAAATAACTCTCCTGGTACCTTCTAACAACTGTGTTTATTACGTTCAAAAGATAAAAGAATTAGGTTTTGGAAATTTTCTTAAAGTATCATTTAACACAACTTTCGTGTTAAACTCAAGGTGATATCCTCCAACGTTTCCTTCCGTATTACCAGGCGAGGAAGCATTACTACAAAGGATTTCCCTTTATTCCTGAATCTATGGTGAAAATTGTCTTAGCTGGTCATTGTTATTTTCACAAAACATGTCTAATTTATTCAAGTAATTTTACTTTTCTTTAAGAACGTCTGTTTATCAAACTACATATTTTTTTTAAAAATTTATTTTATTTATTTACGAACAATATTCCAGATACTGTTGAACGTCAATTTACACTGGAGTATCTAACAAATCTAAGAAATGATCACATAAGATGATATTAAGTAATAATAATAATAATAATAATAATAATAATAATAATAATAATAATAATAATAATAATAATAATAATAATAATAATAATAATAATAATAATAATAATAATATAAGTAATAACAAGGAAGGTTGACAATAGCTGACTAGGACATATCCTTTATAATGACGTCGTAGTGTAGAATTGTATACAGCTTCAGAATTAAAGAAATGTTCGCGTGTATGTGACATTTCGTTGTTTGACTTAGGAGGCCTGTAGAACAGACAGCGTTAAACTATTGACAGACTAGGATGTACTATATGAAAAAGATGAGTGTTACGTGTTTGATTGAAATTTGGAAATACAATTCTGAGAGGTGTTTCGGACCTGAGTTGGCCAGATGCGAGTTTGTTACAGATATTTGAGATCGCTGATTTTATGACGAGTGTCAGGCAGTTGAATATTGTTCGGAACAATTCTGTTTTGTCATCGCACCTGTTCGAGGTGCTCCCTGTTCTGAAACGTACTATTTCCAGGAAGAATTTTAGAACTGAGATTATCCCTCATAGGTTTGTAGAGGGTGCCATTGTCCCGATAGGCCCATTTTAGGAGAAATTGTTGCCTTGTTGAATGTTGCTTAGAAAGATTGTTTCCATATTTCTATTAATCTACATTAATCCTAGAAGACGCATCGGTTGCTTAGTGACATGTATATATGTTCTGTAAAGGTTAGTTTCGTATCAAAAGTAACTCCGAGATGCTTGTGACTATTGACTCTCGTGATGGGCGAACCATTTGTGTTGTATGAGATGTGTACAATACCTATCATTGAAGTAGTTGGGAGTCTCCTGAACTGTTCACTTCCCTGAAGATTTTAGAGTCGCCTGCAAGTGTCTGTCATTCCATGTGTCTGTTCGCCCGGGAGAGAGTTTCAAGAACTATCTGATGGATCATCACGAAATTTAGTCCGGATGTAAACGGACAAAAGTTCTACTGAGAAAAATCCGTTCTCCGGACAGCGGCATATTGTACAAACATACGGAATCCTCTTGCTTACTGCAGAAATCAGTATGGAGCATACGTTGTCCGTATGCTACATAGGCACTGCCCTTAGGTATTACATCACGCCGTTGCAGGATGTCTGACATCTAACAGTTTTCCGTATATTACATGCATATACTTATGTTACATTCCGCAGCTATATGTTACATACGTCCATTTGTATGTGAGATCCTGACCGCTTATATCGGGGGTTCTCAACCTGTGGTACGCGTACCACTGGTGGTAGGCGAGCCGCTGATAGTTGTATTTACGATTTATGGTACTACTGAATAATAATATTCTTTGTTGATACGCCAGTGGAAAGATTGAGAAACCCTGGCCTATATTGTTTCATATGGTAAGCACATATAGATGGAACACTTATACGGAAATTATTATAAAACATGCGCTTTCATTTATACGTCTGCTACGTTAAGTGCAAAAACTACAGGAATTACGCATGTAACCTACCTTTTTAAGTACGCCACCTACAATTTTTTTTCTCACTGTAAGAATTTAGCTCGTTGACGGAGAAGATTCATCCACTGGAAGTGATATAAATAACCTCGAACAGGCAGTTTCTACCGCTGTTGATCACTGTAGGGCAAAAACGGTGATAGATAACGAGAAGCAACTTTCTGCAATCGATTGATCGTCCCAAGCATACATTTTATCTTCATCATTAACTTTCTACTACAACAGAAAGTAACATAAATCCACCACAACATTCGATTTTCATATTGGTCTACATAGACCAAAAACGATGATTAAGAAGGACGAATGATTAAGACAAGTGAATGATGATGGAATAATTGGTGGAATGAGTATGCGGGAGGAAACGGGAGTAACCCGAAAAGGCCCACAGACACAATGTTGCCAACAAATTCCGAGCCTCACTGGAATACTATTTCTCGTGAGATCAGCGAAATCATGAACTCATGATTTTGGTCATAAGCGAGATTGAGAAACCGTTCCTACATTGCGGCATTCATTCAGCATCGTGAGGGTAATTGGGGATCTATTTGAAAGAAAGTTGGTGAACTCTGGTTTAGAAAGTCCGCATTAACGGTGAGGGGAGCCGATAATTTGACTACACATCCCCACAAAAGCCGTCTGGTAGGCCCAGGTTCCTAAGGGATGTTATGCCAGGATTTTAGTTTTTCGGTACCTATAATTTGTCGCTCCTTCTGCGTACCTTCTTGCTTCCAAGTTCTGTAGTTCACCCAGTTTTCTTTACTCCAGTCACTTTAATTTGTCTATCTAATATTTCTTTTAAATACAATATTATTTGTAGTTATTCTCAATGTTTTTTAACTTTCTCTACAGATTACAATTGCGGGGCTATCACAGGGCAAAAAATTACCACTAAAACTTCAAGTTTAAAAATAGGTTTTCGTGTCGCATCTAGTTCTTTCTACAAACACAGTATAATCGAACACCCAGAAAACCCTCTTTTTTACATTTAAGGATTATCAGACGTTTTAATACATCAAATTATATATATATATATATATATATATATATATATATATATATATATATATATATATATATATATATATATAGATTACAGACATTGTTCACTCCTATTGTCATCACTTGGAAATAAATAAAGGAGGCAGTAGAGAGATTTCCAGAGGCCGATATGTGCCTCACCTAATGAGAATTCAATTTGCGTCTCTTCTTAATTTGAATACAACACCTTCTTCCCGACGTAGTAGCAGCAGCAATCTGAATTATGAAGTAAAAGAAACGTCCCCTTCGTGTATCTTGAAACTCACGTCCTAGTAGTAGACCCTATGTACTTGCATGCTTGTAGCTTGTATGTACTGTAGTAACAAATATGATATTCAAAGTTGTAAAAACAGTCACTAAAAGATGATATTGATATGTTGTTATGCGCCATTGTCATACTGCTGTGAACATATGAATTATTCATAACTGCGACATATGATGGTGCTTGTTTAGGAAAATCTTAAGTTGACGTCACTTAATACGAACTTTAGTTGAATTGAATTGATTTTAACGTTCCTTTCAGCAGCAAGGCTATATAAGACGTGAACCTACTGATTAACATGGAATCCAAACCACATGAGCTCCAGCCGGGAATCGAAGCCGGATCTCACACACCAAAAGCACGTACGCTAACCGCTTAACCACGAAGGAGCTTGTACAAATTTTAGTTTGTTTCTGACATCATAGAAATGTTTCTTCCGTATTACAACTAGGGATGGGCAAAACCGGTTTTTATAAAAACCGAAAACCGGTTTCTATAAAATCCGAAACCCGAAAAACCGACACTTCGACTGGTTTCGGTGAAAACTTTTCGAAAACACATAAAACTATTTCTATGGAAATGGATTCGGTTTCCGGAGAGCAACAAAACACCATTCTGGTCAGAAATAGAACAAATTTTGGAAAAAAACGGAATCGGTTTTGAAGAAAACCAAAACCGGACCAGGTAAAAAACCGAACCGGTTCCGGAGAAAACCGATAACCGGTTTCGGTGAAAAACCGAACCGGTTTTTTGAAAATTTTCAAAAACCGGTTTCGGTTTTTTAAAAACCGTATAACCGGTTTTTGTGCCCACCACTAATTACAACACGAAAATATTCATAATGTGAATAAAATGTAGAATATGAAACTGAAATAAGAGTAAAAACTGACAAGAATCGCATAACAGATTAACATCATCAAATTCTAGAAAAGGTCTATAATGAACTGCAATTTATTATGAACTGAGAACCCTGACAAATATATATAATCATCGTTATAGGTATTCTGCCATTATTGGCAGGTCACTTGCTGGAACTGAGAAGCTTCCATGCTCCACGGTCTTCCGCTAACTTCTTTCTCTTCAAGTACGATTTTTCTGTTTTGATATCGTCCATTAATTGTAGTCTCCTTCGCTCTCTCCCTCTCTTTCCTGCCACCAGACCCTCTAGAGCACGTCTCTCATGATATAGTTCCTTCTTAGTCAATGGCCCAAGGAGTTTCTCTTCCTCTATATAATAATAATAATAATAATAATAATAATAATAATAATAATAATAATAATAATAATAATAATAATAATAATAATAATAATAATAATAATAATATAGGCCGTTCCCGATCGCACTATTTCGCCTCCAAGAGAGTTGAATTACGGGAACACATCACCTATTTGTATACTAGTGTATGTATATTTTGACATACACAATATGAATATCTCATAGAGGAAGACAATCTGGCTAATTATCGACACTGGGAAAACACTTAATGTTGATTTTTGGAATATTCAGTTTGAGGGACATAAATTTTGAATAATAATTGTGAGAAAACCGGAAAATTCTTCCTATCTCAGTTGTAAGAAAGTGATTTTACAACATAACTTTGGCAAAATAGGCACTTATATATATATATATTTATATATGTACAGTGGTGGATCCAGGATATGATCCAGGGAGGGGTTAAACCATAGTTTGCCGCTTTATCCAGTGTAAAGCAGGATTGAAGCTCATTTTATCCAGTGTATACCTGAGCGTGAAGGTGGGCTATAGCCGCCCCTCGCCTGTATATATATATATATACAGGGGCGGATCCTAGACGGGGCTATAGCCTCCCTTGTTGCTCAGGTATACACTGGATAAAATGGGATTCAATTCTGTTTTACACTGGATAAAGCGGCAAACTATGGTTTAACCCCTCCCTGGATCATATCCTGGATCCGCCACTGTATATATATATATATATATATATATATATATATATATATATATATATATATATATATATATATATCGGAATAACGGAAATTACCTTTAAAAATTTACCTAACGATCTCTATGGATTTGAGATCTCTATGGATTCCGCTGTTTTCCGAATTCAAGAAAACAACTTCACTCGGTCCTAGTGTAACACCGTGCTTGTGGGTTTTCTCGGGGTTCTCCCGTTTCCTCCCACTTTCTTCATTCCACCATTTCATTCATCTCTCATCATCACCGTCTCCTTTAGCCTAACCGGCATAACCGTGGGACGTAAAACTTAAAGATTTCATTTTTTTCGGTCCTAGCGTAGTGAAAAGTTATTTAGGAGAAATTTAGGAGACCTTGTGAGCATGATTTCAGCGACATCCAACATGTATTAAGAAATATTTGAAACAAGAGAAATGTATATATATTTAAAATCTTCCTTCCCGTGCAAAGAACGGGCATTCTGCTAATAATAGTATAATTGAGTGTAATTATTATTATTTGTTTTCCTGCTTTAAATGGATATAAAATAACAAAAGCAAAGTAATTCAACTATGGCAACAAATATGTTGACGTGATCATGAACAGTATTCTGAACTTTTCAATGTTTATTACTTATACATGCATTATAGATACATGATCTACCTATATATATATATGGAAACATATAGTTTTTAACGTTTTTTTTTTTTTTTTTAGACGAAACTGATATGTCACAGCAATAAAGGAATAGACTTTCGTCACTTTCCCTGTCACTGACCTTCTTTACCAATTGTCAATATTGTTTCCTACAACATTTACACTTTCACTACACTTCCTCTTTCATAACAATCCAATACAATGTCATTGTTTTCATTTTCTGTGTGTCTCCTGTTAACAAATCATCTAAATAATAATAATAATAATAATAATAATAATAATAATATTCACTAATATTTATTTAAGAAATAATCCATCACTAGAGTAGTTTATACGGTACGCGATAAAGAGCTTATCTCTGATTTGTGGGGTCCCTGGTTCAGCCCCGGCCAATTAAGCTTGTGGTGGACAACATCCTGTCAGTGGATTTTCTCCCATTTCCTTCCACATTCTTATTTCACCAATTCTTCCATCATCATTCACTTGTCTAAGTCATCCGTCTCCCTTAGCCTACACTGAAAAAAAAACATATATGGCGTACTTAAAAATCATGTAGTTTTTTTTAACTTAACGCACAGCAAACGTATAACTGCAAATGCATGTTTTATAATACTTTGCGTATAAGTGTTCCATCTATACGTACTTTCCGTATGAAACAATATAGGCGATCAGAATCTCACATACAAATGGACGTATATAACATACAGCTGACGAAGGTAACATATATATATATATATGTATGTAATATAAGGAAGACTGGAAGATGTCAGACATCCTGCAATGGCATGATGTAACATCTAAGGGCAGTGCCTATGTAGCATACGGATAACGTATGCTCCGTACTGATTTCTGTAGTAAGCAAAAGGATTCCGTACGCTCCGTACTGATTTCTGTAGTAAGCAAAAGGATTCCGTATATTTGTACAATCTACCGCTGTCCGGACAACAGATTTTTTCCGTGTAAGAGGCATAATCATGGAACGTCAAACTTTAAGATTTAATTTCATTTCTGTATCGTACAGTATTGATGAAATTTGAACGTGAGTTAAATACAAACTACAGTTCCTTCTTATGTGCTGAACTATACAATTACATTACAATGAAACCTGTTGTTCATGCTTGATACCGCAAAAGAGTCTAAGCTTTGCAACTAGTCATTGTGTCGAGTGAACCGTGTGGACAATCTCATAGGTTTTACTCTCTATATGGATTATTTTACCTTCATCAGTTAGTTGCATGTGTTTCAATCACGGACATTTGTCTCGACTTTTCTTTGTTCCCAGCTGATAATAGTCCAGAATTTTTTTTTCTTTGAAAGGAAGAACCTTACTATTTAACATTTGATCCAAACCACTGGATTTCTTGCTTGCAAACCTGCGAGACCGAAACCACAATCTTCCTTTGCGTTCTTTCTTTTCACAGATACGACCAAAAAGAAAGAAAAAAAGAGTATTTGTTTTTGTGCCTTGCAACAAACTTGTCATCATTTTTTTGCTGTTCTATATAAACGAAAAGGGAAAGATGGGAAGAACAAAAGAAGGAATCTCTTGACTTCCGACGCCACATCAATTTTAAAAGAATCTACACTCAGATATTTTTAAATGCATTTGAGAAAGGATCGAACTTCTTCTTCTTTTTTTTAATGTCTTAATATTTTATTTAATTGCGAAACTAGGGTTACAGTTTTGTTATATTGCAACTTCAAAATACAGCGTGTTGTTGTTTTTTTTGCAATTGGCGGAGATTCTGAGCTTCAACTAAAACCGAAAGACCTATAGTGTGTAATTGATAATCATTGTGTAGCAAGCATTCTCTTCTGACGATTCTGATATCTTGTCTTGCCTCCACTGCAGATCAAAAACATGAATATCTCCTTCATCTTGAGACACTAAATAACTACCTTACAGGTTTTCTTGACATTTATTTTGTAAAATAATGTGTGGAAAAGATATGAATAAACGAAACGAGGTCTAGTATTTCTTTGTGAACGTTTAAATATGTATTCGTTACCTTCTGAGAGAGAATGGTTGAGTTTGTGTGGAGAGAATGCGAGCAAAGGTGTTTCGGCAGCTCCAAATATTTGATGCTCGCATTCAAGAAGACACACGCTTGATTAAGACGCTAACGTAACTTCGGGCCAAAAAAGGAGAAGTGGAGGCCATCTTTTGTTTTTGCAGTTGTACTCTGATAATTGAGTTGTTGGGTTGAAAATGTGATGATGAGTAGAGACAGAAACGAAGGTCAGAGAAACAAACCTTCGAAGGCGGCTGCCAACGTTATTTTCTCTCCTTTCTCTGCCTCTGGGAAGAGATGACAATAAGAGAAGATGATCGTAGCATCCACTACAGCTCGTGCAGTCCTCCCCACTTACATTCAGTGAGGTTTGTCCCCGAAATAAGATACGGCATGCCATTCTCTTTTCCTTTTCTTTTTCCCTAAACCAACTTACGCCCCGAACATCGTGTAGGTCTGCTCTCTCAATGGAAACCCTTCATCTTCTCAGCCTCGTGTGTGGGCAAGTCCTTGTAATCAGATGGTTCAGTTGGAAGAGAAAAAAAGATTGAGTCCAGAATGTCAAGATATTCATCTAAATCTATCCCCTTACCCGACCACCACTATCACTAATATTTGTATTAGTATTAGTAGTAATAATACTACTGCTAGCTCATCAGTGGAATTCCGCTTGAGTTGGGCTTTGATCGGTTCCAACAATGAACAGGTGCGGGATAAGTTCTGGGTCCTGACCCTAGTGGAACCAATTACTCCCGGCTGTTCATATTCTGGAATTAACGATAGGTACATAAACATATAGAGTTTATTTTGTAAAAGAATTACCCTTTTGTTACTATACTAATCACAGTCGTCACGAAGGTGTGCCTTTTTCGTTTCTCCATGACATCTATTTTTTGAAGATGACAGTGTCTTGTGTGAATGATATACCAACATGAGTTTTCATGCATTTTACGACAGCGCGGGCTCATTTTAAAGATAGTTTACCTTGTACTTTAGGTACAAAGAACATGTTTGTCGACAAGAAAGCTCATTTGTCTCTGCTCAGTTGAGATGTAGACTCCCGCATACCTTACCTGATCATTTCCTACATAATAGGCGTTCCTTTACCAGAGATACGACATGCGCGTGGTTTCTTGTTCCACAAAATGAAATCACGTCTGTTCCACGGCCCATGACGATCACTGGTTAAGGTCCTCTTCAAAGGTCGTCTGCCTGGCTTATCCGTGTGGTTTCTTCATGGCATAGACAGGAAAAGTACTATTTCTGCTGACATAGTACATTATTCGTGTGATTGCCTGATCACAGAAGTTGGTTGAAAAATGCCGCTGAAGCACCCACAATAACCTTATAATAACTAACAAATTTGTATTCAGTTGTTAGTTCTTTTTCTTCGTTGCTTTAGAAAAAATGAATGGGGCTTTGACAAACATTGAACTTTGTATTACACTCGAACAAATAAAGGTACGAGATAATGAAGTGAATGTAGTTTCACTTTCGGAGGTTATTTTCATGTTCTCACATAGTTGTGTGATTACCAACATATAGTCCCGGGGAAAACTAAATACATGAAAATTCGCCATGACCGTAATACTGCAAATTATGGATACGTTAAATTATCAAATAATCTTTTCGACAAAGTGGACACTTTCAAATATCTGGGATCAACATTTAAATATATATATCCAAGAAGAAATTAAGTGCTGATTGAAAGCAGGCAATTCGTGTTATAATTCAGTCCAAACACTTTTGTCTTTGCGAATTCTATCGAGGAATTTGAAACTTAAAATAGTCTATATAAAATGAAAATTATGTCTGTTATGCTGTATGTTTGCGAGACATGGTTGCTTCGTTTGAAGGAAGAACGCACACTGAAAGTATTTGAGAATAAAATCCTCAAAGCAATATTCGGACCCAAGAGGAACGAGAATGAGGAATGGCGAAAACCTCATAACGAGGAACTACATAGTTTATATCATTTACCTAACACTGCTAGGGTCATCAAGTGTATGAGGCTCAGGTGGGCAGGTCATGTAGCCAGAAACGAAAGATGTAGAAATGCTTTCAAATTTTTAATTGGAAACCCAACTGGAAAACGACCATTAGGAAGACCTAAGCGCAGATAGTAAGACAGTATTAAGATGGATCTCGCAGAAATAGGAACACAAAGTCGAAACTGAATCCAGTTGGTTAAGGACAGAAGTTAATGGAGAGCTTTTGTAATGCAGCATTAAATCTCCCGGTTCCATAAGCCATAGAGTTAGTAATTTTGTAAACCATATTGTCTTAACGATTATATATATATATAATGATTATATATATACGATAAAGCACTTTTCCCATAGTGCTGTGAGAAAATACATGAACTAATGGATACAAATACTAATTTCATATTGAGAAATTAAAAAAAAAAAAATTACGATATCCTGCTTTTGAACACACGCCCACAAACCAATGCTCAAAGAAATGCCCACCGGCCCAAATGAAACATGCTGAAGAATAGTAGAAGCGGAACTGTAGCACCGTAAAGCTAACAAGGCTAAGCGGATGCAATTCAGAGTGTTGGTGAAAGAGAAAGTGCTTTTCTCGTCCCACTAATTGTTCATAACAATATAATGATTCAGATCTCCGTCCCTGCAACAGGTATTCACCGGATCACGAAGAAAGGAAAAATTCAGACATATGTATAGTTTTTTTTTTTCTTTCTTTTTTTTTTAACGGAACGGAAAATCCTAGAATTCTTGGGAATGATTTGGCTTCCAACTGGGTTTATTTCTCAGCGATGAGTGATGTTGACATTCACTTATAGCTTCTATAAAATATTTTAGCAACGGAAATACAGATTATGCAGGCGTGCACTTATAAATGTTTCTTAGTGGAGGATCAAAATTCGAAAGATTGGAGGGGATTCCACCTTTCAAACTAAAAAGACGAAACTAACGAAATTAAAGCTAAATAACTAGAAAACGAGGTGCTATGGCAGTTTTAAGATATCAGGACAAGCGTTGCCACCTTTACATCTGTTAATCGGAGCCGCAAAGCATACTGTTGTTTAACGTAAGTTATATAGTATGAAAGCTGGTTCTCGATACAACTATTTATATAGGTCCTATTTCGTTGGATTATTGCTATATTTCTCTAATGTTATGCATGGTTAATACTTAAATTCAACTGTGGTTTAACGGGTTACTCATCCAAATGCGTTAAAGACAAAATTCCTGACGAATAATATTATCACAGTTGACCACTCAAAAACCAATCGCTGAGAGTGCTGTTTGGTTTGATTAGTCGGAGTTTAGCGTCAATTTCAGCACCAAGTCTACGTGAGACATGGAGCTACAGTTGCAGCTTAACATGGACTCAGAACTAGATGAGCTTCTACCGGGAATTGAAGCAGGTCTCCCGCGTCAAAGGCACGTGTGCTAACCCCATAGCCACGAGGATGATGAATATAATGTAGCCTGTAGGGATGCGCACGAGGCGAGTCGAGACAGAATTTTCCTGACAAAATTCGAGTCGAGACAAAGCTCTTTCAATAGAGAAAAATACATTTTTCGAGTCGAGACATCACTTTTAGACCTCATTTTCGAGACGAGACAGCCTCAAATCTTGTCTCGTGCGCATTCCTATAGATAAGAACATCGAAGTACAAATAGATAAGGAATGTGGTGCGCTTCTATGCTCTGTCCTGTAAAATTAGCAGCATAGAAGGATGGAGCTAAACATCGGTTGGATAGCGTACTTTATTATGTATTTTCCTATAAATTTCGTGCCTGCTTTACTTCGAATAACAGTATATGTTCCAGTTTGTTATCGTTGTACAATCACTTTCAAAATAATTTGTATTTTAGACCACCTCAAGATTTAACAGCTTTTTCTTAACCAAAGATATATATATATTTTTAATCTACAGGTTAAATTCTGTAAAAGTTCTATATAATTATTCTGCTAATCTCTTTATTTTGATGTAAGAGTCTTATAGATCATCACTTGATGTCATACTACTTCTCTCCCTCTTTTACCTTACGTACAGGGGCGGCGATTCGGGGGGGGGGCAGTTGCCCTCCCCCAATTTTGTGAAGTGACCCCGTAATGTATATAGTTTCATTTGGAAATATAAAGTTTTTGTATATATTACTGGTTCATAGAAAAAATGGTGCCATATAATATTTGTCGTTGCGTGAGTACGTATTGGTTATTTGTCTTCCCGTGGAATTAAGAAAACTACAGGTATTACATTTTAATTGCAATTAAAAGCAATTAATATTGCAATTGTGTATTTTTTTTAAATGTCGTAGGATATGCCTGTAGTATTTACTGTCTTGCATTATCTAAACCGTAAGAGTAATAACATACATTTAGTGGCATGTGTGGAATTAAAAATATAAGTTGTTCATTAATCCCCAGTTTCAATATAACTTCTAGAAAACAAGCCTCATTATTCATTACTATGATTAATATTATCGTTTCTATTTATTTGTTTTGCAAATTTGTTATTAAATAATCTGATCATACAATTTTCCAGACAGAATTTTAAGATGTTCATGAGCAAGGAATCAAATCTCTTCTTACATTTTGGTTATTTATGAGTAGCTAATTGCGTTGCTCTTGCCAATTTATATAAAATGTGAAATACGATATATGATATTTTAACTAAAAAAGATAGTATCCTATTAGTTATACAACCTGTCGTCAAACAAAGTGTATAAAACAATCAGGAAAAGTAACATTGATATACAAATATTCAGATCATGCCTTGCCCCTCCCCCACACTTTTAACATCCAATCGCCGCCACTGCTTACGTAATATCCCTAATAGGCAGTTCGTTTCCAAATAACATCCTAACCTGTTTTATTCCCTCTTTTTTAACCATTTTCAACACAGGGTGGCCCAAAAGTAGATATACACCCCTGAATTGATCAAGTGTAACATTCTATTTTATGGATTTATTTGCCTCGACTGTTCAGTGCTTAAGTTATAAGTAAAAATACGTTAAGAATAAATAATAAAGAAACTAGGTCTACCTGTCTGATAACAATAAGAAATTATATAACATATAGTACGGGACTGTATACCTACTTTTGGGCCACCCTGTGTTTATCTTCTTTCCCTAACTTTCGCTAACATACAAGGTGTCCATGAGGTTTCTATGCACTATGAGTTCATGCTTCTATGTGAATAATTTATGGACCGTAAACTCAATTGCATCTATCCATCTGCACATATATGTAATTAAAGTAAGGTGAAAAATAACTTCAGATTCGTATTTCTGGTGAAATTCTAGGCTAAAATCATGAGTCATATTATCCCCTTTTCATTTGAACTATTAGACTTGAATTCAAAATAACGGATTTCAAGATGGCCGTTATGATGGCAAATAGCACCATCTGGTGCACCCCATCCCAATTATCCACATCCAAAGTTTCCTCATCTTTCCTCAAGTCGTTTTAAAAATAAAAGTGTAGTGCTGGACTATTGTCTCATCCTGTATATATCCTGAGAAAGATTTCCACTACACTAACATTTAGAGGTGTATGCAGACATGTTTCTACGCCCGAAAAGGTTCATTTCAAAAATGTATATTATAAAATTGAAAGTGACTATCTTTATGACTCTTAACCTCTTGAACCACCAGACCGATCTTGATCAAATTTTCAGCGTAGATGCGGGTCTGGCCTGGGAGTGTTTCTAGCTACTTATTTTGACGATAGAGCTTAGGGAAGGGGCAGGAGGGGGACATAGAAAATATAAATAAAACTTTATAATTCTTGAACCACCCGATCGATCTTGATCAAGTTTTCAATGTAGATGAGGGGTTCGGGACTGGCATGGTTTTTATCATTTCGCTTTGACGGAGCAACGTAGGGGAGGGGGTGGAGGGGGAGATATACAAAAATCAATAAATATAAAAATTAAAGTGACTATGTTCGTGAATTAATATCTTTTGAACCACCCGATCGATCTCAATCAAATTTTCAACATATATGAAGTTCAAATCTGAGAAGATTTTTATTATTTCATTTTGACAGTAGATCTTAGGGGGAGGGGAGGAGGAAAAATACATGAAAATAAATAAAACAATATCTTTTGAACCACCAGACCGATCTCGATCAAATTTTCAACATAGATGAAGTTTAAACCTGAGATTATTTTTGTCATGTCACTTTGACGATGTAACTTAAAGGAAGGGAAAGACATTTACAAATAATAATTTACAATATATATAATCAAAATGACCAACATCAGTGTGGAATTCAGTTTTCGGGGTCGCTGAGATGAACAACGACACTTCCGATGTCATGCCCCACAACATGGGGTGGGGAGGAGGATATATAAAAATCATCCAAAATGACCGATACCAGAGAGCGCTTTAGTAATAGTAAAAAGTGACTGACTAACGGAACATGTTACTATTTTTTCTTAATTTAACCCAGCGAAGAGGGTAATTTATGCTAATATTTTACATAAAGCATTTCAAAATTGTGTACTTTCAGTGAACAAAAATTTATTTTTTCAGACACCCTGTATTTTTTATCGGATTTTCGTTCCTTCCAGCTAATTTCCTCTACTCTTCTTCATATTTACATTTAGTCTTTTTCTAAACCCTGTTCATTACCTTTCGTAGTAATCACGTTTTAGTTTCGTACAGAAACGACTATACTTGGATGAGTTTTTCCCCCTAGCTCTTTGCTTAACGATCAACAAAATACATCCTGCTAAAGACTTCCTGTATTATTCCTGTTCTTTATTTTATTTCCTGTTTACATATCAGATGTTCCCAAATAGTACTATTTAGGTACCTTCACTAGACACTTGGATAAGAATAAATTAGCAACTGCTAAATGTCTGTACGTAGGGTTATATATTAAAACCAATTTTACAGACTAAACTGTGAACTAGCTGGGCATGCGGATGACTTTTGACAAACTTGCTCTATAATTCAAGTAACTGACAAAAATTACACCTTTTTTTTCTTTATTTGTGGAGTGTCAGAGGACTCTCAATTTATGGATAGTAGTCGTCATAGACCTCACACCGACTGTTAAAAGTCGTTAAATCAACTTGGTCATTAGGCGATCAAGTTTACGACTTCCTCTGTCCATCAAAACCATTCCCGTTGAGAAAGATCAAAGAATTCACAATGCATGGATTACACGTAATACGTAACTCATTTCTTCACCATATATAAATTCAGTATAAGATGAAAGGTTTCACGCTTATACCTGAATTTGTTATTTTGCTGATCATCTAGTAAGACAAGCTCTAGATATTGTATACTTGATGAAAATGAAGTGAGATTCACGTTCCATGATTACACCTTAGGAGCTAAGGGTGACTGATGATTAATGAAAGTAAATGTTTACGGAAGAATTGGTAGAATGACAATGTGGAAGGAAAGAGGAGAACCCTGAATAAAACTACAAACATGATGTTATTCACCATAAAACTCACATGGCATGTGATTGTACCGCAGACCACTCGGAATGAAAATGGTCACTCTGTCGCTGATCAAAATGCTCCCTGGTCTATTGTAAGTATCTACAGGATATCTGTCATATTCCAACGATATTCTTGGAAACTTTCGGAAATTTATGTGAAGTAGCTGTTATACAAAGCAATGTATCAGTTGATATCAACTTTTTAGTGGAAATAGGGTATTATGGCAACGTATTTACAGAGAACGGAACTGTAATAATAATAATAATAATAATAATAATAATAATAATAATAATAATAATAATAATAATAATACTACTAATAATAATAATAATAATATAGGCCGTTCCCCATCGCACTATTTCGCCTCCAAGTGAGTTGAATTACAGGAACACACCACCTGTTCCGGCAGTGTATTTGCAGAGAACGAAACAAATTTGTATGTAGACTGTAATAATAATATATGCCGTTACCCACCAAGCCACATCGCCTTTAAAAGTAGGGATGCGCACAAGACAAGATTTGTTGCTGTCTCGTCTCGAAAATGTGCTGTAAAAGTGATGTCTCGACTCGAAAAATGTATATTTCTCTATTGGAAGAGCCGTGTCTCGACTCGAATTTTGTCAGGAAAATCCTGTCTCGACTCGTCTCGTGCGCATCTCTATTTAAAAGAGCTTATTTATAGGAACAGCCACCTATTTCGCCAGTGTATTTACAGAGAACGAAACAAACTTGTATGTTACTTCAACAATTTGTATGTAGACTGTAATAATAATAATATAAAAAATCAAAAAGTTCTGACATAACTAAATCTAAAGCAAAGTACAATCGAAGAGTCGCTCGGATTATGTAGTTTACAGTTGAACCCAAATTTGAGCAGAGCCGTGGCCAACAGAAATTGACCCAAACTGATGGACATCAATGTAACTACCTGTAAGATATCTCTCTCTTTTCTAAAAAGACGTGGAACCTTGCAATCAGCAGAGCTGACTTTCGTTAGAAGCTAAATTACCATCTTAGGCCTTCACGTGTCTCGTTAGTGAGTCACAGCCCCACCCTACTCGTTATTTGAGAATTTCATTTAATGACATCATACCAGGAAAGAAACATTCTGTGGAGTTTACACCTTTCTTTTCTTTACGCTTGATGTGTAGCATTCAAAAATTATAAAACAATATTATTGTTTCATGTTAATTGTTTGTAAAATTTTGTTTACTCAAGTTTATTAGGCAATTTAAATGTAACATCTACAATTGTAAGTGGAGGCAAGGTGGCCCAGTGGTAGAGCTCTTACCTTTGGTGCGTGGAATCCCTGGTTCGATCCTCGCCCAACTAAGTTTGTGGTGGACAACATCGTGTCTGTGGGTTTTATTGGGATACTTTCGATTTCCCTTCACATTCTCATTCCACCAATTTTTGCATCATCATTCATTTGCTATAATCATTCATCTCCCGGGGGCCACGGTGGCTCGTAGAGTGTTCAGCTCTGGTGCACGGGGTCCCTGGTTCGATCCCACCTCGCGCCAAGTGAACTTTGTGGTGGACAAACACCGTGTGCGTGGGTTTCCTCGGGATTCTCCCGTTTCCTCCCACTTTCTTCATTCCACCATTTCATTTATTTCGCATCATCACCGTCTCCTTTAGTCTAACCGGCATAATCGTGGGACGTAAAACCCACAGATTTCATTCATTTCCCTTTTCATCATTCATTTAGGCCTACTGTAACAAAATGGAGGAAGTTGTGACAACTCTTGAAGTTGGGTTGGTGAAGGTAGGGAAAATACAGTAAAACCTGGATAAATGGGATTGCAAGGAACTGTCAACTTACCCCACTTATAGAGAGAGTTATTTCACTTATCGAGTTTTTTTTTATTATTTATTTATTTAGAAGGTTAAAATAGTCAATGCCCCGTTGAAGGATAACATTTTCAGTAACAAAGATTTCTCAGTTTACTGGGTCCCACTTAACTTGGTTTGACTGTACATGAAATGTGTTAAAGAAATAAAAGTAAGGATAGGAATATGGAAAGAATTTTTTAGGGAAAGAAGAAACTTTTTTTGTGAGACACTGAACAATAGGTTTTGATAAATACTGTTTTTGATAAAGACTGGTTTTGAAAAGATGTTTTCTGTAACATATTGTACTGTACAGAACAATAACAGATATTAGTGAAAATTCTTAAAAGCAACACTGAATTGTAGTCGCAGTTCCTCACATGTCTGGTCACTGTTTGTCCCAATTGCTACCTGAAGATCTTCATTTTGTACATGGGTTGTATCTTCCTGCACGTGGTGCGTCAATTGTTTCGTCACCGTCCCTAGACTTGTTAAACCACTGCTGCATTGTCCGCGTAGTCACGACACCCTCAGCTAAGGCCTGGATTATCTTCCGCCCTGCTGCAGTGGTGTTTCACTTCAGTTTGAACTCATACAGCATACACGCCCTTATGACGCTCTGTGAAGGTCCCATACTCACTCTGCCCTTACGCAAGTTCACGGTGTAACTGAACTACCACAATCAGATATTGTGTTGGATATATCCACACCAACAACTGTTCTTCGCCCTATCTCCATTCGCATTCAATTTGCGGTGTGAGAGCCAATGGAACTTAGACCTCCACAAAAAACGACAAGAACTTTCTTGATTATCTTTATATTAAGAATAGTAAGGAAGAAAACTTGGAGATAACTGAAAGGGGGAAAATAACTTGGATGGGATAGGTATATTTGAAAGGAAACGAAGGAAGAAGAAGGGTGAGGCGAAAACGTAGTAAAAGAAGTGTTTCACTTTTATTCCAATGACCTATCTGCAATGGTTGAATACTTATAATAATAATAATGTCCCGTAATGAAAACATTAACTCGTTTATATATATCTCCCTTAGGTACACTTGAGTGCAACCTATCATGGAATTATCTGCGATAATGTCGCACTTGAATTAAAATTTATATTCACAGTGTATCATAATGGTTGACTCTAATATGTAATACCAAAAATGGTACATATGTTTTGTTCAATTGAAACATGGAGAACCATAGCAGACAATAAGATGTTATGGAACTACAGCAATAATAGCATGTTATATTGTCTTCTTGACCTCGCCTCTAATGATTGGAAATAGGCCTTCAATTTTGTTGAATTGTATGTAAATATATCTTACATGTTCTTCCTTTCCCACATGAAATAATATGTATTTTTTTAAAGTATAATAAATTTGAAGTGCATTTATGCAAGAAAAACACAGAGTAAATGCTAATGATATTAAATTTTGTTTGCATGCATGTGTTTTCAGTTGCATGACTCTTGACCAATTGTTATTCTTTGCTTTGAGAGTTATACACGAAAAGGTATTATTTTCCTCTTGACAGAATGGACAGAAACACACTGCCGTAATTATGAAAGATGTTTAAAAGAAAAATGGCTGTTATATACTTGTGTCTGTTTTATTGGAATACTACATAATGAGAAAATTCATTTGCGGTGAACCGTACTGTATCAGTTCTTTGACAAATCAAAAGTCATTATCCAGTAGGGTAAAATCTCAAGTAGGTAAACTGAGGAACCGAATGGTCAATTTCCCCTCCGTACATCAACTTTACGGAGTTTGAAAAATGTTTAGTTTTTGACATATCTACTAGCTGAACCTGCGCTTTCTACACAGTGCGTCATTCACATATGAGCATCAATCTCATTGTCATTCCTCACATCTGTACATGTTCCTTTACAGACACAAGTGAAAGACGTCTTGATAAAAATTGGCAAGAGATACCATAAAGGGGAGATTTTTAAATTATTTTTTAAAAATATTTGTTTCTGCCTTCAATGATAAGGAACTTGTTTGTAACAGAGACAAAATTAGTTTTTATATCAAAACTGTGATAACTAAATAAATGGAACACGTGTTTGCTACGTTCGAGAACTGACTTCTTGTATTTGAAAACAAGCAATTAATGTTGGGATTTGTTTGACCATTTGCTTTACCATTGTCCATGCGACCTTAAACTAATATTCAAACAGAAGACCAAATTTAACTACCATCATTATGAAGTCTCTGTACACAGCGCGTTACTCACATATGAACATGAATCTCCTTGTCATTTCTCACATGTGTACATGTACCTTTACAGACACAAGTGAAAGACTTCTTGATAAAAATCGGTAAGAGGCACCATAAAGGGGACATTTTTTCCGAATATTTTTCAATATCTCGCACCGTTTGCAAGATTGAGTTACTTCCGGTTGGAGTTTCTAATTCATGCATGACCAGTGTTTTCTTTTTTTCTTTCACGCAGTATATAATAAGCAAATACATTACATACACGATTAATTATAATGTCAGTTATATATGGTGTTCATTGGGCAAAACACTGCAAACAATAAAGATTGTTATTTTATAAATCACGTAACACCAAAACACAGTTTGAAATCTCAGGCTTGGATGAACTAATGTTTCTCACGAAACACTCGAAAATTTTGGCGCCTCGTTTCGAATTTAAAAAGGTACTTTTCGTCTCGATTCTTGTCCCATGACTAGTATTTTTGAGAGAAGACGAGAGGAGAAATTTCCCACCACAAGTAAGATTAACCATGGATGAGTACCTTGCTACTAAGCCACCATATTTCTGAGTAAGAGGGACATTGTGTTTCAGTGGCACAGCGCTTACCTCTGGTGCGTGGGGTCCCTAGTTCGACTCCCGGTTAAATAAGTTTGTCGTGGATAACACCGTGTCTGTGGTTTCCTCCTACAATTTCATTCCACCAATTCTTCCATTATCATTCACTTGCCTTAATAATCCATCTCTCTTAGCCTTAAGAGGCCTCATCACTGCGAATTTAAAATACCGCTAATTTTACAGTAATTATGTGATATCTTCAAATAGATAAAAGATAATCGAAAAGTGGAACAAGATCTCACTAGACAATATTATTCTGCGTGAGATACCGTTATCATGACTCATTTATCTGCTTTCGACTTCCAGACATTTAGAAAATCGGCATTTATTTTCGCGTTTCTAAATAACTGCAAACGGAAAGCTACTGGGTGACTCGTGATAACGGTACCTCATGCAAAATAACATCGTCTAGGGAGGTCTTGATCCACTTTTTGATTATCTTTTATCTACTTGAAGATATCGCATAATTACTGTAGAATTAGCGGTATTTTAATTTCGAAGTGATAGGGATTCTTAAGGACAAAAACGTGGGACGTTAAATTGAAAGATTTCATTTCATTTTCATATTTAGAACTTATTTCCAGACAAGGACAGTTTGAGTCACGGCACGGCGAATGTTTTCGCAGCACGAATCCAAGTCATCGTTCTTATTTCGCGGAAGTAATTTCCGATTGCACTTAGTGTTGAAATAAGATGACTCAGATTGTAACAGAAAATATCTTTTCTATTTGTCAAGGCTATCTTTTAGTGTGTTGAAAAATAAAAAAAGAAAAGAAAAAGAAAATGCAAACTTTATTAACTATGAAGTTCGCATTTTCTGTACCAATAGCTGATGGAAAGATCAGTGTCAGGGACTCATGCTGTTGGTATTCTGCGAGCCTCAGCGACTTCAATACTTGATGATGAAACGTAAACGAAACTTCCCACGTGCTTCAGAGAATGTCCGAGTTCCGTCGGTTCTACGAACTCAGAATATGAAACAAAAAATTGCATACGCGCTGTGTATATCAAGTAGTGCATACATTTTAACGATATCATTCATCTGTATGCTAGCTACGTTGTGTGAGGAAATGTATTTGTATTTAGCAGGTTTTTGTGTTGATGCTTCCACGTGCATTCTTGCGTTAATAATTTATACATTTATTGAAACAATGTTTCTTGTTTTTAATTTTTTTTTAAAGCGAATGTGAGTTTGTGTGTTACTCGATCACGTAATAACTACCGAACCAATAAAAATGGTTAAGATTAGGATTAGGAATTAGATTGCTGGGCTTGCGGCATTTACGGATATGTTAGCCCGTCACGTATGAGGGGATGACGTCCCTCGGTGATCACACAATCCGAGAAAAGGAAAGGAACAAAGAATTGGAGGGATTGAAGGAAGAGGCCTGAGACCTGTATGTAAGGCACTATCCCGGCATTTGCCTGGTGCAAAGAGGAAAACCTAGGAAAACTTCGCTCAGTATGGCTGATTTGAAAAAGCTTTTCCACTTTATCGACCAAGTGTCCCCATCGAGAATCGAGCGCGGGACCGCTGGCATCAAGGAGGAGAGGTAACGACTGCGCTACGCGCGGCCAAATGGCATTTGGAAGGATGATCAACATAAGGCTCCTAAGGATCTTATGATATTACATTGGAAATTTTCGGCATGGATGTGAAGGGATCACATGGAAAAATAATCGAAAACAATTTACAGTATATACATAGTCTAATCCAGAATTTTCCGGGTCGCTAAAATCAATAATGACACTCCTGATACCTTTGAAGTGCACGTTCAACGATGGCGTCCAGTTTACCACGGTGTTGTTCGGCACAATTCGATTTTGGTGTTCTTTGCCGCGATCTCTGTGTAGACTTATCAGATCTCACTATCGTTAAAATTGACACATATCTCACGTAACAAGTAATGATTGTCAGGCACCCTCCCTTTTTGATTTCCTGTGAATAAGTGCTAAGTGTTCTCGTCCTCGCGCTCGGGGTAAAATAGATCTCACGTAGCTTCACAGCAGAAAAAAGAACATTAAGCTCCAAACAAACTAACACAAAAAAACATCACTAATTTCACGATAACTTCATAAATTGACATAATTGCAGTTTCTCTTTTAATTCATTCTTAATATTACCTCTTGTTATATAATATTATATTTTCCGTTATGCTGTGCTGCTAAAAAGCCAGGTTTTATATACTTAAGAACTATAAAAAAGTATATATAGATAACTAGTTGAATATACCCATGCATCGCACGGGGGTTGTATTTGAAATTCAACGCCTGTGGGAGTATTGATCTCAGAGATCGCGAAAACTATGGATTTGATACTAATATCGGTCATTTTGGGCTATTTTTTACATGTCTCGCATCCCCCCCGACTCCCAGCCCGCATAGAATTGTAACTAAATTTGCAAGTCATCGCTAATGGAAGTGTCACCATTGATTTCAGCGACCGCGAATACTATGGATTTGACACTAATATCGGTCATTTGGGATTACTTTTATATGTCTCGGTATCTCACCACCCTGCCCCCGGCGACCCCTGGCCCGGAGCCGAATAGCGTGAATTTGCAAGTTAATGCGATCGGAGTTTCACCGTTCATTTAAGCGTCCACGAAAACTATGAATTCGACACTAACATCGGTCATTTTCTACTACTTTTACATGTCCCGGTAAACGCTCCCCTGAAACCCCCTTGGTTCGAATTTTGACAAAAAACATTTAACTCTGGTCTGGAACCTGGACCAACATATTCGTGACTAAAATTTGGTAAATCTCGGTCAATTTGTCTGGTTCCCAAGCCAGTTCTGGTAAACGCCCTCCCCCCTGAGAACCCTCTGGTTCGAAATTTTAAAAAAAGGGCTTCGTCTTGATCTGGGGCTTGAGCCAAGGTACCCCTGACCAAAATTTGGTAACTCTCGGTCCACTCGTCTGGTCCCCAGGCCGCACACAGACAGACAGACAAACACACAAACAAACCCTTTATTTTATTTATATTAGATTAGATAAGTTGATTCGGGTTGTTATCTATTCAATTTTAATGAATTGAAAAATTCAAAAATGGTCTTGTCTTGGATTACCCTCGTCATTTGTTGCCGAAGTTGTTCGTCCGGCCCCTTTGCCGAAAAGTCTTTGACGGATTGTGGCCCCTGATACACCTTCTGACAACAAACACCATATCACCGCTGGTTGTTCCTCTTTGGTGCAAATTTCTAATGGAGCGGCCATGGTCTACCTGCAACAAAAGAAAGACAAGTGGAGGAATTAAGATTAAACTTTCATATCATGACCACAACAGCATAACAATAAAATAAACGAGGACAGAAGTCAGCATGAACAATGTAAGGAAAGTTATGGCTACATTGCGGATAATTTTTGACTTGCAATCGTAATATATACTGTAACTTCGATAGTATTTAGCAAAGACAATATGCTTGGCGGAGATACTCCAAAGTGCATTTTTAGGCGGAGATACTCCAAAGTGCATTTTTAGGCGGAGATACTCCAAAGTACAGTTTTAGGCGAAGAATAGCAAAATTTATATCAAAATTACTTTTATTTTTGTATGAAATGAATCTACTACAATCTAATTTTAAGGAAAGATTCGTATTGTATTTGAATTTTAGAGTGCACATACTGTACGTAAATGTAATGTACTGCCAGTTGTATATTTTGGAATTTAACGTTATTGGTCTTACGGGAGACCAGACTTGCATTGTTTCTACCACATCCACATTAAATGCTAAATTTTATTAGATTTGTTATAAGACAAGTCCTATAATAGATAATTTATGAGATTCCTTTGTGAAGCCGAACCCACAGATATAATAAAACCTAATACGATTCAATCCATTTAGTGGCTCAAATTTTAACCAGAAGATTTTTAACTCATCCGCGCGTCTATTACTTGTTCTTTTATTGGAGCGCTTTGGGGAGGGAGGGAGCGATGAAAAACTGGTTTGGTTAATCATGTATACATATTGTCTTGTTTTTCTTCTTTCATATTATACATAAGAATAAAACTATTTTGCTGTGTAACACTAGCAAATAGTGCTTCGTATTACAGGTAAGAAAAAAAAGTCTGAAACCCCTTTGTTCTAGCTTTGTACAATTTTTCATTTTTTTTTTTTTTTTAATTTGGCATTTACTAATATTTTTTTTGGCATGTGTTCGTTTCTTTTTCTAGTCCAGATCTTTTTCGCTTTATACTTGCAAAGATGGACTACAATTGCGTAATGCAATCTTCTTCATTGTTCAGCTTTCTTAAAAATTGCGATCTGAAGAAATGGTGGGGAGGGGGACGCAGGATGCTAAACATCTAAATGACAAGCCGAGCAACGTCTTTGCAAGCTTGACTTCTGACAAAAAACACCTGCTTAATTTGAGAGCTAAAGAGGCACAAGGAAACCAGTTGAAGTTACAAAAGAAAGCGATGTGGTAATTTCGTCGTGGTAACACACACACACACACACACAAAAAAAAAAAAAAAAAAAAAAAAGATCATGCCAAGATGATTTTAATTTATTTATAAAGTTTACGTCCATGAGAATGCCATAACAAAAATTTCTTGAACCATTATTTTGAGAAGAAGAGGGCGTGGTCCGAAGTCTGAGCCTCTTGGTAAGTTATTGCTTTAATGTTTAGTCATAACAATTATAGGCAATTTCGATTAATCTGAATTAAAGATTATAGTCTAAATCGCTTCTTATATTTCAAGGGCAGCAAAGGTTTCAACTAATTTACTCATCTTTCTATGCGTATCTACATGATTCGAGAACCAATTCCAAGAAATATCAACAAATAAAGAATGATCCCATACAGTTTCATCATTTGTCCAATGAACATTATGTTGCTTGAAAGGTGTATGGTTTTCAGAGCCCTAACTATGGAAGGCTGAGCGGGGCCCTTGCCTCGGGTGCTGATAGCAAAGGGGCGCTAAACAAGCAAGCAGAAACAAAAAAAAGTGTTGGAAAACAGTAAACGACTCGGCGCCCCGTAAAAGTATTGGCACCCAAAGAATTACATTTGGTGAAAACTTACTTGCTCGCTGCGCTGGCAACTCAAACGTTTCAATAAGAGTTACAACCAACGGCGCCGACTTCACAAAATTTATGTGGGTGCATATCAATGGCGGGAGTGGTATATGTTTTCAGTGGAGTTTCGGTATTTTTTTGATTGATTCTTGGCTTTCCTTTTAGTTAAAGACTTTTGAACATTGTCATAAAGGGCTATGCACGATTCTATATAGAATATAGTTCCATCTTTTATTATTGTGGGGACTGTCTTTGACTAGGCCAGAGATAGGCAAGGAAGGGGGAATGTGTTGCTTGGTTATCTTTGCACAAACACATTTGAAACAAACAATTACATTTTAGAGCTTAAAAATTTTAACTTCCATCTCAATGTTTTAATTGCACATTATTTTTTGGTGATGACAAATGAGAAATATTTATTTTATTTTGTTTCTATCAAACTAAATATTTTGTGGGTGTGGCGCACTCACAAGATTATTTGTGTGGGTGCTGGAGAAACTGAGCATTTTCAAAATCAGAAACGGTCAAAAGTCCAAAATACGTGTTCGGCGTTTTGATGGGGATGAGTTTGGTTAGTTTCCCGCTTTTCTACTCAATCGGATTAATCACGACGGTGAGAATGAAGGTATGAAGATGACAAGATAGAAGAGATACAAACAAGGTGCTGTTTGCGCGTGAAAATTAAAAATGAAGGAAAACAAGGGGAATAGTAACCCTGCATACGCTAGTTCTTTCGTAAGTTAAGCTGAGTACACGCCTGACTACGAAAATATTAGGTGGGTATACGCCGCATTACACCCCTGGCTGAAAGTTACTTATAGATACAAACGTTCGCGAAAAAAAGTATGCAATGAAATGACTTACTAAGGCTCACGCCTTGATTGTGCTAAGTGAAACCAATCAATTGTCTTGCTGACTGTCTTACTGAGAGACAGAGTTCAAGAGCCGTATGGTAGGAGAAAAGCGATGGAAGGAGAAAAGAACGATATGAGGAAAGGAAACTGGATAGAATATTGGTTTAGAAGATATTGTATTCTGAGGGCAAGGTAAAAGATATGGTAAAGGGAAAGTGATGGAGAAAGAAAATAGCAGTACTAGAGATAATAAAAAAGAAGAAACAAAACTGGTTAGGACATTGAAAAGAATAGTTTTCTGAGAGACAAGGTAGAAGGTATTGTAAAAGAAAGAAAGGCGCAATATTGGAGTTCATATAGAAGATAGGAAAATAAACTGTTAAAACATTGATTGAGAAGAAATTGTATTCTGAGGGACAAGGTAGAAAGTATAATAAAAGAGAAAAAAGAGTAATATTGGAAATAGTAAATAAAGAAGAAAAGAAACTGGTTAGAACATTGATTGAAAAGAAATTGTATGTTAGCAGAACATCGAGAAACTACAATTGATGAACGGTATTAAAGCGTCAAGTCGAGGTTATCAAAGTACTGTCATTCATAGCAGTTTCTCGACGTAAACTGTCACCAATGACAGAATATTTATGACCTTGATTGACCGTATGAAAGTTCACACAGAAGTTAAAAGGAGATGGATGAATTTCCAAAACTATGGTCAAGAATTCTCACTCGTTATATTTAATTGTCATTTCTGTGGTGAAATAATATCAACAACTGTATGTGAATTTAGATTCTTTTGATTGTTAAGCAGTTGATAGTTGTAAGGCCCTAAGCTGTTTTATGAATGTATTGATGTGTTTTTGTGTATGAGTTAGTTAGATTAATCCACTATAGTTTCACTATGTGCTTCTTCGGCACACCGATAAATTACTAACACCTATCAGCCTTGAACGATGGCGTGTGCGTTCTACCAATCCACTTTGAAGAGGTGTAACAAATAAACTTGATCCAGTAGTTTGATTTGAGCAATTCCGTAGCCTATTGAAGCAATTTTCCTCAACAGCATTCATTAGGTTTTCAGAAGAAACAGGTGGTAGCTTCTTTGACTTAAAAAACCAGTTTTGTTCTTCACTTTTGCCTTTGCTTTCGCTTTCGGATGGTGATGGTTGCCAAACAGGTGTTCCCGGTAGCCAGAAATTATCAACAGAAGACTCCAAATCAGAACCAATTGTTTTGAAAAACACAAAAACATCCCAAAAAGAAAAAAAATGAAATTTATGAACAACCTTTCAATATACTAGTGACTGACTGGTCGCTGTGTCTTTGCAATGAAATGAAATTTAGTAGGCTTGTATTTTTTTATCTCCTAGGTCTTCGCTGATTTTTTAAAAATTCGATACTGTGTAAACCGCAGGACATAACTTTTAAGCTTCATGTAACAGGACGAAAATTGATATGCGCGGTTTTTCTCTTTCAGAAAATACAAATATTTTTCACTTCTATATGAATAAACCCTGGGTGCTTTTACAGATACCACTAGGTTGCTAGAATTTTTAGTAGTTATACGCTCTACTATTTTGAAAAAAATTAGCGTATACTCACTCTTATACCCTCCATTACGTACCTAATCTAAAGTGAATTTATGCTGAACTATAAAAGTATTAAGTGGAATTACGCCGTACACATCCGTATATCCTCCATTATATAATTGATAAATACCAAGCTAATAAGGATGCTAAATATCTTTATAATCTCGTTTCCGTTTATGGCAGATAGTGTGTAGTGTGCTGGACAGTGTGTACGGTTTCCATATCTCAGATAATTTTGCAGTTAATGCGAACTGTGGTAAATGTAAAAGAGTATTGAAAAACGGCATTAAGTGTGAAAGATGCATGAAATACTTGCATTTCGGCAAGTGCAGTGCAGTTGACAAATATTCCAATATTTTAAACTGATCTTGTACGTCGTGTAATAGGTGTAAAAAAAAATGACAATCAACTTTGTGAGCTATCGATTTCATCTGAGGGAAGAATTACATTCATTACGTGAAGTTGTCGAACTCTTAGGAAGATACCCAGCAACCACAACGCCAAGATCAATTTCAACAATCTGGTCAAGAATCTTCTAGTACAAAGCAAAACAGAACCTGCAGCGATATCATAAGGGATACGGCGAAGGTCCCAAATGCTACTAGTGAACCTAATAATAGTGCAAAGATAGGCATATCTTTTTCCAGTTGGAAGTCACAGTATAGTAGAAATACTAGTTTTTCCGAAAAACACTTGTGGCTCCATACACACTGCAAGTACAAGTGCAAATCACCAATCCCAGTGTCCAAGTCGCGGAAAGACACAACAGTGACTGCAACTTATATACTAAATCAAGTTACAAGTACAAGTTACTGGATAATAAGATATCAGGTCTACAATACGAATGTAATATTGAAACAAACAGCAAATTCAGTGAGTTAAGAGATGAGTGTGGTAATATAAAGGAAGTAAGCTCAAGAAATAAGCCCATGGAAGTGCAACATCTAGATCGTTTAAACCCGGATGATTCAAGCAGCAAGTCATGTTTTGGTGTTCAAAATGATAACTCAATTTCAGTAAGTCGCGCAAAAAAAAAAAAAAAAAAAAAAAAAAAAAGGAAGGAAGGTACACATTGTAGCAGACAACCACGGTCGTAGTATTGCTTCCAGATTAATACAATAGTGTGATGATATTAACGTAGTGGGTATTGTAAAGCGTGGTTCAAAACTAAATAATTCATATGTGGACCAGAAATCATTCTCAGATATTGATACTGTAGTACTTATAGGGGGGCACTAATGATGTCTCCCCCCCTATACATTATAAAATATTATATATAAAAATTATATATAAAATATAAAAATTATATTATATATAAATTAAATAAAATAATATAAATCATATAAAAATAACGCTGACAAATGTAGTTAATTTACCATACTGGCATGATCTGTCGAAGAGCTATGTGTTAATTTAGAAGTACATCTATTAATAGTTTCACCTTTACTAATTTTCACGTAGAAGTGACCATAAACCTTCCGTGCCACGAGAGGTTCTTGAAGAATGTGATATAGCAGCACTTAAATCATATTTATCACTGGAGTGTATTGTGGAAAGACTTGCATAGTTTTAAACATTGATAAATGTTCTTTATTGAGTTTTTATATACAATGGATTTATCAATTTCTAGTTATTATATTATGAATCAAGTATAAGAATATATTATTTGAGATCTACAACTTGGGTGAGCTAATGTCCTCCACGGAAACCGAGATATCTCTCGTCTCGTCTCGATTTTGGTATCGAAAATAAGACGAGCATTGTCATGTTTCTCATCTCGTCTCGTCTCGAATTCACCTCTCCTCTCGACCCTCGTCTCCTTATATGGAGATTGGTGATTCGTGTCCACTTTCATATCAAAAAGGCGTTAATTGAGGTATTTAAAAACCACACTGTTTGGCAGCCTTTCTCTCCTCCCCCCTTTCTTTTCTTCTGTACACGGAACAATTATGTTCTTCAGCTACAGTTTCTAGGCAGTGAAACGGGACTATTTGCCTCCAGCATTCTTGCCTTCGGTGCCCCGTCACATTGCATGTGTGGTCATGAGATGAAAAACACCTGGTCATTCCTGGAGGGCTCCCAAACTAATCGAGACGTACAGGGAAAGGTCACTTTTTCTTCCCTCGGAATGAAACACAAAGACCAACTACAAAATCTCCGGTAGGCTAATCATCCAGCAAATAATGACCTCAATAGGGAGATATAATAATTCTTTAGGCTATAAAAGGTAATCGTTTTACAGTTCTTAAGGTATATAGAAGGCCTATTGAGTCTACCAGAAAATATGATGTCTTTCTTATCTCTAAATATGATACCTAGGTATTATCTAGAATTTTCAATATCTCAATTAAAAGATTATATTTGTAGTTTCGGGGAATAACCATCTTTTGTTCTTTTTTCCTCTGTTACTGTGTTAATAACGCAACGTTCTTACCACCATGAAAGCGAAGAACACGAACAGAAAAATTTCTTTAAAAATATTGATAGCATAAAAATCAAGAAGTGCTTTAAATCTCTTGTATTTAAGAGACGAACCTGATCTGCCTGTTTTACAGCTCGGCGCCATTTTAGGCGTAAAGCTACGGTATTAATGTGACTTCCGAGTTGCACAAACTCCCGCCACGAATCGAATCCAGGTGGGACCGCTATGGATGTGGAAATATTGATTGATTTAAAGACAAATACTTCGTGCATGGATTTTCTCAGGGTTCTCCCGTTCCCTCCCACTTTCTTCATTCTACCATTTCAGTAATTTATCATCATCACCGTTTCCTTTAGATCACACGGCATAAGCATAGGAGGTAAAACTCAAAGATTTCATTAAAAGATTAACGTGTATTTCAACACTAAGGCTTTCTGGGACATGGAACTAAGCTTAACATGGGATTGAAACCATATGAGTTCCCACTGGCATGAGCCCATATGTGTTACGTAAATATAACATCTGGTTATGTAGGAATTGTCCCGTAGACATACGGAAGGTAATACCGTTCGCCAGAATTTGATAACTTAAGCGAGGGTTTCTCAACCTTTTCCACCGGCGTACCACCAAAGCATATTATTAATTAATATTACTATAAGTCGTGCATACGACCAACAGTGTCTTGCGTACCACAAGTGGTACGCGTACAATAGGTTGAGAACCCCTGCCTTAAGTCGCTGAGAATATATGGCAAGAATTTTGGGAATGGTCCAAAAAATTGATCAAGATTGCGATCGTGGTCAATAATTTTAGGAATGATCAAAAATGCATCAAAAGATTGCGATTTTGGCCAATAATTAATTTTGGGATCAAGGGCCACAAACTTTTTGAACGGTCCCTAAATCGAGTTTTCGTTTTTTTTTTTTTTTTTTTTAACGGAATAAGCACATCATACTGAGTTAATTGATACTTTGGGTTTGGCTACATTATATGTAGTTCTCCAGATACAAGGCGTACAACAAAATTTTTCAGTGAAATATATTGGATCTTTTGATCCAAAAATTATGCCAGTATTTGCAAAACTGCTTAACCTTGTCTGCTGGATGAATTAAATAATTAAATATTCAATTTCCACCTTAATTGAGTATCGTCATTAACCTCATTAACTAAACAACCTAATGCTTTAACCAACCAAAGAAACATGATGGCACACGTTTGACTGGGCAATATGTGGTCAGCATATCAGATTCCAAGACCATAGGTCACGATTCTGAGTCATCGGTGAACAAGTTATGACAGCATCGGGAATCAAACCCGGATCAACACACGTGCGAACAATTTGGGCCTGCTTTTAACTAGAACATCACTCGAAAATGAAAGTTCAGATTTTGATACCTACTTGTGTGAAATTCATATGCCCATTGTATATACCTGTCATTCCAGTATTCGGTTTTGGACTGAGTCTTGCATAATAAAGCATGAAAATACCGTATAATTTTCTAATAGCAAATCTTACAGAAAGACATGTATATCTAATTACATATTACGATTCATTTGTACTCTGAGTTTCCGTTTGTGATGCAAACATCTGGCTCCTTCAGCAGTATTACGTGAGCAGTTTGTAATTTGTACAGAACTTTTAAAGTACTATTTTACATACATTAAGCTGTTTATTATATATCACTGCAAACAGAGCAGAGAATCCCAATGATCGAAATCTGTTGAAAGGAAATGCAAAGTAGCAGTTCGCTGATCGATACCTCGGTCACTCATTTTTTCCCTCAAAAGTCAAAAGAATTATATTTGACTGGTCAAAGATAACATTAGTATTTCTTCCTTATTAACCGGTTCACACACACACACACACACACACACACACACACACACACATATATATATATATATATATATATATATATATATATATATATATATATATATATATATATATATATATATATGTGTGTGTGTGTGTGATTGTTGGATGTTAGCCCAAGTATTAATATTACGTCTCAGTGAAACTGTTAGGAATTTAAACAAGATGGAACGAAAATGGTTTTATTTCGTTTCTTTAGATCAGTTATTTACCGCTCGTGATTAGTGTTGACCACGAAAAGAGTCGAGAAATAAGGTTTTCTCGATTCGGTTATCGAAAGGCTTTTTTTCGTCGTCTCAAAATTTTTATTGTCTAGTTTTGTAAATTAAAAAAAAAATGAACATTTGGCGTAACTGCCCACTTGTGAGCCTAAGCCTTCAGTGGCGTAACTTAAGGCTTGAAGGCCCTCCCGCAGACAGCGTGGAGCGTGGCCCCATGTCTACGTCCCACTTCACGATTTGAAGGTCTCCTGATGGCTTGAAGGCCCCTGCAATGCGAGGTCTGCAGAGCTCTTATTTACGCCCCTGTACGCCTGCTCTAGCGCCATTCATTAGCGACCGGCTGAACTACGTCCACATAGCGGCGAGCACGTGGTCAGGTGTTTTCTAGACTAGTGGACGTCACGTATTGTTTTTGCGTGGCTCCCCAGTTTGCTTCCCGACGCTGGGTGGACGCCGAAAATTGGGAAGCACCGGCCGGGGATCGAACCCAGGACCACGTGTGCATGAGTTCAACGCTCTAATCATTAAACTACGGTGCTCCGCCTAGTTTTGTAAATGTATGTACAAAATATATGCCCTGTTTTTTCACCATTTCTTCGAGAAGTTGTCAGAATCTTTCAGCGTTACGAGAGGTCCCGGAAGGGAGTAAGATAACAACATTCAAACCACAGTTACTATTGAAGTACTTTTTTCCGTAATGAATTGAATATTTTTAAACCTTGATAAATGTACTTCATTGTGTTCAAACAATTACTGTATTAATTTATAGTTTTATATTACGCGTTATATAACACTAAAACAGAGATTTTTATGATATTTATAACTTATGAACTAAAGTGATCGCAACGATTCGTGAAGCTTGACCTAGATTTACCAATTTTACCACCCAATAGACCGCGAGGTTCTGTCCCGGTTGTCAACCCCTTCCCATGGAGTTTTGCCAGAAGCGTCTCTCGCGCTATACGCAGAACATGTTCTGAAGTTAGAGTGTTGTCAGATTGCGGATAAGTTTCGTTTTGTTTTCTTTGTTGTCGTCGTTGTTTTGTCTTTTTGCTATTATTATTGGTATCATTTAATTCAAATAGTTGTTATAAAACGCATTATAGTTCTTCAAGAGCTTCCTTCGTAGTTCGTTTGCCATATGCTCTAAGTTTAGCAACGTTGTTCCACTTTTCCTCAAATATACGTTCGGAAGGCAGATCCACGAATCGTTCCGAATTCTTCCGATGCATCACACGTGAAGGAAAGCAGTTCTATGATTTGATTTGTGTAGAGCCCAGACTTCACGAGTCATCGCAGTCACTACTGTTGTTGTCTACGCAATTCGACCAATTTCTCATCTGGTCTAATTCTTCGTCTCGTCTCGACTGTAGAAAGGTACTACTCGTCTCATTTCCTAGAAAATAATTGAGTCGAGGCGAGAAATTGCTCGTCTCGTGAGAAAGACTACTCGTGATCTTTAATATATAATGTGCTTTTCTCATTCCTAGCGAACCAGACGAACAGACATAAGGAGCAGATGGAGAAGTGTGTCCTAGTCATACTTGGATGGTTTCGCAGATACAATACTCGTACACTGCCATCACTTCTCTACGCCTTTCTCCTATTTTAGCTGCTCGGCCACAACGGGATAACACGAGTACTTCACTGAATTCTATATCGCGTCAACGAGTTTTGTTGACCCAACATTAAGAGGGTTGTATTACTTTCAAGCACTTTCCATTCACATCATCTGTTATAAAACGAGTGGCAGTGACATGTGTATACCACACACAGGAGTTTGGTTTGTGTGGCCTGCTAGTTTCTCAATTAATATTGAAATCGTAAGTGTTATTAGGTTTCTACCGCTTTCGGTTTTAGCAAAGAGATAAAAGTGGAGACGTAAATATATTCTTGGAACACTTACTTAATTAAAAAAAAAAACACTTCTTGCTATCTATCATCGTTTTTGCTCTGTAGTGATCAATTTTAAAACCGGAAATGGTTGATTTCTACAAACTCCGGTTTGAATCTCACCTACATCAACGAACTCAGTTCTGTATCCTCCCCAAAATGTATGGTGATGAAACAACCTTAGGTCTTGTCTTGACAAGAATAGGTATATTTATTGTAGAGGGTTTAATTGACTTAGAATGCCTAATTTTACTGTATGTTCACTTACAGTGGCTTTGCATAAAACATACAATCTGAAGCTCGTTCGTGTCTATAGGGCTAGGATATTGGAAGACCTGGGCTCGATTCAAAGATGGAAGCTCATGTGGTTCGGATTATACGTTGACTTCACATCTTTATATAGCCTTGGTGCTGAAAGGAGCGTTAAACCTTAAACAACCAATGGAATCTACAGCATGTTGAAGTATTGAATTTGAATCACGTGTGTAATAACTCTGCTTACCAAAATCGCGAGATTCACTTTGATCCCTTCTGAGCTTTACGGTATTATACTTAAAAAAATAGCGCAACGGCCCATTTGTGAGCTTAAGCCTGCTCCAGTGCCATCTGCTAATGACCGGCTGAACTACGTAAAGCCTACCGGTGTGCACGTGGTCAGGAGCTTTGTAGACCTAGTGGCCGTCACGTCTTGTTTTCAGGTGACTCCCCAGTTTGCCTCATGACACTGGGTGGATGCCGAAAATTGGGAAGCACCAGCCGGGGATCGAACCCAGGACCACGCGGACATGAGTCCAACGCTCTAACAGTATTGCACTGTAGAGTTATTTATTCTTTCCTATTTTCTTGAAAATATTTGTTATTTTGTATGAAGATAACTCACAAACCTCTTGAGGTCAATATATAATACTGAGTTATTAGTCATGGCATGGCATGAGAAAGATTAATATGGTCTCATGAACATAGCAATTGTTCTTTTGCACATTCTTTTGTCCTCCTTCTTACTTGAAGAAGGAACGAAAACTGTGATAATAACGGTACCTTAGTAATGAACTCTTGTTGAATATAATTATTTAAAATAAGTAATTTGCATGCCTTTTATGTAGTTGAATAGCAACTTATTACTCAACGTCATCTCTGCAAAACAACAAAACAATGTGAAAAAATGTCAACAATGAACTATTCTATGGAGAACATATTGTTAGTAAGAACAATTGCTGTAATGCTTTCACTAATGTCCAATAATCAACACACACACATGTCACGGGAAGCATTTATGTTCTTCTCTCACATGCTTAACGTAATAATATCTTAGAGATATTCTGAATATTTTAAATTATATGTTTACCCCAGTGGCGGATCCAGGGGGGCGATCGGGGCGATCGTCCCCCCCAAAAGAGGGAAGTTTTTTTTAAAAAAAAATATAAATAAAACCCATTCCAGAGTTTGAAGCTCTAAGTAGCAGTATTACAACCCACCGCCCCCCCCGGAAGTCTGTTCTGGATCCGCCCCTGGTTTACCCAAAAAGCTCTATTACGATTAGCTTACATCTAATATCTGGTAGAGAATTGGCTATTTAATATTTACCATACGTAGTAGCTTAGATATAACAATACTACTTTCTAGTCCCTTTCTAAGCTAAAAATAATAATAATAATATAATAATAATAATAATAATAATAATAATAATAATAATAATAATAATAATAATAATAATAATAATAATAATAATAATAATAGAACTTGAAGTCTTGACGAAACGACAAAGAGCAAATAACATCTTAGATGTTATTCTTGGTCAATACCAATTAGCGTCAATTGTGATTATTCTCCATCGAAGTGGAAGTCCGCCAACTGTTAAACCCAGTCTCTTTAAGAATTTTTCCACCTTAATAACAGAAGCACCAACTTATTTCTTACTTTGCAACAGTTTCTAATTCTTTCATAATGATGTTCTGCCTTCACAATATAGTTTTTGCACTAGTTCTAACATCAAGTGTACTTGTTAGGACACGCATGCCAATGAATTTATTTTGTTCCTTTTTTTTTAAAAAAAATGTATAATAAAAGAGTCGCAGTTAAAAAGTTAAAAAATTGTAGACTCTTCATGCTGTGTGACCACACCCCATCATAAACCTTCGTGCTCAGGACAGAAAAGAATAGGCGCCATCCTGACATTACGTCCGCCGGCTAACTTCGTCGTCCCTTTGAGGCATAAAAAACAATATTCTAGCTCGTAGAAACAACCAGGTGCTTCTGATAGCCCCAGGTTGATATTACTTGTTCATTTCTCTCTCTCTCTCTCTTTCTTTTTTTTATTGGCTTAAAGTAAAACTACTTAAAGCTCAAAGTCTTGAGGGAAGAAGGTTCTTATATTAAATTCAAGTTTCCAAGACTGTGTTCATCCACATGTTCTGTCAGAAGATTGTAGAGGAATCATAAGTAACAACCGTCTCGATTAACAGCGGCAATTTAATTATGAAGAAATAATTGATTAGGGCAAGGGCCGACAGCTGTGCCCTCTCTTCAAGTTAAATATCTTACAGTGTAAAAAAAAATGTTATTTAGCGCTTCTCTCTATCAATACTATTTTTTGAACGCCATTATATCCCGCCAACATCGACTTTTCATAGAAGTAAAATAAGCATAGTTGTAGAAAATCAAAATTCAAATTTGATTTTCATTTTTTTCTTTTATACTTTCGATTGACCAGGGCCGGCCCTAGGCAAATCGCCAGCCCATGCATTGGTATTATTTGTAGCCCCCTTTCTCCAGAAAGAACAAATCTTAAAAGCCATGAGTTTAAGTGTGCTACCCCATCATGAACAACGAAGGGGAGGGAGAGACAGCACTTGCACTCAGAAAGGCCTAAACACTACGAATATAATCTCGTCTCTTTAAATAATAATCTATTATGTTAGGAAAAGATAAAGCAAACACACCTGCAGAGGAAAAATGGTAATCCTTTTTATAGAATTCAATATCGAGATTCAATCTCAATATAGCAGTTTGCAATTCAAATGCAACGAGCACTTTTATCTTTATTCCTTGATTTTCCTTCTGCATCTATTAAAGAATAAAAAAAGTTATTCCACCTTCAATGATAAGGAACTTGTTTACGACAAAGACAAGACTAGTTTTCATATCAAAACTGTGATAACAAACTAAATGAAACAGGTGTTTGCTACTGTTCGAGAACTGAATTCTTGTATTTGAAAACAATCAAACAATTCATGCTGGGATTTATTTGACCATTTGCTGTAGCTCTGTCCATATGACCTTAAACTAATGCGACCTAAAGAGATTTGTGAATGTTCTGTTCAAATAGGAGATCAGCTTAGTAAATTTAACTACCATTATCATGAAATCTGTTTCCAAGAAATATTTATTTTAAATAATATAGTTATGACAGATTTTGGCGCCCCGTGTAAATGCACGCTTTCACATATGATAGAGCCGGCCCTGCGAATGGCGATAAGAGAGAAGAAAGTATATAAAAATCTAATTCGAGATTTCAACGGACTTACGCGCTTCACAGCTCCAACATACCGATAAAGTGATTTTACGGTGTTCGTTCATCATGTACACACTCGCCCAGATGCCATATTATTTAACGTATCGGGACTACATTTTAAACCCAAGAATTTTATACAATTCTCTATGGAGTTTCTCGAATTTTTTTCCTAACCTCGAAAATAAGGGTAGTTTACTGATGAGTGAAAATAAAATTTAAAAAAAAAGTTTTTTTTTCAAAACTGGCTCTAACGGTTTTGTTAATTTTAAACAAACCAATATTTTACTAATAACTCTATATTATTATATAATTCGTTTCTTTCTGAAAATATAGAATGAGTATTTTACTCTAAAATGAGTTTCTTTATTGGTGATTTTCGCAAAAAAAAAAAAAAAAAAAAATCTCAGGCAACTTTATTCATATTTCATTAATGAATGTTGCATCCATTTCCATTGAAAATTCACAAGGGGTGTTTTACCAGGACGATTTTCTCAAAAACGACTCAGGCAATTTTCTCCATATTTCCTAAATGCATAGGTAAATGTCGCTAGCGTACTATAAATAATTTTTCATTAAAAAAATCACAAGGGATAGTTTATTCGTGAGGTGTCTCTCTTCAGGACGATTGTCTCAAAAACGACTCAAGTATATTTTTTTCGTATGTCGTAAGTAAATCTTTTATCAAGAAAAGTACAGTATGTTCTAAAGCATTTCTCATTAATAAATCACTCTTGGGGACGAGTCTTTTTTCGGACAATTTGCTCAAAAACTGTTCAGTTTATTTTTCATTCTTATCCCATTAGTAAATGCTTAATTTACAATTCTATAATAGGAAAAGTCACTGTATATGAAAATGTCCACAGATGATAGTAAAATGAAATGAAATCTTTGAGTTTAACGTCCCAAAATTATGCCCTTTAGGCTAAGAAAGACGATGATTAAATCAAATGAATGATGATGGAAGAATTGTTGGAATAAGATTGTGTGAAGAAGCGGATGTACCCCGAGAAAACTCACGGACATGATGTTGTCCAGCACAAAATTACTTGGCCGGGGATTGCCTGCTGTTTCGGAATTAGTAAAAGATGTCCAAAGGAAGGGGGAAAAAAGGAAAGAAGTTGCCAGGCAAGGGAATTTTAGCAAGAAACAGCTGCTTGGAAGATGTTTTGTGCAGAGTATTAGAACTCTGCTATTATAAAGTATATGCGTGTATAAATAAAGGAAATTCACAAAAATACAAGCAAATCCCGAAAAATTAGCTAATCACAGAGAAATCTATGTAACACAATAGGGTTATTTCTTGTGATTCCAATGAGAATAAAGGTGTGGCTGTAAGGCCTGGAAACCCTAACTAGCTCACAGTATGATTTATGACTCTGGTGAAAGTAAAATTACCAAGTAGCCGCCCAGGTCGCTTTCGCTGCGGGGGTAACGCATCGGAAACACATCGTCGAATAGCCATAGTCTAAGACGCATGGTCATTGAGAGACACCTACCTGCACTCTGGCCGTAAAAGCCTTGGTTCCTACCGCCGTAAGGGTTAGGCTATTTGAGAAAGCGTTTTTGTTGCGTTACCCCTTGTAGCGAACGCGGCCAAGGTGGCTATTCAGTAATTTTACTTTCACCAGAGTTGTAAATCATACTGTGAACCAGTTAAGGTTTCCGGGTCTTTTTGCCAGGTTCAGGTGTGTAATAGCAGAGTTCCAATACTCTGCACAAACCATCTTCCAAGCAGCTATTTCTTGCTACATTCCCCTTGCCTGGCAACACGTCTTTCCTTTTTTCCTTCCTTTTGAAATCTTTTAAACAGCAGGCGGTCTATTGTTCCGAAACGCACCAAATGCGCTCGAGCTAACGTTTTCTACGCGTTTTTATTGCTTTCGCGTTTGTGATTAGCCATCCACATTTAAATACATGGTCAGCGTATTCCAAGAGTACACATCAGCCATAAAAACGCATTGTGAACGCATCAAAGAGCCGTTCACTAAGACGCATGATCATTGGACTTCTACTAATTCACCAGTAAATCACCAAGTTATTTAGATGAATTTATATTTTATGTGTAATATTTATTACTATTGTATACAAGAGGAAACTTTTACAACAAAAGGTGATTCTGAAAATCCAAACTCCCGTGTACCGTCTTTTAGCTCTACACTAAAAAAAGACAGAATCTTTACAATTGTATTAAATTTAAGATATACAATTTTATTCTAATTTAATCTTCATTTTTTACTTGCGATTATTAATAATTTTCTAATTTTATTATTGTTTCAGGTTTAAAATCTAGCCCCACTTTCAACAGTAATTTATGTGCTGACAGCAACTTCCAGGATAAGACATGGGTGACCCAAGGCAGTAAGTAAATTTGTTTATTATTATTATTATTATTATTATTATTATTATTATTATTATTATTATTATTATTATTATTATTATTATTATTATTATTATTATTATTATAAAACAAATCACAAAAACACAATAAATATTAAGGGTAGTAAATTTTAATGTATAACTATTTTTTTCTAGTATTCAATGTTAAGGAAAATAAACTCTTTTGATTTCCTATACTCTATGTTGTTCTCTCAAAACCAATCTTCCAATAGTAAATCATTAACTCGTACAATTATCTATTATTTACGCATGTAATTATTCTCAGCTCTGGTGCGCAGCTTTGCGGGGTTTATATGAAATTTGATTTTTCAGTTCAATTCCCTTTCTCTTTTCGTCGACACGCACGATTTTTCTGTTTTGATACCGTCTATCAGTTGTAGCCTTCTTCGCCCCCTCCATTTCTTTCCTTTCACCATACACTTTAACACGTCCCTCATGATACATTCCTTCTTAGCCATGATATTGGGTCGATGCATAAGTTCGTGCGGTTCTTATATTTTATATTTTATTTTATTCTGCTGTTCTGTTAATTCAAACACAAATACAACATAGATATAACATTAGCATATTCTACGGGTGTAACAATACATTGCATACACTATACTGTCACTCACAATCACTCAGTGATGTATTCAACTCCACTATCTATGACCTTCTGCCAACGTTCAGGTAGCAGTCCAATGCCTCGCCTGTAGAACTATTTTGGTTTTGGCTGGAAGAAATCTGTTAGCCATTGGTTGAGAGAAGCTTTTCTGTGCTGTTCTTTCAGCAATTGCTTTATTCCCGTACACTGCACAAATTGTTCGCGCAGCTTCTGCTGACGGAAATGATCACTTTTCTCAACTTGTTAGTTTGTCTGAAATATATAAATAATACGTTCACAAACAAGAAAACTTGTTTTTCATAACAAACAAACTGCAAACTACGGTAAAACAATGGAATAAGGATAAAAAAAAATAACTTCACGCCACATTGTTGCCAACCCAAAAGAAAACCGCAGGATCTTATGCATCGACCCAATATATGAGACTAGGATATTTTCATGTTCATTGTCAACAAGATTTTGGTTGTTTATTCTATGTGACACACTTCTTTCAGTTTCGGAAGTTGTTGCGTTAGTTGAAGCGCACTGAGAAAAGCTACGCTGGAAATTCCGTTCGCCAGACATATTTCAGGGTTGCTCCAGAGACGTTTTCCATTTGCCCTTCCTGATTGCCTAGTGGCAAGAGCGCGCGCACGATTCCCTGGTACGCTTTCTGGTAGGACATCCTTGAAGTTTGAACTTGGTTCTGATTCTACCCTAAACTGTAAGGTCGTTTGAGGTGGTCCTGACATTTCAGGAATTCCGACAGTTCTAAGCCTGCAGCCCAGTAGCTCGCTTGACTTTCGAGGCAGACAAATGAAGTTAGTAGATTCACAGGGGTCCGAATGTGTTGTAAGTTATAAAAGCAGACAATCGTTTCTATGATTATTATCGTATCGGATAGACGTGTTTAAGTCAGATGAATTGTCTAAATACCTGCCTATAAAGTAGTGTTACGTAAAATACGGCTGCACGTAGCTAAGCGTTCACTTATTTGGTAAAAGAGAAAGGAAGAAATAATGCACCATAAGGTAGAGTGTGGCGGGTGGTTGTTGCTGTTTCATTGTTTCTTTATAAGGATATATTTAACTAACAGTGATCAGAGGCCCAACAAAAGACAGTAGAGTAATTTTCTAAGACTTCGGAAGAGTGTCATAAAAAGAATAATTTGTGGGATAAACCAGGACACATTTTAATGTATGACTGTCCTACTTACATATGTCACTTATGACTATACCTGTATTGCTGCATTTTTACCTTTTTTTTATTTCTATTTAAAAGAAGTGTGGGAACTCCCCTTAGCAAGTATCGGAATTTCCCCCAAAAGTTGGGGAAACCCGACATTGTGTACCTATAGCTTTTGTGGAAAATTGAACAGATTACAATTACGTTTGAGATACGAAAGTAGTGTTTATGAGGATCAATGTATATAGTACTGCAGCGTGTGCCATCATTTCGATACAGATAAATTGAAGCTGTCCGAAGACGAAAATATGCTTAGCATTCGAAACTACCCCAAATTACCTTATATTAAATCCACGCCTCATATAGCCTCAGTGCTAAAAAGAGACACTACACTGAGAAAAATTCATTATCCGGGCAGCGGTATATTGTACAAATATGCAGAATCCTTATGTTTATTACGGAAATCAGTTCGGAGCATACGTTATCCATATGCTACATACTTTTCCCGCTAAGATGTTATATAATGCCGCTGCAGATGTATGACATCTAACAGTCTTCCATATATTAATACATATACGTATGTTACAAAGGTCAACTATATGTTACATACATTCATCTGTATGTGAGATCCTGACCGCCTACATACAGTACTTTCGTTCTTACGGAAAGTACCTTTATTCGGAACACTTATACGGAAAGTACGTATAAAATATGTTTTTTCAGTTATATGTTTGCTGTACATTAAGCCCAAAATCTACAAGATTTACACATGTAACGTACGTTTTTACGTACGCCACATAGTTTTCCTTTCTCTGTGTAAACTCCAACCAACCAGACAATGTTTCTAATTTTTTTTTGAAAGTTAAAAATTCTATAATTATTACACACATAATTTCACAGCCAGTATAGACAAGAGTTTTAAAATCTGTTACATTTGTATAAAACGTAGAAGTATTCCATTTAATAGATGTAATGTGATGTGTAGTACTTTCACCTGCATGGAGAGGTGCTTTCTCACGCTCAACAATGCATGCAATAGAGGCATCATTATGGCCAATATGGCTGGATTAACATGCAGGATGTTGGGGAGGAAGTGACTAGGTAACTCTCGGCCTTAAGTAACAATGGTTTGTAATATTCAAAGTAGTGTTCAGAGTGAAAGCCCGGAGGCGTCGAAATATGACAAAACAACTACTGCAAATGTCGGTGCAAGAATTAGTTATTGAGTAAAGCATGACGACAATGGAGTACAATTAGAAATAGCATACAGCTGCAAAAAGCAAACGATACAAGATGCCGACCCGAGAAGTTCTTTTAATTAAAGAAGTTTTCTCAATTGCATTTTATGGTCAGCACAATCTATTGATGAAGATGATATACTAAAGTTAAAAATATATTTTGCGTGCTACTTTCTCTGTTGCAAAGTGCATGCAATGTTTTCAAAACAAGGAAACGGAAACAGTTTTTTTTTCTTAAAAAAGTAAAAAAATTAATATGCTATGGGAATTGGAAGCAACTCTTTCCTTCTTGTTGATTTAAGTTTGCATATTCATGAAAGAGTGTCACGCTCTTCGTCCATACTCAAAAGCCTTAGATGATTACCAGAATGCCCTACTGCGTGTAGAAGAAAAGTTCACAAAACACAGTCTTTTCTCAGCTAGGATGTGAAATTGCATGTGAAAGGTTGGTAATAATCCAAGAATACTTCATTCCTTGAAACATAAAATATGCGCATAGTAGCAAACAACAGGTGTTAAATGTATTGTGTGATAATGGAGTAGCATAGGAGAGAGGTAACTGTCGTTTAAATATGTCATCATTGTTTTCTTCGTGTGATGCATGCAATTATCATGCATGTTCTGTCACATACAAATAGTGATAAAAGGCAAATTTGTAAATATTTCTTTTTTGTTATTATTATTTCCACTTTGCATTGCTGAGTGTCCTGGTGAGAATTGGTATTGTTATGCCTTGGTGAATCCAGCTTCTAAAAATGATTTTATTTTCAAACTTGGCTCCAAAAGCGTACTCTTTAGTTACCAAGTGAATTCGCATTGATGTATACGGTATATATACATACATATATACATATATATAGATTTATATAAAAGAATTATCAACGAGGTTTAAAAAGTTCGAAAATAAATTTTAATCAAGAATCAGTCATTTGAAAACTTCGGAACACCATATCGATTAGCTACTCGAAAATGTTTTTCTATGTACTAGCTGAACTTGCGCCCTCTACACAGTCACATATGAGCATGAATCTCCTTGTCATTCCTCACATCTGTACATGTCTCTTTATAGATGCAAGTGAAGGACATCTTGGTAAAATTCTACAAGGGGTATCATAAAGGGAGATTTTTTCGATTTTTTTTCAATATTTCTCACCGTTTGTAAGATTTCAGCCTATTTCAGGTTGGTTGGAATTTCTAATTCGTGTATGATCAGTGTTTTCTTTCTTCTTGCATGCAGTATATAATAAGCAAATACATTACATACACAATTAATTATAATGTCAGTAATATATTGCGTACACTGGGCAAAACACTCCAAACAATACAGATTCACCTTAGATTGGAAATGGCTATCCTTCGTTTTTCATTATCATTTGGCCATGAAACAAACGCCGGAGAGATATACTAACCCCGTATACAAATTTGTGGTGTTGTAATGTATAACTCGTAGGATATTATGTTTTTTTAAAAAAAATCAATACTTCCAGTGTACCTCTAAAAATCTAATAAAGACATAACGGCCATTCTTTTTAAAATATTCAATTAGAACTGAAAAATCTACACAAAATTTGGAATCGATGAGTGAAAACGGCGTCTGTTTAGAGCTTGTGGTTTCCGAGATAACATTGTCAAAAAAATGACACAAACATATAAACGTCCACAAACTTTTCATGATCACAAACATATAAACCTAGCAGTTTAGTATATAGGCCTAGATGAACTATTTTGTAGTATTCAAGCACCTATTCAGATGATTTTTAAAAGTTAATACATTCATTCGTTATTTTGGAAAATGAAAAATTGTCGAGTTGTTTTTACTAGGTCTTAACATTTCATGTAATTTATTTTAAAATTTTAACAAACTCACCAAAACGAACTACCTTAAATGAAGCTATATGTTACATTTTAAGGATTTATATACTGTTACGTTTTGTACTATATGGCAAAATATCAGACTCAGGGAACAAACGATAAAGGGAGAGGTATTGAATTCCTCTACAACAATGAAAAAGGCAAAATGTAGTGAAATTTTCACCTTGCGATTCATAGATTACCTCATTATGTACTAAATGACAGAATTTCAGACCTAGAACAAACGATAATAGGAGAGCCATCGAATTCCTCCATAACAGTTAAAAGCTTACAACAATGGAAAGGTCAAAATGGCGAGAAATTTTTACTTTGGGATCCCTAAACTACTTCACACTGTAGTAAATGCCAGAATTTCGTCCTGAAATAAATGATAAAGGGACATTGAATTCCTCTGCAATAATTAGTTGAACTCAACAACAGTCAAAACTTTGAAAATCTGCACGGAACAATTGTTGCAAACAGTCGTTACCTTCAAATAGACAGAGTGAAGAACATAATTCAATATTCAAAGAAGATATTTCTCACTTCTTGTACTATTAATCTACATTGAAGCATAGGGCGAAAGCAACGCCATCTCTTATCACAGAAACAAAGTTTTTGTGGCTTTACACTATCCTTAAAGGAACGCTATAAACGAATGGTGACCGTCAGGTGATGAAAGTGATGCACATTTGGATCTCATGGGAAGCCAAGCTGGTTTGCCTTATGGAAAGTTAGATGGCGGAGCGAGCATCAATATAATCTCTACGCATCAGATATTCTTGCTTCACTTTGGCAGCATTGCAACAATAAGAAAATGTTTTTTCTGTTTATACCTAGGTATATATTTTCTATGGTTGTATTAAAACAACTCATTATTAAAATTACGGACTGAATTGGGCAGCAGTCGAACTGAAAAAAAAACTTATGTTTTTTCGTCTGTTAAATAAGTCTGGATATTTCTTTTTGCTCCTTATGTAGAGAACATAGAGTTTGCTTTCACTGCGAAGATGACTTTCGACTTTCAGATCATCTAAAAGAAACAGACGTCGTCTCGTAACATGTGAAAAAGTAACATATAATGAGCAAAAATACCAACAACCATTTCCTGCAATTTTATTATTAACTTTTTTTTTATCTCAATGAAAGGCTAAAATTATGCAACATCCAGTATCTTTGTGAAGTGAGATTGTTTTAACAAGTAGCTGTCTTCACTGAGCCAGAACGCTGAAGTTCAAACAACACAACAACGAAATACAATAAAAGAATGCCTTGCTATAACGCAGCTCTTAGTGAAGTATTATCGTTTTCCTTTTTTAACAATTAAAAATAATCTCTGCTGAAAACAGTAAAGAGAATCACACAATTCCCTATATCCTTTTATTATATGCAACCAACATATATTTACTACTGTGCAGGTTGCTTACAAGCTAGGGAATGTTGTAGATTTAAACACGGTATGGAGAGCCTCCGTTACAGTCATCGTTATTCGTGAAGACGTTAATGGATTACCTCCATTAACGAACTCAGCCGAGATAATTGAAGAAAAGCTGTATATTCTTTATTATAGGCAACCAGCATTTCTTTGCTGTTGTGCAGGTTGCATAGAAGCTAAGGAATGTTGTATATTTTTAAAACTATATGGATAGCCATCGATACATTCATCGCTATCCGTAAAACGTTAACGGATTAACTCCATTAAAGAACTCGTCGAAATATATGGTGTAAGAAAAGCTGCATATACTTTATTATAGGTAACCAAAATTTCTTTGCTGTTGTGCAGGTTGCATAGAAGCTAGGAAATGTCACAGATTTTAAACATGATATGGATAGCCACCGTTAACGCCACTGTCATCCACGGATATGTTAATAGACTGACTTAACGAAAGAACGAACTAAGTCGAGATAATTGCTCTATCTATTGCAAGAAACAGAATTTAAAAAATCACTTTTCTGCAAGTTATTGCGTGGAGTAACGAGCGGACAGATATACTAACATTACAATCCTATAAGGCTCAGTGGTAGAGCGTTCACCTCTGGTGCTTGGGGTTCCGGGTTCGATCCCAGCCCCCGCCAAGTGAACTTTGTGGTGGACAAACACCGTGCTCGTGGGTTTTCTCGGGGTTTTCCCGTTTCCTCCCACTTTCTTCATTCCACCATTTCACTCATCTCTCATCATCACCGTCTCCTTTAGCCTAACCGGCATAACCGTGGGACGTAAAACTCAAAGATTTCATTTCATTTCATTTCATTTTTTTTTTTTTTTTTTTTTTTTTTTTTTTACAATCCTATAAGGCCCACTTGTGGGATCCTAATAATGATAAAGAGAAAAGCGAGATTAAAGTAAGAGTTTATCGGAAATAGCAAATACATTCAACTTCCATCGCTAGCAAATCTCTGTGTTTTCACCAAACTTCGAAAAGAACTAGTTATGTCTCTTTGAGGTCAAATGTTTAATTTGTATAACGCCTGTGCACACTGTCTCGCGTTCAACTCCTGGTGGGAATAGTTGCTTTGAATGCAAGCCCGGGTAGTAGGATGAGCCGATTTTTTTTTTTTTTTTTTAAATTTCTTGTAGTGATATGGCAGAAAAGTTGCGAATTAGGGAGACTAAAAAAGGACAACAAAAAATCCGTTTATATGTTGCGGTCACACGTATCATCTAATTTTGACGCAATTTGGAAAAATCCACATTTTTACGATAATTTTTAGCATTTTTAAATTAGCCTCTTTCCACATGTAATAGCTTAAATTCTTATGTATTAGAAGCACAGAAAATAATGTTTGAATATTATTTAAATACATTAACATCTTCCGACCGAGCACTGCCTTTAAAGTTAATGAAATTCTGGAAAATAATTTACAAATAAACATAGATCACAGTTCAAGGAAAAATCACTAACAACCAACATTTTTTTCTTTATTAAATACAAGTTTAAATGTTTATAAACAAAGTATTTTAGATTGTTAGTAAGATCAAAAAAATATCGTAGAAATGTGAATTTTTCCAAATTTCGGCACACTTTTATCGAATTTTTAAAATCATAAGTCTTTTCTGAAAATTTATGTAATGTCTTCACATAACCTCTGGCTTGACCTAAGTTGACTTCACACCTGGTTTACACGAAAGTCGGTCCTTTATTTGAAATATTCCAAAAATGTCAGTTTTTATTACTAATGTTTTCTTTAACCCAGGCTATTTTAAAACAATTTCTCACAATAAGATACTTTTTTTAGCATACTTCCGATGGTAAAAGTTAATGGACATGCTTCTGTTCTGTTTCAAACTTCAGAAAGAATCTAGAATGACGTTGTATTTACAGTACAGAAAACTATACTCAAAGTAATACATTCTTTTGACCTTACAGATAACGAAAATGCTGTTAACCTTTCATCAATACATTATTTAGGACACTCATGGTTATGGCTGCTTTTGGTTGGATTAGAATTTACCGTCCCTTTTAAGCATCGAGGCTATATGAGAAATGGATCTACAGTTTAAGTTGGAATTTGAACTACTGTAGCTCCGACCGAGAAACTGACAGGGATTTTCCCACACCGGAAGCGTGTACACTAACGAAATAAATGCAGAGGAGCTTAGGATTCATTCGGAACAAGAAAAAACTTACTCTTATCTCCGCGATTCTTCGGGTTCTTTAATCCATAGAAACTTTTCTTTCTCTCTTAGACCGCAGGCTTTTTAGATCTTGGAATGAGTTTCCGTTATTTTTTTCTATTCATTTTTTTATTTCTAAATTTTTATTTTCTCCTCGAGCTCCCTTGTGGCTAAGCGATTAATGTACGTGCCTTTGGCGTGGGAGACCCGGGTTTAATTTCTGGCGGGAGCTCATGTGGGTCAATTTGCACGTTAAGCTATATCAATTCCAATCCAATCCAATCTAATCCAATCAAATCAAATCAAATCAAATCAAATCAAATCAAATCCAGTCAAATCCAATCCAATCGAATCAAATTTATTTTCTTCTCTTTTTCCAGGAACAGAGATAGTGCAAGAATCGCCTTGCCCCATCGCGGGTGAATACACTGGCCACATACCAGACGCCGTTGACTTATGTGCCAAATTGTATTCGGATTGTAATCACCCTGAAATCATGTTCTACACCGTTTTCAATTGCAACGCTCCATCAGAAGTATATGAAGGTAGGTGCATACGTAGGTCAAAGAAAGTATATTTTAACTTTCATTTGCTTAAACATCAAACTAATGTAGTAATTTCATGAAGTAGTCGTAATGTCGACCACCGTTCAGCTTTTAGAGTTACAATACTACGGTAATTAGAGATAGAATTAAACTTTAATTGCAGAAACAGTAAATACAGTAATATCTTCATAACAATTACCTGTATGCTTAACAAACCGCTTGGTTGAGAGTTCCGTGTGATAATAGATAAGAACAGAAGAATTGGATTGTAAGACTGATCGAATATTCAGTAGTGAACATTTTGTAAAAATGTACGGAATTCACGTGAGCAGTGCAGAAATGTGCAGTTACAGTGTATATATAGTGGCAACAAAATTCATTTCTTGATATGTAGATCCAGTATATTACTGTAATACTACTTAGGATGTGATTAACAGCAAACTTATTGACAACGGTGCGTGCGTAATTCTTAATATGAGGTCCGATTGACTCTTAGCATTGAACCTCAACAAAGGTTCGGATATCATTATGAAATAATTAAGCTTCTATTGTCTTTGCATCTGACAGAAAGACTGCGGAGAAGATAGATAGAAGTGTTGGAAGATAATTTTTATGATTTATAGAGGAAGATAGTTTGAGGTTATATTGACATTGCTGCTATTTTGCGCTAATTAAGGAAATTATAATAATTCGTAAAAGAAAAGTAACTGAGTGTTCAATATGATAACGTTACTAAACCTCCAAGTAACAGTCGCAGAGGCTTGTAAGAATCTTAATTAGATTTTTCGATGTTGTTTAATTTCTTTCATTATTAAAATAGTGTAATATTGCAAGAGCGTAAACCTATAATCATATAATATGGACATCTTGAGACGCATCAGCATCTACAGCCTATCAATTTTAAGAATAGGAATTATTCTTTTAAAGACAGTCTTTTGGACACACAACTGGCAAGGCGGGGATGCAAACTTAATTGGCAATATTATGAAGATTGAATATGTCTGTAACGCATTCGTGATACGTTTCTTGTGTATGAAAACGTAACTTGAATTTTGAGTTCTATATAGTATGTTCATTTGTGCAGTGATTATTACGCATTAATTCTCTTAAGGAAAGAAGTTGTGAGCGTTTAAAGTTCCTCACGAATGCATCAAAGGGCGAATTTGATGCGTCCTTAAATATCAATAGTCCCCTACCCCCTTGACGCTAGGTGAACAGTTGACTTCTCTGAATAGAGAAGCTGTGTGGATAACATGCGTCGCTGACCAAATTGCTAAAGCGGAGATCCTGCTTTCAAATCACCTGAAGAGGAAACAGCGAGCTGCAGAGATGGATGGGAAAGTATTATCGTAATTATGAACATTTTAGAAACACACTCCATATTATACATTTAAAATGTATATATATGCTGAATCGCGGAAAGTTAGATAAACTCGTGAAATCACACTAAATAAGAAGTGAGATGACAACAGAATAAGTAATCGCAACAAGGAATTACATTTTTTAACTTGAAAAAAAATGTTTTAAAGTTACTTTCACTGAAAAAATCTTTGTAATATTCAATTAAGTAAACTATTATGACGTATATTCAATGGACCTATCATGCTAAAAACGTTTTCTGTATAATACTTCTTTCTAACAACAAAATACTGAAATAATATTAGACATAATATTCGCATTGCACAAGATCAGATATAACTTGTTCCCTACAGTCTGAAGCATAAGCTCTCGTCAAGTTCAAACTTTATAATGTCAATTACTTTATTACACTTATTTGCACAGTTTGTACAGTACGTAGTTAATAGGAGAGCTCAGTCGTTTAGCGCTTATCTTTGGCGGAAAAAGCCATTAGTTCGATCCTAGGTTATGTAAGTTTGTGGTGGAAAACATAGAATCTGTGGATTGTTTCGTGCTCTTCGGTTTCTTTCCAGTATTTCAGCATTCTCTTGTATTTATCGTCCGTATCTTTTCACCAGAGGGCACAAGTGTGCAACGTCAAACTTGAAAACATTAAGTTCAGTTTATGGTTTCAAACTAACTCGTAAGGAAAATGAACAGCTTTGTTGCCTCAACATTTCTCTCACATTTATATAACATTTTTTTTTTAATTTTTAAGGAAAATCAACCAGACAAATGTCAATTAATGTTACTTCCTTAGTTTTTTTAAAAAAAATATATTATCAGGCTTAATATTTTGTGATTATACTTTGTTGCCTTATAGAGTCAGGATTCCTATCGAGAATGGAAGTTGATTGTGCTGACAGTTCATATTTTAGGGAAACCGAAATGTGATTATACGACAAATGAACCATGTGTATTGTCCTCGGCATCATTGAAATATGTTAAAATGCTTACAATATAACAACACTGATTTTCAGCTTCTTTGTTCATTTATTTTTCGGCAAGAGCTGTGGCTCAAAAAATAAAATAATATATATATTGGTAAACAGGAATATAGCGGTGATCGCCAAACCGTCGATCGCAAGCTACTACCCCATCAAGATTCTGCCGCCTACAGTCGGAAAATTTGTCCATGCCGACCAGATGCCACGGTCGGATTGCCGGCGCCGGACACCGGCGTCTTTCCGCGCGATTTTCGACCGCGGCGAATAATTGCCTTGCCGAGCAGTCGGCAAACAGCCGGAAATGAGCATTAAATGCATCGGCGCCGCTGTCGAAAAGAGGCCGGCATAAGGAGTCCGCAACGAGTCGGAGAGAGGCTTTTCCGACTGTTTTGCTGACTTTGATGGTCGGAAACGGTCGGCAAAGAGTCAGCAAAGGGCATTTTATTTTACGATTTTCGACCGCTTGCCGCCTCGGCAAAAGATCGGCAACTTTGAACAAGTAGATCGTCATACCGCCGCGGACGGGTGCCGCAAGCCTCCGGCCGCCTGCCACCGTCGACGGCGGCAATCCCTCTTTCCGACCGCGACTTCCTGATGGGGTAGTAGCTCACGAAGACATTTTCGGTAGATCGCGTTAACACTTCGGTTAGCTAACTTTGATTCCTCCACTGAGGTGACGCTAACGACAGGAGACGCTCATGGCAACTGCTTGTTTCTCCCGTGTCCCGTGCTTGTCAGCTTCATCTCACAGTTGACTGTATACTCATAGGGTTGTGCATGTTAGGTTTCTCGTGTGTATATTAGACATTTGCTAACTTGGATAGTTTGATTAGTTTATAGACAATAAACAAATGTAAGATTTAAAAAAAATGGTAATTGTTTTGGTTGTTAGCTCAGAGTAGGATTTAAAAATGGTATGGTAGCTCAGAAGCTTCAGAAGTTTGGTGACTACTGTTCTGGAGGTTTTCAAGGCCTTCTAACATAAGTTAGGTCACAAATAAGTTGGTGGTATTAAAGAATTGCTGATCACTTAGTTCTCTGCTAGACATAAAAAAAAATAATTAACTGAACTTGCGATTCCATTTTAACATAGTTTGTTATTATTATAACAGCATCAATCAATGTTTTAGTATTTTGTACGTCCTGTGCAAATAATTTCTCATGTATATGGTTGTTTTCATTTCATTTTATATATTAATTGCATAATTTCTTTCTAGCTCATTAACACACTCTGGATGCTTTGATTTACTTTTTAACTATTTTAAAATAAAGCATTAGCTTTTCAAGATGTTAATATTTGTATGTTTGTTGTTAAGCTATTTACTGTATTATCTATATATATAAAAGAGAACGCACAAATCCTTTGTGAACTCATCACGCTAATACGGCTGAACCAATTTCTTTCATTTTTGGGGGGTTATTAGGATTTGGACCCTAGATGGTTTTTATCATATCACTTTAATTTTTAATTACCAGTGTCTTGAGATAATTGACCATTCAAGTGTCCATACGTACAAATCCTTTGTTATTAGTTCATCATAGGTAAAAATAAACGTATTTATATGCAACCCGCATGACCATGTGACTCGGCGGGTTAACATAAATGACAGGCGATATAATGTTAACATTTACTGGAATCTACTATGGTTTTTATCATATCACTTGAAAGCGAAAAAGTAAAAGTTATCTAATTAACAAGGTTTATTGCGTTCCGGGGTGACCGCAGCGAAGCGGGGTGAACGCTGCTAGTATTATATAAGCAAGTTTTTCATGATTTATTTTTACGTTGTTACATATTTTTAGTTATTTTTTCTTGTACTCTAATATATAAGTTAAATATTGATATTTAATCAAATAGCCTTGTTATAGGTTCGACATTGTGATGTGAGAGATGAAGCAAAACCAGGATCACAGAAAACAAAATTAACACTATTTAAAATTTCAGGAACTGACAGACAACAACGGACGCAACTGGGAGTCCACATACGAGACAGAAATCGTCGCCAGGCCAACTCTAGAATATATGCTATTAAAAATCTAAGACCTTTGACTACAACAAGTAGCACTACCTCAACAACTGCGAGTACAGTTACAACAATCGATTCACTGGTAGAATCTGCCGAACATAAAACTTTAGATGCAGAAGCTGTTAGTTCTGATACTTCCCCAAATGTTAGACCTGCTGCTTATCCACCTCGATCTACAAATGCAGGCACATCATATAGTATTGCTTCTACAGCCACACGTTTTGACTCTAAACCTAGAAGTCCATCCAGCCCAGAAATTAGTAGAGGCTCATATCAACGTCCTCAATATTCTAACCCTGATGATCCTTATTCGAACACTGAGTCACGTTACGTTTCTAACCAGAGAAGCCGTTATCCGAATTCTAGACCCGGTAGTGCTAGATTTCCGGATACTCATTCATCAGATCCTAGATATCCGCCCCCAAGATACTCAGGTTCGGGGCCTACTGATACTACTTATTCTAGTGCGACAAATCCTCGGTATCGTGGTCAATTTGACCAAGCCTCTAATCCGGAGGTAAGAGGTTATAGACCTGCATCAAATACAGATACCCATTTTTCGCCTGGACAACGTAGTTATTATCCTGGCAGGGGAACTTCAAATTACTCAACTCGGGATTCAGTGCCTGTGTATTCCACCAACAGTTCTTCAAACTTAGGCTCTGGTTACAATTCAGAACCCAGACATCCGAGCTATGCCAATGGCCCTTATTACTCTTCAAATCGACACACTAGGCCACAGTATTATAATACAGATGCAGATTCTCGTCATGTGGATCGCTCAAGTTCTGCCGACGAAGAATTAGGCAACACAACTGATAGTCCCAATGTAGTTTTAACAACTAAACCTTGGGAATATTCAGAGGAGGCATACGACCCATGGGCATTCCCTAAAACGCATGGTCAAACAGGTTCACAGATTTCCGCTCCTACTGCATCCGGATCATCAATATCTAGAGCTCCATCAACTAACACATCACTTCCACAATACTACTCTCCACAACATCAACCATCATGGACAGAGCAGCGACGACCGGACAACCATCGTCGCCCATATTATGGTCATCAACCTCCACCTGTTCCACCTCCAGCTACCATTTCTACACAGACAAAGACACATTCCAGAAGGCCTGGTCTTGGCGATGATCAACGTTTACACAACCGCCAGGATACCCAACTTCCGACAGCAGCTTCGAGGAACTCTTATTATTGGAAAACACAAGGTAGTCTCCTCGCCATCGCATGTCATCACCGTCAGCACATTGCTTGCCGAGTTTCCCCATCACTTAATGTACTTTCCTCAAATTTATGTTATTTATGTTTACTTGATTTATTCCAGGATATCCCAGCAAGTGTGAAGCTAGCACTGCTTATGATTGCAAGTGACATTTGTAGTTATAGAGCACAAATTACGAAAACACGACTTATGAAACCTATGTTTCACTTTATTTATGTCATACACTTTTCAGCATTTCACATAGTTGTGGCACAGCAGTATTAAATTATATATACATATTTCAATGCAGATCCAGCTTCAATGATCAAAATGTGTTGTGTCAGCAGCATTGCATGTATGTGTGTTATAGAAACGCATGCATTATGTCAAGTGCCTCGTTCAAAGTTGATATGGTTCTGGTTAAACACTGTGTTCTCTCATTTTGATTCGTTTATGGTTGTATGATAATGTGCAATTTAAATTCGTCGGAGTGGAATTTTCTCAATTTGCATCTTTCGAAATTTAAAATATGTATTGAATCTTTTAAAGTAGCATTAGAACAGAAAGTGAACTTTCGTAGGTATTTTAAACACATTATTTGATTGTCTTACGTACAGCATCCTTGAACATTCATTTCCGTATTGCTGAGCAAAAGTAACTGAAGACAGTGACTGTCAGCATATATTTAGTAAAGTTTAGACCTCTTTATAAGTTAATACTTCAAGTTATCCCGTTTATCTTACAGATAAGTCAATTCGCCATATTGAGTCGCCTTTGAAGTTCTATAGAATTTCTGAAAACTATTCGCTAAATTATCTTTTTCAGTTCAATTCGTTCATTGCTCATCTCATAGAATAAATTGTACCGTCAGAAATCTAATCTAAATAAAATAAAGAGTTTGTTTGTGTGTCTGTGTGCAGCCTGGGGACTAGACGAGTGGACCGAGAGTTACCAAATTTCGGTCATAGGTACCTTGGTCCAGGCCCCAGACCAAGATGAAGCGTTTTCTTAAATTCGAACCAACCGTATGACACTAACATTGATACTCAGGGGGGCGTTTACCGGGACATGCAAAAAGTAGTAGAAAATGACCAATGTTAGTGTCAAATTCATAGATTTTGCGGTCACTGAGATCAATGGTGAAACTCCGATTGTATTAACTTCCGAATTCATCCCATTCCGCTGCGGGCCGGGGTCACCGGGGGGATACCGAGACATGTAAAAATAGTCCAAAATGACAGATATTAGTGTCAAATCCATAGTTTTCGCTGTGGCTGAGATCAATGGTGATACTGCCACAGACGTTGACTTCCAAATACAGCCCCCATCGACTGGGACCCAGACGTTTTTTTTTTAAATCGAACCAGGGGGCTCAGGGGGTGTTTACCAGGATATGTAAAAATAGTAGAAAATGACCAATATTTATTCCTTTCGTTGTTCAGTTTGTTTACATAGATATTTTTCTGACCCTGCGAGGAATGGGTATTTTAGCTAGTGTAAAATAAGATACAATGAAACTACAAGAGATAATGCTCTTTTTTTAATTGTTAAAAGCAGTCAGTGGTGTTATGTTTTGAAGATAAATGTTCTCCTTTGTCCCAGTGGGTAGAATGGATTTTCAATATCCAACTTTTGCCCACGTATTCCACAGTGAATTCTCACTGGTCTGTTCAATGTAACCTTTCAGTTAACATATTCCTGTCTTATTCTCATAGACTCGACAAAAAGTAATCCAGGATGAGAAATCACACAACCATTCCTGGGGGTTTAAGTTCATATAGCCATTTCTTGACTTGAACCCATCCGGGGATATGTTTCCAATAAGTTCAGAGGAACCCGTTCCACCCACCGAAGCAAAAGAGAACGCATTTCACAATAAAAAAACAAATTATTTCAATTATGACGTGTAATTTTCATTCTATCCCATTTCAAAATTGTAACTTTCTAATTAGCAAACCGAATAATTAGCCGAGCGTTTCCTGGGAGAGTACACAACCCGTGTCAAAAATGTTTAAATTTGAATTACAAGAAACGCGTCAATAAATTGAGACGAACAAAAAAGCAAACAAGAAAAAAAAATAATAATTAGACACCTGAAAATACGAAATTCGATATTCCGTTTATGAATTCGTAAAATTGATGCTGGTGTGTGCTCGAGAATTAAGTAATAATATCACGAAAGTTTCACTGTCTTGTATTGTTTTTCCAAGCAGTGATTTATTAATTTATTACTATCTGAGAAATTTTTATTCAATATGTTAATTTTCTTCGCGTAACATCTTAAACGACTGATCATACTCAGCAGAAGCTATGCCCTACTTTCTTTGAGACCCAATATTACTTATCTCTAATTGAAAACCATTCTGGATTAGTTAATGTGGAATTATTTAACATGAGAAAACTTATACACATTTATAACATTCTACAAGTAAGTTTGTTCCTTGAAATTTTTAAACATCCTTTTTCAGCACCAAAGCTGTATGAGAAATGACCTACAGTTTAACATGGAACCTAAACTGCTTGTATTTGTATTTGTACGTAAAATCAAACCCAAACCTTCCACTAAAGGCGAGAACGCTAATTATTTTATTTGCAAGGGAGCCCTCAGCTTAACAATTACAAGTGAATTTCAATTTAGTATTTCATTAACTAAAAAACTAAACTCGTGACGTAACAACCTTTAGAGGGCCGGGACTTGATAGCCGCTTTTCCCGTGATGTGTGGCCAGCACCTCAACTTCCCTTGCCGCTAATGCTGGTTTTTGAGACAAGGAGTCTAGAAAACCCCTCTTTCTTTCAAGTAACCACTTAATTGTGCTCACGACACTAAGTGGACGCCACAATGCAAATACCATCCTCGAGACAAAAACTGCAGTGGTTCCCAACCTTTCTTGACTGACGGCAGACATCATTTGAACGCTCACAACTTTGCGACACGTGTGTATGATTTTTATTAATAATATAAATTATAATAGCGCAAGACTATAAGTTTCTATAAAGTAGCTACTCCATGGACGCCCGAAGAAAATTTTCTAGGGGGGCTCAAATCACTGGTTGTTATATTACGTTTGATATTTTTTTATTTGTTATTAAGTAAACCTTTTGAAATTTAATATATTTTCGTGAGCATTGGGGGGGGGGGGATCGGGCGACCATGAGTGACTTTATGTAGTAATAAGTATTGTGGCTGACGCTGGATGCGTTGACTGGTACAGTCTGTTTCAGAATTTATTTTAACTAATTATTAAGTTGTTTATGACTTTTTAATTCTGAAATATCCCGACGGACCATATGGGGCTGCCTGACACACCGGTTGAGAACTACTCTATAGTAGATGGGCTCATTCTGTTTTTGTTATGTCGAGCTTAAAATGTTAAGTCGAGTTTAATGTTGAACTTTCAGACTACTCATTTCCTTTCATTATTCTTAACGTATTCTCAATTAAAACGTAAGTTACATAAATGTGAATGTAATGATTGTAAAATATAAAGAAATACTCATAATCAAACAGTCTTCACCATCAGTTGTCACTAAAGAATGGGAAACCATTTTATTTTAAGAGAACATGAATTTATCCTTTAACTTCCAACTATCAACTTTGAAACGAGGCACTAATTTTATTATTTTATTTTATTTTCACAAACATCATCACATTGTAACGTCCATAGCACTTGTAAGCATATGTAGATTACACTTACATATATAGTACACATATGTATATGTAAATGTGTGTGTGTGTTTGTGCATGATTTGTACGTATTAATTTATATTAATTAGAAATGTGATCGTTCCTTAATTGATAAAGGGGCGTAAGCGCCAATATTTGAAAAATTCAACTGAAAGACTATTTGCGGGTCTATTGCCTGACGAAGAGGCACCTCTTTATAGTTTTTGTTTTTCAGATTGAACATATTTCAGAAACGAAAAGCATTGTTTTTTGTGGATTCAAACAGCGTTAATAAACCTGGAATACGCGATGACTTCCTTGTGAGCACGTAAAATTTAAAATAAAAGCATAATATGTATGTATATTCATGAATAATATTGAAAACCATGCATATATTGCGATTTATTTACAGCATAACTTTCTTGTTTATACGTACTAAAACTGGTGTATGTAATTAAAAAAATAATACATTTTATAATTTATTTTTGATCTAGTTATCTATAATTAAGAATACATAAATCTGAGAGTACCTGCTTGAATGGGAAGGAATCTAGGTGTGCGCGGAAAAAAAAATGAGTATTAATAGAACAAATATTTATGATGACTGGCGTTTACATCCCTTCATGGCATAAGAAGCGATATGTGAGATATAATGAATTATTTTTTTCTTTTTGTTTAAGATGAACATGCTTTTAAAATTGACTGAGTCCTCAGAACAGAGGCGAATGAAGTTTTCAGTGAAAATATGAATCTATACAAAAACTTGTTCGATTCTCAAGCAGCACAGAAAACCAAGATTACAATACGCTTATTGCACATTGAAGTAAACAATTAAGTTCTCTATTAAATAGTTTAACCATTATGATAACAGATGGCACTAGTATAACGACATAATACTAAATAGTATTACACTATTGTCAAAAATTGTGTAGCCTCTGATCCAAAAACTAATTATTGGCAACGATTGTAATCTTTTGATCCATTTTCTTGGATCATTCCTAAAATTCTTGTTTTTTTAAAAAATAAAACAACAATGATTACCGCTTCTGTTAATTAAATTCGGGTCTGTACTCGAACACGTCAGAGTTTCTGCAAACTTAGAAAACTTTTTTCATGCAGTCATGATGTTTCCTATAGAATTTGAATAACAGAAATAGTTCTTTGTCCAAAGAACAAAGATAATATTTTTTGGCTATCTAATACTTTGTTTAGTGGGAATCGAATGAGTTCGCAAATCTTGTACCTTTTACTTTACTTATATTTACTGCATCAACAAAAGAACGAGAAAACGTAGAGAATCAAGATGTGGCCCAAATTATAAGCATACTACTCCAGCTTGTTCTCCGCATCTTATTACATAACAGCAATATTAGAATTTATTTGTCCCACGCGTAAATTGGCTATACTAATAATATAAGACAAAAGATTTTCTCCATTCAGTTTCGGAAGGTCTGTACTTCCTAATAAACACTATTGTAAAAAGTAAAATTTTAAAGCATTATAATTGAAATTTCAGCTTGTATATCATTTCCGTATTTTCACTTTCTTTCTTTTTTCTTTTCTTTTTTGTTTTCATAACGTAAGCTATTAACGTGAAGTAAAACTGAGCTTCGTCCCTAAATTACTGGTCTTAAACAACAAAGATGATAATCCTCCAAGAATTTCCCGTTACAATTGATTCACATCTAAGCTAAACAGCTGCAGAACTCAATATAGTATGAATCTGATTTACAAGCCGTGCTTCCTATGCAATGCCTTAAAAAAAAGCCTTAAAAGAAAAGAACCTTTATTACAGAGACTTGAAAATAAAGTACCATTTTATCCGTGTAACTTTATTTCGATAATTATCTCTTAAGAGTCTTCATCCCGTCGAAATTAAAATACCGCTAATTTTACAGTAATTATGTGATATCTTCAAATAGATAAAAGATAATCGGAATGTGGAACAAGAGCGCTCTAGACAATATTATTTTACATGAGAAACCGTTATCATGACGCACTTATCTGCTTTCGATTTCGAGCCATTTTGAAAATCGGCATTTATTTTCGCGTTTCTAAACAGCTGAAAACGGAAAGCCGCTAGGTGACTTGCGATAACGGTACCTCACGCAAAATAATATTGTCTAGGGCGCTCTTGTTACATATTTCAATTATCTTTTATCTATTTGAAGATATCATATAATTACTGTAAAATTAGCGGTATTTTAATTTCGCCGCGATGAAGACTCTTAAGTAAATGCCATGTATAACAATGCAACAAAAAGGACTTTATCTTTATGGTACTGATACTGATACGTGATAATGAATCAGGTTAGACGTCTTCCGAGACAAATTTGCGTATATATATTGCAGCCTTAGTAACTTCAACAAATCTTCCAGTGAGCAGGACAGAATATATTCATCTGACGTAGAATGATTTGCACATGTGATTATTGAGGTTTATTGTTGTCATTGTAATAATCCCTCCCCCCAGGATAACCCTTCCGTAGTACTTTGAGAGGAGACAGATGGCCGCTGCAGGAAATTTTTGCCCACCCTCACACATGGGAGTTGGAACTGAAGCGTTATATTACAGTGTGTAGCGCGATGGAGCTTAGTTCCTGTAGTTTGGTCTCTTGCAATATGTGTGACACCTGACACCTTCCTAATGGTTAATGATTATTAAATGTAATTTTCTTCAACAGCATCAAAGCGCGTTTTTTTTTGTTTTTTTTCATCAAGAAGTGAAAACAATTTGTTGTATTCACAGAAACGAACTTGAACCGTCAAATAACATTTTCAGTGCTTCTTTGCCTCGATATTAGTAGCTACATTTTGCTTCTAAAGAATCTTAATTAGCAAGCATGATTCCACCAGAAAATACATAATACAAATGAGAAGTCGTAGGTTCTTTCCATCTTTGTGCTTCTTTCTTTGTTTCTTTTTAAACAATAACCATCCAGTACAGTTGTATAGTTTAAGTTATAAGCTTAGTTTAATTTATGGTCCTGTTTCCAAATCCGATATAGATGTTCAAAATTCCGAGCTTTCGTACAGGGCCGAACGAACACGCTCTGGCGCCTTAGGCTATATTTCTGGATACGCCACTCCATCCACCGCCCCTTCAAATATAGTTCTTGTGTTTTAAGTTACAAATACCAAATTTTGTCGAGCATTTATCCAGCAGTTAGTCACGGCTACATAAAGCATCCTTGCACATGCGTTTGTACAACAAGATCACTCCAAAATGAAAGAGCATATTATGATCTGTTTATTCTGTATGGTTACGAAACGTGGTCGCTTACACTGAGGAAAGAATGTAGACTGAAAATATTTGAGAATAAGATTCTGAGAGAAATATTTGGACCCAAGAGGAACGGGAATGGGGAATGGCGGAAACTTCATTACGAGGAACTACATAATTTATACCGTTTACCGAACATTGTTAGGGTCATCAAATTTAGGAGGCTCAGGTGGGCAGGTCTTGTAGCCAGAATGAAATAAAATAGGAACGCTTTCACAATTTTAACCAGAAGACCAATGGGAAAACGACCATTAGGAAGACCTAGACGCAGATGGGAGGACAATATTAAGGTGGATCTCGCAGAAATAGGAATACAAAGTAGATACTGGATCCAATTGGCTGGAGATAGAAGTTGATGCAAAGCTTTTATGAATGAGTATTGAACCTCCGGGTTCCATAGTCAATAGAGTTACTTTGTCGGTTATGATCTGTAATACGGAAATGCACACGAGGGAAATTTATAGTAAAATATATTGATTTATTTTAGGGAGCTAAATATGTCATCACTAAGCTTCACGCTGCCCTAGGCTCCACCGTAGGAGCTAATTTGAGCCTAGTTTGGTGATTAATCATTCTAACCTACTAACTAAATGGCCTAATGGGACCCGGAGGTTCAATGCCGAGTATACAAAAGCTCTCCATTGACTTCTATCCTTAGCCAACTGGATTTAATTTCTACTTTGTATTCTTATTTCTGCGAGATCCATCCTAATATTCTCCTACCATCTACGTATAGGTCTTCCTAATGGCCGTTTTCCGATTGGAGTTTAAGCAGACGATTGGACGCTTAAAGTTGACTGAAGTCAAGGATTTTAACACGTTAGCCTTTATTTATATACTCGTCAATTCTTTGGTGTTAAATGTGCCAACAAACTTTTTCGCTTCGCAACGTTGCCTATGGGCTGAGCATTAAGCCCACTAATTATGCAACGCTTGGTGTTTCAAGAATTTAATTTTCACATTGGACATTTGGTCCGTTTCTTGGTTTACTACGATGATATTTTGTTGCTTGGATCAAAATACAATTTGTTACAAGCTCTAGAAATACTTCGCCATACTACAAGGGCTTTTAATGTTGAAAAATCTGTGTTACAACCTACCAAACAACTTCTTTTTTCTGGGAGTATGGGTTGAATTTGCTCATAGCCCATTAAGTATGCTAGGTCAAATTATTTCGTCATTAAACATATTTTCGACAACAAAGATACAGTTAAAAGAAATAAATAAGAGAAAGAATCTTAATCATGAGCGACGAGAACATAAAAGTGGTCTGGGATGTTGTTGCTTACTGGCATGTGGAGATCGAATGTGCCCAAATCTTTCTCAGTCCAGCCATATATAAAACTACATGAATTGACATAAAATAATGGGATAATTCCGGTTGACGTGGAAAGTTGAAATTTGGCATGATCGTAGCTTTTCGGGTCTAACCGACAGAACAATTGCCAAAAGTGAATATGTTTAATTTTTAAAGAGTCTAAAGGGAGGATGAAGAAATTCACCATGTTATTTAAATTGACCTTTTTTTATTTTTACTTATTATCTCACATTTTAGGTACTTGGAATGGGAATAAAAACTTGAAATTCGGTATGTTTGTACGTTTTCGTTAGCGTTACCTAAGTAAATCACCAAAAATAAGAAATTTACAACTTTAAAGTGGTTTTATGGGGAACTGAAAAATCTTTCCCATGTTATTTATAGGGACATCTTCTACACCCCAAAAGGTTTACTAACTTTCTGTAGGGCTACAATAATGAAATTCAACATGATTGTATCCTTCCGGAAGCAACTCACAGGAAAATTGCCAAAAATGAATATTTTTAGGTTTTAAGGGGTCTAAAGGGGAGATTAAGAAATTCCCATGTTATTTAAATGGACCTTTTATTGGGATAAAAATCTTTATCTTTTAGATAGGTGAAGTAGGAAAAGCCGTTGAAATTCCGTAGAATTGTGGGTTTAAGAGATACGAGACCATAGGGAGAGCCCCCAGATAGCCGAAAGCTATTCTTATCTAAAGTTCTCGTAGAATTAAGACGGCGAGTAAATAAAATTGTGTGTAGTTTCATAGTCAGGCCTTGTAGATTCACAAAAAGGCAGATAGAGCACCAAACGTTTAGTGTAACTTATTATTACAATTTATCATGAGTTCGGTTAGTTGATTGAAGCTTTTCTTTTCTTTTTTCTTTATTTTTTTTCTTTTTGAATATCTAATTTCATTTGATGATACGCTACCTTCACTTTAGCGATTATTCAGCCATTCAATATTGCGTTGTGCCTAAAATGTGAAGTTTCTGTTCGGTTGCGTACGGTATAACAATATACACCAGATAGAATCCTTGACATTATTTAACATGTGTGAATAGTGTTGCTGTTTTTGCATGGACTCTTGTTTGATCCTCCCTTTCCGTTTCCGCAATTTGCAGTTACAGTTTCCTGTCGAATGATTATTGGTCGAGGAAATTAACGGGAGGGAGAGGAATTCATTACAGCAATGTTTACTTTGACCTCGGGTCTCTCTTTTTATTATAAAAAAACAAGCAAAAAAAAAACTTGCCTTTACATACCATTAAAAATGTCACAATTATGATGCGGCTCATCATGACGCGAACATTCTTTCCTTTGCTTTTTTCTGTAACTGAATCAAGGTCATGCACAAGTGATGTGTTCATGAATACTTTTAATATCACACTTCATATCATCTCTGTCCCTGAATGGTGTCCACAGTTTTATGTAGAGTAATATACTCATCTTCATAAATACTTTGCCATCAGAAGCTTCCATACGCTAATCTCTTCGTTTTGACGTTAAGAGTCTTCATCCCGGCGAAATTAAAATACCGCTAATTTTACAGTATTTATGTGATATCTTCAAATAGATAAAAGATAATTGAAATGCGAAACAAGAGCGCTCTAGACAATGTTATTTTGCGTGAGGTACCGTTATCACAAGTCACCTAGTGGCTTTATGTTTTCAGCTGTCTAGAAACGCGAAAATAAATGACGATTTTCAAAATGGCTCGAAATCGAAAGCAGATAAGTGAGTCGTGATAACGGTTTATCATGTAAAATGATATTGTCTAGGGCGCTCTTGTTCCACATTTCGATTATCTTTTATCTATTTGAAGATATCACATAATTAATGTAAAATTAGCGGTATTTTAATTTCTCCGGGATGAAGACTCTTAAGACTCGTCCCTGGTTGACATGTTTAGCGATCCACACGAGCAGTGTCCAAAGTGGAAAAAAAAAAAGAGCAGAGGCGGTATGTTTTATTACGATTTTGACTCGACATACCGGCTATCTAAATGTTGAAATATAGTGAGGGTATGCTGCCTAAAAGATTGCATTTCTATTCACATAATGACTAAAAGCCATTGGAGAGCTTCTCTGTAGTGAACAGGGGGGGAGGAACATGAAGAGACTTTGATCCCCCGCCAACAACTTTCCAAAAAAATAAATAAAAAACTCCGTATGTTGTATTACAGAGAATTATACATGAAAATGCTGAAAACCAGAAAGAAGATATTAACTATTTCCTGTGAGAAAACTCCAAAACCCCCTCTCGACTCTGGGGTATTCCAAACCCCCGGAAGGTCCGTTCCCTACAGCAGACAGTCCTTCAATCCGCCCATGCTCAAAACACAGCATTTATATGCATTAAAGCAAGAAGACACAAACATACATAAGAAAGAAGCAATTCAATATGGCAATCAAAATGCGAACTAGATGAACTTCTTTGAAGGCACATCATTTTAAAAACAAAAGATTGGTAAAAAGATAACAAAAATGTCTGTGTTGTCAACTTAGATATTATTTCTATATAAGAAATAGTGTTTTTACATGCGAAGCTATTCGTCAATTACTATGTATAAAAATGGATTTATTAAAGGTATCTACTTTCCAGTGACGGTAGGTCTTGATCACTGAAAAACCAGAGGTGGTATGCCTTCACCACTGAAAACCCAGAGGTGGTATGGTATACTACCGCATACCGTCTCACTTCGACCGCTGCGCACGAGTCAAGATTTGAGGCTGTCTCGTCTCGAAAATGTGCTGTAAAAGTGATGTCTCGACTCAAAAATGTATATTTCTCTATTGGAAGAGCTGTGTCTTGACTGGAATTTTGTCAGGAAAATTCTATCTCATCTCGTGTCGTGCACATCCCTAAGCGTCAGGGAGAAATGTCTAAAAGGGGAAGAATTCCGGGGCAGAACTTTATGGAACCCATCAACAACGTCGACCTTGCGTGACTGGTAAAAGACGGAAAGCCCCAAACTCAGATGTTTTATTCTGAGGCCAGCAGAATAGTGCGCTCATCTTCTGAACAATATGGTACAATTATTTTCTATGTGTATAACATGTATGCACATGTCTCCCAATAATGGACCAGCTGTGCATAAAATATATATGAACAAATGGCGCTTAAAGTGTTAAACTCAGTGAAAAATATTAAAAAATATACAGGGTGTTACAAAAATTTGTCTCAATAGTTTGGGAATAGATTCCTCTCATCAAAATAAGAAAAAAAAAACGTTTATATGAACCTGTGGTCAGAAGTGCATAGTTTCGTAGTTACAGAGTACCGTAAACGTGAAAAACTGAACTTTAAAAGGTCCATAGTTCCACATTATAGGACCTATCGTAGTCCAGTCAAGACATCACTGAGGAACTAGTATGTAAGCTATCCAAATATCCATCTTTCAGAACCTCCGGTACTTGCACAATCATTTTTAGAGAGACTGTTTGGGAGTACTTGATCACTCTCCACACACCTTTCTAAAAATTGGTGAGCAAGTACTGGAGCGTTCGTAAACATGGATATTCGTATAGTTCACATACCAGTTCCTCAGTGATATCATGACCTGACTACGATCAGTCCTATAATATGAACCTTTAAAGTTCATTTTCTAGCGGAAGCGGAGGACCATGGAAGCTTCTCAGTTGCGGCAAATAACTTGTCAATAATGACAAAATACCTATGGTGATGATGATGACGATGATTCTACCATTCCTTGAATTTTTGCTCTGTTCTTCATACAGGCTCGTATTCAATAATAACTTTAGGAAAAAGAACTTTTACTTCAGAACTTCACGTCTGTGAAGTTGTCCCGCCCACCTAACGAATTTTTCTTTTTCTTATCTACATCGTTAGTTTATCGTTAGTTTACGTTAGTTTTGCTAATATTAACGTTTGTTTTGCAAAAATAACGATTTTATTCGAGAAATAAAGGTTCCCGCCAAATGTTAAGTTAGCCCACCCATAAAGAATTATCATAAACTTCCAAACTAACGATAGGTTGGCGAAACTAAAGTAAACATATTGCGAAACTAACGTAAACTAAAAATATATTAACAATATTAGGTGGAAGTTTATGAAGATTCTTTAGGAGTGGGCTAACTTTACATTTGGCGGGAACCTTTATTTCTCAAATAAAATCGTTATTTTTGCGAAACTAACGATAGTTTTAGCAAAACTAACGTAAACTAACGATAAACTAACGAAATAAGTTGGAATTTTATGAGAATTCAATCACAGTTGGCGAGAAACTTTATTTCTAGAAAAAAATCATTATTTTTGAGAAACTAACGATAGTTTTAGCAAAACTAACGTAAACTAACGATAAACTAACGAAATGAGTTGGAATTTTATGAGAATTCAATCACAGTTGGCGAGAAACTTTATTTCTAGAAAAAAATCATTATTTTTGCGAAACTAACGATACTTTTAGAAAAACTAACGTAAAATAACGATAAACTAACGACGTGATGTGAAAAAATTTTGAAATTCGTTTGTGGGTTGGGAACCGTGAAGTTGGCCTGCCCATTTATTTTTTGAATAAAACTTTTATTTTTTCAAAACTAACGATAATTTGAGCAAAACTAACGTAAACTAACGATAAAATAACGATGTAGATAAGAAAAACAAAAATTCGTTAAGTGAGCGGGACAACTTCACAGACGTCAGAACTTCAAGTACTGTGAACCAAGTTTGACGTAACACAAGTAGAAAAATTCTGGACTCGAGTCAGCCTTCCTGTTTCCTTCGAAACTCGACTTGTCTTAATATCTGGGTTTCAGATTTGCTAGATCAAAATTGAATCTAAAGTGAGTTCTATGCGAATGAAAACATATTCTACGTAGAACATATGTTGTGAGTACCTTAGGCATTCTAATCGATTCAATAGGTAAATTTGCTCGTAGCAATACTATATTTTTTACCATTAGTCATCATGCAAATGATAATGTAATATTGTAGTACTAAAGCCATAAGGTATTTAGCTGCTTATAATCTTGGAATACAAAGGAGAGTATTGCAGTATTCAGTATTCACTTTGTCTTATCGATGATTTGCACCCATTTTTAAATAGAAATTTTCGGTTACTTTTTTTTTTTTTTTTTTTTTTTGTTATGAAAACAAACCTTCGAGGCAGATCCTCTTGCGGCTAGGTTGTCCACATGCTTTCAAACCTCACAAAGAAGACAGAAAAACCACGAAATTGGCAGTCAGCTTTTTTCATTAAAAAGGTTAAAAAAATAATGGAAGAAAGATGCTACGATTTGCAACGCGCTGCTGCTCAACTGTTGCTATTTCAACCAGCAACATTAGTTGTGCTTTTTCCATTTTTACTTATAAGAGGGTTGGAAAAATGCACCAATCTACCAAGTCCCTTGAAGTCTGCCCATTGTTTGTAGGGTCGTTAAACCAGAACGATTTCTCGTTTCGTGGAATATTTTCATTTTCATTTTAAGTTTAGATTTTCGTAGAAGCTCAATTTAATTCAATGCGTCACCAAAAGACAATACAAATAAATAAACAGCCTTGAAGTACTTCTTCGCATCCATATTCTCTACAGAAGTCTTCAAAATGTTACAACAGATTATTTAAAACAGAAGTTGTACCTGTATAATTTTGCACAATGGCGTCGTCTCTCAATAGCTTTCTAAGAACAACATTTTTATCTGTTTTACTTAACACGTGGTGACAATAAATGATTTTAAAAAAGGACTTTTGTTCTGAATTTCAGAGTTCAAGTTCCACACGAGTTGTTTTCTGGAATCTTCTTAAGTCTTGCTAAATCACTGTTGCAGATCGAAGCGATTTTTTCCGCTTTAAACATCAACAAAACACTTTACTCATGTAATGTAAATGTGAACGTTTCTAGTTGATTGCAATAAAGTATATCAAATATAGTTCATAGTAACTCCTATTTATGCTTGCTTACCGAAAAAAGCTAATTAGATTAATCAAGATGTTTAAAATGAATCCCAGAGTAAAGCTCGGGTAGGAAAATTTTTGTCAACGAGCTTTCGCGTTGAGAATGGCCTGAAACAAGGAGATGTGTTGTCGCCATTATTATTCAACTTTGTTCTGGAGTACGCTATAAGGAAAATCAAAGATAGCAACCAGGGCCTAGAGTTGAATGGTATTCACCAGGTTATAGCGTATACTGATGATGTAAATTTAATAAGGGATGATAGGAGAACAATAGAAAGAAATACAGAGATCCTTTTAAAGGTTTGCAGGGACATGGGTTTAAAAGTAAATGCAGAGAAAACTAAATACATGGAAGTTCATCGGGATCGTAATACGGCAAATTAGGGATGCGTTAAAATATCAAACAAATACTTTTGATAAAGTGGGTACTTTCAAATATCTAGAAGCAATATTAACAAACGAAAACCATATTCGCGAAGAAACTAAATGTTGACTAAAAGCAAAAAATTAGTGTTATTGACATCTGAGCCTCCTAGACTTGACCCTAACAATGGTTGGTAAACCGTATAAATTATGCAGTTCCTCTTTATGAAGTTTCTGCCATTCCCCACCCTCATTCCTCTTGGATCCGAATATTCGTCTCAGGATATTGTTCTCAAATACTTTCAGTCTACGTTCTTCCTTCAAAGTAAGCGACCATGTTTCGCAACTATACAGAACAACAGGCATAAATATCGTTTTATATATTTTAAGCTTCAATTCCTCGACAGAATTTGCGACGACAAAAGACTTTGAACTGACTAATAACACGAATTCCCTGCTTTCAGTCGACACTTAACCTCTTCGTAGATACGATTTTGGTCTGTTAATATTGATCCTAGATATTTGCTGCTGACCTATAAACATAAACTTTATCGTGGAGTTAAACAATGTATTATTATTGATAACAATTACTTATATAATATTGTATCCTCCGCATGTTGTAAAATTCACGTAAGATTTCATTCAAAGATTCCATAAATCAATGAAATCAGTGTTCGAACTGGAAAAAGAGCAGAGGTGGTATGTTTTATTATGATTTTGACTCAACATACCGGCTATTTAAACAGGGGTGCCGACAAGGGGGGGCTATGACGCAAACTGCGTCATTGAAATATTTGGGAGGGTTAAAAATCTATATAAATATGTTTGAGGGGGTGTAAAAATTAATCGAAAAGATTTTTTTTCGTGGAAGAACACCTACGGATAGACAATTGAGGGGGGTGCGTCATGGAGTTGAGGGGGGGGGGGCACCACTGATTTAAATGAGTGTCTTGATCACTGAAAAACCAGAGACGGTATGTCCTCATTACTGAAAAACCAGAGGCGGTATGGCATACCACAGCATACCGTCTCACTTCGACCACTGAATGAAATTACTCATCACTATGTAGTTATCATGAGTTTCTTCGACGCGGAAGATCCAAGTTCGATTCCCGGTGGGAGATTATGTGGTTTGATTGGAATTTAGCGCCCCTTTCAACGTCAAGGTTTTATGAAACGTGGACCTAGTTTTAAGGTGAAATCAGAACCAGTGCAATGCATTTAAATTATTCAGAGCTTTCTCACCGGGAAAAGAACCCGGGACCCCGTGCACCGAAGGTGCGTGTGCTGGTCACTAGACCAGTGGGGAGAACTACCACGTGGTTCGAGTTTCACGTTAAACTTTAGTTACATATCTCATACAGCCTCGGTGCTGGAAAGAGGCGTTAATCATGAAACCAATCAACCATCCATCCTTAAATAAATTAAATGGAGCTTGAGCTGACACACACACACACACACACACACACACACACATATATATATATATATATATATATATATATATATATATATATATATATATATATATATATATATATATGAATATCTATGAAAATTTAAGTATATATACGAGGTGCATGCAGAAAGTAACTTTCCTACACATCCTATAGCTAGGAAACCGCATGTTGCGCGAAGCGACTGCGCGCATATGAGAGAGTAACATCCTAGCATGGCGTATGCGCCAGCGGAACTTCGCTCGTGCTCTCAGTAGCGTCGTTGCAGTGGCTGAAGATGGACGTTTCTATTCCAGTTCCTACTATATACAGGGTGGCCCAAAAGTAGGTATACACCCCTGCATTGATCAAGTATAACATTCTAGCTTATAGGTTTATTTGCTTCGGCTGTTCCGAGCTTAAGATATAAGTAAGAGGATATTAAGAACAAATAATAAAGAAACTAAGTCTACCTGATGAATAACAATATAAAAAAAGCAATGAGTTGATCAGTACGGGACTGTATACCTACTTTTGAGCCACCCTGTATTAAAAAGGGACACAGTAATCTAGTGGTTAGAGCGTTGGACTCACGTCTACGTGGTCCCGGGTTCGATTCCCGGCCGATACTTCCCAATTTTCGGCGTCCACCCAGTGTCGTGAAGCAAACTGAGGAGTCACGTGAATTTTTATTCAAGTAAGAATGTATGCTTGTTTGTTGAAGTTTAGCAGCGAGATTATATGAGACGTGAATCTATGGTTAAAGATAGAATCCGAATGACCGTAATGCGTTCAATGTACTCTCAACAGAGATCGAACACAGGACTGCGTACACCAAAGGCGTGCGCCAGGCCAGCAAGAAGGACAAGTCGTACTTCTTATATATAAAGACTACAGAATATTCTCGTGTTTCTACAGAAACCTGCATTTTTTACTTAGCATCTGTGTTTAGTATATTTCTTGTTTTACCTCATAAGAAAACGCAATGAATAGATTTGAAAATTCATCACCAATAATCACCAATTTTATCTGTATTATTTATCCCGATTGTTTTCGATTGTTACGTATTTTTTGTGGCAGCAATAACCGCTTGTAGTGCCCTCTTCCATTATTCTCAATACTTTCTCATTGGTTATCCGTTCCATCCAGTCAATTTTCTCTATTCTTGCCCATTCTATGCATTTTATTTTTCATTTCTTTTTCAAAAATAGCTCTTTCGTACAGTACAACGTTCCACACCAAAGATTTAATGAGCGTTTTTGTAACTATTCAAAAACAAGCTTTCCTTCTTTAAAAAAACCCTTATCTTAGTTTTTATTTTGCGTTCACATTTCAGATGTTACTATTAGCTACTCCTTACGTGACTAAAACTAGCTTCCTGTTCTATCTTTCCCACAACTTCTACAGCTGACACAATTCTCTTTTTACCAGTAATTATTGCTTTCGTCTTCCTAATATTTACTTGCATCGTGTAAAAAAAAGAGTAATGAATTCTAAGTACTGAGGAATATTTCACCGAAGATTTTAGCAATAAAAATGAGAAACTCTAATAAGTTGTGTCTAGTTTTCAGATCATTTAAGTGTACCAGTATTGGAATCTAGTTTGTGATATACGTTTATTTCTAATATTTATCTTTATGTTCTCTCCACTAAAATTTTTGCAACACAGCTGAAAATTCTACGTACTAATATTAATATGAATTATTTCAGAACGTCAGTACAGATGCCTTGGCCAGTGGGAAGAAGATGGAGTTATGTACACTTACACCCAAAGACGTGACGTTGGTGGTTATGAATGCTTTGTTGGGTCCATTGTAACAAATAGTGAAATCTATATCAAAGAAGCTGGAGAACATTGCCAGCGAGGTGTAGAACCTCTTGATCTTGGCATGAAGCTTACGAAAATAGGTAAGGTTTACAATAGGCTGCTTTCTATTTTCTATGAGTTTTCTACAGACGATCACACATTAATGCAAAACCATTTTTCTCTTGCAGTATAGTCCACTTCTTTATTTACTACTTTTTATTTCTTCCCGGAATTTTATTTTTGGCACTTGAGAAATCAAAACTTGGTCTCTATTTTGTTGAGTTTTGATATTGTCAACCTTATTTATCCTTCAAACCTTAATCTGGTAGCTTCTGGTAATTATTTGGTAAAATCAGTCCACTATTTAATAAGTGAGTGTTTTGAGTAAATATATTTTCAGCTTTAAACAAATAGAACCAGTCACTACACCAGTTAAATACTAGAATAACTTTCGAAGTGTTTGGAGGAAACATGCAGGACGATTAGATTTCCCTTTCCTCCCACTTAGAACATTTATTCGGAAAACTGAATTTTGAATATGATTGGTATCCTATTCATTTCATTTCTGTTTCATTGATATGTGGATACAGAATATCATTATCAATGTGGATATCGTAGAATCACTTTTAAAAAAAAAAAATTGTCATAGTCTTAAAATAGACTCACAAAATCCCTAATAGCATTCTAGACTTTTAATATCCTTACTCAAACCTTCAAGGCCAAGTCTGTAGGCTTGCGCAAGTTTGCCTTTACATGGCTGTAGACTTAACTAGTTGCTCGATTGCTAATTTGTTTCCGACGAAAATAATGCAGAATATAAAGCTAGGCTTAAAATTCCTTTAAATTCACACACCTGCTAAGCATGACTTGAAATTTACACTTTCGCAAATCCATTCACAGAGAGTATTTCTATTGTTAAGTCTATCCAGGGCAAATTTAGACCTACTGTAGACGTGCTTGCTTACTGGGATGTTATTTTGCTGCCACGTTATACTATTTGATATGCTTTGTTATTGTTTGAAGACAAAATAATTTAAAATATGTAATCCTGTTAGAGAACTGGAAAGCTTTCTTCTTCTTCAAACCCAATCCACGTACTATAATAGAAGATGAAGACTGCAAGTGTTTTGAACGTGGCTAGAACTTGGTCTCACCCCAAATAAGTATCCCTGAGGTTACGCGCTGTGTAAGTTGGGTACCAAAAACATTCATTGAAAACAGATAAATTTTCCATCAAAGGTTTCAAATGAAGACTTTCTCACCTGCAATAATAATTTCCTTCCTTGTGCATGCAGATATAGAGACAATTCAGAGAGATACAAATGTGACTCAAAACAATTGTATCTGTAGATGATTGAAAATCCGTCAATGATGGATTGTTAGAATGGTATTTGAGTGTAGTAGTAATGGAGTGCAACATATCAAATGTTTCGAGTCTTTCCTGAAACTAAGTGCGTTATGTTTTGAAATAAATTAACTAATTTCGTATAATTAATCAATTAATTGTAATTTCCAGGTTCATGCTTTGGCCTTCAATCGACGAGCAGCAGTCGTTCCACAAGCATTCCGCCACCACATTCTCGACCCACGAGCTCCTGGTACTCTAGCAAAAGGCCTCCCGAACCTACCAAACCTTGGAAACCAATTACAGGTAAACTTCATATAGCATCTTCCACTGACGATGTGCTGTGCAGTAGACAGCAGAATTGTATACACACCCTCTGCTCTCTCTACATGTTCTTGTTAATAACATCGCAAAGAATTAGCAAATTGGGAACAGTTTACTTTGTCGTAGAGAAGATATTTCTCTGTAACTTACCGAAAACAGCACCCACATCGGTTAAATCCTTACGGAAGCATTAGCAAGAAAACGAGTGAGGGAAGGTGTACGCACTTTTGATAGCGACTACGCAAAATTAACTAGTATAGTTATTCACCAGGGTGAATGAGGGTTTTCTCATAGACAAAAATTATATTAGTTCATTGCACATATGATTTTTAAAAATTTCCTTTCGCTAACTTACAGAGGTCACATTTCTTGGAATGGGTAGGCAGGTTTACATGGCGGCAATTGAACGTAAAAAGTGGTGGGGGCAAGACATAATCTGAATATTTGTATATCAATGTTAGTTTTCCTGGTTGTTTTTTTAACATTTTGTTTGACGAAAGGTTGTATAACTAAAGGTTGCATATGTCGATATCGAAGATATTCAACTAGATTTTTGCCAAATATAATGTATCGTTACCAAAGATGGAAGTGTTTCAAGAACTTAAAAAATAAAAAAATCAAACACCAAGTTCTTTCTTTACGGCTTTCTTGCGATTTTTTTTTTTTAATTAAATTTAAATAAGGAAAGAATAATTTGTCCCTTCTCTTTGCTCTCATTTTTTAAAATAAAATAAATAAATAAAAACAATCTATAATACTCCATAGGAAAAAGGGCATATCATGGTAGCGAAGAGTTCACCAGTCCTAAGAACAGTCTGTATTTTTCATGATTTGTAGAACTTGTAATGTTTCACGAAAGAAGCCATTTAGGAATCCTTTCGAGAACCTACGGCAAGAAAGGAAAGTTGGTTGTTAAATAGAAAATTCATAAAAAAAAAGGTTGTTCCATTTGGCCTTTTTAATAAAATACAGTAAACTCTCATTATTCGTGGTCTTACTTCCTTTTATTTATTATTTTCTTGACAAAATCTTGCTAAAATGGCTTCGATCACAAAGATATAATTTAAAACAAAAAATCAAAAACGTTAACCGATTTTCTTGTGAAAAAATAAAGTAACATTCTTGTAAGTACAGGAAACTACTATTTATTCAGTCATAATTCCAAATGTACGATCGCCCTATACAGTAAATAAAAATGGTTCAGAAGCATTTTCCTGTTGATTTGTGTTCTTTTTCGGCTGTGTTACGGATTATCCGTGGAATTTTCTTATTCGCGGTTGCCGTTCCACCCAATTCCGTGGACAATCGTAAGTTTACTGTATTGTTACAAACACGAGGGATAGTCAAAACATTCGTGGAATTCTGTTGTAGCTCTTTATTACCACAATATAAGTACACATTTACGTAATCACCTTTAAAGGAGGCCTTTTCGGAACATACACATTTCCTCCACCGCTCCTGCCATTGTTGAAAACATAGAAGAAAGCCCTCTTTTGGTATCTTCCGAAGTTCAGTCGTCGCATTAATTTTGATCTCTTCTATGTTGGCGAAACGGAAAATGTCCCGTTTTTAACTTTGGGAAGAGCCAAAGATTCGATAGTCCAAACTGTTTTTAAGGTTATCAAACTCCCCAATTTGCACATGAATTTGATGTTTGCGTGTTGTTCGATCTGTGAAATTGCACCAACTGGTCACTACACACTCCTCCGATCAGCTACACTACTCATGCACTGTCTGTAAGACGTGTTCAAACTTGTTAAATTCAGAATTAGGCAACCTAAGGACTGTATTGCACAAGATTTATTATGGTTGCATCACAAATACAAAAACTACAGCATTCCGGGAACTTTTTCACTGCACCTCGTATATGTATATATATATAATGTGTGTGTGTATATGTATTTTTTTTAAATCTGTTATTCATTTAGCGTATAGTGGTACAGTGTGGGACAAGAGTAATGATATTTCTCTTATTCTTTTTTGCAGGTCCTCCTCGTGGAAATGCCATTAATAACGGTAGTGTAGGCAAAGTTCCTGCCGCTACGATAACTGGAATGGCCATCATCTTTCTGTTATTATCTAGTCATTGAGCTGGTTGGAGGCGGTTGGCCTCAGTTTTGAACCAAACAGTATTTTGTGCGGGGCACTACCTGTACTGATATTCAGCTGTGATGTTATACAAAAAATAAATAAATAAAGACAGTCTTGAAGAATTACTGTGTCCACGTAACTAAGGCTTATATGTAATTGTTCTGGTTATAAACCAGGAAGTGCTGATAGTTTCCAGAACTTAAGATTCTTGTGAAAACAACAAGTTGGTGATAATTCAGTGCATACTCATGTAATGACCAAAAGCCTTCATATGTTCATATCCCTTATATGCATATATAAACAAACAATTGTTTCTTATCCAATTAAGCATTCACAATTTTCACAGTGCAATGTAGATATGAAACACTGTGTGGCACTTGTATCATTTTTTTATGCTATACTTGTGCTTTTAGAGCATTTCATACACTCATAGTTCCTCCAAGCTAAGACTTACGTTACGCGAAAAAAAATATATATATATATGCTCTGTGTTACTTCTAAAGATAATAAAACGTGTGTAAAGTTCAAATAGAGTATTCTTCCTAAAATTTTAAAAATATATATAAAAGATAATATTCTTTAATAATGTAAAGAAGCATATAGTCATAGTATAAGATAAATTATTATGTACAGTTTTAGGGATATTTATTCTCCATTGTAAACTTTTTTTCAGTGATTTTTACATACCAATACATATAGTGTGAAAACACATGTACTTAATACAAAAATTAAATAGTTTCAGGGGAAGATCAGTATGTAAATCCGCGTGAATGAACTATATTATTATTTTTTGCTGGTTTTTACTGATGGTTATGAGAATTCGCTTTTTTAAAATTTAAAATGTGTTTGCTCTTGTTCATGGCTTCCCACGAAGAAATGTGATATAACAGATTGAAAGCTTGTGTGAAATTCATTAATCTCTTTTGTTCCCTAAAGATTATATTGTCTTATCTTTTATGATGTTTCATATTTCCTTTACTTATTTGAAATACATCACGAATTATCGAATAAAGGTACTGAAAATTGTGATTATTTAAGTAATGAAAGAGAAGTGTATATTTAATGTCTACTAGAGCATTTCTGTTTCAAGTGTGCCCTCGGAAAATATGTAAAACATACTGCGGACCCACCCCCGCAATCCTCTTACGAAAGAAACCTTCCTTTTGCTTTGGGGAAGGAGTGAATGACCTCGGCTATGTTGCCAATTTGTCATTCAGTCGTTTGGTCTTGACGAGTGAAGATCGGAAGATTGTAGGCTACTTAGAATGGCTAATAAGACAGTGCACAGCGAAGCCCGAAAGTAATTCAATGTGGCAACCTTGTCCGCATCCAACAATTGAAAGATCTCGGCCGCAGCAACTTGTCCTTCCCCTTTCGAGTGAGGTACGGGAAAACACACATCGGCAGCAGCGCCAGAAGGGGCACAGTTGAAATAGAATAGTTCTAGGTATATCGACGAAGAAACAAAATGGAATATCGTTTATAGCACCATGACAATAATTGTGTGTGTGTGTCAAACAACAAATATGAAATGTTAGATTGTGAGACATAATTGAAACAAGTGTATAATGATAATTTGTTCATTTCGTGTCGCTCTTAGATACAAGAACTTATGTCCTCATGATATTCGTTTTTTATTGTAATACTAAGTGAAAAAGTTCGAATGCCTTTTTAAATATTTTGTTCTGTACTTTAAGAAATCAGCATGGCACATTTGTGGCCTGTCACATGCTGAAAAAGTGTTACCAGTTTTCTCTAAGGTTAAAAATACAGCATATCAAAGAACTGTCCAAAGATACTGCACCCGCCTTCTAACGAAAAGTATTAACACAAGGCCGTTAACAGGCATATAATTGTACTAATATTAAAATAAAGTCGAGAAAATAACCACGGTTTAATTTTCAACCAAACCAAAACGAAAGCTATCTATTCTTTTTATATTTCATACGATCTCCTTTTTTAGCTAACCGAATCCTACCTGTGTACCACGTATTAAACATATGTAAATATATATAATCGTCTAAGCGCTAATTAACTGTTGTATACGAGTAAAAATCATCCGTACTTCCGTGTTTGGTATGTGATATTTTTGATACTTTGACTACTTATATACACTTTGATAAAAAAAAACTTGAATCTTGCTCAACTTGCACATCATGATGTTATCTGTCACACTGTATAACTTTGTATGTATTTTTAATGAATGTTTGTTATTTATAAGCAATTTTTTTTTATACAGATATTGTTACAGAAACTGTTCTGTATTGGTATGAAACCAATAGTTGATCCATATACTTCTGTGAAATCTTTAAATGAGTGAAGTAGTCGTGTATTAAAATAAATAAATAAATAAATAATGTTACCTATACAATGAGTTGCAGCAATTCATCAAATATTTGTGAGAGTGCATGTGGAAATAAGATCATTGAATACAGTTTTAAAGTACAAGAAACTGTATGCTGTAGTTACTATAATCTATTGGAAGGAATAAATTATTTTTTGTATAGTACCAATGCTATTTCTTCAGTGTTTTCTTTGAGTGAATTAAGAGCTTCCAGAATTAGTTCTCCAGTATCTTCCTTGTTTAATCGAATTACCTGTTTTATCTGTGAAACTTTTTCTACCACTCTATGTGCGAATTAAATCAATTTAAGTTATAAAGATTGTGAATGAGTGGTACGTAATGTTCCTTTTCACGTATATGAGACGCGACTTAAAGTGAAGACTGAAACTTTAGTTGGTTTTATACCAAGGCTTTGAGAGTTGAGTTGATTTTGAGTTTAACGTTCCCTTCAGCAGCGAGGCTATGATGAGACGCGCAGTGTTGCCAGATCTGAAGATTAAAAAGTTGCGGATTTGAATCATTTGTAGCCCAAACATAAAAAAAGTCAGATGTCAGACGTCTGGGTTGGCAATGGTCAGGCGGCGACCTCAGTTTCGGATTGTTGATGGTGGCATGGCAACACTAAGGGGGAGGCAAATCCCTCTTCCATATAGACGTGGCAATGATCATGGAGCCAGAAAGACGCAACAAACGCCACTCGCAAGCTTTTGCAGAACTGAACGCCAACGAAAGCGGGCCTAACTGCTGAACCGTGCGTAGTTTTTAAGAACTAGCATAAAACATATCCAACCATTTAAATTTTTCCGGGCTACGACCATCATGACGCACGTGCTTTCTTCGGGTTTTTATCATGTCCTTACTTTATTCTCTATGTAATATCAGTCCTGACTTTTTTTTCTTTTTTTGCAATAGTTTATTCATATACAATTACTTTATGGCCTAAGCAGTAATTTTTAGCACTTTGCCCTCCTGAGATATTACGCCCCCAAAACGGCATCAAAATCACAAACTTCAACTTTCGAACCCCCATAAATCTACGGTGCCAGTAGTATCATAGCTGTGGATATTTGTCAGACTCTTTACATGCAATAGTATTCAGCACAAAACTTATGAACCCCCACTTTATGCCACTCCAACATACAACCCCTTTAAAAGTGTAATTTTCTGTACTTTTTCTGGTGATTTCATTTATAGGTTTGCAACGCTGCATATTTATTTAGAAGCAAGAATATATATATATATATATATATATATATATATATATATATATATATATATATATATATATATATATATATATATATATATATATATATATATATATATATATATATATATATATATATATATATACTTATATTTTCAGTGTACCTCAGTCTATCCTGTAAACATTCGTTTTTGTTTGGCGTTTGTTTGATTCGTATGTCCTGAGCAACAGTAGTTTTCGTACACGCTTCCAAATGCAAAAAATGATACTCTACAACAACAAAGATGGCCGCCATTCGGGAACACCTGTACATACGACAACGTGAATAATGTTCTTGACCATCTCATATACAAGGTTCATCACACTCCAATTTTTATAATTTTCGGAGATGGTCGAGCAACCTGCTCTGGACCACTTCGTATGGATTGACCCTAAAGTCAACTTTGTGAGCTCTAAAAATACGCTTTACAACGTTTACAGTATGTTTATTTACTATTACTCCTCACTTCTTTAGTTCAATTGCTGAATTCTTTTTATTTGGGAGACATGCGTTTTTGAAGTTTTATTTTAACTGCACTTCCGCATTATGCTAATATGGATAATACAAAAAACCAATTATATTTGCCATGTTCATATTTATAGTATCCTCAGTCTATAGACAGCCACTTGCTCACAAAGGGATGCCGCCCCCGTGTGAAGTTTCTTTTCATACTGTCCTGTTTGGTTTTCCTCTCCCTTGAAAACTAACTGACAGACAATAATCTGAACCCAAACTGTTGCCAATTCTTTGTCAATGATCTTTTTTCTTTGACACAACCTCACCCCAAGACACATGGATGGAAGGGAAAGAGAGGGAGAGAGGGAAAGGAAGGCATTACGTATGGCAACGTTTAGTTTTTTCTTCTTCCAAAGAAACCACAAACTTTATGACGGCTTCTTTGTGCAAAATTCAAAGTCTCCCGACTGGCTATCATCTGGGCGCGTTTTCTATACACAACTCATAACTACTAGGCCCAGACATTAACTGAGACAGCAACACAGTGATATTGCAACAGCGCAAAATTAACAAAAGTCTAGTTGTCAGATCTGGTGATTAACAAGTACTAAAACAAGAATTGAACTAGTATGGAATATGTTAGTTTTAGTAAACTGTTGTTCATTGCGAATAGAATATCCAATAAACGAAACTTTTATTGTATTACATAAAACTTTTAATTCGCGATTTCATATATAAAAAAGTAGCGTATTCTGAAGAGTTGTAGCCTGCAGATAATTAAAAGTAGCCCAAAAAGTAGCGTGTCGCCCAATTTGAAATTTTGGTAGCGAGGACACTTAAGAAGTTGCCCAATCCGCTACTTGTAGCCCAATCTGGTAACACTGGAGACGGGACTTATTGATTAACGTGGAAACCGAGCTCCGGCCGGGAATCGAACCCGGGTCTCCTACGCCAAAGACAAAGCTTTGTGATCCCATCAAACTCTCATACAAAAGAATGCGCAGTTTGTACTTAAGAACAGTTCAATCCCGCGTAATGCCCTATAGGCTAAAACGTGATAATAATAATGAATGAAATGGCGGAATGGAGAATGTGGGAGAAAACGGCAGAACTCCGAGGAAACCCACGGACATGATTATGTCCATCACAAACGTACATGGGATCGAACCAGGGACCCAACGCATCAGAGGTGAGCGCTCTACCACTGTGTAATGTATGTAATATAAGTCACGTCATATTCTGGTTGGTCCTTCATGTTCTTTCACGATGACACAAGGAAATCGTCAGATTTTTTTTTTTTTCGGTGGAACCAGAATTTCCTTTGTGTACCACTGACCATATTGCGATTCTTTCTAATACAAAATTAGATCATTACTTTCTGTAAATTCTCGATTTTTCGATAAGTTTGCTACCGAAAAATTCACTGAGGTGTCCGAATGTTTTGCATACAAAAATGTAACCAAATTAACTTTTGTTTAAAGTTTAAAAATCATAGGCGTCAATCATAAACCAGCAAACATCAGGAACACTGGGGAAAAAGTGTATTTTTAGAAAGGAGTTTGGTTCACCAAGACTCCTTTGTATATTTACCCTGTCTGTGTTCATTCGTCCAGGAGAAAAAAAGATCTCAATAACTACTTGATGGACCCCCATCAAATTTAGTAATGACGTAGAGGGTAAAAAATTAGGAAAGGGAAAAAATGAAATCTTTGAGTTTTACGTCCCACGGTTATGCCGATTAGGCTAAAGGAGACGGAGATGATGAGAAAATGAAATGAAATCTTTAAGTTTAACGTCCCACGGTTATGCCGGTTAGGCTAAAGGAGGCGGTGATAATGAGAAATGAGTGGAATGAAGAAAGTGGGAGGAAACGGGAGAACCCCGAGAAAACCCACGCACACGGTGTTTGTCCACCACAAAGTTCACTTGGTGGGGGCTGAGATCGAGGAGATGATGAGTAATGGATGAAATGGTGGAATGAAGGAAGTGGGAGAATCCCGAGGAAACCCACGCACACACTGTTTGCCCACCACAAAGCTCACTTGGCGCGAACTGGGATCGAACCAGGGACCCCACGCACCAGAAATGAACGCTCTACCAGTGAAAAAGTTAGAAAATGAGTTTGTTGATGGAGGTGATATACCGGAAATGGCAGAAATGAATCATTTTCGGTTTCTATATTGATCACTATGAACCAAAACAGCAATTAGATAGCGAGAATCGGTTTGCTGTAATTGACTAAGCGTCACAAGAATACTTTTCATCTCTATCCTTAATTCTACTAAAACCGGAAGTAGCAAAAGTCAACCACTTCCGGTTTTAACGTTGATTGTCACAGTAAAAACGGTGACAGATAGAAAGAAGCAGTTTTCTGCAATCACTTAAGCATTCTAAGAATATATTCAATCTCCACTCTAAACTTTGTATCAAAACCGGAAGTACCAGAAAAACAGCCATTTCCGGTTTTAAGTCTATTTAGGTCGCCATTGAGTAAAAATGGTAATAGACAAAGAGATGAGGATTTCTGTAATCAACTAAGAGTCTCAAGGGTATATTCCATCTCCACTCTAATCTCTCTACTGAAGCCGAAAATGATAGACATTTACTATCATTTCCGGTTTTAATATTAAGAAATTATCACGCATTACAAACCAAACTCCTTCACGTGGTGTACACGTAACACTAGTACCGGTTAATTATTAATAGTAATATTGTAATTATGAAAAGATCTATGAAAATCGAAAGCATTTAGTACATCTTTCTGAAATGTATATACGCCATCTACACAAGCTAATCGATTGATTTTGCTTTATTACCATAGGCAACACAGAGGTGTCATTAAGAAGACAGAAGCTACCATTAAATTTGGATTGGAATCTTTTCTTGCATTTTTATACAAGGCATTTTACTCTCAGACAATTTGGACCTGAAAATACAGGAACACAAAAATCAATTAAACCTAGCCATGAGCTACGGGAGAAGCCTACATCATGAAGTTTCTATCAGAAATGAAATGAAATCTTTCAGTTTTACGTCCCACGATTGTGCCGGCTGAGCTAAAGGAGATGGTGGTGATGAGAAATGAATGAACTTTTGGAATGAATAAAGTGGGATGAAACGGGAAAACCCCGAGAAAACCCCACGCACACGGTGTTCGTCCAGCACAAAGTCAACTTGACGCAAGTTCGAATCGAACCAGGAATCCCATATTCCACAAGTAAACGCTCTACAACTGAGCCACCACGGCCCGCTGAAGTTCTATCAGACGCGTGCCCTGACAGCTAATGTAATTAAGTTGAAAGGGTGTATGTAGGAAGTGTGGGATTCTTTATCGCTGAATGAATACACATAAATTAACAGAGAATCACATTATTTTTATTAACATTGTTTAATATATACAGCGAACATAGCATAATTTAGGAGTCTCACAACTTCAGGCTTTTTTTTTTCCTTTAATCAGGATTATCACAAATATTCTGTATGAACTTGTACTGCAACGAATAACTAAATGACAACAGTAACCTTCGTTTATATGGAATGAACACAAGTACTTGTACTAAATAAACAAACAAACAAAAAAAAAAAAAAAAAAAGTTTTTAGAAATCAGTCTTACTGGACAATACAGTCCTGCAGTTTCGTTCAAAATAAAACATTATATTCACAACTGAGTCACTCAATTCCGAAACGTCTCTTGTCAACTTTCTTGGAATGTGTTTTATTCATTGCTTATGATTTGTTAATACCTAATTACAGCTAAGTTATCCTGTTTAATTAGTTCAGGTATTTAAAGTTTAGAAAACTTATTTTGCTTATTGTCAGGCGTAGAACTTAACATAAGAAAAAAAAAATGATTTCCTGAAGGCTTTCTATAGCCCACAAGAGACTTTTTGGAAGCGAGCAACTCCACTGAACTTACGGACGTGAAAAGTAAAAAGAACAGCAGCAACAAACACAAAGTAACTGTCTCTTAGAATAAAGAAGTACCTGACTGTTTTTGTGCCTGTTGTAACTCTTTGTCTAACTCTTCAGCTTGACTTTTGATCTCTTTCAGCTCCTTTTCCAACATCCGAGCTTTGTTTAAGGTTGTACGAGCAGTGGCGTATGCCTTTTCTTTGTTCTGTGCGCGACTCTGTTGTAAACTGCAAGTCACTTTTAAATATCGCAACTCCACATCGCGCAGCTGCTCTCGCAGCATTTTGATATCATTTCGGAAACCTTCGGCTTCACGTTTCCTTCGGGTATCTAACTCATTGTACTTCCCTCGTAGATAATGGATCTGGTTGGTCAACTTCTGTGTTTTGTCCTGTAATAGTTAAAACTTTATTTAAGTGCACAAGTTAGTGTCATAAACTGTTCCCGATTTATAAAAGCATTCTTCCGAATGAATTTTGAGAAGCTTTGATGGATTCAATGACTTATTTTATACATTAACATATATTATACATAAAAACAGAAGGAACTACACACACTGGACTTATTGTACGATTTAAAACAATACACCATATTACACGAAAGAAAAATCGTCATGCTGTCTCTTAGCATGATATTAAATAATAGTTTCTCTTTTTTAAAAAAAAGGTTCCAGCATGATCTACGTGTACTAAAAACATATTTTCTTAATACGAGGGTGGATTGGAAACTTCGTGTTCTGAGTAGGAAGGAAGAAATTATTTTATATTTGTATACATTAGCTGCATAGCTATATCCGTTGGTAATCACCGTGTAAAATTTCATTTCTCTACTGTTTCAAGTGAGCGAGTTCGTAAGGCGCTAAGTCGGCGGAAGTGACTGAAATTTGTGACATGGGAAAAATAGATCATTGAGTTGTCTTTGAGTACTTGCATAAGAAAGGACTTAACACCACAGGAAATTCATATGGACATGGTAGAGACATTGGGAGACTCCGCGCCCTCGTATTCCATGGTAAAAAAAGTGGGTAGCTGAATTTAAGCGTGATAGAAACAACATTGAAGATGACTCCCGCACTGGCAGGCCTTCAACATCGATCACTACAGAAAATGTCAATAAAATTTGTGACCTGATTTTGAATGACCGCAGAATCAAAATCCAAGAGATAGCTGACACTGGGTATTTCATATGAGAGAGTACAAAACATTATCGTAAACGAATTATCACAAATGCAATCGGTTCATGCTTTCCCGTGATTATTTTGAACTATTTGAAAGTGATCCGGAGGAGTTGATTGGAAAATTTGTGAATATGGACGAGACATTGGTACACCATCATACACCGGAATCAAAACAACAATAGAAGCAATGGAAGCAACTTGGATCTCCTGTCCCAAAGAAAGTCAAACAAGTTTTGTCAACAAACGATGTTATGGCATCAACTTTTTTGGATGCTAGGGGCATTATACTGATTGATTTCTTGGAAAAGGGAAAGACTGTCAATTCCGAATACTACTGCATTTTTCTGTGACGTTTGCGTGAGGAAATCAGAATTAAAAGGCCAGGAATATTACGAGGAAATGTGTTGTTTTACCAGGAAAATGCGCGCATTCACACGTCCCTTGCATCCACAGCAGAAATTAATTCCTGTAGGTTCGAACTGTTATCGCATCCGGCCTATTCGCCTGATCTTCCCCTTCCCCCCGCCCTTCAGACTTTCACTTCTTTGGAAATCTGAAAAAGTTTTTTCGAGGGTGAGCGATTTTCTTCGGATGCAGAGGTGAAAAGTGCTGTACTTGAATATTTTGCAGAGCTCGAGGAGTCATGTTTTAAAAGTGGTATAGAAGCATTCCCGGAGAGGTGGTGTAAATGAATTTCGTTCGAGGGAGATTACGTGAAAACATAAAACACAATTCATCCAAATATTTTCTAATATTGTAAGTCAGGGCACGAACTTTCCAATCCACCCTCGTATTTTCAGATGTGATTTTCAGCGGAACTTTGAAAGAACCTAGTATTTTATTCTTTGTGTAACCGTACTACAGTTCCTTTTTTTCATAGACGGACACTTATACTTCAAAATTTTACTTACTCGTTAAAATCGTTGGTCAAATAAATTAAGTTTAATTTGTACGAGTGAGGTAATAGTTGAAAAAAACAAGTTTTTTTTTTTTCCATTTTCTTTTTCTTTTTTTAGTTTAACGTCCAACATTTTTAAGTTTGGAATCTAAGGAAGACGCTGACAATGATAAACAAAATAATGGAATAATGAAGAAAGAAGGAGAACCCTCAGAAAATCCACACGTGCGGTGTTTGTCTACCACAAAGCCCATTTGGTGCGAGCTGGGTTCGAACCAGGGATTCACGCACCAGACGTGAGCCCTCTGCCACTGAGCAACCGCGACCCTGGAAGAAAGTGTAACATTAAGTAAACTAAACCAAACATCATGAATGAAAACTGATGATACCCAAAAAATGCAAAACACTCATTGCTTGTTCAATTGTACATTGTTTATATAGGAACGAAAAAAGGACAGAAAAAGGAGGTACATTTTTGCCAAACTTAGAAAGAAATTAGTCCAGCCATCCTCTCTTTGTGAATAAGTGCTTGACGAGTCTGGCGAGAATTTACCAATGCTCACTGGCCTCACTGTGCTAAATTTCCCTGACTTTTTAGGCATGTAGAAATTGTGAATGGTTAGTACTGTCGTCAGGTAAAGACGACAAGATCAAAACTCCAACGGTACTACTTGTTCGTCCATATTACACACCAGAAACGGGAAAATCGGGGAAAACCAGGAGTTATTTTGAAAAAAAAAAAAAAAAAAAAAAAAAAAATTTCGCCCTTCTGACCCAGGACTAGGTTCACGTAGGGATCTGAATTTTTTTTGAATATGTAGTTATGTACACAACGCGTGTGCAAAGTTTCAATCTTGTATCTTGAAAACAAAGGGCGGAAAGAACTTTTGAATGTTTGAAGGTGACCCATTTATATATATCAATATTCTAAAAAAATTATTGCGACATTACTATTTGGCCTAGAGTCATGGTTCAAACGCCATTTTCTTCAGCATAGCGCACCCTTTCCAATGGTACCACGCACATGTCCGTATCATACACCTGAACTGTGAAATTCGAATATATATATATATACTTTTTTCTGAAAAAATCACCCCCTCGGAATAGTTGCGCCCCTCGGACCCGGGTCCGGGTTCACTAGGAATACAAGAGAAATACTGAAAGGTGCACACAATCCGTATGCAAAATTTTAATCTGATATTTTGAAAACGAAGGGCGTGAAAAATTTTTGAAATTTGCCGAAGAAAAAAAACTATGTCACGCCCCTCTGCAACACTTGGCGACGCCAAGTTGACTATCTGGTTCTAATACGCATCTGGGGTATTCTTTGGTCCATGCTTGACTTGATCAATAAAAAATCCCGGCTTAAATACCTGTTATTGGACCAAAATAAGCAGTCAAAGACACCATTACGCCACGGTAAAAGTTAACATAAATCCTAAAAGGGTTAAGTACTAGCTTGAAGTTATCAAGTAAACAATAATAATAATAAGATATGAAGCTAACAGCCCAGTGTGAATAAGAAAATCAGGAAGAAGTATTTCTGGATGACAAATCTCAGCAGGATTAAAAAAAACTTTATTACCTTAAATGATTTCTTCTGCGATTCACTCTGTTCCGTTACTCTTAGAAGCTCTTTCTCTAAAATATGACTCTGTTCTTGATAAGCTGTTAATAAGTCCTCTCTCTCTTGGAGCTCCTTCTGGAAGACAAATAGAGAGAAAAATTGAAAAATATACTTTAAGATTAGAATATTAGAGAAGGGAGTTTCTGGTGTTTAGCACTTACACTACAATAGAATCAACTAAAACCAGGCATCTTTGCAATTGTTTTCAACTATGTTACATCATTACCTTCGCTTATTCCTTAGAGTTAGAGTTAGAAATTGCCTAACACTAGCCGGACATAAAAATAATTTTTTTTTAAAAAAAGTGAGAGTTCTATTTACAAAGTTTACGTCTCAACAATGAACATGTCTGAAGGTTTTCACTGGACTAGAAGTAGATTTAATGCAATAAATGATTTGGATATACGATATGTTTTGCGGAAAAATAAAATATTCAGGTTTGATTTAATATATCGTATTTTAATTACTACAGCACAAAATAAAGGTTGTTCTCAAGTTCACAGGTTTAATACACATCTAACAATACGAGAACAGGGAAGACAGAAAACACATGTTTAAGAAATGTTACGCAAGCTCTTACTAAGCAGACATGGGCTATTCGTTAGCGTTCTTGCTTCAAAATCAAGAGGGTTCCGGATTCGAGTTCAGTGTTCGGCCATGCTGACTGGAGGTTTTCCAGGACTTTTAAGTCCCATAGACGACCACCAGGATAGCACGTTAAGCCCTTGGCTGACTTCCTTTCCCATCTTTGTTGAAGATAATTATGTTGATTGTTAACTATTCTTGTGTAAATTGGCCTCCTTGGCTGTATCTGAAAGTTTGTTACATACGGGGGCATTTCCTAAAGTTTTCGGCCTCACACTGAAATATCATGGCACTGATAATAAGCGGTTCATGTCATATAACGTCATCTATGAAAGAAATAATGTATCAGTGTCAACTGTCTAGCTGCGTCAATTCGTTGGAGACAATGAATTGAATCAGTGGCTGTGCGTTGAGCTCGTATACTGCACGACAATGCTACAGTCCACAAGGATGTTATTGCCAAAACTGCAGTGCTAAAGCTGACGTGTAGAGTAGGCGCTGAATCTCCTCCAAGTCACAATCTTTCACTGGGTTTAGGGTAGGTGCTGAATCTCCTCCAAGCCACAGTTTTCACTGGGCTTAGGATAGGTGCTGAATCTTCTCCAAGCCACAATCTTTCATTGGGCTTAGGGTCGATGCTGAATCTCCTCGAAGTCACAGTCTTTCACTATAGCCTTGGCAAAAACAGATTTGTGGAATATGCAGTGTGGAAGCTTAAAGCATGGCGACTGATTCAAATGATCACCTCCGATGAATTGATGCCGCTACACAATTGAAACTGACACACTATTTCTTCAGTAGATGTCACTATATGCCGTGCAACAGGTACTATACTTAAGATTTCTTGGTCGTTTTGGAGATTATTGTCCCCTTTCAACCCAAAGGTTTATATATGAGAGTTGAGCCTACAGCTTAACGTGGAATTTGAACAAAATGAATCCTCAAAATGTAATAAAGCGTCTACCACACTATGCTTAATGTAATGTTATGAGTAACCTTGCTATGCCTAAGTATTTAACGATGTGATACTACTTCAAGAGCTTCTCCTCTTTTCGTCATTCTTGAGTGAACACAGAAATTCAAGAACTCAGATCCTTATTTGTCAATTTCTAACATTGCACTGAATATGGTACCTAGTTGATCAACTCATCCAAATAAACAATATTTTAAAAATTGGAAAAGTTATACTATTAAATTTTTTCAGAGCATTGCGCAAAATACCACACTAATGTTGAAATATTACAAAATTGAATTTCTTCAATATGGTTCTCAGATACAAAATATCGTTGAACTACGACATTCATTAATTGCTGAGCAAAACATAAAATCTCACTACTCATAACTCAACAAGAAACTTTGCGAGAGCTCAAACTATTATTTCAAGTATTTGATAAATGGTGTAAAAAATCAATTACATTTTTTAAAGTTGAATTTTAAAAAATTTTGAGAAACAACCAATCTATATATATAAAACTGAAAATCACTATGTTTGTGACTCAATCTCCTGAACCGCCAGACCGATCTCGAACAAATTTGTAACATGGATGAGGTTCGAGGCTGGGCTGGTTTTAGGCTATTCACTTTGATGATAGAACTAAGGAGAGGGGATATAAAAAATAAATAAAATTTAGTAACTCCTGAACAACTCGACCGATCTTGATCAAATTTTCAACATAGACGAGTTTGAGGCCTGGGATCGTTTTTATGATTTAAATTTGACGGAGCAACGTAGGGTAGGAGAAGGAGGGGGAGATATATAAAAATCAATTTATATAAGACTGAAAGTGACTATTTTTGTAACTTAATAACTCTTGAACTATCCGACCGATCTCAATCAAATTTTCAAGATACATGAAGTTCGGATCGGAAACATTTTTGTAATTTCACTTTAACGGTAGATCCTAGGGGAGAGGGAGACGTGTAAATAAATACTAACAGAATCTAATAACTTTTGAATCACCCAACCAATCTCGATCAAATTTTCAACATATATGAGGGTCGGGCCTTGGGTGTTTTTAATCGTTCACTTTGACGAGCCAACCTAGGGGAAGGGGAGGGGAGAGATATATGTAAAAAAAAAATAAATAAAATAAAATAAAAATGACTGCTTTTGTGACTTATCACTCGAACCACCCGACCGATCTCAATCAAATTTTCAACATACATGAGTTTAGTAGCAGGGATTACTTTAGGCTTTCAGTTCGACGATGCAAGGTAGAAGAGGGGGAGGGGGGAGAAATTTAAAAATGATCAAAAATGACCGATATTAGTGTTGAATCTATAGTTTTCGGGGTCGATGAGAGAAACAGTAACACCTCTGATGCTGTTTCAATCCAAGTTCAGCCTGAGAGTTGGGGAGGGGGGATAAACATTTAAAAATAATCGAAAATGACTAATATTAGTGTCGAATCCATAGTTTTAGGAGTAGCTGAGATTAACAGTGACATTTCTGATGTCGTGTGCCGCAGCACGGAGGGGGAGGGGAGAGAAATTTAAAAATGACTGATATTAGTGCTGAATTCACATATTTTGGTGTCGCTGAGATGAACGGTGCCACTTCTGATGCCATGGCCCGCAACATGGGGGAAGGGGAAATATATATATATGGTCGAAAATGACCGATATTACTGTTGAATCTATAGTTCTTGGGGTCGCAGAGATAAACAGTGACATTTCTGATGCTGTTTAAATCCAAATTCAACCCCGCATATTGGGGGAGGGGGAAAGGGAAATACATAAAACTGATCAAAAATAACCCATATTAGTGTCGAATCCATAGTTTTCAGGGTCGCTGAGATGTCCGGTGACACTTCCGATCCTGTTTAAAACCAAATTCAGCCCCACCACTTGTGAAAGTGGAAGATGATAAAATGATCGAAAATGACCTATATTAGTGTCGAATTTATGGTTTTCGGGGTCTTTCCGATGCTGTTTAAATCAATGCCATTAAAAACGAAAAACAGTATATTTCACGGGTACTACACATGAGATACGGAGTTGTGCACTTTAATTTTCATTTCAACCTAGCAAAGCGGATAATATATGCTAGTAAATAATATCGAGTAAGTTGAGGGTAAAACTTTTACATCCGCAAACTGCCAAGTTGTTCGAGCTTCATATACAAGTTATTGTATGGTCAAATGAGACAACAACAAATTTCACTGGTTTTATAGATAACTTGGCATGAGAATAGGGTTCCTACTGGTTTGGAGAAATCTATTTCTCTGACTTTTGACAGAAAATTCTCTGAATTTCATGACAGGTGTCGGATGACGTTGATATATAAATAAGGATAAATAACGGTGAATGTTTATGTATGAGAACATTTATTCTATAGACAAATAGTAATCAATTACTCATACGTACATTCCACTTACCACCCATAAAAGTCTGAGCAACGTCCACTATAATAGTTGGCTAAGATGAAATTGGTATACAACTAATATTAGAAAACATATATTTTATAAAATTTCCCTGACTTTCCCTGATTTTCAGTCTTTTCCCTAAACTTTCCTGACCTACACCATTTTCCCTGACTTCCCTGACCAGTAGAAACCCTGGAGAAGTCATAAAGGTGGTGGTGGGACTGGATTTTAGTGTCCCATTCAGCATTGAGTCTACACGAGACATCGACTTACAACTGAACATGGCATCCGAATCATATAAACTTTCATCAGGAATCGAACCCAGGTCTCCTGCACCGAAGACGAGTACGCTAACTATATAGCCACAAGGAAGCTATGAAGGTCATAAAGGAAAACATCAACTGAAAACAAATAATGATTTTGGATCTATTACAAAACTTGCCACTGACATAAAGAGCTACAGGAACTCGTGGTGACCTAGTGGAAGAGCACTTACATCTGTTTGATGTGTGGAGTCCCTGTTCGATCCCAGATCGCGCCAAGTTGAACTGTGTGATAAATAAGGACCACATGAATGGGTTTTTGCGAGGTTCTCCCATGGTGTCTAGCAAATTTCTCTGAGCAATTTCCCGACTTTTTCCAGACTTTTCCCGACCATTTCCAAATTTTTCCCGACTCATTCTAAAAAAAAAAAAAAAAAAAAATGTTTTCGTAAAATTAGGAAAGGTTGAATGTAATGAAAAAGTGTACAAGTTCTTACCTGATCATAGAATGTCTCCTTCTTCATATATACAATGAAACAATCTAATCATGCAATTTTTTGATCTCCTCCTCTATGGTAGCAACCTGTTCCGACAACTGATTTACGATTTTCTGTTTCTTTGCTTCAAGTTCCTTTCGTCTCTGTTCTGTTCTTCTTTTTTCAGCGGCCCTGCGATCTTTTTCCGACATCACTTTTCTGCGGTGTTCTTCGGCTTCCTTGAATCTCGCGTATGCGTTTCTCATTGATAGAATCATCTGCTTTGGGATAGGAAGGGCTTGTATGCCACCAGCCTCATTGACAGCATCATACACTACACGCTGCGCCACTAAAGAATCCTCTGACAAATTTTCAACTAATATTTCCCTGTTTACCGAAAAACCCCTTTCTAATGCTGCATTACCGTGGGAAAGAATTAGGCATATCTTTACTATTTTGCACAGATATACATCATTTGGTGGTAACACACTCACCCAGAAGTCATCAAGTCTGTGTTCATTTCTTTTGTACGACTCCATTTTCTTCCGCACATGTGTCTGATCTACTAGAGCATTGTATTCTCTGTCTGCCTTTTCTGCATCAGATGCTGAGACAATATTACTCTGCACTAAAATTTCGAACGTTGCTCTCATTTGTTTAACAGCTTCTTCCTGTGAATGACCAACGGTTAAGGGATTAAGAAACGTCAGCGCTTTTGTAAGGGAATATTTTAGCGGGGACCTCTCCTGCAGCTTGGACACTAAATGTTGATAACATTCACGTACTTGCTTTCGGAAACTCAACATTTCCTTTTCACTAACTTCTGTACATCTCCTCAGTGCTGACCTAGTTGCATACCCAAGGTCAATTTCTTTGATACGAATTAAATTAATATATAAGTTTTCACTTTTCTCCATAACATCAATAGCATTGATACTCTTCTTGTCCATTATTTCTTTTTTAACGAAGCGAGACATCAATACTTTCAATAACTGAGTAAGGCTACCATGTAAAAATGGAGTCATAGGAGTGTCTGACTGATATTCAGTCAGGAAAGGCTCACAGTCCTCAGCAAGAGATTGAAAAAACGCTAATTTTGCATAGAGCAACTTGTCGTTCAAATTTCTAGCTACTATTCTGAAACTGTTACAGTTGGGTTCTTTGTCTGTTCCCTTAACCGTTTCAACATACTTTCTCACATGCGGTAATATTTCTTGGCTTCGCTTGGCTACCTTCGCATTTTCTACCCAACGAATATGGCAAAATGGAAGTGGAAACAATGACGAACCTGTTATTTCAGAATGCTGGGCACGCCTTGCTGGTACCATTTCGTACAAGTTATACAAGGCTCTAAGAAAAGAAATCAAATCCCATCCAGTTTTTTGTATACCAGTCTTAAAACCACCGTGAACAACGTGAAGACCACACGAGCCAAGTTCAAGGAGCTGTGGAGCGTCTGTACCAAGGGAGGCACAACGTTCCTCTTTCATTAGTCGTAAAAGCGCCCAATTTACATTTGGCCCATCCATTGAAACTTGCAAAAGCTTAAATGGATCAAGCGATTGCAATACATTCTGCAAACCTTGTAGTAGGTCTGTAGCTGTACTATGATCCATAAACACAGAATTCAAATACCGTGTTCTGACTCTGTTCGTGTTATCGTCCCAGAAGCGTACACTTACATCCATTTGGGTTCTTTGCGCAACACTATTTAAACTTTCATCAAATCCAATGACATAATATTCGCACTCTTGTAATATGGATTTAAGTTCACGTTGAAAGTATGGACACAATCCGTACACGATGCTATATGACACTTTATCCTTGTGCAATTTCATCTCGCTAGCAATTGCACTGTCTGGAAACATCCTAGTGAAAAGAAGAACACTACTTTCAGCACTGCGTAAAGAGTTGTGATTCATCACCTCGTTTATACACCACAAAATCTCCGCCTGTGTGACTCTATCTTTTAGTTTATATTTGTCCAGGGTCGAAGTAGACCTACGAGTGGGAGAGCATGTTTCGCTGGATGAGCATGGAACAGGACCAGTGCTGGTGCCAGGTTGATCTACATTTAATGAAGACGCAGGAACATCTGAAATTTCTTTAGGTTTTGTTGGGAAATGATATGTCATTGCGTAAGTCTTCTGTCGAGTCGCTGCAAGGTTTTGATGCTTCTTGCTCTTTGAATGACTGGTAAGAGCTGTACGTCCCATGGTGCCAAACGAAAATGTGGTATGACACCACACACATTCTGCAGTTAACTTCGTCTTCCCTTCTTTTACCCAGGGAAATTCATATTTCCACCTTTCTTGAAAATTCGTTGACGGCATGATGTGCGTCAGACTCTGAAAACACAAAAAATAAATCATGGCAAAACTACACGAGTATGTTCGGTGCTGAGCTAGTTCGTGGCCTAATTGACGATTACGTAAATAAATGCTAACCTAACCTAACGTAACGTAAATTAAACTTACTTCAAACTGTTTACCAAACGTTTCAACCAAATCTTGCTAGTTTTTTTTTTTTTTTTTGTCCAAATTTCCACGTGGTTGGCCTACACTCTCCAACATAAAAAAAAGAAAAAAGGTAAGATGGCTTTGAGTGTTTCTACATGTACAAGCACAGGAAAGATGAGTGACTTTTTCTTCAGACAGACATTAAATAAAGTACCTAACAAGAATTATAATATTTTTGAGATATTACGGGCACAGAATTGTGCTTGGTTCAGGGCTTAGAAATATGACCGGTTCTTACTAATATAGAGGCTCCCCTTATAGCTGGATCATTTTCGATGTTACCCTTAGTGTCACTCGCGTCACTTCCACTAATTTCATCATCGACTTCCGATTACACTTCAATATTGTCATCGGACTCTCTGAAATTACCTACAGAATCATAATCTTCTTCTAATGTGTTGAGTACAAAGTCTATAAACTTGCTTGAACCTGCACACACTTTCGACATCATGCAATTAAACAAATATGCACGCAAAGTATCTGAAACAAATTTCGTCAAAATTTGAATTTCACATACGTAAATACACAGGTGGGGTGCTGGAGAACCCCACCTCTTGAATATATTCTCTTCTGAAACGAGACAATTTGCTTCAGACCCACCACCGTGAATGTCATGCTTCAAAATGAGAATACACGGAAGCACCAACCAATGTGCCTGAGAACAAAGCCACAATGGCGATGAGTATAACGTCTGGGGTGCTCCAGCACCCCCCTGTGTATTCCAGGGTTAACGTTAATTAAGTCAGGTTTAAAATATACTAGAATTCTTAACGTTACACTTACTGTTCTGCACAAAGTAAAATCTTGCCCACCTTGTGTATTAGTTCAAGTTACTACATTCTAATAACTTGTTTTTAAATTTTAAAAAATGATTGGTAATAGTATACAACAGTACCTCATGATCTGTGCGCGTGGATACTTCCTACTGTTGCACTACGTATAAAAATGATTTTATTACATTTAGAAGTAGTAAGAAGCATCCACGTGCACGTGACATGCGATATATGTTTCAAATCCCCCACATATACTCATACACTACGTACAAGGGCACATTATTATTCTTCGCATACCATAAAACACAACGAAACGCAACGCAAACCGACGTACATTTTATTTTATATTACTCAGTAATTAAATGGAAGTCGCCTTGTTACCTCATTTTCAAGTTCCTATATCCTCAATGAATAATCCTTAAAAGACTGCACTTCGTGAGTCCTCGCTAAATGATGAGGCACTGTCGTATACTATAACCAATGATTTATTTTGAGCAGAATATTTCAAACATATTACTGTCTTTAGGTAAAACTTTGCTTAGGTCTTTTGTTGTTGTTGTTATTGTAATAGTTGGTAAAATAAACTTATTTATGACGGCAGGAATGTTGAATACTCAAAATTGACATGCCTGTAATTCATGGCAAAGAAAGAAATGGCAAGTGGTTTGCCGTGACATTAAAACAACTAGCCTTTAAAGTGTTGAATTATTTACAAAATCATTGCCCAGGTAAACTTACCTATACGTGAAAAACAATCCAACACGCAAAAACCTTTACTCTTGAAACGCAAAAACCCACAGACAAAGGATATACAGACCGCAAACTCCGCGGCAAACTGGAAATTTCGGGAACAGTAGCGCCGCTGCACCAACGACGACGGAACTAATCAGTCGATCTCACGCCACCTTCGAGGCTTTGTCTCACTGGGCGCGGGTTAGGATACTAGCACGTGGTGGAAGAGTGGCTGCGAGCACAGACAAAGGATATCCTTTGTCTGTGCACACACTCGCAGCCACAGGAGGAATTTCTATATTTTTATTTAAAACTATTACTCTTTGGCTCCTTTACTTGCATTTGGGGAACAGCTTTTTATGTTGACGTATTTTGCAGAACTTGGGCATTTTCAGTGAACTCGAAAAAAAGGGAAAAAAGAAAAATCTGATTTATATACACACACACACACACACATATATATATATATATATATATATATATATATATATATATATATATATATATATATATATATATATATATATATATATATATATATATAAAGCTGGAAAGGAATGTCAAATCCAGAGGCAGTACAAGAAAAGCTGAACACAAGCTAGCTAATCATTCTGCACTGCGTCTAACACTTGTGATTCAAAGCAGACGAAAACAGTCCCCTGGTTACTATGACAACCCATGACGTCACGTTCACAGACCGATGGCAGCGCCATCTCACCCGGGACGACACATCGTTCCACCCACCCGAGCGCTGATTGGCTCTTTCGCTGTGCAGACGATAAAAACTGATTTCCATTGCACATATTGGAAGTTTGCGGTCTGTATATCCTTTGTCTGTGCAAAAACCTTTCTGCTGTCAGCAAACACTGTTGTCAACCACTCACTCACCACTCTTCTTCCCCCAGCACCACAGCAGGAGACAAACCGCGCGCCTCACATAAATCGCAGAAAATTCACGGTGTACGAGATGCAACGCGTACCACATGACCGCTTCTACGTAGAAAATAGAAAAACGGTTGAGATGGATCGCGGTGTATTTAGGAACACATAAAAAAAAAATAAAATGTAAAAGTATTACATCGCGATGCATTTAGGAACGCGAGGTTTATCGGAGTTGCTCCGACAAGCGTCAGCATCATTTCCAACATGTGGAATTTAATTCCATTTTTCCCGACTTTTTTCGCAAATTCCAGACAAATCCCCGAATTCCCGACCATTTTTTTAATTTAAGACAAATTCCCGACTTTCCCGATTTTCCCGACTGCTAGACACCCTGTTCTCCGTTCCTTTCTAGTTTCTTTATTCCACTATTTCATTCATTATCACCATCGCATCTCCCTTAGCCTCCAAGCATAACGTGGAACGTTAAACTAAAAACGAGTTAGAGGTTAGTTATACAGTTGTTTATACAATATGCGTACGTTACAACTTTAAATTTTAGTATCTTAACAAGATCCATTATATGCCCTTAATGCTGAGACAATAGTGCGGGCAGAAATTCACGCGGGCCACTCCAGCGTCAACGACATTATCATGAGGACACTAATTTCAGCAGGCGTTCCTTCTATATGCGAACCGTTGGGATGCAGTCGTGCAGACGGCAAGAGGCCAGATGGTATGACCCTAATACCGTGGAAGAAAGGAAAAGCACTTCTATGGGATTTTACTTGTTCCGACACCTTCGCCCCTTCAAATCTACATTCTTCCTCAGCACAAGCTGGCAAAGTGGCTGCTCGCCGGGAGACAGAAAAACGCAAGAAGTACAGCAATTTACTCGACAAATATTGTTTTGTCGCTACAGCTATCGAATCAGGTGGTTCATGGGGTCCCGAAGGCCTTAACTTTATAAAAGAAGTCGGTCATCGCATTTATTTATCGTCAGGAGACGCTAGAGCAACCTCTTTTCTACTAAAACGCATCAGTATGGCAGTACAAAGAGGGAACGTTGCTTCAGTTTTGGGAACGCTACCCTCTGGTAAGAAACCGGAGGAGGTCTTTTTTCTGTAATCTCGGCGAAAGTTTGAAAGTGCTGTTGCAAAGCTTATCACAATAATGTATATTATTTGATAATTATATTTTTGTTAAAGTGTGTGTGTACAGATACTAACTAGTGTACTGCATGTATGATGCAAAATGTGTGAGACCAGAGGACCAGACTAAGTTATTATGCATTACATGATGATAATTTGGGGGATGCAATCTGAGGTATTACATTAATACAACTAGTTTTCCAAACAAGAGACTCTGAAATGGATATATTAATAATATCGGGATGTGCCATATGCTTATTATGTATATGTGGCTACAGACATGTAATGTTACACCTGTTTGGAATATTACATAATATACATGTTATATATTTTAAATAGTATAAACTAAGGATACAGTTGTTACTAATTATTGGATTATCTATATTATAATGCAATTTGATTAGTGTTTATTCGTTTGTTAATAAAGTTCGACAGGCGAAAGCATAAAAAAAGAATAATAATAAAACATTTTATTCCAGAAACATCTAAGAACATCAGAAGTATTGCAATCATCATAAATAAATAGTTAGAAGTTGAAAATTTCAGGATTACATATAGAACATACTATAATATAAACGAAGATCACAGTATAACAGACAAAAATATTTTAATTATCGATGTTGAGTTCAAAAAAAATTCTTCAACACTATATATACAATTATTAATAAGTAATTTCTGTACTTGTTTTTTAAAAGCCAGCAATGGAAGTTCTCTTTAACATATAGGAAGAAAATAATAAAATTTAACTGCCCTTAATTATATTTTCATTTGCACAAAATTTCCATGTACTCTCCGATATATCAAATATATCTACATTACGGATTTCAATATAAAAGAGATTATATTGAATTTAGTGCAAGGCAGTCAATTTTGGGGATCAGATTGTTTTCTTTTCCCTTCAAATTTTCAGTTTTATGGATCATGTAGAATTTCTCAATCTAGCACCACTTGTAAGATAGGCCAGTTGTCGAAGGCGCCATCTAGCGGAAAATAATATATAAAAATTCAGTTATAACGGCATACTCGCCAAACAATTAATGCAAGTACGATCATAGGCTGAACTAACCTTACATTTCTTAATACACAAACACCGTGTGCGTGAGTTTTCTCGGGGTTCTCCCGTTTCTTCTCCCTTTCTTCATTTATTTCTCATAATCACAGTCTCCTTTAGTCTGGCCGGCATAATCGTGGGGCGTAAAACTCAAAGATTTTATTTCATTTTCATTTCCTTAGCTTAAGAGTGTCTCCATTTGAAATACACATATGTGTTCTTAAAAATCACGTAAGCACACAAACTTTTAGATCTCTCACTTGGTTGGATTACATTAATGACCCGGCAACTCTCAAGTAGAAAGAAAATATCTTAACATTTCTACAAATACATTCTTACGTTCAAATTTCAATTTTACGGCTAAGTTTCCATCTAGTTCTGCATATTTAATCTAGTTTCCGAAAACCTCACTCTATCCGAACAAACTCGTCCTATAGTCTTTTTCAGACGCCACATACCAACGACTTAGGAAACACATTACGAAACTGTACTTACTTTCAATGAATTTACAAGATCTTTCGAATGTTGAAGAACTACTTTGCTTAAAGGCCTTCCAGAAACGTCACCATCTGTAATTCCTTGAGAACGAAAGCGGTCCATTTTCTTCTTGTAGGAATTTACTTCTTGTTGTAGCTTTTGCTTCTCAAGTGCCCATTCTTCCTCCTTTTTGTTAAAGTTTCCCTTTACTTTGACTAAATCAGATAACGCATCACACGACAACTGCTGCAGATCTTTCACCCTATGCAACAATGGAAGAGGGAAAAGAGGGAAATCGTATTAAGCATTGTAAAGTAAATCAATCTAAAATCATTAGGTTAAATGATGCGAACGGAACTTATACGTTAAATAAGGAAATTCATATGTATTTGAACGAGAGAAATAAAACACGCTCACCTCGTTGACTATAATGGAATTATTCATAGGAAGTAACTGCTTGCGTAGTCTACAACCTTCTACCAACGAGAGCCAAGAGCTTAATGCCTTTTCCATACAATTGTTTGTTTCTCATATGGTTATTCAGGAACAGAAAAGGCGATAGTCAATCGTTCAGATGCCTAGAGAATACGGAGGGGAAAAGTTCCCAGCCAAGATTATTCAGGGTCATCTGCATAAGGGTAAGCATTCTCCTGAAGACAGTGTATGTCTCTTCTGTTAACCAGTGCAGGCTGCTTTTGCAGAAGTATATCCGGAAACCGCTAGAGCTGGACACAGTTTATTCGCGTTGACCATTTGACCACTGGGTAGCAGCTCATAGTGGAGAACTGCAATGCCTGTCTGCCAAAAAGATAACTTTTTCGAGTGTATTAAGACTTGGATATGCGTGGTGTTGATTCCCCTGCATGAACCATTGATACGACCGCTTGGAATTTAAGCACAACATTCAGTTCTCCGCACATTAAAATTACGCAAAAAAGGGTGTTGTGATGGAATAGTAGCAAGGCACATATGCTGAGGCATTAAAGTTTGTTGTCTGGTCAGTTCATGGAGCATTTGTACAGCTTCCACACTACCGTTTCAATGTGAATGCAAGTGGACAGTTTCATTGTTTACCTGAAACCTTGCACGTTTCTGGTAAGTTTTGCTTCGATACATTTATAATCGCTGCTTGCAATTCACTATCGTTGTGATTAGTGGTCGTCCTACACGAGGTTCATCTTTCGAAGATTCTTAATTCGATGAAAACTTTCTAAATAACTTTTGAGATACTTCTACACTTTCTGCATTCTGCCCAAATGTCTTGCATATGTTTCCAGCTGATATAGCCGCCATTGCACCCGAATAGTAGATTATTAGGCATTCACATTATTAGATTAGAGTAGTGCAGACCCATTATCCGTGCTGCTAATACAGTCAACAAATTCAATACAGTGTGCCCTTTCACATCACGTTCCTCCACGCTCTGTGCTGTCTCCTACGCGGAGTCATTGGGTATACAAATTCACATGATGAAAAGAACACAAACTTATTTTCGTCAGCTGATATACGTATATACATATACAATATAGTTTTTAAACATATATAACATAGTTTTTATAAATATTATAAATATTGATAGTAATTATAAACATAGTAATTATAAATATTGATAATGACCGTATCTGGAAGTCATACTCAAATCAAATGGAAAAGTAGGTTTTAATTTGCGCAGCACTCCTTCTTGTTGGGCTAGCAACACTGTTGATTCCACGATACGATAAGTATTGCAGGTTAGTAGGGGTTCACTCGAGCAGACGGTTCTACTAAATAATATATATATTAATATATATATATATAGGTAAAATACGATGTGAAACATTTCTAGTGAAGGAATGAGAGTGTAAATAGAAGTAATTTCTGTCAGTGCACAGCATATGGAAATGCATTTTGAATGGTAGAACCAACCTGAAAGGTCTAATCTAACGTGAAAATGTAAGAAATCTTTCCAATTTTTTGGTAGAATCATCTGCTCGAGTAATGCCATTAGTAGATATGGAGCACTACACGAAAGAACAACGCGTTTTGAATGTGAAAACGTATTATAGAAATAGCAAGCGTTAAGCAGAAGCTTCGTGTACCCCTTCCTTGGAACAAACTATTTTGTTGAAAATGAACATATGAGGTTTCAACAGGATGGTACTCAACAGGGACTCAGATACTTTACTACTTGTAGAAAAGCAACAAACATAAAACTACGTGACAACACCTTGAATGAAGATGATCTTAAATTCAGTGAAATTTGCAAAACATTATTACAATAAACACGTGAAGAAAAAAAAAAAAAAATAAGAAAATGGTTTAGTTTATACATTTGAATTAAACTTAACTTTGAAACATATATGGAAAAATAAAATTATAGCAATGCAATAATTAAAATTACACCAGAATGATTATACAATGCCTTAATTTATTATAACTGATGAGAATGAAACTAAGTTCAAATAAAAATAAAAACAACATCAAAAGTTTAACTTATTTAAATATATACACTACCCCCGAAAAGTTTCCGTACAAAGTAGGTTTACGTATACTTTATGTGTATTCGAGAAAAAACAAAGACATATCACTGGAATTTATTTTTATCTGGAACCTACAATATATATTTGAGAGAAATTTAACAGAAATGGACCATTGTTTTGTCAAAAATTTAAATCTTTGATTCATCAAAGTAGCCTCCACGTGCTGTGATAACAGCTTTACAGACTTTGGGCATTCGCCGTATTAGTTTCTGTAGAGTTTCGGGCTTGATTCCTATCCACGCTTTGCGAAGACACTCAAATAAATGTTTCTCGCTAGAGGGGCGCATCTTTCGAACTGCCCTATCAAGCTCATCCCACAGTAACTCAATTGGATTACAATCCGATGATTGTGGGGGCCACATCATATTCTTGAGATCTCCCTGTTGCTCTTTTGCTGACAAATACCCTCTACAAAGTCGGGATGTGTGTTTTGGGTCATTGTCTTGCTGCATGATGAAACCATGACCAACGAACCTCTTCCCAGATGGCACTGCGTGTCTGATCAAAATCTGATGGTACTGTTCTTTCTGCATTGCACCCTGTATTTGCACTAAATCCCCCACTTGATTCTTACCAAAGCAACCCCACACCATCACAGAACCACCCCCGTGATTTACCGTTGGCAAAATACCCGACGGAAGCAGTCTTTCGCCCTTGGAGCGACGCACGAAAACCCTGCGTCTATGACTGAAGAGCTCAAACTTTGATTCGTCAGTAAATAAGCACTTGTTTCATTGCTCTGGCCCCCAGCTTGCAAATTTTCTTGCCTACAACAATCTCTTATTTTTGTTTTTAGGGCGCAAGAGCGGTTTCCTAGTTGCTACACGACCGTTTAGTCGCGTAGTAACTAACCGCGTCCGGACAGTTTCATAGCTGATCGGCTTTTCGCGAGTTTCGTTCACTTCAGATTGTATTTGGGGCACTGTTTTAACCTGTTGCGTTTGCTTGTCACTATAATGTACTTGTCCTCCCTTGCAGTAGTAGCTCTAGGTCGTCCAGATCTTGCTCGTGAGCGATTTTATCCTGTTTCAGCAAATCGTTTTAAGGTATCATGTACTGTAGTATGGGGTATTTTCACTTTTGCGGCTATTTCCTGTATTGTATAGCCTTCTTCACGTAAAGTAACAATTTTTGCTCTCGTTTCAATGCCGAATTCCCTTTTCGTACGGCGCATTATGCTGACTAATAGGGAACACTTTACACCTCACTTCAACACACAAACAACTAGCGTGCAATAGACAACTCCCAACAGTGAGGTCTGGGAGAGAAGTAGACAGAGCAGCTTAAGAGACACCTATGAGGCATTTATTGTGTGTTCGACCTTCAATTTGCAATGTAATGGCCGTTTTGTATCGCACGCGTACGTAATGCACGATCACAACGGCGCGATATTTAAGTTTATTTTTGGCCACAATAGGCCAAAACCTTTTCTCCCGACGGATTCTAAAATGTTTCACCTTTCATTTGTAACCAAATTGTAAGGTTTTCTTTTGTTACATTTTGAAAATTTCTTTATTTCGTGTTTGTCCGGAAACTTTTCGGGGGTAGTGTATATTTCTGTGAAAATTACGTGCAACCTGTTTTTACATTATCCTCTCATTTCTTGCTTTGTTCAAGTCTCTTCCCGACTATAATTTTGAATCTCTCGTGTACTTTCCATTTCAGCAATATATTCCGCTCATCACAGAAGATTTCATTTTATTATTCGTATGATTCTTTCTCAAATGTTATTTAGAAAGCTACTGACAATCAAAGCAAGGACCATGTGCACACAAAAATAATAAGGAGTCTACAAATAGTGCCTAGACTACAAGTTTGGAAACTCTGAAGGGTTAACTTTATTCGGATAACAATTCTGTTCACATAGACCTTTAAGTCAATATATCAAAATACGATGGGCGTTCAAGTCAAACCGAGATCTAACTGACATAAAATAACAGGTACTTCCGGTTAACGTGGAAATTTGAAATTTGGCATGACTAACTTTTCAGGACTAACCGACAGGAAAATTGCCAAAAGTGAACATCTTTAATTTTTAGGGGACGTAAAAGGGGGATGAATTAAGAAATTCCTTATGTTACTTAAATGGGCCTTTTTGGACTTGTAATCTCATGTTTTAAATAGTTGGAATTGGGATAAATACTTGGAATTCGGTATGCTTGTAAGTTTTTGTTAGCGTTACCTAAATAAATTACTAAAAATAAAAATTTCAAATTTTAGAGTGGTTTATCGGAACTTAAAAATCTTTCTCATGTTATTTATGTGGGACCTCTATACCCCAAAATGTTTAAGCACTTCCTGTAGGGCTACAATGATTAAATTTGACATGATTGCAGCCTCCTGGGACTAACCCAGAGGAAAACTGCCAAAAGTGAATACTTTTAGTTTTTAAGGGGTCTAAAGGGAGATGAAGAAATCCCCATGTTATTTTAATGGGCGTTTTCTTGGGATACAATCTCTTTTAGATACTTGAAATTTGGTAGAATTCTTGGTGTAAGAGGTGTGAGGCCGTAAACCGAGTAAACGCGGAGCCCCAAGCTATCCCATTGTTTAACTAATGCCTAGAAAGCTTTGGTAAGATAAGATCTGTCAGTAATCTCTAAAGAGTCCCAGGAAAATCCACTTCACTTGATCGGCTATGTAATGATGCGACCCCGAAAAGCAGTGCCTTCCCTATCCAAACGCTCCTTCAACTTTTCTGTCTTGATCAAAAAGCGGAAAGCTGTGTTCGTACCCAGAGTGTGCTAACTTTTATGAAAATATAAACGTGCGTGAACAATTGTGTTCACAGTTTCCACAGAAAAATTAGTCTCTCGTACAATCTGACGACAGGTTATGCATCGATTATCCAGGCTCACTTGTTCCACGCGTCGAATGCTCACAGGACTGACAGGTGTGGGGTGGAAACAGCATGGCTGGGGTCGTCACTGGTACGGTCATCTATGAAACATTTACTTAATTCAAATATCGTACTGCGAGTGAGTGTACCACCACTATACTGTGCTTGAAGATTTCAATAAATATTTGCGGATTTTATGCCTTAGTTCACAAGTTAACTTAATCACTACATCCTGTTCCATCCACGCACCAACACGATATTCCACCTTCTGTCACCTTAATTACCGGGTCTCTAGACTGACCTGTGACACGTGTGTCGCCTATGTGTTCTATGATACACTTTCCACTTACTACTGCGTATAGTAACGCCATGCTAGCATCCTTCTTTATAATCCATAAAATTGGAAGTCCCGGTATAACTTGAACGTCCCTCGTATATAATTATTTCTGGTTCCTGCTTTGAAGACCCAAAAATATTTATATTACAAAATTAAATAGATTTTTCGATATTACGAATAAATGTAAAAGTTTAAAAAGTTATGTGTCAAACCAAGCCACTACTGTGCTGCAACATCGTTCTCGGCATCTAACACTTACCTTTCTGAAAAATCTTTTATCTGTTCCGTCAGCTTTCTTTGTTCAACATCTTTTTCTTTCAATATTAGTTCTCTGTCTCGTAATAACGCTAACGACTGTTCACAATATAATCGAGACTGCTCTTCTAACTGTGCACTTAACGCTTCAATCTGCAGCTGCAGCACTGTAGACTCGAAGTTCTCCGAAGGTTCTTCTTTTGATTCAGAGTTTAAAATAGAATTTGGTATAATTATTAACATGTTAACGCACTTATCTTTAAGTTTCATTATTTATAAGATAACAAGTATTACCTCAAAAAAGCTACTAAATAATTAAATATAGCCCAAGATTGTTTAACATTATAGAAGCAGCTTGCAAGTCATACATATTCCAAATTATAAAAAGAATCATGTATATACTTATGCACAGCTAGAACAATGGAATCCTTGCGTGGGCATAGGAAAATTAAAATAAAAATTGATACCACTGAATTTCAAATCACGAACGGATTGTCATTGAGCTGTGGAAAAAAAGAAGAAACCAAAAGTTTAAATATATATATATATCTTAACTGAAATGCCCGGTTTTCGCACGGCAAGAATAGGTTTATGGAAATTGAGCTTAAAGGGTATCAGGAGTGTTCCTATTCATTTTTGCAACCTCTAAAATTATGGATTGGCCATTAATATCCGTAGTTTTCGATTATTTTTACATGTCGCCTCCTTCCTGCCCCCGTGACGATAACATGGTACAAACCTAAGTCATGGCTCACTCATGTACCAAGAATCAATTACAAAGACTCACCAAAGATAGTCGTCAACCCTGGTTCGGCTAATAATATAAGTAAATCTTTAGTGGCAATAATTGTTTACACCTTAAAATATCTTCCGTAATTATATTCACTAGTATTATCACCTTTTCTACTGAAATTACAAGTCCATGATAAGTATTAGATCATTTATTCGTTGATTCTCTTTTAACGTATATTCACACAAACTGACTTGCAATCAAAAACATGTCCATTGAGTATCTATAAACAACTACATAGCAACCAACTATACAATAATAATGTATATTTCTTACATATATTAAAACATTCTTCTTTTGTTATTTTTAGTTAACATTATATCAGGTATAGTGCTTGTGTAGAAGCACTTTCTGCCCAAGATACAAGTAATTATCAACCGATACAAAGTATCTCGTTGTATAAAATGTCGCCCGATGATGGGACTGAATATAAAAGTTACAAGGTAGCTTGATTTTTATATTTAAGAACCACTGGTCCGTTTATAATAATGATATTATATTAATTATGTACTTTACATTTTGATCGACCCTCGTATATAACTTCATTAAGTTTCCTTCATATAAATACATTTATAATAAGTCTTTTATTCCTTTAATATTTATCTTTTATTATAAAAACGTCGTCGCTTACTAATATAATCAACGAAGGGTGCGAAATCAAAAAAATGTAAGAGATAATTACATTTTAAAACACATTACAATGATCAACAGTTTCAATCATTATTAAAAACGGTGATGTTAACAATGTTTGATCTTTCTAGGGCGCATTATATAACAACTACGTTAGATGATATTTTTAATGTATACATCGTATCAATGAGGCGTCAGAATACAGAGAATCTTATTCGAGTAACATATAAGGTGGCGCATGTAGACAGTCGTCGGATAATTAGCTTAATAGAATGAACCTTATACTTAACATAATCTTTGACAATTAAGTTTCAACACAAATCAATATAATATAAATAACCTTTGCTTTTAATCAATTATGAAGCGAATTATAATTCTTCACATTAACAAGAAAGAATTAAAATCATTTAAAAATTATCATTTATTGAAACAGACGTAATAAAGTATCTACGGGTCCATTACCTACTCCTTTAATGTGTTGTACTTCAAAGTCATAAGGGTTGTTTTCATTATTGACATTAACACATAAATTTGAAGATAAAATGTTCATAAGAATCTATAACTGATATGGGTTTAATCCTTACTACATCAACTGTAGTCAGTTTAAATTCGTACTTGCATATGATTCTAATAAAGTACATTGTATTGCACAATCGTGATTATGTTCCGCATTATTTTGTACATGAATTGCGTCATTGTTTTGATTTTGATACGAAGTGCCATCTCTTGAATTACGATTACGTCTATCCATGTAGTTTACTGTATTTCTGGAATTTCGCCATGTATTTCGACTGTTTTTGAGTCTACTTCGATTAAGTGATCTGACAATTATTGTCACGATTGGTTAGGTTAGGTGGATTCCCATCATATCTTTGTCTATTTTGCTCGTTCTGATTGTTTAAATTTACTCGACTTAGGTTATGTTCCGTATCGTTCACATTACGGATATTTAGATTCCGAACAGGTACAAGGTGATCTGAATTGTTTTTAATTTTGCCTAATCCCGCTTGATGATTCTGTGCATGGTAATGAGTTTCATAACATTGGACAAGCATTAATAGGTGATTAAAACTCATGCATTGCGTAGAAAACAGGATTTGTTGTAATTTAAACGGTAGTAGATTTCGAATAGATGCAATCACTCTAGATTCCGATTGCAGTGGATTTACGACTTTTAATTCGTTATACGTATTTACAACAAAATCAACAACAGATTTGTGCAAGCGAGGATTAAAAGGTTGGTTTCTAATCGTGGCATCTCTGTTTGCAAGTAAAAAGTCGTTTTCGTAATTTGCAATCAGTGCTGCTTTGAATTCCTCATATGTATTGACGTGATCCCGTACTGCTTTAAACCATAAAGAACATGGTGGGAGTAATAAATGAGGGATTAGTTTCATATATTGCGATTTATCTATACACATTATACTGCACTCATCCTGAAATTTTTCTAGGAAAGAAGTAGCATTTTCATTACATTTACCACTAAACTTACTCATAGCACGTATTTCGCTCATCTTTACACTTAACTTTATATTCCTTTCACCATTTCGTGTTCGTGTTGAGTGACAATTTCTACCTACTGCGTTATGCGTGGTTCCACCATCTCTTTTCCGCCCATCTGTATTCCTTGGATGAATTCTTTCCAAAATAATGTCCTCATCGGATGGATTACTTGAAGAAGAGATAACGTAAGGTCCACGTTGATCTGCTGCGGGTGAATGCGAGGTCATCTCTCGTGAACAAGGGAACTCCAAACGATCATTAACCATGTTGTTGTGATATGCGTTGTCCTTAGTCTGTAACGTCCTAATTTCCTCTTGTAAGGTAGATATCAATTGAGTATTTACACGTATTTGGTTAGAATTATCTGTGACCTGAATCTTTTGCTGACGAACAGAAGATTCTATTACTTCCAAATCCTTTTTTACACAATTGACTTCTTGGATTACATGGTTGTAATTATCCTGGCAATCTTCAGATAATCTTTTTAGCTTTTCATCAAACTGTAATGTGATGTCTCTCACCGCCTGGATAACAGATTGTTTCGTCTCTTCTGATTTTTGATCTATTTGCTCTAATCCTCTACTCAATTCTTCTGACTTTTGATCTATATGCTCTAATCTTCTACTCAATTCTTCTGACTTTTGATCTATGTGCTCCAATCGTCTACTTAATTCTTCGGATTTTTGCTGGACCGTTTGTTTTAATTCGTTGGACATCTGAGCCAAATTTTGCTTCATGGCTTCTAAATCGTCTTTTCGGCTTTGTTCCTGTCGCTGTAATGCCATTAAAATTTTGTCTTCTAATGTCAACATTTCGGGTGTAATGGGAGCTATATTTTGCTCGTTGTTAACACTGTCAACAGTTTCATTCTCTACTATCTCACCGATCATAATTTTTCTTGTGATTACTCTGCCACTTCTGAGAATAGTTGAGTTCGTATTCATGAACCTTCTTACAGAGGTAAATTCACCCTTACTTTAGACTTCGGGATATGAATTTACAAGAATCCCGGGTGAGGTAAACCAAAAATTTTACAACGACTCACCAAAGGTAGTCGTCAACCCTGGTTCGGCTAATAATATAAGTAAATCTTTAGTGGCAATAATTGTTTACACCTTAAAATATCTTCCGTAATTATATTCACTAGTATTATCACCTTTTCTACTGAAATTACAAGTCCATGATAAGTATTAGATCATTTATTCGTTGATTCTCTTTTAACGTATATTCACACAAACTGACTTGCAATCACAAACATGTCCATTGAGTATCTATAAACAACTACATAGCAACCAACTATACAATAATAATGTATATTTCTTACATATATTAAAACATTCTTCTTTTGTTATTTTTAGTTAACATTATATCAGGTATAGTGCTTGTGTAGAAGCACTTTCTGCCCAAGATACAAGTAATTATCAACCGATACAAAGTATCTCGTTGTACAATGTAGCGCCTAGGAGGTAGTAGTCATGAACACAGTTACAGTCATTATTTTATATATATATATATATATATATATATATATATATATAGAAAATACCCCTCTCTCCCTTTAAAACGGGCTTTTGAAACGTGTCTCCTTATGTTTAATGAGGGGGTTATATACCGAGCTTCACCTTTCTAACTTAACGGACTCGTAACATAGTGTGTTTTTCATAAACATTTTTGAACCAACTCTACCCCCTTTAGAATAAACCCTTCAGGAAAACTAATGTGAAAACATCCTAAATATAACATGATCCACTATTCAAAAAAATATATCAAAATAAGTCCAGCGATCTAGGAGACAGCCGTCAAACATTTTTACATTTCATTTTTATATGTATAGAAAAATGAAAAGGACCGGCCATGTGTCACTGTTAGTGTTTTTAATGTTTTCATGGATCCATTATTACATCCTAAATCTAATTCACTTATCTGCCAAAGTAATTATCAATTATTTTTATTCCTTAACTAGCAGCGTTCACCCCGCTTCGCTGCGGTCACCCCGGAACGCAATAAACTTTGTTACTTAGATAATTTTTACTTTTTCGCTTTCAAGTGATATGATAAAAACCATAGAAGATTGCAGTAAATGTTAACATTATATCGCCTATCATTTATGTTAACCCGCCCCGCTTCGCTGCGGTCACCCCGGAACGCAATAAACTTTGTTACTTAGATAATTTTTACTTTTTCGCTTTCAAATTGCAGTAAATGTTAACATTATAGCGCCTGTCATTTATGTTAACCCGCCGAGTGACACGGTCATGCGGGTTGCATATAAATACGTTTATTTTTATACCTATGATGAACTAACAAAGGATTTGTACGTTATGCACACTTGAATGGTCAATTATCTCAAGACACTGGTAATTAAAAATTAAAGTGATATGATAAAAACCATCTAGGGTCCAAATCCTAATAACCCCCCAAAAATGAAAGAAATTGGTTCAGCCGTATTAGCGTGATGAGCTAACAAAGGATTTGTGCGTTCTCTTTTATATTATTCCTTAATAATAAATATTATTAGTACCTTGCCAAGTGGAAGATAGGATCAAGATCCGCATTGGACTAAAAGGCCTATCCGGTTTGCCATAAGGACCAGACTGTGTCACGTAATCAGGTCAAAACTCACGTTGCATGCTAAATCGAGTCTGGAGATTCCAAATCCAGATGTGACATATTTCAAACATGTAGCATCCGCGTGGGGTGCCCTGGGTAATTCGCAAAAGATGCATATACTTTATCATTATTATTGAGTTCACTCAAACAACTTGACTTTTGACAATGTTCTACCCATATTTATCTTACGTGCTATACATCTTTCATACGCTCTTCATTATGTCTTTGCAATAAGCTTTCAATTACCTATCTTCTTCTTATAGTTTTTGAGATATGTGGGCGACTTCATTTTTTTATTGCTTTTCCATTGACTTCAACGTTCATGTTTCGTGATTTTTTACTATGTTTCATACATTTTAGAACAATTTGCTTTTCGAATATAGAATCAACATAGTCTCTTCTACATTTGAGCTGAATTTCAGCCATCTCCTCCAAAGTCTGTTCACATCATTGCAACTGGATAGGCCCTTTCGCATTGAACAATTTTATATAACAATGCCAGATTTAGCTTATACTCTATGAACGGCTCGTCATTTAGTGTTGCAGAATAGGAAAGAAAAAAATCACGAAAGAAAAAGACACAATGGCAGGCGGAGTATCATTCGCCTGCCTTTTAGAAACGACAGGCAGCCCTTTAGTTCAAAAGAAACACAGTAATGTAACAAAGCACTTACCTGCTTTACTGGTTGATGGATGTGTCACTTTACTTCTACGTTTTACCCCAGGAGGCAACTTCGGGGTGACAATCTTCCGAGGAACTTTTAAGTAATACGTTAACTCCTCCTCATTTGTTCCGTTCAGCATCAAAAGAAAGTCTATTTTCTTCCTATCTTCAAAAGCCTTCAGCTGCAAAGAAAATATTTATTACAATTACAACGATTCAGCACGTTTCACAAACGCATTTACAGCGATTTTATTATATATTATACACTGATGTGCCACTGAATTAAGCACATCTGACTGAAGTTCTCGCATTGTCAAGTCCCCATAAACGTTGCCCCTAATACTTGCATTGGGGATACAAATAGGCAGGATCTGTGGCTGCAAGACGCGGTAGCTGTGACAAGCAGAATGTTAAAAGAACGGGGCTAAGACATATTCTACCGATGGCAGATTGTTAGCGCTGGACAAATAGAGTACTACATTTTAGAGATTGCGAATCAACTGGGGTTCTCGCGTACTACAGTTGTGTCGAGATTATGCAAATGCAGAGAAGACATCCAGGAACCGGTCAAAGTGCACTCTCAATCAACGTGGACTGCGTTAGTTGAGTCGTACCGTACGAATCAATAGGGGTCAGACCCTGTCGTAAATCACATTCCAGCTGAATGGAGGTTTCATCCGAAATATTAGTAGACGGACAGTTCGATGTTCCCTGTATCGTCTTGGCTTCAGGAGCCGCAGACTAAGACCAACCTGAGTACACCTCTTCACATGCCGCCATCGGACTGAACGCCTTGCATAGGTTTGAAGACACAAAAAATGGAGCATAGAACAATAGAAACGGATAACCTAAAGTGATGAGGTCTGATATAGGTTACATCGCGCCGTCAAGAAAATTCGAATCTGGCGACAGCACCATGAAATCATAGATTCCACATGTCAAGGTGGTGGTGGAACTATTATGTCGGGAGTGTCTTCACAATTTGGCATCGTTCGAACTATTACTCCACATAAGAGGATTCCTGAATGCCAATCGGTATGTGGACATTCTGGAGGGACCAGGTACACCGGCGGAATGTATAATGTTCCCTCTGGCTCAAGTATATCTACTATTGACAACACCTCCCTGTGCAGTCGTCCATTCCCGCCCTTGCCCAGCACACGAACCACACACAAGCTTCAAGCGCCGACAAACAGAAGGCCAAGAAGTGAAGATTGTTTTAAGGCACAAGGTTTTTTTTTTTCTTTTTCATATTTAAAGACATTTTCTGCTTGAGAACATTACACAAAGTGCTAATCAAGCAGAAGTGTGAAGGGAGAAAAGGATAGCTTTAATTATTTTTCAACAAAATTAGTTGTAAGAAAACTACTATAACCACCTTTCCCTTTGCTGCAGTAGGGATATATATATATATATATATATATATATATATATATATATATATATATATATATATATATATATATATATATATATATATATATATATAATTGTTAAATGTATAGGGTAATGATCCGAATCTTGTGCATCAGTGGGTATTTTATTGATACGTTTCACACATTCCTAATGCCAGTGACCAATATTCTTAACGAAATCGACATGAAAATGCATGTCTGTAGCAATTTGGAGTCCACGCTTTATGAGCATGATCCTAATTTGACTCTCTGTGGGGAAGTTATTAGTAAGTTCGTTGATTTGAAGTTTAGGGCTCTTTTTCAGTATCCAATTCGGAAAACCATCACATTGTACTTCATTTACCAATAATAATACTAATAACAATAAATTCCGTAGTGAACATCCAAAATAGAGGTAAAAATCCCCAAAAGTACCTCATAGCACATTTTAGGTGCGTTCATTTAACATTAGCAAAAAAGTAATGTAAGATGTACTTTAAGCTAATGCTACCAATCTAAATCTACTCAAAATGCTCTATTTCAAAGTAAATTTTAAGAAAGTAACAACCCAGGTTAACAATACACATAAACGAGTCGAATTGAGAAGTTCCTCTTTTCTTGAAGTCGGTTAACCTTCTTTTTACCAACTTAAATGTTTCACCTTATTTACCGAGTGGGGTGCAAATGCACCCCACACATAAATCGCTATTTGTAATTAAATATTTAAGTATTAAAATATATAAATGTTGAAATGGAACTTTTATTGCATAGTTAGTGTTTCGACATATAAAATAATGTAATATATTTCGTATATTTTCTCATAAATACAGTATAGCTTGAATTTTGTGCAAAATACATGTTAATATTCCTCTGCAAATAAGCAGATAAACAAGATTCCAATATTGTGACAAAATTACTCGGCTATTATACACTCAAATACAGAAGATTATTCCTATCATTGCAAACACTAACATTCTTCGCACACAATCTTCTTTGTTGAGTGATCTTTGCCAATAAAACTGCCACAAACGTCACATTTTGTTCGAAATTTCTGTCCGTGGAGCGAGGACACTTTGCACATCTTCCTTGGTTCAATTCAACAGGAAAATATTTCTTTCGTGGTTTCGTTCTTGCTTCTAATCCTTCTTTCTTGCTCCCACAATGGATCCAAAAATACTAAAAAGTTATCACTAACATTCGAGAGAAGTAACGTTCGTGTAATACTTACAACTAATTTGCCTTCTAAATAGAGCATAAGACAGAGAAGAAAGGTAACTTTTCACTACATTTCCATATTTGTGCATGATAATTGTACAATAGAGACAATTAACCATGAAAAGAAAGCTAAAATGAGCTACCATCTAGTGGTCGTTGAGGAAAATAATGCATATTTAAAAAGTAACATCATTTACCAAGTGAGGTGTACTTGCACCCCACTCTAATAATTTGTATAGAATGAGAAGACATTCATGTAGTACAATTGCCTTACCCATAAAAATATTTCATACATATAAATAATTAAAGTCGTTGCATCTCATCTTTGTAGAAATATTTTTACGTCAGTAGCAACAGAATAATAAGCACTGGGGTGTGTTTGCACCCCACTTGGTAAAAAGAAGGTTAATAATATAATGGAATTTCCAATAACTTGTTGCCATCACACGTTCGTATCACAGTTCCTAATATGTGCTTTTATTTAAAAAAAAAAAAAATTTCTTTTGCCTTTGTCCTGATCACGAGTACAGCTATGTGCTCGAAACACAGATTGATGGTGTTTTGCTCGAATTTTAAAGCAATAAAAGCAAAAGCAATCTTATTTTTCTTTTAACTTTAATTGCCTTTCGGCTAAATTACAACGCTTTTGTTCTTACTTTCAATACTTTGTGGGGTGAGTGGGTGCACGGTGCCTCAGTGGTACAGCGCTTACCTCTGCTGTGCAATGTGTGAGGTCCGTGGTTAGATCCCCGGGCAAGTAAGTTTGTAGCGGAAAATATCGTGTCTCTAGAGTTTCTAGAGATGCTCCAGTTTCCTCCAACATTATCATCCCACCGGTTCTTCCATCATCATTGACTTGCCTTAATCATCGTCTCCCTTAACCTAAAAGCCATTTTCGTGGAACGTTACATTGAAAGATGTCATTTCATTTTTTCACTTTCAATATTTGTCATTAAAATACCATTATTCCATTTCCAATAAACCAAATAGTGACAGCACATCATCCAATCAAACGCTCAGCCATATTTCTGACTCTGCAAACTGGAAATGTAAGTTAATATCTCAGTAGGTATATACAAATTAATCTCTAAAGCCTAATATTAATAACTTTTGCCCCTACCTGCAATCTATCATTTTCAGCTTTTAATCGAAGGACCTGTTCTCTCTCTTTAAAAAGATACACCTGGAGATCACTAACAGTTTGTTGTAAACACTGAACTTCTTCATTCCTAGCAGACAGCTCTTGGGTCAACTTGTAGGTCTGTTCACATATTGTTCTACACCTGCAAGCAAAAGGGCTGAATAAATAAAGAACAACAAGGCAATCAAATAAATCATAATGATATAAAAGTCTTCTCGAAATTGATTATAAAGCGATAACAAAAGTCCATATTGTTTTAATAAAGTCTAATGGGTATCGACACAAGATGAACATAGTACATACCTTACGCTGTCCTTTAATTAAAGGGCATAATTGTGGGACGTAAAACTTAAAAAAGAAACATTTAAAACCATAAATACATCTTAGATGGCGTGGTCCATAAATTCAGCTCTCTTGGATTGGTGGGGAACGGCTATGAGAGTACATCTCGCATATGGTCTGTGTACCCGCCAACTACACCCGACTCAAGCCGAAATTGTGGTTCAGTCTCCATTACTAGCAGGTTCCCTTCTTCATAACCTTCATGTTGTTTAGCCCTTCACGTTTTTGAGGGATGCCATGCCTCGGCCAGCACACAATCCAGGGAAAGGGAAGGAAGAAAGGATTGGGGAACGAAGGAAGCGGCCTGGGACCCATAAGTTAGGTACCACCCCGGCATTTGCTTGGTGTGAATGAGGAAAACCCAGGAAAACCTCATTCAGGGTGGCTGGCCTGAAAAAGCGTTTTCACTTTTTCGACCGAGTGCCCCCACCGGGAATCGAACCCGGGACCGGTCGCACCGAAGGCGAGAGCGTTAGCGACTACGCTACCCACTTCCTATTATATGAATCAAAGCATAAATTATACTAAAGAACATACATATAGAAAATCGGAGGCGCAGTGGCTCAATGTTAGAGCGTTCACCTGGGTCCTGGGTTTGATCCCAGCTTGCGCCAAGTGAGCTTTGTGGTGGACAGGCACCGTGCTCGTGGGTTTTCTCGGGGTTCTCCCGTTTCCTCCCACTTTCTTCATGTTACCATTTCATTCATTTCTCCTCATCACCGTCTCCTTTAGTCTAGCCGGCATAACCATGGGACGGAAAACTTAAAGATTTCATCTTTTTCGTATATAGAAAACTAGCAGCGTTCACCCCGCTTCGCTGCGGTCACCCCGGAACGCAATAAACTTTGTTACTTAGATAATTTTTACTTTTTCGCTTTCAAGTGATATGATAAAAACCATAGAAGATTGCACTAATGTTAACATTATATCGCCTGTCATTTATGTTAACCCGCCCCGCTTCGCTGCGGTCACCCCAACCCGCCCCGCTTCGCTGCGGTCATCCCGGAACGCAATAAACTTTGTTACTTAGATAATTTTTACTTTTTCGCTTTCAAGTGATTTATAGCGCCTGTCAGTTATGTTAACCCGCCGAGTCACAGGGTCATGCGGGTTGCATATAAATACGTTTATTTTTATACCTATGATGAACTAATAACAAAGGATTTGTACGTATGGACACCTGAATGGTCAATTATCTCAAGACACTGGTAATTGAAAATTAAAGTGATATGATAAAAAACATCTAGGGTCCACATCCTAACAACCCCCCAAAAATGAAAGAAATCGGTTCAGCCGTATTAGCGTGATGAGCGGACAAAGGATTTTTTGTACGTATTGACACCTGATTGGTCAATTATCTCAAGACACTGGTAATTGAAAATTAAAGTGATATGATAAAAACCATCTAGGGTCCAAATCCTAACAACCCCCCAAAAATGAAAGAAATCGGTTCAGCCGTATTAGCGTGATGAGCGGACAAAGGATTTTGTGCGTTCTCTTTTATATATATAGAAGATTCTGAAAGCACTAAATAGGAACAGAGCTTTTAGGTCATTGGCAACTCGTCATCAGACTCTAAAGCAGAGAGAATAAAGAATACTGAAAAGCCATGTTACAATGTGCCATTCGCATGCTATTTTAAATGTTTTGATAAAAAACTTAGTATTCAGTGCAATATCAGTATAGGAGTTTCGTAAGACAGAACATTAGAAACAAGATGACACTTCATACTGAAGGAAAATCTACACAAATAACAACTGATGGGATGCATATGTACAGGCATTATTTATTTCACTATTAGGAAGAACAGTTACGCGTAACTTACTGGTTTATCTTCTCTTCCAGTTCGTCATATATAGTTTCTAATGAAGCTAGTTTCTGCCGAAAAAAGTCCAACAGCTCGGGTGAAGGTTTTAAAAGCTTCAAGTGATCGTCAACATCGAAATTTGTTTCCCTTCGGATTGGAAGCTTCTTTACTCTTCTATCCATAGCCTTAAGAAAAAGTAAGAAAAGAAGGAAATAGTATTAATATCTAATCTTTAAATTCGCATAGAAAGAAAGTAACGAATAAACTCAGGTAACCAATCAAGTCGAAAACGCCATTCCTCCTACCACGATTGCGAAAAACTTTATTAACAAATGTCCAATGGGCTTTATTGGGTAAGACTGAATTTTAGTAAATTCTGTACTATATTTAAAGCCGTATTCCTACATAATATACCATTTAAGCATTCACGCTGTATTCTACACATGGAACTATGGAATTCGCTTGTGGAGTCGCGGTGGCTCAGTGAAAGAGCGCCAACCTCTGGCGCATGGGGTCCCTGGTTTGACCTCACTTAAAAAAAAAAAAAAAAAAAAAAAAATCTCGTTTCCAGTAGCCAATTCACTATCTTACATTTTATGATTAAAGGGTCTTTCTAACATACGATTATCATACCATGCGTTACATGCTCCACCAGATACGCAAGAATAGTTCGGAAGTTTCTCGAACTGATTACCATTAATGTTGAGAAGATACAAGTCAATTTTAAATTAACACATGGAGAAAGACATTTCGTATGCAGTAATACGCGAGTATGTACTACATAAACAAAGGGAATGTAATCGAATTGTTATTCGTTCCAGATTACAGTTAAACACCGTTACAGCGAATTTGAACGCAAAATTCGTTATATATGATTCCCAAAATTTTTATTTTTCAATGGTATTCGGTTGTGGTGATGATCTCTTGATCAATACGTATTTAAAGCAAATTCCGAAACTAGGCGTGTGTTGAAAACCATGATTGAAGATAGTAATTATAACCATATTAAGGTTATTATTTCAATCCAAGTTTTGAAGTATATTTTTGGAGATGAGCTTTTTGGATTTACCCCTTCTCTCCGCCCCCTTCCCCCGCTGAGTACCTCCTACACAAATTTACAGAAAAGGACTTCCAGTATTGTTACCAAGAGTGGCAACAGAGAATATAAAAGCGTGTGAACGGTGGGAGGACACTTCGAAGAGGACGACCACGTCAAGCAGTAATGTGGTATAAGAAGTTGTACCTGCAGTACTTTCTTTCTGCTGTGTGTGTGTGCGCATGCGTCACACATCGTATAATCCTGACTCAGGCCTATATTAACAGATTTAAATGGTTTATCTCATGCTACAGCCAACGATTCATTACTTAGCTCACCTTTTTCTACGTCGATAAATTTAATTGCCGGAACCAAATTTAACTGACATTATTTTAGAACATCCCGCCACATGGATACCATATATCGAAGTAACTCCTAGTATAACAACTACTGACAAACCCAATTAATCTAAGTCCTGGATTATAAATAATTAATACGGTACTTTGTAACCCATGACAATGATTTAGAGTACTTGGGACACTGTTAATAGACTACGTTTTGCTAATTCAGTCATTTGGCCCAATCGAGAGCTTAAGGAAGCATGTCCAAATTAGTATAGGATACAAAACATGAAAATTTATTTGGTATAGCAAAGCCCTAATAATCATTCAAGTTGCTCTCTCTTAACAATACCCTTGTAAGATTTGAACTTTATTGGGTGAATTCTTTATTTCAAATGAATAACACGCATCTTTTGGAATTTTACGTTGTAATCAATATAATTTTAACCAAAATCTAAGTAAATAAAAAGTAAGTAAAACACTGGCATAATCACGACATAAAAATTAACAGCCATATGCAAAATGTGCAACCTGCAACATAAGGTTTAAGATTAGCATCGGGGGTTTTTGTCATCCACTGGAACTTTCTACAAGCCAAAAACGCGCATCAACCTGTCCTAGATGGCTTTACAAGTTAGTATTGCATGTATTCCGCGTCAGGGCCAGACTACTGGAAAAATAACGTGACCAGTGTATTTATACATAGTAGGCGCGTTACTGGTCGTGGGTATGCGCATAATAAGATTTATTTGTTACATCATTTTCTAATATCACTGATTGTTCTCATGGTTGAAAGTAGAGCCATTTTTCGTATGTTTGTAAGGATACCAACCCCTTCTGTTGGTGTAAACTTGGTCGTAACATAGACTTGCTCAATACTCAGGGCCCAGCAGAAAAAGATTGCATGAGACATAATTTAAAATTTGCATACTTTTATTTTATAGGGGACCCAGAAACACAAATTATATTCTACATCACTCGTGATACAAAAAACTAATTATTATTATAAATTATCGAAATTACTTTTTCTTACGTACTTTCTGTAGGACCGTAAGGGAAACGAACCTGGGATATCACTTAAGGGTGCTAGTGCTACGCCACATACTTCACTTACTGGCCACTTACGCATTTTTACTTTAAAGATCAGTTCTCATTCAGATTATATTGGACTGTATCACAACTACTAGTGTACTTAGCACTGGATTGTCTTCCAAGCACAGACTGTTAGAATCTGCATCATCAGCGGATTCTAATTTCAGTAATTGTTACAACATATAAGAATACAGTTATTCGACGTGTGTGCATTACCAGTGCTGAAAAGTAAAATTAGCTGTGTTTCGTCACAAATTGTATCCACAGTTCGGACCTCTATATACACAGTGTGAAACATCAAAAGAGAAGGTATTATAAATTACCTAATAAGCATGAGTATGTAGCAAAGGATATCAGAAACTATACTCCCACTAACCAGAATGTGGTCCTCGCACCCCTTAAAAAATTCTGAAAACCCTTACTAGTTAAGTTTAGGCCCACCACTTGAAGTAATTGTTGAAATGTAATAATTCTTCCACTAATCATCTTCTCGCCCTCCAAAAGATTTGCGCTGAGCAATCTGTCTTAGCATAGATAAAGTTCAATGGGGCAACTAGTAACAACAGTTGAAAAATTACAATTCTTCCACGATTCACGTATAAATACAACATCCAGACATATGTTATAAAAAACTACAATACAAAAACAAACCAAACTGTGCTAGATGGTTATTAAAAAGCACAAATGATATCTAACGGAGTAAGTGCAGGGTGAAGCTGACGAGCCCGTGCGGTGCGTAGTGGCGCATCCAAAGGGAGCAGCCAATGCTGGGTATCCATGTATGCGAGGGTAGTGAAAACATGTGGTTTTCGTAGTGATACAAGTTCCTACAACACTTGTACTAGCTTCAAGCTAGCAACACCACACTTTTAAACATAAAATACAAGATTCGTGTATTGTGCAGAAATCCTTCACCGGCGGAAAATGGTACCAAACACAGTCATCTTTTATATTCCTTCACTTAATTTAATCGTCGTAGAGCATTGTAATGATTTTACACGGCATTACTCGAGCAGACGGTTCTACTAAATTTTGACACATTTCTTACATTTCCAGGTTAGGATAGCACAGCACAGCATGCACCAAATAAGGAGCTCCATTATTACTTACAGATCGACTTCAGGATGGTTTAGCATAAATACAGTGTGGGCGCATGGCATAAAATCTACAGTGCATAAAACACAAACCAATATATGCTAGGTGGCCACTAAAAACCACGAAAGCCATCTAACCGAGTCAGAGCAGGAGAGCAGCAAGGGGGGCCCGAGTGGTACCGAGGAAGTGCGTCTGTAAGGAGCAGGCGTTTCAACGACAGGGGTATACGTGATAAACGAGGATAGTGTAAGAGCATACTTACACATACAATACTTTCACTGTTACTAAAAATTAATTCCTATACGCTTTACACTGACAGTAATTACGTATATCCACACTCTCATTCGTTCACAAAAATGGTTCACATCGTATTTTACCTACAAATTTTCTATTTGGTAGAACAGTCTGCTCGAGCGAACTCTTTTACACTTCTAAGCATTAAATACAGCTATATTACTTGCTATTTAGTCCTCCCGCCTGCAGAAATGCGTTCTTTATAAATAGACGCTTTTCCATGCAGAGAATCGAATTTACCTGTAAATCTTGCAAAATATGGTGTGTCTAAACTTTACCAGTACTTCGAAACAAATGAAAAATAATTGCATTTTGAATGTTGAAATTTATAATTAAGTCGGACAAAATGTTACATATAAGGATTAATGTTTAGATGAAGGGGGCCCAATTTAACCTAATATTAACAGAAATTAGAGAAATTGTAAATCTTTTTCGAACGAAAGACTGGCACCTTCAACTATATACCTACTGGGTACTTGTGAGTACTTGCGAGCCGATAACAAGACTACACAAGCCTTATTCAGAATAGTAACGTTGTTTCCTACCTTGGCCGAAAAATACCGGTCAATTGGTAACCTTAGTGTATAGCACATAAATACTTCTGAAAGATTGCAAGGTATGTAAAGGTTTAGATTACGCATATTGCTTTAGATCGAGGCACTATCTTCCTCGATATAAATCTTTATAAACTAATATATTTTACCATTAAAGTTTACAAATCTTAAGGACCATATTTATAACCTATATTCTGTGCTATTCTCAACAAATTTCCCGTTCACATTTACTTCGTAAACAATCTTTAAAATACATGTCAATTAATAGAAATTCCAAATTGAAATCCAAAATTCCTTACGAACATTTAAATTGAGTTTATCATCCAGTAATTACAAGATTAATTGTATGTAGTTCTGCTTCCTTTAAGGCAAGATATACATAATTCATACCAAGCGGGTTTCAGCAGCACAGAATACACACAGTGTTGTCAGATTCAGAATAACAGACTTCCCGTTTAAAGCCCAGAATTTCCCCGATCGGTTGCAAAATTTCCCGTCAAGAGGGAATATCGCTCATTCATTAATTAATTAATCATTAATGATTAATTAATCATTGTATTAATTACTTTAAATTAAAATCAAATAACTATGAACAATCAATCAGCATTAGGATCTTTTCCTGGGGAGGAGAAATATATTATAGGACAATCCTATTTTCTATCTACATATTTATTTGGTATAGAGATAAATACGCATATTTGTGTGCTTTTGTTTGTATGCTACTTCCAAATATTGCATTCTGCTCCTCACTTCACCCTAAAATTTCGTGAATGATTGACCATCAAAAGTATAGTAAGCCAAGGCCATAAACCTTCCCTCCCTTCTTTTCTCTCGCAGAAAATGCATACTGGCGCGATTAACAAACAGTTCCAGATGGTTCGGTTTGTAAACCTCCTTTGCTGTTCTGGTTCTTTTGACCTTCAAAAACGCTTCTAACCCTTGTATTATTCCATGTACAAAGAGATGAAGACAAGGAGTCAAAAAGAGACGACATGGAAAGGAATATAAGTTGGCAGAATTTCCCATTTTCAACCAGAATTCCCCGCATTCCCGCCAACGCTAAGAATTTCCCGTTTTGCGGGAAATTTCCCACCATCTGACAACACTGAATACACAGTTTACTCACAGCAACACGTTTCGCCACAGTCAAACGATATACAGACCGCAAACCAAACGACCTAAAATAGACTCGATTTTATTTGATTTGATTAATCAATCTGTAGACCCATGGACTAATTCCATAGCGGTAGGAGTCAAATTCTTGTTTTAGTTTGCGATAATTGCACAACCCGTTGGATTTTTTCGCTGCGTTGCAGTTCACAAATCTCTTCTAGACTAATACAGAAGAAGGTCCCATATTACACTTACGTCTGTGTAAAAATAAAAAAAAAGTTTAGAAATAGTCGATCCTTAAAAAAACGAAGGCAATATGCAGAGCCGTTCAAAAGCATAATTAGTATCATACTAAAGAGTTCTACTAAAACAAGTTACCTGCAGTAGTCAGGACTTTAGTACGACTCTAATAATACTTCAAACAGGCACGTAGCCAGGATTTCGTAATAGGGGGGGGGGGTCCGAGACATGAAATACTGTGGTTATCACACCAGAGTTCGATTATTCTAAACTATTTTACTGGTAACATATATTGGTTCGTTTAGTCAGGATTTCGTGATGGGGGGAAGGGGAGTTTGATATGAAATATTGTGGTTATCACACCAGGGGCTTGATCAATTTAAACTATTTTACTAGCAACACATATTGGTTTGTTAAGACTTTAAAATTAGGACATATTAGCAAGGGCGCCGATTTCTATGTAAATTTCGGGGGTCCATTCAGATGCAGAAGGCATATATGAGGATTTTAAGACAAACTGCATTCAAATATGCCAATATATTGTATATTTATAAATACAACAAGGGGGCCCACCCCCAGGATCGGCGCCCATGCATGTTAGTAAGTATTTTAGTAACAAACTATGAAGAAATCTCGAATAAAAGAATATTTATAAAAATATGTTTTTAAAAAATTACAATATCTACGTTCCTTCTTCTGTTCATCCAAATATGACAATTTTCCTTTCATTATGACCTCAACTATTAAAAAAAAGTACGTATCCAATAATGTTTTGTAAAATATTTTATATCTGCGTTCCTTTCTCTGTTGAATCAAATGTTAACAGGACTTGCTTTCCACACAACTTTTTTGTTTTTATTATTCCGTCAATTACTGTCTGTTTCAAATGACAAGTTAAAGGAGCAGTAAGTGCAGAGAAGCGATGATAAAAATTTATTTTTATTTTAGCTTTATTTTTTATCTTTATTTTTAACGCTGATTCTTCCTATTTCTTGTTTCTTTTTGTTTCGTCCTTCCTTATTTTTTTTTATTTGTGGTCTCGAAGGGGGGTCCGGACCCCCCGGACCCACCCCTTGGCATTGTTTTGAAGAAAACAATTCTGCATAAGACGGAAAAGAAGCCAAATCGCTCATTCCGTAACGGTTTGTTTCGACTCAACCCAAAATCTGCGTTTATATTTGCTATAATATGCATAGAAGCAGGACCGGATTAACTCATCTGGAGGCCCGGGAATAGAAAATATATATGGCCCCTGCTGACTTCGCCTAATACTTTTCTGTGAAAGCAGTAGCGTAACTGTTATGGCGCCAAACCCCCCGGGGGGAAGGAGGCGGAACATCCGAGGGAGCCCTTCACCCTAGCCAACTAATAGGTTAAATCAACATGCTTTTCAGTTTTGTATTAGTCGGCAATGTTCCTCCACCCTCCCCTTTTTCCAGCTATCTTTGGGAGGCTTGACTTGTAAGTGAAGTACCGGTAGGTGAAATTCGGTTCAGTCAATTTTATAGGCTTTTACATTTTTCTTCGGCGGGAAATATTGAATCAAACTTTAGAATTAACATCTATATTAAACTATCTGGTATAGTAAATTCACAGTTCCATTGTCGTTTTACATCTTTGCGTGGTACAGTATTCAAATTTTCCGTTTTGTTTTCTGCCAATATAATTCATCTCACTGATGATGAAATTCTAAGAAGGGCACGAATATTTCAAACAACTTACAGTTGTGATATTGATTCTTCGTTTTCGATGGAAGTAATTTGCTTCGTGAAACTGCTGAAACCTGAAATAAGTGTTTTGAATTCTATTTGACCTACAAGGCTTTTAATTGTGAAATATAAGTCATTGGCATCTAGCTTTTCAGAACTTATTGCCGCGTATTTGTTGGTTTTGACGCTCCCTGTCTCTGTTATTTCTGCAGAGAGGTTGTTTTCAAAATTGAAATTAATATAAAATTATGTGAGAAGAACAATGGGTCAAAATAGCTTAAGTAATCTAGCACTGCTCTCAATAAATGCACACGAAGCTGAAAAAATGGATGTACGGGAATTAGAAAGGAATTTTGCTGACAGTAAAGCAAGAAGGAAACCATTCAATTAATTTCCGCTACTCTTCATGACGACTGACTGCAAAAAGAAAAGTCCATCTTTCATTGTGAAGCTTATGGCAAAGTGTTTTCTATTTGAATATTTAAGCCTAGTAGTTGCATACATTTAACTCATTATTCACTGAAGCATGGAACTATGGTTATTTAATAGTTATCTATCATCCCACAAAAATGTTATTAAGGCGGTGGCCCTGGTTATTCTCTCGCGGGGGGGACGTAGTTACGCCACTGGGTGAAAGTACAGTAGGAAAGTGAAGAGAATATGTTTCATATTTTTGCTCATATTTAATATCATGATGATGATTGTATCTTTATGATTCTTTCTAGATAGCCAGTTGAAATTTTGAAATGAAAATGAAAATGAAATCTGTGAGTTTTACGTCCCACGGTTATGCCGGTTAGGCTAAAGGAGACGGTGATTATGAGAAATGAATGAAATGGTGGAATGAAGAAAGTGGGAGGAAACGGGAGAACCCCGAGAAAACCCACGCACACGGTGTTTGTCCACCACAAAGTTCACTTGGCGGGAGCAGGGTTTGAACCCGGGACCCCATACACAGTTGAAATTTTGATCAGAAAAAAAATGAAAATGGTACAAGGAGAACATTTCCACAGAATTTCAAAGTTCTATGCGCAGGAGTTTCGCAGAAAAAATGAAATCTTTGAGTTTTACGTCCCACGGTTATGCCGCTTAGGCTAAAGGAGACGGTGATAAAGAGATGAGTGAAACGGTGGAATGAAGAAAGTGGGAGGAAACGGGAGAACCCCGAGGAAACCCACGCACACGGTGTTTGTCCACCACAAGGTTCACTTGGCGGGGGCTGGGATTGAACCCGGGACCCCAAGCACCAGAGGTGAACGCTCTACCACTAAGCCACCGCGGCCGTTCAAACCCTGCTCCCGCCAAGTGAACTTTGTGGTGGACAAACACCGTGTGCGTGGGTTTTCTCGGGTTTCTCCCGTTTTCTCCCACTTTCTTCATTCCACCATTTCATTCATTTCTCATCATCACCGTCACCTTTAGCCTAACCGGCATAACCGTGGGACGTAAAATTCAAGATTTCATTTCACTAGAAGTACTGACATTTTTGAAAAAAGTAAAGCATCATACTCTACGAGTTATATATTCCAACATCACATAGTTGTATATAGGGGTTGTATATCTGTCAGGCGTTTGTTATATGGCCAAATGATAATGAAAACCAAGGATAACCATTTCACCAGTCTAAGATTAATCTTCATTGTTTGGAGAGGTTTTTTTTTTTAAAAAATAAACACCGTTTATCACTGACATAATTAATTGTGTGTGTACTTTATTTACTTATTAAATAATGCATGCAAATGCATGCATACACGATATGAGCATTCAGTAAATGGATACTTGAACATTTGAATTCAATTATCTATACAAGCCGGCTACGAGTCTTTTGTTAGCCGGCTAGGAGTGCAGTCCAAACTACTCTTTGGATTGAGCTTCTTACCGGATGTGTAGTCTACCGAAGGACCACACAGATGTTATCGAAACTATTGTGCTATTGTATTTTTTTTTTGTATGCTTTGGCAGAAACTTCTGTAGATATCGAAGCCCACCAGTGAGGCCATATCTAGCATCTTGGTGCTAGATCTAGCATAATTCACTCCCATTTAGCATCTAGCATCTTGACTTTAGCATCTTAGCAAACTCTCATTCTTTCCTCTGGAGAACAGAAAAAGAACGAAAATTTAGATGGCTCACTGACCGTTGGGAATTATCCGTTAGTTGAAGCGATGGTTGGAGTAATAAAACCAGTTAGTATTTCCGCTGTTGTATTGTTGAATTCACAGAAATGTTCAAAAATAAGCAAAACGTGACTCTGCAAAAGATGTTTACTTAGCCATAGTTTTATTATTGTCAACTGATCCCTGAGTGTCTGGGATGTTTCTGTCCCTTCTCACTTTACAACTTGAGAGGGGAGGGGGTATGATTGTCAGAGTACACCACTAAAAGAATTGCTTCAGTGCTGCGTCGGAAGCGGCATGTTTTGTATATATTTCTTAAAATGTTATCCATTCATAAAGTATAAATTCCCCCTTTCTCCCCTGATTCTCTTTCCAATACAGAGAACAGACTCTTTAAATGAAGAAAGAACCCTGAACCCACCCGAAAATACAAAAATGAATGATGCGTACAAATAACAAATCTGTGGATGAATCAAATAATGCAGATACATGAGAAGATGATGACGAAGATAACAGTGCTTGATGCAGCGCAATCCGCCACATGTAAATAAATTTGAAGTGTTCATATTTGTGTATATGTACGTGTTTATGTGCTGAGTATCTATATGCGCGTGTATCTTGTAATTGTTACATTAATATCCACTGTATTAAGTGAAAGTATAAAATGGATTTGATAACTGCCAATTTGACGTTACCTTGGTAAGTCATTATTTCTTAATATTTAGTAATATTAAATTAGATTATAGTTTAGTGTCGTTTTCAGGAGCAAAGCTCTACAAGACGTGAGCGTACAGTCGGATTTGAAATGCGATCAGAGTTTCACCATTTATTTCAGCGACCGCGAAAACTATGAATTCTACAGTAATATCGGCCAGTTCCTACCAGTTTTACATGTCCCTATAAACGCCCCCCTGAGACCCCTGGTTGGATTCCGAGACATGTAAAAGTAATCCAAAATGATCGATATTGGTGTCAGATTCATAGTTTTTGCGGTCGCAGAAATGAATGGTAATACTTCAACAGGCTTTGTCTTCCAAATACTGCCCCCATGCGAAGAATGGGTATATTTAGCTGTCTAATATAAATAAAACAAAAGAGTTTGTTTCTGCGTTTAACTGTCTGTGCGCGGCCTGGGGACCCAGATCAAGACGAAAAGTTGTTTTCAAATTTCGAACCAGGGGACTCTCAGAGGGGCGTTTACCGGAACCGGCTTGGGAACCAGACAAATTGACAGAGAGTTACCAAATTTTAGTCACGAATACCTTGGTCCAGGCTCCAGACCAGAGTTAAACGATTTTGTCAAAATTCGAACCAGGGGAGTCTCAGGGGTCGTTTACCGGGACATGTAAAAGTAGTAGAAAATAACCGATATTAGTGTTGAATTCATAGTTTTCGCGGTCGCTGAAATCAATGGTGAAACTCCGATAGCATTAACTTCCAAATTCATGCTATGCTGCACCGGGCCGGGGGTCACCGGGGGGAGGGGAATTCAGATATCGAGACATATAAAAGTAATCCACAATGACCGATATTAGTGTCAAATCCATAGTTTTCGCGGTCGTTGAGATCAATAGTGACACTTCCATTAGCGATGATTTGCAAATTTAGCTACAATGTATGTGGGTCGGGAGTCAGCGGGGGTGGGGGCAGATACCGAGATAAGTAAAAGTAATCCAAAATGACCGATATTAGTGTCAAATCTATAGTTTTCGCGGTTGCTGAGAACAATGGTGACAATTTCATTAGTGATTACTTGCAAATTCAGCAAATGCAGTATGGGAGCCGGGAGTCAGCGGGAGGGGGGAGCGGAGGATACCGAGACATCTAAAAGTAATCCAAAATGATCGATTTAGTTTCAGATCCATAGTTTTCGCAGTCGCGGAAATGAGGGTAATGCTTCCACAGGCCTTGACTTCTATACGAAAAATGGGTATATTTAGCTATTTAGTATTTATATATATACTGATCAAAAAATTAGGGAATCAGATGAAAACACATGTAAAACTTCTTACGAATAATGTGAGAACACTGTATCTTGTCCAGTTCAGATTAAAATCATGAAGGCCCAACGTGCAAACGAACCGTTTGGAACATCTGTGCACGTGATCAGTGACGTGGCGCTACCAGATATCATTTTGTAGTGTGGCGCTGCCAACACATTCCAGCTCCAGGAAACCTTTGTTTTCATTGTGTTTAGTGCGTCACAAATCTACGTAGTGAAATTGCGCAACAACGTGATTTGCCAGAATCGCTGGCATGGCGAGCTGTCGGCAGCTTGGAAGCTGGTCAGTCACGGCGGGAGGTGGCACATGCCATAGGAGTGGCACAAAGTGTGATTTCCCGATTGTGGAATCGATTTCAAACAACTGGAAGTGTTCGAAGAAGACAAGGACAGGGCCTTCCACTAGCAACCAAAGCCAGAGACGATCGTTGTCTCTTGTTAACAACCCGTCGAAACCGGCGTCAGAATACAACTCTGCTCCCGCAAGCCTTCCGAACAATAACAGGACGCACAACATCCACTCAAACGGTCTGCAATCGCCTTCAAGAAGGTGGTCTCTACGCACGTAGGCCTATGGTGTGTATCCCATTAACTGCACGACACCGTGTTGATCGAAGAGCGTAGGCGGAGGAACATCGTGGGCGGGGACGCAATGAATGGGGCAATGTTTTGTTCTCTGACGAGTCTCGATTCAGTGTAGAGCCTGATAATCGACGTGTTTTCATCTGGAGAGAGTGTGGAACACGACACAATCCCATTTTTGTGCGAGAAAGATTTCAGTATCATGGTGGTGGACTGATGGTGTGGGCAGGAATCAGCATTGGTGGGCGTACTGAGCTCCACATCATCCGAAATGGCTCTTTGACGGCTCTCAGATATAGGGATGAGATCATGAAAACTCTTGTTATTCCTTATGCTGGTGCCATTGGTGATTCGTTCCTTTTCATGGATGAAAATACACGTCCTCACAGAGCTCGGTTAGGGGATGAGATGCTGGAAGCTGAGGGTATCGTTCGGATGAAGTGGCCAGCATGCTCTCCGGATCTCATTCCATTTGAGCATGTCTGGGATATGCTTGGCAGACGAATTGCCGCTAGGCCAGTAAATCCAACAACCATTCCAGAGCTGGAAGTCGCTCTTCTGGATGAGTGGCACAATATCCCCCAAGAACTCATCGATAATCTGATTGAATCCATGCCACGCAGGTGCGAGGCTCTGTTAGCTATTCGAAGTGATCATATGACATATTAAGGAACAATCAGTGTTGTTGCCTTGCCTGTTTGTGAGCAGTTCGAGAGGTGCACACATAACCGTCTTGTGTCATGAACAATGTGAACAAGGTTTTCCGTGCCCCAACACCAGTATGTGCCCCATTTTTCTAGTGTATCTTAAAGCATTCCTTCTTGTATGATATATATGAGTCAAACACAAGCTTATTCATACACTATCTTAAGTTCTTGTGTGATATTTCAGCTGAACCCCTAATTTTTTTGAGCATTAGTACTCTAAGGAGGATGGTGACATGTAAACGTAATTGAAAATTATCGATATTAATGTCAAATTCATAGTTTTGGGGCTCCACAAGTTCATTGGTGACAGTTCTGGTGCCCTTTGTGTTCAAAATGAAACGTATTCTCCTCTTGCGAAGAACGGATATTCTGCTAGTCTGTAATAATACTAACGGAAGTTTCACTTAATATATTTCTCGCTGCTCAAATTTACTCACTTGTGCGGTATATGTGTGTAAAGTAGAATTAAAACCTGTTGCTTTATGTATTTTTCCGTTAACGAAATACATTGCATATACAGTAGGACGTCGATAATCCTAACGGCAAAAATCCGAACGCGGTCCCTAGAAGCTTTTGACATTTTCTCTTAACGCTAGCGTTAAACAAACAATAGCATGTCCATCGACGTTATGTGAAGTCAGTGTTTTTACAAAAGTTGCTTTATATGTAATTGTTTGTCAGGTATTTTTATTTTTATTTTTTCTTAGGTCTATAAGTTTTAAGTGTGACTTAGAAGAACAGTGTTATTTAAAGTACAAGCAAGTTCTTCAGAAACATTAAACGTAAGTAGCCTTACGTACGGTATTGTAATTACTGTATGTACTGAATAACCACTGTATCGATAGAACATACTGTACAGTACATGTAAGCCTAAATGGCATTTTCTTGGTCATTTTCGAAAATCCGAACAATTTGAAAATCCGAATACCTGTGGTCCCAATTAATTCGGATTTTCGACTTCCCACTGTATATGCTTCAGACATGTTACAGCAAGTAAGATTACTAGCATCAGGCCAACAAATAGTTTTTAAACTATATTTTCCTGTTTTTGCCAATATTTCCGAACCAATGATTTTTTCTAATGGTTTCAAAATTTCCGGAATTTTACATAGAACAATGAAGATATCTCTATGAAATATATGTTTGATTTAACATATTAACTAAAATGATTCTGTGATTAACAAAAATGATGATTCTGATAATACCCAAATTTTCCGTTTTTTCCCCAGCTCGGGAAAACCGTAAGAAAAACTTTTAAAAAAAATCCGTTTTTTTTCACAGGCCTTCACAACACTAGTCTGCACACACAGTGCATCGAACACTCCTAACGATGGCGAATGCTAACACCACGAAATCGGCAACTATAACTGAAATGAACACGTGACCATCGCCACTAGACCTAGGCACAATGCCAGAGCGTTGCATTGTCTGATGAATCCTGATATCATCTTCATCATGACGATGTGAGGGTGCGAATCCATAGTGTTCAAAGGGAACAGCTCCTTGACATCTGTACTGCGGGACGGAGACAAACTGGCTGGGGCTTAATTATTATCTGGGGAACATTCAGGTGAGCATCCATGTATCTAGTAGAGCTCGAGCAAGGCACCATGACGGCCGAGGCGTCGCACGCTGCTTGCAGACTACGTACACCCCTTCATGACGGCCATGTTTCCCATCGGTAGTGGCATTTTTCGACAAGATAATGCACCATGTCACAAGGCCAGGATTGTGATGGAGTGGTTCGAGGAACACAGGAGCGAGTTCGAAGTGATGTGCTGGCCCCCAAACACTCCGGATCTGAACCCAATCAATCACATTTGGGATGTAATTGAACGTGACGTGAGGGCGCATCACCCCCTCCCCGGAATTTACGGGAATTAGATGACCTGTGTGTGCATATGTGGTGCCAACTCTCTCCAGCGACCCACAGAGGAACATTGCGACCATGCCAAGACGCGTTGCCGTTGTTATTCCTGCCAAAAGGTGGACATACTAACAATTAGGTAGGTAGTCATAATGGTCTGGCTGATATGTGTGTATATTTTAACTCGTATATTTTGTCTCGACTCGAATTTCGAGACGTCTCGACTCGAATTCAAGTCGAGTCGAGACAGAGACTGTCGAGTCGAGACACGAGTCGAGACAGCAACATATTTTCGAGTCGAGACACGAGTCGAGACAACATTTTCTCGAGACGAGTCGAGACAGGCTTAAATCTCGACTCGACTCGACTCGAATGCATCCGTATGGTGAAATACGAACTTTTGATCGGAATAGTGAACGGCGACAAGAGATACGTAGAACATGAGATCATTTGACCAAATAACAGTCAATAGCTTGAAATCGGTTTTTCAAGTAAACCTAGGAAACCTCGTAAAGCTTTGTCAGCGAGAAAGGATGGTGTGATAAGGGAATCTTGTCAAATTCATGGAATGTGGTACAACAATCAATTTTGAAGTTTACTGTTAACTTTAAACAAACTGAAAAGAGCCATCCAGAGAGTAGCATAGAACGTAAACGTTCAGAAAAGTGTTGCTAACCCCCTATGATAAAAATGATCTGTTTTATTAAATTTTCACAAATTTTATCCTATTTAATAGTACAATTTATGGTGATTTTATACAATTTGTGATGATTTTATGATGGTTTTATACTGTTTTAGATATTTTTCTCACATTTTGCCATTTTATACTAATTTGCAGTGTTACCATCCAATAAAAACTATTGTAAATCATTTTTAATAATATACTTTGATATCTAAGTTGGTAACACTTGATGGAAACATACAATTGGTTGAGAATACAAAGTTAACTTATCATCCTTCCTAAGCCTCTAAAGAAACTTGTTCCTTCCCTTTCTTTGTCCTTTTCCAAAGCAGAAAAGAATAGGTGAATAAACTTGAAGAAACTGAAAATGGGGGGGAAAGAGACACAATGCATGAAAGAATGCAAGGAATTCCTTTGTTCACGGAGCAGTGGTAATTCGAGGATCGCGTATGCAAATTAGGGTATATTTGACAATAGGTCAATTGTTAAGAGGAATATTGTTTGTCCTTGAGTACACATGTGCAGGTGTACGAACAACGGTTGGAATATTAACGCAGATATTTGTATATGCAACAAATTCTGGTCATTGACATGTTGGTTTGCTTCATCCTTTGTTGACTGAAAAATGGTTGGAATGACTACGTGACTGGATGCATGTACAGAGGAGAAATTTGTTTAGGGAGCGCGGCTGCATGTTAATTTTTCTATTCATGGCAGGAAAAAGGTTGGAATGATTACGTGACTGGGTGCACGTACGCAAGGGTTGAACGTTTTGATTATATTCAACAAAGTAGGTGGAATTTCTGATAATACGGCGGAAAGATAAAATATTTAAATAATTGTAGGCAATGCAATTACATGGAGTGAGTGGGGGATTGGCTCTTAACAGCTAGTTGGAAGAACAAAGCGTACTTGTTGTGTGGTAGTATTGGTTATTGATATTTTTATTGAAAGGTAGATAAAATATTCATATTATGTCTAGAGAACATATTGATAGAATAGAGGAAGAAAATCTAATCAATTATGTTAATTTGTATTAATGTGTGTTTAAATTTGCATGAATTATAAGCACTTTCTGGTTCTTAGGAGATAGGGAAATATACCATGGTAAGAGGTAATTATTTCTATCCTAACTTGTTTGAACTTCGAGGCAGGAGGCGGAGCTTGTTAACTTGTATAGAAAGACTCCAGCAGAAAAAAAAACAGAGTAGAAGAATAGATTTACAACTTTTTATTCTGCCCAGAAACTTGTAGGAACGAATAATAAAAGGATAGAGGAGGGAGTAGGCAAGAAGGAGAAACGAATGATAATTTAATTCCCATTGCTTGAAGGAGGTCCTTTACGGCTTAAAGAACCCTTTTCAATTGGCCTGTCCCCTGTCAACCAGCTTGTTTTATTACCCTGCCACCTGAGATTAGGAAAGATCAACCCTTCTTTACCTGAGTTTATTTTTATTGCAGGGTGCAATAAACTCTTTACCTGCCCTTAGGTTTATTAGGGGTGCAATAAACTCTTTACCTGAGCGGAGTCTTCTTTCTTTCTTTTGCAGGTAGGCTTCCAACAAGATTTCTTTAACATATTTTTGCATACATTAGTTTAATTATATTAATGAATTAATTATTCATGAATATTGATTAATTGGTAATGAAAGGGTTACAAAGAATGATTTTTTCGTGTTTAACGTTTATTTTAGAGGTAAATTATGATATGTACAGTATAGACTAGTATATTGTACACACATATATTGGATATTGTGGGAGGAAACGGACACAACTCTAAGAAAATTATTTTATGCATTTATATGGTCTTTTCACTGGATAATATGAGATTTTAACATAGAATATAATCTTTTCATCGAAGTTTGGGTATAATCGTTACGAAACGCAGTTGAATCACAAATTACGTATGTATATGAGTACTGTTTCTCAATGGACGTATGTATGCATGTTCTTTTTCCATGTGGACAGGAATATATGTACCATGCTGTATACAGATTATGTTCTGTATGCATGTAATTGTTTTTAACCTTACCTTGAATGTAATGTGGGTTGCATAACCTCTTTTGTGTAACATCGGGTTGCATAACTTCCACCTTTGGTTTGTATTGTAGACATATATTGAAACTCTATGCATGTAAGTGCTTTACCTTGTCTCCAACGTAATGCTGGGTTTCATAAGTTCTTGTTATGGTTGTAATATTGGCTGCGTAACTTCCACCTTAGGATTTATATTGTAGTCTTTCATATAGTGACTCTTTACGTATGTAAGTGTTTTAACCGTGTCTTTAACGTAATCTTGGCTTGCATAACGTCTTCTTTTGGTAGAATGTTGGTTGCATAGCTTCTACCTTATGAGTTGTACTGTAGATATATATTGTAATTCTTTTTGTAAGGGTTGTAACCTTCCATTGACTGGATAGTTAGGGTTGCATAACCTTAACTTTGTTTGTAATGTATTGTTATATATTATGATTATTTACCTATGTAACTGATTTAAGCATGCTTTGTTTGTATTGTTGAGATATATATTGCGACTTTACAAATTTAAGTGTTTGTTAGACATATTCTAGTTGTATTTTAAGCACATACGATATCAATTTTTTAATTGAAGTTTTAACTTAATTCTAATTCCTAAATAATTTATTTGTACGTCCGTGTACAACATATTATGACGTCATTGATTTCAACAGGGTTTGCAGCACATGTTGATTTATCGTAGGGTGTCACATAAATAACCTTATAGGAACCACATGTATTCCTTTTTATCTTATATAGAATACCATACTTATTTATAAGATACTAATATTTTGTATAAAGGCTTGAGCGTTACATAAAGTATTATTAAAACATGTAAAAGTGTATGTATGATCAATAAATACTTGATGTGACGTAGTATATGTATTCTTCCTTTATCTTATACAGAATACACATACTTATTGATATGATACCAATAATTGTTTGTATATAGGTAGAGGAATAAAACATGTAATTGAAATTTGTGGTAATTGTTTATTGACATTAATTGTTGTTCTTCAGTGATATACATTGCACGGTATGTTATTGATTAGAGATATTATTTACATATATTTAGGTGATTGACATATTTATAAGTAATCAATATAATTAATTGTATATTTACAGTATTGTTTAAATAAGACATTCATAATATTTACATACTTACATTATTTACAATATTTAAAATAATATACTATTTACATACTTTCATTATTTACAATATTTACAATATACTATTTACATATTTACATTATATATGCAAAGAAGTGACAATTGACAGGCATCGTGAAAATATTTATGAAATTTTCCACTGTAACGTATCCGAGAATATCATGACTATGTCAGTATGTTAGGACGCATTAACCATAAGATACATACAAATATTTACAACGCACACTCATACCAGTAATGCCAATTATTCGACATGGATAATACTTTGATAGCCGAACTTTTAAATTTTACTTGCTGTCTTTGGGCTGCAACACTATGTTTTAAATTTTTCTTTCTGCATTTTCATTTACAGTTTTACATTTTTTTGTTTTATCTTGTACTTTTACATTTTTTTGTATTTTAGTTTGCAAAAGTAGGTTTAAAATTTTTCTTTCTGCAATTTCATTTTCAGTTTTACATTATTGTTTCTTAGCTTGTAATTTAAATTGTACTTTTTGCATTTTTTTAATTTTATAGATTTTCATTTGAAATATTAAGTTCCATGTAAAGAAATAATTTAGCAGATCTAAACTATTTTTAACAACCAACCTTTTTAGTAGGATCACAATCTTAGATTGTTCAACGAGTAAATAATTACGATAGAATAAAAGAAACGATGCAATAAATAAACAGCACTTCTGAAAGAAGTTCATTATTTACAAGATCACAGCGTAGCTGTTCTAATGAGTATACTATACAAGCGATTCATCAAAATAGAAGTTATGATTCTTTCAGTGATGCAAGATATTGTATAAGTTACGTAATGATCATGAAATTAGTTTGTGTTTTTATAATGTAATATAATTAACACATTCCGTAATATTATTAATACTAATTTTAAAAAAAAATCACATACATTTCAATGTATGTGCATACGAGCTTAAAAAACTAAATGTATCTCTGTACGAGGTTACAAATTAAATGTATCTGGGTACAAGATTACAAACTAAATGTATCTGGGTGCGAGATTACAAAGGAAGTGCGTCTAGATGCGAGATTACAAACTCAATGCGTCTGGGTACGAGATTACATTTTGCGTCTATATAAGGAAAGGGAAATCGACGTGGCCTCATTTTAGAAGAGCTACAGCAGTGAAGACGTTCCTGATTGTACACTACGTGTTGTAATTGAAAAGTACAAGAGCTAGATAAAAATTACGGGACATTGACATTTACAGTTATCGGAAAGTACTGCAGGATTTGCCGGTAAACTTTCAAGTGGATCGTCGGTACTGAAAAAGTTACGAGGTTTTGCAACTTTCGGGAAACACGTAGTGGAATATATGAAATAGTTTGCTTGCCTGACTTTTACCATTTTCAATAAGTTTATCTTCGGCAAACTTTGTTAATCTTCGTGTGGAATTCTTGCAATTGGGTAGAATTCTTGGAATTTGGGGTATTCTGCATGTATATAAGAGAGGTAAAGTTAGGCGGCTAGTCAGTATTGAAGAATCAGTGAAAAGTGAAGACGTTTCCTGGTTGTACGTAGCGTGGAGCAATTAGCTTGAAGAGAATTTTATTACGCCAGATTGTAAATTACAATTATCGGAAAGTAGTAAAGGATTTACCGAAAAACTTGGAAGAATATCTACGGTAAACTGCAAACGTTACGGGAATTTTATCATTATAGTTATCGGAAAGTATTATTGGAGTTGCCAGTAAACTTTCAAAAGCATCGTCAGTAGATTGTAAAAGTTACGAGACATTATCATTTTCAAGAACTGTTTTAGCTAAAACTTTGGTGACATTGTAATTTCAGAAACTTTTAAGTGTATCTTTGATAAATAAGAAGTAATTATAGTGTTCTAACAAACAGTAATTAAAAACTAAATGTGTGTATTTTACTTAGTGATACAATGTAGGGCCGTAATGTGATTTGTACAATCCTCGGCATAAAATTTGTTACAAAAATTCTAAGTCCAAATGAATAACAAACTCTTGCCCAGTTTTCTTATGCATTCCCACAATACATGTATCAATCGATTAGTTGCTTCTAGTATTTATTCCAACTCCTCCCCGTCCTCCACCTCTCCTTGTCTAAAGCAGTGTGTGTGACGTAGTACACTCTTTCCATTCAGCTGAAAAAGAAACAGGAATCAAGTTTACAACGTTATAGCTTTAAAACAGTTTTTTCCATTCGTTTGTTCTGAAATATTTTTAAGAGCCTAAATAAAAGGAAAGTCACACAATCTTCCCAGAGCTTCATAAATATCTTTAGTTTCATTCTTTTCTTTCTTTAAAGAGTGCAAGCTAGTAAGATGCTCCCAAAGAAATCTATGGAAATTGCCAAGAGCTCTAAAATATCTACGGACAGAAACGAGTTTTATTCAATGATTCATTTAATTTCTTTTCAGTAAGTGCAAGCAAATGTTTCAGGGGCGTCATTTGGGCAGGACAGGAGGGTTTAATTCCCCCTCTCTTGAGCTTCACAAATACGTATTTTTTGATCAAATGTATAGTAATACACTAATAAAAAGTGAAAATCTTATGTCGCCGGAGAATCTCTTCCTCCCCCCCCCCGAATAAAGTCTAAAAGACAATGGTTTTAACAACAAACCTATAGAGCTACGATAGCACATTGCTAAAGAGCCTACATTTGGTTTCAAGAGTCGAAGGTTTGATCTCAAGCCATATGACTTCCTGGGTGACATTGAGAGAGAGAGAGAGAGAGATTCAAGTATGGAGACAGAGAGGGATGATTTGTATACACAGATTTAGAATTGGGGAAAAATGATCGGACAGCATTCATATTATGACGAAAATTCTGATTTTGTGAAAGATAAGAAGGGAAGTTTTCGAACTGCGAGGATCACATTAGGCAGTTGTCGAATTAATGTGGAGAACTCTTTTTAGAGCATCAGATGATTACGAAAGGAGAGAAAGATCTTCAGAACTGAGGAATTAAGATTTTTAAAAATCTGATTTCGGCGACGGGTTTCGAACCACGGACCTTGTGGTTATCGAACCATGACTTTATCCATTCTGCTACGGGGAATTCTATTACTGGTTCACATACGTTTCCCTTAGCTGCGTTGAAAGCTACCTTAAGGGGATATTGCAAAAGTTGACTCGGTGGATGCGCCGTTCAGATAGGACGTAAACCTCTTGTAACGTAGTTACAATGTGCAAAATGAACTTCCTCTTCTTCAGGGCACTTTTTAAAGCTTTAAAATTTGTTACTATTGTTTTAATTAAGTTACATTTGATAGAACCATCTGATAAAGTAGTGCCAAGCCCTGTGCGTCATTGTCTGTTAGGTGAATGGTTAATGTAAGTTACTCCTACGTGGATGGTCCGAGCTTCCAATCAAGACCATTCTTATTGTTTATTTTATCTGAGCTACGCTCATACTGTATATTCCACAAGTTCAAGTTTGAAGTAATGTAGTCACAGCTAGTTTAATTCGAAATAATTTTCCAATATTATCTTTGTTACTAAATTTACATGGCACTCCTCACTCTTTGTAGCCCTGCATAAATGCAAAATTGTTTTAAAAGTATATTTTACTTTCAAGTTCTATTGTATTTTTAATTGTCCTTCAACTTTATTTTATAATTATTTTCTATATCTTAAATATAACATATTTTCTACTTATATTGTATTCTATGTTACACGTTTATTATTTATATTTTATGTCTTAGCTTTGAAGAGGAGCTTTTGACAATTCAGAGCAGCAGGGACATACACAGTATGCAGGCCTTTGCAATCAAGAGCTTTTGCCCCCACGAAATCACTAATTTTTTTGTAAATTATATCTAATTTTAGAGATGATGATAGCAGGGGCGGATTCAGGGGAGTGCGTTCGGGCGATCACATTCCCCAGAATAGGGAACTTTTTATACTTTTTATTTTAAAAATAAAACATATCCTAAGTATTTTTCATTTTTGTATTATAAACGTAAATTAAAACCTAAAGTAGATAGGCCTTACTTTCTTAAGAAAGTTAATTCTGCAGAAGAGCTACTTCTCCTTTTCTAAATTTGTTTTTTTCTTTTCTTTTCTTTCTTTCTTTTTAATTTTTTTTGCAATCCGCTCTTACTTTGATTTGACTTCGAACGACTGCCCCTCCCAAACAATCATCCTGGATCCGCCCCTGGATGATAGACATTTTAGTAAAATATGCCCTCAATCGCTGAAATAAATTCCTGTCAAGCTTTCGATCGCTGAAATAAATTTCTGTCTACGGCCCTGCAAAACAGTGACGATTTTAGGGAGTGATCAGTTAGTAATGCCTCCCTGGAGCAACGACACTTCCCCAGAAGTCATATCTCCGATAATTCAGAATGTGATTTGTGCATTATCACTTTTCACTCTCAGTGTCTTGAAACGCACCAAAAAGGGATTGTTCTGAAGTATTTACTGGTTCTCCCTATGACCCCATTTCAATATGGCCAACCTTGGACATATACAAATCTGAAATATCACCTTTTATGTCAGTGATCCCGAAAACTATCCATTCGACACAAATATAGGATATTTTCGATTCTTTATTCCTGTCACCCTCCCATTGTCAACTCGAAGCCAACCAAGGCTTACTTTGGACTTACGCAGCATCCACAGTGTCACTTTTCATCTTTGCACATGAATTCGACACTAATTTCGTTCGTATTTGACTACTTTTGCATGTCACCTTCACCTCTTGGTAGGGATTTTTTCAGTATTTCGCTCCCACAACTATGGAGAAATTTCAACCAACTAAGTATAATTAAAAATTATCATCTGAAATACAACAGTACGGGTGATCTTTTTCGCAGAGAAATTCGTTAACTACTGTTTCAATATCAATGTATTGGCTTTTTTTTTTTTTGCTCTGCATGCTGGAGATTGCCAAAGAGCTAAACTTCATTCTGTACTATTGTGCTATGAATATAGTGGTTTGATTCACTGAATACTCGCTTAGATGATGCTCTTGTCACAGGAAAAGTGAGATACAGTTATAAAAGAAAAACGAAACGAAATATTTAAGTTTTACGTCCCACGTTATGTCGACTACGCTAATGGAGACAGTGATGGTGAGAAACGAATGAAATCGTTTAATGAAGAAAGTGGGAGGAAGCTGGAGAAACCCGAGAAAACTCATGCACACGGTGTTTGTCCATAATAAAGTTCATTCAGCGCGAGCTGGGATCTAACCAACAACTCCATGCACCATAGGTAAAGTTATAAAAGAATAGGCGTCTAAACAAATACGGAACACTACTATCAATGAGAGTTGTATAAGATTAGATTTTTATTTATTTCATTGTAAGTTGAAATTTCCATCAATCTTGATATTCATTACTGTTCGAAATCCGGGCCAACCAGTATTCCCTACTAGGGTAAAGATTAATTGATCGCCAACAGAAATCCAAAATCCTCTGTATAACCCCACGTTCCATTATTCCATATACACAATTAAGAGTCCAGCGTAACCTACCAGTTAATAAGTTTTCTTCTTCTTATTATTATTTTTAACACCTCAAAAATATAGGCTCATAATTGAACCACTGAGTAGAAAAGGGGAATAAGTACATAAAAATATTTTTTCCACATTTAAGCTTTTCTCACCAATTGCAGTGCTACAATACAAGATTCTTCTTCTTGTCTTAGAGTTTGTCAGTTCTTTTGCTACAATTAATCAGTTATACACTTGTTGAAACAAATACAAATACGCCTCGGGAAGTTTTTTTAGCGTTTCTAAAAACTTAGGTCTGATGTACTTATTCGCTTTTGCTGGAAATAGTTGCTGCAAATAGTTGCTGCAAGGACGTGATAAATCTTTTCGGTAGACTTCACAGTCTATAGCTCCTTCACAACTTCCTTTTCATCTAAGGCTAAGTAGTTACAATTTAGACATTGAGGAAAAAGTGTGAAATTAATTAAAACCCTTCAAAGTGGAGTTACGAATCTTCAATGGACCCCATTTTGCTGTTGGCCTCGCTCAACGCACTCCCGTCACTGTTCAGGGTGCACGATGGAGTTTCTCCCTTTTAGGAATACTTCCTAAGACAGTACTAGTTTTTTTCAGCTGTTTCAATTGAGTTGTAGTTGCTAGAACTGTCGGTTAAAGGAAACAAAAGATCCTATACTCAAATACAAATCATCTTTCTAGAAGCTTAATGGAAAACGAAACGAATCGTCGTAAACATATTACGTTCTTGAAGAGGAAAACAGCAAAACATTGATTGCACAAACGTATAATGGTATCATTTGCTTGCAAATTTAAAACTTATAGAAGTTGATGGCTTGATAGATGAGGGGTTAGTGAAAAGGATTTTTGTACTGGTGGTCCAGGGTTCGAATCTCGTCCGTTCTTCTTACGTTTTGTTTCTTTAAGCTACACTGAGTTTGTTCATTCCAATTCTTTAAGCTTGAATTAAATCTAATACCAGTTAGTGAATTAAAAGTAGCTAACATTATTTTCAAATACGAGACGTTATTACATGCTTGTCACTAGCTCACAATACTCAACTTTGATATAAACTCTTGCAGCCTTCATTTAACTCATTTCTTGACGTGTTTTGTTACAAAACTCATGAATCGTGGCGAACAAAATTGCTTTACCAGATAATGGTGACTGCTTTGAAACCAAATGACAAGTATGAGAATTAAACGTATCATATCTGTAGTTTGGTGTGGAGAAGAAACCAAATAGCGAACTAAAGGTTTAAGAACAACCACGTTATTAATATAAACAATGCAAAAGATTATTGACTTATATGATTAAAAAAAATCGAAAGAAATTTTGAAAGAACGAAAAATATTAACTTAGAATTTTGTAACTGGAGGCAAGGAAATCTAATTTAAACATACTAAAACATACCATTTAGCGCATATAGAGCGTGGATCTGTGGTCAAGGCGCTAGCTAATAATCTGGAGGTTCTCAAGTTGGAACCATGTGTGAATATTTTGTTTAAATTTAGAAGTTTTGGTGATCATTAGTCGGCGATGACACACGTTTAATTGTCTTAAGGTATTTGAACATTTTGATCTTTCAATATTTGAATGATCAAATCTTCAATAATAATAATAATAATAATAATAATAATAATAATAATAATAATAATTATTATTATTATTATTATTATTATTATTATTATTAGCAAAGTAATTCAATAACACGTTAATATCTTTAATTATTTCTCGATAACTACTCGAACTTAAGACGTCCTCGAATCTAAGTCGCACCCCGATTTCGCTGAGCTAAATTAAAGAAAAATAGTAATATGTTATGGTTTTACTATTACTAAAGCACTCTTTGATATTGGTCATTTTCGATGATTTTATGTATCCCTCTCCCCTCTCCCCTCTCCATGTTGGGGGCACGGTATGACAAAAATTATCCCAGGCCCGAATGTCATGTACGTTGAAAATTCGATCGAAATCTGTTGGATGGTTCAAGAGTTGTTCTATTTATTTTTATATATTAATCTCCCCTTCTCTTATCCTCTCCTATGTTCTACCGTCAAAGTGAAAATATTAAAACACAAGTTTCTAGGCCCGAACGTCGTCTATGTTGAAAATTAGATCGAGATCGGTCAGGTGGTTCAAGAGTAGTTAAGTTTTATTCATTTTAATAGATATTTCCCCTCCCCTTCTCCTTAGCCTACGTTCTACCATCAAAGGGATATGATAAAAACCACCCCAGGCCCGAACCTCATCTATATTGATAATTTGATTAAGATCAGATCGATGGTTTAAGCGTGATGAAGTCACCAAGACAGCATTTTTATTTTTATTTTTTTACACAGTCCCCCCTTCCCCTCCCCTACATTGTGCCGTCAAGGCAAAAAATGAAAACATCCCAGGTCCGAACCTTATCTATATTGAATGTTTGATTGATTGGGATCAGTCGGATTGTTCAAGAGTTATTAAGTTTTATTCATTTTCATATATTTACCCTCCCCTCTTCCGCAAGTTCTAATATCAAAATGAAATAACAAAAAGCTTCTCAGGTTCGAATTTCATCTATGTTCAAAATGTGATTGAGAACGATCGGGTAGTTCAAGAGTTATTCACCACCGAACATTGTCACTTTTATTTTTATATTTATAGCTGTTATGTATCTCCCCCTAGTCTCCATCCTCTACGTTATTCCGTCAAAGTGAAATGGTAAAATCCATCCCTCGCGTTAATCGAGACGGGGACATATAGCCTCATTGCTGACGTCCCCATTAATCCCCCTACTCATACCCTTTAGTGTGTTTATGTTAGTTTTTCTTTGTCTTCAGTTGCAAATTTCTAAGTTATTTTTCTTTGTTTCAAAATTCTCGAATTTCTTGTATGATAATACAAGTTAATAATCTTTGATTTGTTTTATATTAATAATCTGATTTGTTCTTAAACCTTTGGTTTCCAATTTTGTCTCCACACCAAACTACAGATATGACAAATTTAATTCTCATACTTTACATTTGATTTCAAAGCGGTCGCCATGAACTGCTTAAAAGCAATTCTCCGTCACGAAACACCCAGCAGAAGGCGTACGATATCGTCTACTGCAACGAGAGGAAATTCCGCCTTGTTACGTGATGTCACATGAAGCACGTTCCGTTCAAACACCTAAGCAAAGCTATCATTTTGCTTCTGGTGTGAAAATGGCTCACTACGAAGCTTCTGTTAAAAGCAGCGTGATTGCTTTAATTGAGCATGCGGGCATGAACTATAGCGAGGCAGGCGTGAGATATGGCGTTAACCGTGCTACAGCACGGAGGTGGTGGAGGAGATATGAGGAAACAGGATATGTAAGACGTAAAAGAGGAAGTGGCGACAAAGAGTTTCCTCTGCCGAAGAAGACCAGAGTTTAATTGCCCAATGCCGTGAGCACCCTTTCATGTCCGCCCGACAGTTACGAGAGGAAACCAATTTCCCAGGCGATGTTACGACTGTCCGTCGTAGACTCAAATCCTTTGGTTTGAGATCATACAGGGCAGCTGTTAAGGAGCGACTGACAGAAGACCACATGGTTGACCGTCTGGCGTTTGCACAGTTAAATATTGCACGTGTGTAGGACGAGGTCGTTTTCACAGACGAAAAAATATTTTCCAGTGCACACTTTGGGCTGAAGCGTGTTTACCGCCCCCCGGGAAAAAGGTATGCCTCTGAATACGTTTCTCGTTCTGGTCGAATGGGACATGTAACTGTCCACTGTTGGGCATGGATATGCAAGGCTGCAAATTTCGGAGGAATCTACAGGATTCCTGGTCGCCTAAACGCCCACAAGTATGTGGAACATCTGGATGAAACGCTTCCGGAAATAAAAGCTCATGTAGGTGACGGCATATTATATTTGCAACAGGACAATAGCTCGATACATAATTCAAATGTGGTTCAGACATGGTTACAGAGGCAACCTGATGTCGAAATAGTTGTCTGGGTTCCTCATAGAGCAGATCTGAACCCAATTGAAAATATGTGGGCCTCTGTTGCAAGAATATTGCGGGAAACCTGGTCGAACAATCCTCCAGGAACATCTAATGATCTGTGGGAGCATGTTGAAGATGCGTGGTCAATTTGTTGCACCCAACGCTATATCTTTCGCCTGGTGGATTTAATGCCACGGCGTATGGCAGCTGTAATCGAGTCCCAAGGGGACTATACACACTATTAATAAATGCTCGCCCACAACACCATCAGCCCTCTCGAGGACTACCTAATTCGACCCACTTATTAACAAAATGTTATGAAATACATTACGCGACACCAGTGAATGTAAGTGTCTCAGTATGTTCTGGATTAATAAAGAGGCTAACGTGCGAGACTTGGTGGCCGAGTGGTATTATGCTTGCTATGTAAACCAAAACCACCTGTAACAGTGGTTCGAATCTAGTGAAGAAGACCCCTACTTTTTATCACCAGGGATATTTGCAATACGCCTTGTGCTATGTCCGCCTTCGTACGGTCTATTATATGACAAATAATGTGGACCGCCATAAGTTTTTACTTAGTAAACAATTTATAAATATATGAACAAATACCTAGGTATATTAGAGTAACAATGGAATATAGTACTTTCGTCCGACTGACGTCGCTCTGCAAATGTTCATTGTATTACACCGGAAGATGAATTAAATAAAGACTGGAAAATTTGATATAAAAATTGATACGTAATAAGTTAAAGACAAAATATGTAATCATAAACTCATATTTCAAACTAATTTCGACTACAATTAATTCTCTACCTGCTTTCATAAATAATCCAAACCAAACTTCGAGGTTTGGAATGCAGAATATAAGTGTAGCTAAGAGAAAAAAGTAACAAGAAGAGCAGAGATTCGAACCCACGACCACCAGCGTAAGAATTCCTTTTACTAACCCTTCATCTATTAACCATGACGTGAACATGACTTTTGTAAGTTGTAAATTTGTATCCAAGAAACACCATTAAGCGTATGTGCAACTACTGCTTTGCTCTTTTTCTCCAAAAGCGTAACATGTTTAGGACGATTTGTTTCGTTTTCCATTAGAGTTTCGAAAGAGATTATTGTGTTTGAGTGTAGGATCTTTAGTTTCCTTTAACCGACACCTCTAGCAAATACAACTTAATTCACACAGCAGTTAAAAAAAAACTCGTACTGCCTTAGAAAGTATTCCTAAAAGCAGAAGCTGCATCATTCATCCTGAACAGTGACGTAACTAACGGCAGTGCGTTAAGGGAGCCTAGAGTAAAACGGGGCCCATTGAAAATTCGTAATTCCACTATTTTTCCTCGATGTCTAAAATGAGACTACTTTAGCCTTACATGAAAAAGAAGCTGTGGAGGGGACTGCGAAGTCCACTGAAAAGATTTATCACGTCCTTGCACCAACAACCTTAAGTTTTCGAACAGTAATGAAGAACAAGATTGATTGAAATTTTAACTTAGAATGAAATAACTAAAAATCTAATCTTATATAACTCTCATTGATAGTAGTGTTCCGTATTTGTTTAGACGCCTATTCTTTTATAACTTTACCTATGGTGCATGGGGTCCTTGGTTCGATCCCAGCTCACGCCGAATGAACTTTATTATGGACAAACACCGTATGCATGAGTGTCCTCGGGTTTCTCCCGTTTCCTCCCACTTTTTTATTAAACAATTTCATTTATTTCTCACCATTATTCTCTCCATTAGCATAGTCGGCATAATCGTGGGACGTAAAACTTAAATATTTCATTCCGTTTTTCTTTTATAACTATATACCACTTTTCCTGTGACGAGAGCAACAACTAAGCGAGTATTCAGTAAATTAAACCAATAAAACCTATATTCATTGCACAATAGTGCAGATGAAGTTTTGCCCTTTGGCAATCTTCAGCATGCAGAGCAAAAAACGCCAATACATTGATATTGAAACAGTAGTTAACGAATTCCTCTGCGAAAAAGATCACCCGTACTGTAGTGATTCAGATGATAATTTATAATTATACTTAGTTGGTTGAAATTTCTCCATAGTTGTGGGGGCGAGATACTGAAAAAATCCCTACCAAGAGGTGAAGGTGACATGTAAAAGTAGTCAAATACGAATGAAATTAGTGTCGAATTCATATGCAAAGATGAAAAGTGACACTGTGGATGCTGCGTAAGTCCAAAGTAAGCCTTGGTTGGCTTCGAGTTGACAATGGGAGGGTGACAGGAATAAAGAATCGAAAATATCCTATATTTGTGTCGAATGGATAGTTTTCGGGATCACTGACATAAAAGGTGATATTTCAGATTTGTATATGTCCAAGGTTGGCCATATTGAAATGGGGTCATAGGGAAAACCAGTAAATACTTCAGAACAGTCCCTTTTTGGTGCGTTTCAAGACACTGAGAGTGAAAAGTGATAATGCACAAATCACATTCTGAATTATCGGAGATATGACTTCTGGGGAAGTGTCGTTGCTCCAGGGAGGCATTACTAACTGATCACTCCCTAAAATCGTCACTGTTTTGCAGGGCCGTAGACAGAAATTTATTTCAGCGATCGAAAGCTTGACAGGAATTTATTTCAGCGATTGAGGGCATATTTTACTAAAATGTCTATCATCCAGGGGCGGATCCAGGATGATTGTTTGGGAGGGGCAGTCGTTCGAAGTCAAATCAAAGTAAGAGCGGATTGCAAAAAAAATTAAAAAGAAAGAAAGAAAAGAAAAGAAAAAAACAAATTTAGAAAAGGAGAAGTAGCTCTTCTGCAGAATTAACTTTCTTAAGAAAGTAAGGCCTATCTACTTTAGGTTTTAATTTACGTTTATAATACAAAGATGAAAAATACTTAGGATATGTTTTATTTTTAAAAGAAAAATTATAAAAAGTTCCCTAGTCTGGGGGACGCGATCACCCCAAACACCCTCCCCTGGATCCGCTTCTGCTATCACCATCTATACAATTAGATATATATACAAAAAAGTAGTGATATTGTGGGGCCAAAAGCTCATGATTGCCAAGGCCTGCATCCTGTGTATGTCCCTGCTGCTCTGAATTGTCAAAAGCCCCTCTTCAAAGGTAAGACATAAAATGTAAATAATAAACCTGTAACATGGAATACAATATAAATAGAAAATATGTTATAATTAAGAAATAGAAAATAATTATAAAATAAATTTGAAGGACAATTTAAAAAAATCAATAATACTTGAAAGTAAAATATACTTTTAAAACAATTTTGCATTTATGCAGGGCTACAAACAAGTGAGGAGTACCATGTAAATTTAGTAACAAATATAATATTGGAAAATTATTTCGAATTAAACTAGCTGTGACTACATTACTTCAAACTTGAACTTGTGGAATATACAGTATGAGCGTAGCTCAAAGAAAATAATCAATAAGAATGGTCTTGATTGGAAGCTCGGACCATCCACATAAAAGTAACTTACATTAACCATTCACCTAACAGACAATGACGCACAGGGCTTGGCACTACTTTATCAGATGGTTCTATCAAATGTAACTTAATTAAAACAATAGTAACCAATTTTAAAGCTTTAAAAAGTGTCCTGAAGAAGAGGAAGTTCATTTTGCACATTGTAACTAAGTTACAAGAGGTTTACGTCCTATCTGAACGGCGCACCTACCGAGTCAACTTTTGCAATATCCCCTTCAGGTAGCTTTCAACGCAGCTAAGGGAAACGTATGTGAACCAGTAATAGAGTCCTCAGTGGCAGAATGGATAAAGTCATGGTTCGATGACTACAAGGTTCGTGGTTCGAAACCCGTCGCCGTAACCAGATTTTTAAAAATCTTAATTCCTCAGTTCTGAAGATCTTTCTCTCCTTTCGTAATCATCTGATGCTCTAAAAAGAGTTCTCCACATTAATTCGACAACTGCCTAATGTGATCCTCGCAGTTCGAAAACTTCCCTTCTTATCTTTCACAAAATCACAATTTTCGTCATAATACGAATGCTGTCCGATCATTTTTCCCCAATTCTAAATCTTTGTATACAAATCATCCCTCTCTGTCTCCATACTTGAATCCCTCTCTCTCTCTCTCTCTCTCTCTCTCTCTCTCTCAATGTCACCCAGGAAGTCATATGGCTTGAGATCAAACCTTCGACTCTTGAAACCAAATGTAAGCTCTTTAGCAATGTGCTATCGTAACTCTATAGGTTTGTTGTTAAAACCATTGTCTTTTAGACTTTATTCGGAGGGGGGGGAAGAGATTCTCCTGCGACATAAGATTATCACTTTTTATTAGTGTATTACTATACATTTGATCAAAAAATACGTATTTATGAAGCTCAAGAGAGGGGGAATTAAACCCTTCTGTCCTGCCCAAATGACGCCCCTGAAACATTTGCTTGCACTTACTGAAAAGAAATTAAATGAATCATTGAATAAAACTCGTTTCTGTCCGTAGATATTTTAGAGCTCTTGGCAATTTCCATAGATTTCTTTGGGAGCATCTTACTAGCTTGCACTCTTTAAAGAAAGAAAAGAATAAAACTAAAGATATTTATGAAGCTCTGGGAAGATTGTGTGACTTTCCTTTAATTTAGGCTCTTAAAGATATTTCAGAAAAAACGAATGGAAAAGAGCTATAACGTTTTTAAAGCTATAACGTTGTAAACTTGATTCCTGTTTCTTTTTCAGCTGAATGGAAAGAGTGTACTACGTCACACACACAGCTTTAGACAAGGAGAGGTGGAGGACGGGGAGGAGTTGGAATAAATACTAGAAGCAACTAATCGATTGATACATGTATTGCGGGAATGCATAAGAAAACTGGGCAAGAGTTTGTTATTCATTTGGACTTTGTAACAAATTTTATGCCGCGGACTGTACAAATCACATTATGGCCCTCCATTGTATCACTAAGTGAAATACACACGTCGCGGACTGTACCATGCTGGCAGCACAAGGAGCGCGCGGATATGAAAATCCAAACGATGTTTTATTTACGTGGGAAGTGCTTACTCAATGTCATGCTACTGGTGCGAAGGTAAGCAATGAAGCTTATTCCAAGCTATTACTAGCGTTGTTCATGAATTTTGGCTGTGATCCTCATGTAGTTTTGACGAAATGTAAGTCTGCAAAAGATATTATTGATTGATAACATGTAGGCTTCTTTTGTCAAGATAATATGAGGAATTTAGCCCGTGAAATGTTTATGGAACTTGTATCTGCAGGGAAAATTATCGGTTTAACTACAGATGAGTCCAATGAGTTCCTCGGTATTCTTTCGGAGTGTAGCAATAGTTCATCACCAGAACTTGCAATGTATGGTGCTGGAACAAATGAATATTTTTGCATTGTCAATAGTACAACCAAACATTATACTCATTTTGGACTAACAGGAAAAGAAGTTACCATTGAACGTATGCGCACCAACGGAATTCATGACCTGAAAAATACATTCATTTATTATTTGAATTTGTAAATGAGCATACGTTAAACGACGTCGACAGTCACATGTATGTTTGCATGACAGTAGAAAGTTCTGCTTCCACGATCAAGAAGCCAATATACACATCGTGGCGTCAAAGGTCGCAATTGAGCCCTGACGTTCTGTTTCAAAATATTGAAAATGTTTTAAAAAGTAACGAAAATTATCTATTTGGGGACAAAGTAACTTTCAAAATTTATATTTTTGATTCACATAAAGGTAGGGGCGAACCATGGGTTCAGCAAAATATAGCAGTTTTGTAACACACCTGGAACAGTGTACTATCCCAATGGAAGAGGATGTGTATTGTCTTCCCCAGAGCATTGTGCTTGGGAAGGCTAAAGCTGATGGCCGGCGGACTCAAATGTACGAATTGAAAAATAATTCAAAACGATTGTTGAAACAAGCAAAGGATTTGTGTATCAGTGCTAAAGTTGACGTAGAAATCCCTGATGTATGTATTATTGATGATACGAAAAAGTTCCAAAATAAGATAACGCCCTATTACCAAATTGTCATCTACAAGAAAAAATGTTTCACTCGTAACTATACTGTAATTTATCCGGCAATACATGCATCAAAGAAGATTTTGATTTTGTACACTGAAGGACATTACTAACATTACAACTCTGTTGAACAAACATGGTGAGTGTCAGTATTGTTTGGAAGGATATTATCATACGGAAAACTATAAGCGTAATTTCAGATGCGTGATGTGCGGAAAGTATCACGATGTTTCTGATGATGATATAAAACTTGAGTGTGATGATTGTCGCAGACTGTTTTCTTCATAAGATTGTTTTGCCAATCATAAAACGGTGATTGCTCGTGAGAAGACTTAACGCGAAAGAAAGAGAATCTCTGTCCAGTGTGGTGATATGGTTGACATGCGAGGCCGTAAGTCTGAACACGAATGTAGTTAATATTATTGTAAAACGTGTTACACGTATGTGAACGATGACCACATTCGTTTTGTTCAGGCTTCTACTTTGCAGCATGTAGAGACTGTTTTGTACATCATCTTTGATGTAGAAACGATATCACTTCCTAAACTGAACAGGGAGAACAAGAACATTACCTGAATTTCGTAAATTGTATTTATGCCTGCTACAGGTGTAAGACACAAAGCTGGATGATCCCTGCTTTGTATGCGGAAATAAATATGGGTTCCGTTTGTTTGATTTCCACGTTATTGATGGATTTGTTAATCATGTCAAGTCGACCAATATTTATAAAAATCATTGTACTTTCCCATAATGGGAGTAATTATGATATGCAGTTCTCTGCTAAAACTTTGATAATGACCCATCATCATACACCAGAAGTAACAATGCAAGGGCAAAAAATTGTTGAAATACGCTTGGGACAGAAGATTTACTTCCGTGACACGTATTTCTATATGGGCGTTAAATGACCAAACTCACTAAAACATTAAGCCTATCAGGAAATTTGAAGAAGGGAGATTTTCCGTATTTATTTAACACTTTGGAAAATCAAAATTATGTAGGTCCGGTTCCCGCTCTTGAATATTTTGACCCTGACTGGCGAAGCACGGAAGAAAGACAACAACTAATCGCCTGGCACCAAGAAAGTGCTGCAAATTGTGAGCAGTACAAAGGAGATGGTGGCGTATTGTTGAAATGGTATCAACATTTTAGCAGAGGCTGTAATTAAATTTTCAAGCTTAATTGAGGAAAAAACGAATGGCATACAATGTTTTATCATCGCGCCTACTATTGCTAGTTTGGCCATACTGACCTATCGTACATTATATTTGCCTAAAGAAATTATTCCCATTATTTTACCCTATGGGTTCGACCAACGTGACCGGCAAAGCCTGAAGGCAATGTACTGGTTACGATACTTAGAACGTACCAGGGGTAATGGAATCCAGCATTCCGGGAATGGCTTGGAGAAACGATTTGGGAGGTATAAGATCGATGGGTTTGAACCTCAAACGAATACAGTTTTCCGAATTTCATGGGTGTTTTTTCCATGGCTGTTTGATTTGTTATCCTACACTGCAACATGTATCCTTGGATTTCACCTCTAAGCAAGGTACATCCTTACAAGACCGATATGAAAGAAGCCGCACGAAACAGCATTCCTGAAAAAAATAAATCTTAACGTCGTTCAAATGTGGGAATGCGAATGGGATCATTGGGTGGAGACTGATAAGATCTTGCAGGAGTTTATTCAAACTCAATGTAAGGATCTTGTTGACCACCTAATACCCAAGGATAGTTTTCATGGCGGTCGTACCGAATGTTTTAATGCTTTGCACGAATGTATTAGCGAGGAGGCCGTGGCATATTATGACGTAACATTGTTATACCCTTGGGTAATGGCACGGAAACCAATGCCTGTAGGTAAGCCAAAAATATACAAGGGGCCGGAATTTCCAGAAGTGGAATGTATTAATGGGTTAGTAAAATGCACCGTCTTGCACCCAAAAGACTTATATTTTCCGGTGTTACCATATACATACAATGGTCGGCTTTTGTTTGGATTAGGCCGTACGTGTATGGAACAAAGTATTGACAATTGCGTACATAGCGATTCCGAGCGTCCTTAACGGTTACGTACTGTACCCCTGAACTCCATGTAGCTTTACAGCTCGGATACAAAATTCTGCAAATAATTGAGATCTGGGAATTCAAACTCATGAACCCTGAAGATGGAAATTCAGATGCTCTGTTTAAAGACTATGTGAATTCCTTTCTTCAAATGAAGCAGGAATCTTCGGGAATTCCTGCTTGTTGCAAAAGAAAAGAAGACAAAAAGAAATATATTGCAGATTATTATGAGCATGAAGGCATACAGTTAACGAAAGAAAACAATGAATTGAACGCGGTACTGAGGTACATTTCTAAAATATTCCTCAATTCATTGTATGGAAAATGGGGGCAGCGAACGGATTTATCGCAATCGGTGATTGTTGATACTCCTGAAAATTTTTTGACTTATCTATGTGCACCGCAATACGAGGTGCAAACTCTACTACCTATTGGAGAGCGGCATCTCGTTGTAACGTATAAAAACATTGAGAACAGAAACAAACCATGGATGTTCCCAAATGTTGTCTTTGCCGCGTTCATCACCTCGTGCTCACGTCTAAACTTTATGAATTATTGACAACAGTAGGGACTGACCGTGTGCTGTACTGTGGCACTGATAGTATTATGTTTGTACAGCCGCGTAATGAGAAACCTTCGCTTTCCTTTGGTTCCTACCTGGGTGAACTAACTAATGAAGTTCCCGAAGGATGGGAAATTCATGCATTTATAGGATTAGGGCCGAAGAATTACGCGTACTGTTTAAAAGAGGTTGGGACGGGGAAAGTAAATTATGTATTTAAAATTAGAGGAATAACTTTAATTCATCGTACGCGCCAAAAAATTAATTTTGATCATTTCTTACTTTGATCACTTGACAAGAAACAGTTAAAAAATCCAAGGAGGATTGTTCGAAAGCAGGGGTTTGTCATTATGTCCAGGCCTGAAACTAAGACACACCAAAAGGTAGAAAATAAAAGACGACGACTTGATCCTCACAGTTCGGCTGACTTTAGGACATTACCGTACGGCTATCAAAGTATTATCCATGTCGAATAATTGGCATTACTGGTATGAGTGTGCGTTGTAAATATTTGTATATATCTTATGTTAAATGTGTCCTAACATACTGACATAGTCATGATATTCTCGGATACGTTACAGTGGAAAATTTCATAAATATTTTCACGACGCCTGTCAATTGTCACTTCTCCTATGTATATATAATGTAAATATATAAATAGTATATTGTAAATATTATTATTGTATATTGTATATTGTTATTTTAAATGTTATAAATAATGTAAGTATGTAAATATTATGAATGTCTTATTTAAACAATACTGTAAATATATAATTAATTATATTGATTACTTATAAATATGTCAATCACCTAAATATATGTAAATAATATCTCTAATCAATAACATACCGTGCCATGTATATCACTGAAGAACAAGAATTAATGTCAATAAACAATTACCACAAATTTCAATTACATGTTTTATTCCTCTACCTATATACAAACAATTATTAGTATCATATCAATAAGTATGTGTATTCTGTATAAGATAAAGGAAGAATACATATACTACGTCACATCAAGTATTTATCGATCATACATACACTTTTACATGTTTTAATAATACTTTATGTGACGCTCAAGCCTTTATACAAAATATTAGTATCTTATAAATAAGTATGGTATTCTATATAAGATAAAAAGGAATACATGTGGTTCCTATAAGGTTATTTATGTGACACCCTACGATAAATCAACATGTGCTGCAAACCCTGTTGAAATCAATGACGTCATAATATGTTGTACACGGACGTACAAATAAATTATTTAGGAATTAGAATTAAGTTAAAACTTCAATTAAAAAATTGATATCGTATGTGCTTAAAATACAACTAGAATATGTCTAACAAACACTTAAATTTGTAAAGTCGCAATATATATCTCAACAATACAAACAAAGCATGCTTAAATCAGTTACATAGGTAAATAATCATAATATATAACAATACATTACAAACAAAGTTAAGGTTATGCAACCCTAACTATCCAGTCAATGGAAGGTTACAACCCTTACAAAAAGAATTACAATATATATCTACAGTACAACTCATAAGGTAGAAGCTATGCAACCAACATTCTACCAAAAGAAGACGTTATGCAAGCCAAGATTACGTTAAAGACACGGTTAAAACACTTACATACGTAAAGAGTCACTATATGAAAGACTACAATACAAATCCTAAGGTGGAAGTTACGCAGCCAATATTACAACCATAACAAGAACTTATGAAACCCAGCATTACGTTGGAGACAAGGTAAAGCACTTACATGCATAGAGTTTCAATATATGTCTACAATACAAACCAAAGGTGGAAGTTATGCAACCCGATGTTACACAAAAGAGGTTATGCAACCCACATTACATTAATAGCATGAGTTAATCCGTAAATATAAAACAATTCGTACTGTACACGAGGACTCACCAACATTAGGGTGGAGTGAAAAGAGGCCAAAAAAATTTTTTTTAGAAATTCGATTTTGGATAGGGGGCAAAAGTTGCATCATATCGTAGTACTTTACCATGTAAAATTTCAATTCTTTAAAATAATTTTTAGCCGGGGCGCAATGGGCCTTAAGTTTGATAAGTTTTATAAATGAGTGAAAAGAGCCTAAATTTTTAGTTTTTTAAATTCGAATTCGGATATAGGGCAAAAGTTGCATCATATTGTAGTACTTTACCACCGGAAATTTCAATTCTCTAAAATATTCTTTAGCATGAGTGCAATGGGCCTTAAGTTTGATAGGTTTTGTAAATAAATGCACGTTTATTGTTCATTGTATAATTATTAGGCAGCTCTTCGCTTGAAGGAGACTGTAATTTGAAGGTAATTATGATTTCTTGTCGTGTCCAGGTAGATTTCTAAAGCTATCGAAGTTCATATTCTATGTTATCAACCCAGAACTTACCACATGGAGGTGGCTACCGTCGAGTTCCATCCCACTTACCCACCAGTATTAGATTGAATGTTTTATAAAATCCATTCAAGCAAAATACTGCGACTTTATCTGAAAATAGTCATGTATTTTCTTGTCAAATTTGGAACGAATAAAGAAATCTCTCCTGGCTCACATACTGACGAAGAACCTTCACTAAGTATTTTCACTAATCTTTTCACTGCTTGCGTATAACATGGAAACTCAGGGATATCAATATTTGTACTTTCTCAAGAACCAATTTTCGCAATTTGTCATCTGTGATATAAGTCAGTATTGGCGGTTCTATTGTTCCACCCATTTTAGTTTATCATTTCTGTGTAATTACTAGCCTCGAAGTTTAACACTGGCACTTGGAAGGAAGATAGCCTCGAAGTTTAACACTGGCACGTTTACATTGTTTTCTGGATTGGAGGATTTTATCGGTTGCAAGGATTCGCGTAGCTGATCTGAGGCTAGTCACCAACCATGGCAATAAGAATATTTTCAGAATTCGCATAGAATGCATTTCTGGAAATTACTTTATTGACAAAAGTCTTGTATGGTTCTTGCAAACATCTCGAAAGTCTTATGATCAATAACAAATGTTTAGCTCCGTATTTGGCAAGAGGTTTGTTTTCTGCTGAACCACACTGGTGCATATACTTTTACTACGAACTTTACGAAAGTTTAGAGCTCCTCTGAAGAATTTGGCGTTGATATATATAGACGCGAAAATCTGCAAGCCATTGTTAACCAGCGAGTATACGTAAGTTTCCTAGGTTTCTTATCTGCTTGGTTTTTATCACAGCCTCCTCTTATGACAGATTGACATATTTCATACAAATATATTTGATCATAACTGAGATGGCGCACGTTTAGGTATGTAGGGAGTTCTGAAGAAATCTTTCCGAAGCTGCACACTGGATTCGCCTCACAATTCACCAATGATCTACCAATAGGACCAGACAAAGTACCTGTAGTCACATCATCGATTTCTTTCAGTAGGCTAAATGATGAAGTAATAGTTCAATGATGTGCAATAAACGTATACATCACTGCAAGGGTCTCTCTAAATGGTTTTCGAGCACTCTAATCATCATCCTTTTGACCCAACATTAGTATTACTACCATCGCAGCCGATAGTTACCATATCTCATAGGTCCACATTATTTTTTGTAATTCCCGGCAGATGGAACTAGCAGTATTCTTTGCTAATGCTAAAACGGTCAAAGAAGCATGGCTGAGAAATTTATTACCCGGTTCTTCAAGGACACAATAATGATCTTTCCTCTTCATATCTCTATGACTTCCGGAGCCGGACATTGCAAGTGTTTGGTCTTTCTTTCCATCAAAATAGATGGTACAAGGTTTCTCTTTGTTAACAGTTACTTCAGTTCTTACACTTCTACGATTTTTCGCAATCTCTCTTTGTGTTTTACTTCTATCAATTATGTTTTGCAGCTGCTCTGGCCTTACAATATTAAAATCTTCGAAAACTTCAGTAGCAATAGCTGCAATTTTTCTTCCAGTCAAACCGATTTTCTCCTTCACTTTTGGTAATGTTGGGAGGAATTTTCTCATTTCTATGCATCTAATCTGTGATTGCTTTCTTGTCTTTAAAGGATACTTCCAACTAAAATCAGGATCTCCTCCAGCTTTAGCGTGTTCTTTATTGCCTTCGTTTTTTGTTTCCAAAGATGACGAGGAGTCTAAAGATTCAATAATGTAACTGGTACTGTTTTGGTTGAAAGTTTGACCGCTAGTTGCTTTTTGGCTTTCCTTTCTTCTCTTTTCTTTGTCCAAGAAACATCAATGCCACCGATTACCGTTTTTCTACTTATCCTTTGGTTTGATAAAAATACTCTCTCCGACTCAGGCATTTTGAGTGTCCTGTGCAACGACACGCCGTGAAATCTAAACTCTTGCAAGCTGCTATATCAAATGGTTTATTGCCCTGCTTCTTCAATTCTTGTAATTTATTTCTTCTTTCATGCTCCCTCTTACTGGCAATTTTAAAAATATTTTCAGTTTTTTGTGGTAACTGTTGATCACTATTGATACACAGCGTAGCGAGACAACAGGAATTGAAACACGTTACCAAATGTCTTCCACCTTCTCTGCTACCTTCGTGGAAACCAAATTCTCTGCTGGTCCTTTACTTCCGCCTTCTTCAGAAATAAATAACATGCCATAACGTCTTCGTAAGTTGGAAGCGTTCTCCAGTCGCGACCTTTGCCTTTGGCACTACGAAACATCTCTTGTGCTCTTGATATATTCTACCTGGTTGATTTTGCCATCTTTTTTCTTTATAGCACAAAACAAAAACACCAGATGTTAGGCTGTAATACAGTGGTAGATAATAAGGCCATCAGTAACTACAAAAACGCAAAACTAATCAAATCACTAACGTAGCAACACGGCCGCTAACCAGACACGTGCCCCGAGCACAGTTACAACACACTAATAACAATCGTCAAGCTGCCAAACACTTGCACAAGACTTTAGCACCTGCACGAGCGCGCGCCCTGATTTCGTTCTGTACCCTCTTATCTTCACTCATCAAACTATCAAACTATTATACTAGTGACTTAGTACTGCCAACAAGTTCATTATACCAGAAAAAGACTGTTACTAAATAGCAAAAAACTTCTTTATGGCAAACTAGCAAATTGCTTATAGTTGATCACTTTTCGTCTAATTATTCCCAAATTTCAGGGCCATTGCGCCCCGGCTAAAAATAATTTTAGTGAATTAAAAGTTATTGTTGTTATCTACTCATACAGGATGCATCTTTTGCACCCTATCTACACTAAAACTTACAGTCTGCTTCCAGCGAAGATCTGCCAAATAGTTACATAGTAAATGGAAATTGATTTACAAAATCGCAAACTTAAGGCCCCTTGCGCCCCGGCTAAAAATTATTTCAGAGAGCTGAAATTTTCTATGGTAAAGTATTATGATATGATGCAACTTTTGCCCCCTATCCAAATTCGCATTTCGAAAAAAAAATTTTTCGCTCCACCCTAACCAACATATACCATGCGCGTATACCTAAGATATTATCGTCACATTAAAAACATTCATGAGCCCACTGAAATGTATCATTCCAATAACATGTATAACATATCACATAACCATTGAGAATCCATTTCGCAATACAATCCCTAATACAGTTTACATTCACATAGTTATCACAACATTCACAGTTCCAAGCTAATTCCGTTGGAGTAGGTGATGGTGCCGGCGTATCCACATTTGATACTAGGGTTTCGTGTGATTCCGCCTCAGAATCCAACTGATCCTCCGAAAACTCGTACACTTCGTCATCGGGTAAATTATCAGTTTCTTCACTATCTGATAATAAGCAAGGTTAAACTTTTACATTATTTTCATATCTTTCTAACAGCGTTTCATTAAATGATAAGTCCGGATAATCTGGATGGTCTTCTAACTTTGCTTTCTTTTTACAAAAAGTATCATTCTTATTACTTATCAACATCCGGAAAACACTGTTATCAAAAACATGGGGGATGTATTCCCTATAACATAGTGTATACCAACACCGGAAATACACTGATAATTCACCGGAAGTAATCACTGATAACAGGATAGATCCATGTCCCAAACTACTGAAATGATCTGTCAATTGAATGTCTCCAATCGAAATTTTTTTGCGATTTGACAGCGAAAATTTACCTTCGTCGAACTTTTAAATTGGAGCTTCATCCGTGTAAAATCTTTAAATTCCTAACAGACGTTTATTTAGATTCTGAAAATAATTATTCCGAGATCTATGAAGCTATCCTGAGCGACGACTTAGGTTTGGATAATAACAAGGCTAGTGTTAGGCCTGCTGTTGAAGATATAACACGAGGAACATTTTTGTTGGTGGAATTTTTCTCAAGTGGATAAAAAAGAGAACTTATAAGCATGTAACTATCGCACAAAACTCAGTGGAAGGGGACAAAGAAATCATGGTAATTTGTATGAAGACCGTCAGAGATTGCGGTAAAATTTTCAGGACTGTTGAAAAAGATGTGTCTTACGTGCATTTCGATCAAATAATCCCTGTGATACCAGCAGTGCCGTGTCGTGGTGAGAAGGGTGTGAGCGGGACGACGGCCCCAGGCATCAAAGTAAGGGGGTACAAAATTCGGGAGGAAAAAAGAAAATATATATCGTAACTATATATAAAACTACATGAGCTGACATAAATTATTGAGCACTTCCTCTAGGGCTACAATGATTAAATTTGGCATAATTGTAGCTTCCCGGATCTAACCCACAGGAAAATTGCCAAAAGTGAATATTTTTAACGTCTATGGTGTCTAAAAAGAGGATGAAGAATTTTCCCAAGTTATTTAAATGGGCCTTTCTTTGGACCATTAATCTCATGTTTTAGGTACTTAGAATTGGAATAAAAATTTGAAATTCGGTATTCTTGTACGTTTTCGTTAGCGTTACGTAAATGAATCATCAGAAATAAAAATTTCCAAACGTAGCGTTGTTTTATGGGGAACTGAAAAATCTTTCCCATGTTATTTATATGGAACACCTTTTACAACCCCAAATTATTGAGCACTTCCTGTAGGGCTACAATGATTAAATTTTGCATGATTGTAGCTTTTCGGGACAAACCCACAGGAAAATTGCCAAAAGTGAATATTTTTAATTTTTAGCGGTTCTAAAGAGGGGATGAAGAATTTCCTCATGTTATTTAAATGGGTCTTTTCTTGGACCAATAATCTCATGTTTTAGGTACTTAGAATTGGAATAAAAATTTGAAATTTTGAATGCTTGTACGTTTTCGTTAGCATTACCTAAGTGAATCATCGGAAATAAAAAAATTCCAACCGTACATTGGTTTTATGGGGAACTGAAAAATCTTTCCAATGTTATTTATATGGGACGTCTTCTATACTCAAAAATGTTTACGCACTTCCAGCATGATTAGAAAGATGAAATTTGACATGATTGTAGCCTTCCGGGATTAACCGACAGAAAAATTGCCAAAAGTGAATATTTTTAATTTTTTAGGGGTATAAAGGAGGATGAAGAAATTTTCATGCTATTTAAATGGGTGTTTTCTTGTTATACAAAATCTTATCTTTTAGATAGTTGAACTAGGAAAAGAAACGATAGAATTGTGGGTTCAAGAGGTGCGATGCCATAGGCCGAGCAAAGACAGTGTGTAGGCATGATGGGCAGATTCAGGACATATGAAGAGCAAATTCACGAAAGGCCGATAGATAAGATATGCGTGTTGAGGCAAAGGCCGATAGACAAGATATGCGAGGCCGTAGGCCGAGCAGACTCGGGGGTGTGGGAGCGGAGCCCCAGCTAACCAAAGGCTAGTATATATATAAAATGGAAGAAAAAATATTAAAAAGTGCTCAACTTCAAGGAAAACTAGGGTGTTTTTTGAGAATTTTCTCACGCTTCGCGCCAACCATGGTGACGTTTTCGGCTGGTCTGTCGACCTCACACATATTTACGGGACCTCCGTCGTATACTTTCGCCCCGGGCGCTGATTTTCCACGGCAAGGCACTGGATACCAGCACCTATTTTATATACTGCTAGACACAGTGTATTGTACGAATTTCCCTACCAGATGGGTGTAAATGGGCAAGCAAAAGCATTTCCTAAAGAGTAGGTGGTGAGAAATAAGTGTACTACATATTATTACTTTTGCGTGATAAAAGCGAGCCTCAAGTAAAGTAAATAAAAATCATTCTTTTTGAGATTTTGTGTGTTGATTTACACGGTGTCCTGCCCGTGACAATCATGTGTCCTGCCCGTGACACAGTAAAGTTTAGTTTTTTTTTTTTAATTAATACAAATATTTGGCAAATTTCTATTATGAGAAGTTTGTTAGAAAATTTTATCATTTATGCATTTTTTTCGTTTAAATAGAAACATTTTGAGTTAAGAATTCACAGAGTTTTGTAGCATTCACTTGGTGTGTCGAAAGTCACTTCTCTTTTTTTGTCCCCGTCCGTGACAGTCGTTTCGGATTTAATATTTTCAACTCTAAACAGAATACTGAAAACATATACTCCTAAGTCTGTACTGCTCATATATATCATACATTAGCAGAATTTACCTTGTGCATTTAGAAACATACAAATTTGAAGCATCAACAATGTAGTGCAAATGTCCTGCCCGTGACGATGGAATGAACCTATTACCTTGTACTGTCGGTTTCAACGTTTATCGCCATAGAACAAAACAGTAAGGAATAGCGGGTACTAGCTTTTCGATATGGATTCAGCGTCCGAGGAATAGGTTTTATCTTCGATATTATTACCCTATTGCAACCAGTGCTTATAGATGCACTACTTCAGGTTTGAGTATTGAATTCGCATAGTTTGGAAATCTTAGTTTCACATTGTGAAATGATACTAACTTGTTTATTTTTCAACACAAATTGCTGGAATCAATATTTAATGTCCAGAATTTTGGCAAGTAATTATAATAATTGGGATTTTATTTTCCCAATATAATTTTGTTTACCAAGTTAAGCATTCGCTTTAACAGTACAATTTTACTTTACAAGTCAAGGACTACTTCATTAATTCCCCAGTTGTGTGCTACCTCAAATGAAGGAACTATTGTTCTTCCCTATTTTGTCCCGTGGGATCATCGCTACGACTTACTTATCCTATTTGATATTTTTAGAGGTCTAAGACCTTGCGATGGCCTCTCAGCCAATAGTGTTGATGCATTTCATGTCTTTGTGCTGTGTAAGGTTTCAAATTTGCAAGTGCATCTGGTTAATTTCGTTGCAGTTTTATGATACTTTGAACTGAAAACCACGCTTGTTCGATTGCTCTAAGTTATGTAGTAATAGGCGTCATTGGTAACTATAGGGTTATTTTTACTGTCTTGCTCCATAGTTGACTTTTTTTTCTGTGGAACAACAGACCGAACGTTTATTTAGCAAGGTACCGTTTTACATTTTAGGGAGTTTCTTTGTTCTCGAAAAAGAAATGTTTTAATGATAGAACGTACAACGTCCTTCCGGCAGGACGTAACGTCCTAAAAGTCTTACCATATTTATCTATAAATTAGAGTATTTCGTGTACTTCAGCAGGACAGAAAGTTCTCCTGGTGGAAATAGCATGAACTTTAGTTGTAGTGAAAAAAAAAAAAAAATCATAGTACGACTAGCAGGATGGACGCTTGTACGTTCTATCATTAAAGAGAAAGTACGGCTCGGTCAGGGGTACTCTGAAATTGCGCAAACTTTCACTCCCTTATCTGTTGACACCAATAAAGCCTTAATGAGCAGGCAACAAAATTGGAAATTGTACAGTCCGCAGCAAAAAACCTGCAACATGAGCATGTAAGTTTATTTTGAAACTACGCCTAATAGCGCAGGGAATCAACATAACGTCTAAGTGGCACGAATCGCGCCAGAAGAAACATCGGCGTCCTCCCCTGCACACTTATTTTGGAGCAAAAGACTTTGTCGTTTCTCAATAAACTTACATGCTCATGTTGCAGGTTTTTTGCTGCGGACTGTACAACAAATGTTGTGCAACGTTGCCATTATTACCATAAGCGTTTCGACTAATAAAACAGTCACCAAAATGCAAGTTGTTTTAGGGAAAAAATACAAAGTAATCGATGAAATACAGTAGCATTTTCAGTTATCGCTATTATATATATGCAGGGGCGTCGTTAGAGAGGGGGACGGAAACATGTCCCAGTCAATGATTTTCTGTATCATATCTAACTATAGGATTAAAATTGTAAGAAAATAGTTATTGGAAAATTGTAAGGAAAATGAACTTATATAAAATAAACAAATAATATATATATATATATATATATATATATATATATATATTTCTAGAAGTTCCCTTTAAATGTTGTGGACAGGCGTTCAACTAATTAGAGATAAAGACTTCTTTACATTTTCCAGTTTTGGCCAATCACAAACAAGAATTTGTTTACATATTTCAGGTTTGTCTACGACGTATCTTAGTAACTGTTCTTTCACCTTTCTATAAATGATCCTTATATTTGCATTTGCATCTTAGTTACTGTTCTTAGGTACTGTGAGAAAGATTTGTCGACAATGATCTGCTCCAAGCATACATGGATCCACAATCTAAACTAGGTATTATTGATATTATTATAGTCTATTATTTTTTTATTAATTTAGTACTAGCATGTAGATTTTGTTATTGTTATAGATTAGTATAGAACACAGCTGAAAATATAATCTTATCTTGTTTGAATTCATTCATCATTCTTAAAAAGGAACAAATAAACTGCTGTTCTAATAATGTACAGAATCAGTGCCGGATTTACGTATAAGCTAAACAAGCTATAGTTTAGAGCTCCACTCTCTTGACCCCCCCCCCCAAAAAAAAAAATAAAAGACAAAAACTGGCTGTGATATAATTTACAAATAAGAAGAGAAAGCAAATAAGATAAAACGCACATACAACAACGGTATTTTGTATCGTTATGTACTAGGCTCTTATGAAGCAAGTAATGGGATCTCGCTTGTAATAGGGCCCTGTTTCCCAATCCCTCTTGTAATAGGGCCCCTGTTACCCAGACTCACTTTAATGGGAGCCCCGTTTCCTAGCCTGCTTGAAATGGGGTCCCTGTTTCCTATCTCCACTTGTAAAGGAGCCCCTGTTTCAGAACCCCACTTGTAATGGAGGGTCTGTTTTCCAGCTCCGCTTATAATGGGGTCTTGTTTCCCAGCCCTGCATGTAATGGAGCAGTCGTTTTCTAGCCTCGCTTTAATGGAGCCCCTGTTTCAGAACCCCGCTTGTAATAGGCTCCTGTTTCTCAATCCCGCTTCTACTGAGGAACCTGTTTTCTGTTAGGGTAGAAATTGGAAACACTGCTTGGAAACTAAACATTTTATAAGTTAACCTTTCAAAGTGCATGTCTCACAATAACATATGTTTATTAGATTTCGCAGAATGAATGTCTGAAATTGGGTCCATCATTTTGACTTGCCCTGTATAATTACTAGTAGTTTGCGTAATATATTGATACATCTTATTATTTCGTGTTATAGCAAGCGTCCAGAGACTAGATTATGAGTCTGTATTTTGTGTTTCTAAAGAAGTTTGAAATATGTTGTGAATGTTGTAAGCAGGCCCGTATTTAGGTAAGTGTTATTCTGTGCTCGAGCATACGGCGGCAAATTTTTGATTTTTTTTTAATTTACATTAAAGTAATATTTAAAACTAGCAACCCGCAGAGTCCCGCGCAAACGCGAGAAAATATGTTAATGTGTTTAGTTCGCTCTAATTACAGTAGCTACTAATTAGCTAGCTTATCTGATTATTCTTAAAAAGTCATCCTCACCCTCTCCGACCCCAAGGGGTGATGATGATCATCATGAAACCTGATACCGTTAAACTCAGAGACCTCAAAAACTATGAATTCAACACCAATATCTCTCGTTTTCGATTACTTTTAAAATCTCGCCCCCTCCCTGGGGAGTGGAGTAAGACCTTGAAGTTGAATTGGATTAAAAATGTCACTATTCATCTCAACGATCCCAAAAATTATGAATTCAACTCTAATATTGGTCGTTTTTGCTTATTTTTAAAAAGTCTCCATGTTATTCTTATGGGGACTTTGCACCTCCGGTTATTTGAATCATCTTAACTCGGGTTATTTGAATCATTTCTCTGAGAGCTTTAAAAGATATTAAAATTACATGTTTCTATCTATTATAGTTCTCGAGTTGAAAAGCGCTACAGACAGACAGACAGACAGAAGCTTATTGTATTATTAATGTAGATGCTATTAAACCAGTCTTGGTGAATAATGTAAACAATCCATTTAAAATCACGTTGTAACTTTTGTAACTTGCCATACCTAAACTGCTATTCAGCAAAAGCTTGTATGTTTGCAAAATCACGCCTTGTTTCCTTGTTTGAGACATAAGTTTGTGTGGGGGCGGCAAACTATTTAGAGCACAGGGGCGCACAATATATACATACGGGCCTTGTGGAAACCGATCATAAAGTTATATTTTTTAAATATCACTACGTCAGGTTAATATATATTTCAAATCTACATATCAAACGAAAACTTACAATAGCACACTTGTCATACAGTGTTCTGAACTAAAGAAGCTATAGTATCACAAACATCAAAAATCGACTTAAAAAAAAAAAAAAGGTTTTACAACAGTAATAATGCAAGTAAGACAGACAGGGCAAAGCACATTCAAAATACCTTAATATCGAATACTATGGTCATCATATGACGTATTTCGAACAACTGGAAATAAAGATACAAGGACTTGACCATTCGACCTTCTTCAAAAGACTTACAAAAAAAAGTGCTTATATAAACATCATATACAATTATGTAGATGATTTTCAATACACATAAAGATCACAATACAATTTACAACAACTTGATATCTCAAACCATTCTGGACATATGAACAAATGGTATAAATTGCTATATTGCTTAAGATGGCGTATTTGTGAGAACTTTTTTTTAATAAATTTTTTGTTTACTTTGCTTCTATAACATTATGCGGCCCATACACGTAAACACATGCCTGAAGAAACAGCCCGACTTGCATGAAAAATGATAAAACCACAGGCAAGTTGATCGTGTAATGGCCTCGCTCATTCATGTTGAAAGTTTTCAAAATCTTCTGAAAACATGCTTGATGTTTTTGCCGTTCTGCATGCATGTTTATCGTGTACGGGCTCGTTCATGCAAGGTGGTGGTTTTATATTTTGGTCCGCCAATCACGACAGCTGAAGAAATCACGTGACTCTCGCCTCCGTCGCATGCCAAGGTCGTTGAAGATGAATGGTCTGCGTTGACAAGGTCGTTGAAGATGGATGATCTGCGTTATATAACAAGGGATTTTGTGCGTGAATTTATTCAGGTATACAAAAACTACCATGTTTGTGGAAAGTAAAATCAAAAAAGACTATCTCTGAGCTGTATCTGGTGATTATTAATAAAAAAATTAAAAAACAAAAAAATCACTCAATTTCTTTAAGATTTCCTGACAAAAAATATTTATTTATTATTCGTGACTAAAAACACCATAATTATTTTATTAACAGCTATATCTCACTTCCTGTTTCACACCAAGTGGAAAAAAAGCAAATGAAATCCAAACTGAAAAACTGAATAAAAAAATTTTTCACCATATTTTCCACCTGATAAAAAATGTTTTTTTTTTAAACACTTGACAGCATATAAAAATATAATGTACTTACAAATTAGTTTAGTGCCATTGTTTTGTAGCAGTATTTATAGTACCTTGTTAAAATGTTTGTCTTCAAACTGACAAATATAAATCACAGTAGATTGTGTAATTTGCTGTTAAAAAAAATCGAAGTCCATTTGTTTATGTAGTTTATATTGACACAAATCTAAAGAAGAATCACACACACAAAATATCTCCATTATAATGGTGGTTTCCATTATAATGGTGTATAATAATATAGTTCCATTATCGAAACCTTTTCAATTCAATTTGGACATGATCCGCACAGGAGCACTAGATCAATCGGTTGTAGCATACGTGGTAGCAAGGTTGTACATTTGGTTATTCCTTACACGGAAGAGGTAAGAGAGCACATTCGATAGGTAAAAAATTTACCGTAAATTATTAATTATTGTAAACTTAGTTAGTTTTAAATGTCTGAAGCGAGGTAGTCTTGCGATGTTTTAAAAGCTGGTCATTTACTGAATCATTTTTTTGGGGACTAGCCCTGATGGGTTGCCCGTGGCTACACCCCTGTGGTACTGCGATGAACTTTCATTTTTGTCGGATCAGGAAGAAACACAGAAGCAACCTATAAGCGAGAGAGAGAGAGAGAGAAAAAAAAATCATTATTCCAACTACGTTTTCACACTTATTCCTGTGTACTGACATGTAGAATTAACAGACTTCGATGGTTACCACTTGTTGATAGAATCATATTGTCTTGCCATTCGACTCTTCCTGGTCCTCCACATTTCTCTAACTACTAGTAAGTCGGACAGCATGTTGGTACGTGTGTGGGCAAAAAATTCTTCCAACATGTATGATGAAACAAATCTTTCATGCATGTTGGTCATGCAAGTGTGTACGTGTATGGCCCCCTTTACAGTAGTAGAGTTAAGTGGGTGCAATTATAACTAGTTCTCGAAGTTACGTAATTCTAAGCGATGTTGCAAACTTTATCACTATTTACCATATCTGCAGTACGGTTTGAGATATCTCATTGCTGTAAACAACATTATGATAATCACATCTATTGAAAGCCATCCGTGCAGTTTGGATTCAGGAGGAAGATGGGAACAAGGGAAGCAATACTGAGTCTACGGTTGATCAAGGAACAGCACATCAGAATAAATAAACCAATTGTTGATAGCATTTGTAGATATAGAAATAGCTTTTGACAACGTAGATTGGAATATCATGTTCAGAGCGCTGAAGAATCTTAAGGTGGATTACAGAGACAGAAGAATAATGTACCAACTTTATAGGAACCAGAAGGCTGTTATAGGAAGAGATCAAAAGGAAGCAAGAATAAGTAAAGGAGTGAGGCAAGGATATGGACTTCACCTCTCCTGTTCAAAGTCTATATAGAAGAGGCTATGAAAGAATTCTTTGAGAAAAACGAGACAGGCGTAAAAGGAAATGGTCAGGTTTTCAGTACAATAAGTCTTGCTGATGGCATAACACTGATAGCGGAGAATGAAAAGGACTTGCAGGAAACACTTTCAAACTGGAGACCAACTGAGGAAAACATGCAAAATGAAGATAAATAAGAAGAAAACCAAAGTGATAAACTGCACAAAAGCAGGACAGGAAGGAGCAAACGTATCGCTAGAGGAAGAGAAAATCGAAGACGTTAAGATGTTCCCCTATTTAGGACGTCTAATATCCTCAGACGGAAGAAAGTGAAAAAGACCTAAGTTCAAGAATAACGCAGGCTAAACAAGCATTCAATAGAAAAAGAGAACTGCTAACATCAAGAAATGTGTCGTTGGACGTTCGTAGATGATTTAAAATATTAAGACACTGGTATGGATCGTGGCGCTTTACAGATCAGAGGCGTCAACATTGAGAAAAACTGAAAGCATTTGAAATGTGTTGGTGCAGAATGCTGCGGATATCGTGAACCGAAAGGAAAAGGAATGAAGATGTACTAAAGAAAGCTAATGAAGGACGACAGATCATGAAGATAATAGGAAAAAGAAGAAACAGCATGCTTGGCCGTCTTATTCGGCATTCCGATTGGATCACCGTGTTGATAGAGGGAGAGGCAGAAGGAAAACCAGAAAGAGAAAGACCAAGGATAGAACATCTAATTGCAGTTACGAAGAAGAGACCTTACCCAAGTATAAAACAGCTCTTCCAAGGAAGAGAAAAGTTTTAAAATTTCCATATTGCCCACCAACCTATGGTTGAGGTGAACAAGAACAAAACCTCCCACTACGAACATCTTTGACGATATACCAATGTGAAGCTGCCATTGGCACTGTGCCTTCATTTTCGTTAATTCCTTTTCGGGAAGTAAGTTCGAGTTATATTTCTTTTACAAAGTTGACTAATGCTTTTCTTTATCAGATCAACACAAGAGTTGCCGAGCTCCCTCGTGGCTATATAGTTAGCGTATGAGCCTTCGGGTGTGAGAGACCCACGTTCGATCCCCGGTGAGAGCTTATGTGGTTCGGATCTCATGTTCAACTCTATGTCCACCTTCGGTGCTGAAAGAGACGCTAAAGTGCAGTCCAGTCCAACCAACAAGTGTTGCACAAAAAACACACGTATTTATCTGTTGACATAATATAGAAGTAATAGTGTTCGCAGTCTTCGTGGAAATGGGACGTTGTTGTCTTTTTATTCGAAATTTGAAAAAGAAAAAACTCAATTGAAACTCGTCAAAAATTAACAATTGGCGTGTAGGATTTCTTTTTTAGATAACACCACTTTCCTCTAAAAAGTTTCGCGACCTATGCAATATTCAGCGGCAACCGACTAGTCGACCACGATCAACTGTTTCTACAGCTCTGGCGTATGATCAATGCTGGATTTGCATATAAGTTAAACAAGCTATAGCTTAGGGGCTCACTCTCTTGGGGGCCCCGAAAAATTTAAAGAAAGGAACTCGATATACATTTCCAAAATATACGTTAAAACACAAATACAGAATAAAATCTACATAGAACAACAGTGTTTTGTGTTGCGTAGGCTCCTACGATGTGATTGGCCACCTCCTTGTTGCCTGCTTTCTAAAACATCATTAGTTTGCTCATTTCCTGTATGAACTGGTTGCATGGTAAGATGCAGCATGCAGCTGCGGACTGCAGTGCAGACAATTTATCGTTGACAAAGGACAGTTGGGAGATATAACGGGTCCCATTACCTTGAATAACTTAAGGTCTCTTCAAACCTAAATCCGGTTCTGCGTATGATCCTCGTAATTTTATTTGTTTATTTTTAGAGAAATTAAATGAAGGACGAAAACGGACGCTATTAAACTTAATTATAAACTTTTGTACGTGATTGTATTTTTAGTTTATTACTCTTCAGATGACTTTCAGAGAACAATGAAAGGAAATATTGGATATTTCAAAACTCAATTGTGATTAATTAATGAATTCTTTATATATATATATATAAAACAACGTAATTCCGTCTTCGAATCGTTTCCAAGCAGTGAAGTCACCTACCATTCCCAAGTCATCGTGTAAGTTCATGCATTGACAAACATGATGAGAAAAATACAGGGTGGTCCAAAAGTAGGTATACACTCCTGCATTGATCAAGTATAACATTCTAGCTTATGGGTTTATTTGCTTCGGCTATTCCGGGCTTAAGGTATAAGTAAAAAGACATTAAGAACAAGTAATAAAGAAACTAAGTCTACCTGTTTGATAACAATAAGAAATGATATGAAATGCAGTGAGCAGATCAGTACGGGATGGTGCACCTATTTTTGGGCCATCATGCAGATTCATAGGTACACATACTTACGATTTCACCACAAGTATAGGAAGTCCATGACCCCAGCTCGAGTCATGAAAGAAAACTACTTCGCCTTCCAAAGTCGCGACGAAGTACTTACTATTATAGGAGAACATCATATTAGAGCAGGGACCACTCCTGATTGATCTACTTGTGTTGGAATCCATCAATCATCTATTCTCTACATCAATGGTCTGAGGTATGTACCTGTTTCATATTTGTCAATGTTTAGTCATGAGTCAGTGCTTGGGAAGTTTCGACAAACACGAATAAACGTAAAATTACATACATTAAAAACATTACCCCAAAATCCTATTCTTTCATTTCAACAGAAAAAGAATATACCTAAATATTGGCGTACGAATTATCGATGTCTAGATTTTTAAGAAAACTGGTTATTGCTATGATTACTATACTTATCGCGTACTTACCGTTCTATGTAAATCATAGATAACACATAGCATAACCGCAATAATAATAATAATAATAATAAATAGTTCTGAGTAGCATAATGAAGACCCTTCATATGTAGAGAGACGTATTGCACAAAAACAGAAGTTTCTAACTCTCTCAGTCACTGCAAAATACATTATTGCATAGATAGTTAATAGTTACTCAATGATTCAATTCTTGAATTGTATTTTTAGATTGATTAATATTTTTAACTGCATGTGGTTACGTAAAATACTACTTTAAAATCAAAACGAAAGTACACAGTTAATTCTGTTTCTCTACAGCTTTATTGAATTTACGTTTATCACATCAGCAGAAACCATTTTTAAAGATTCACTCTAACAAATGCAGTACAGACAATAACTGAATATCGGAAATTCAAACAATATGAAACGAAACGTAATTAATATCACTGTTAATTACATTAACACATAAATTTGTCTAAGATGTGGACCGAATTGGTGTTTTGTATCATCTGTTTGGAACTACATTTAATTACATTACTTTGATTGTAAAGTCTGTTAAATTATCTTGATGTTATTTGATTAGGATGATCACAAGAACTGGTCCTGATTATTGTTTTTTATAGTGAAATCAAGCTGCAGACGCTCTTGAGTTTTTGTAGATTTTGATTTTCACATAAACCAGATATAAACTAGCTGAAGTAACCAAAACGATATATTCCATTATTCTGAATTATTTAGACACCCTGTATCTTTACCATTCAGAGCAAAAAAATAATAATACACAGCAATTACATTAACATTAATGTATGGAAAACATTTCACAGTATTTGTCTGTAAAGTTAATCTTATTCCTAGCTAGGTTCAAATTTAAGTAAATTAGTACAGTATAAAAGACGAAATCATCTGTAAGTTGATTTAGATGCTGAAACTTTGTACAATCGCCCATTATTTACTACATGTATTTCCAGATATTTTTTTGTTTGTTTGATAAACAAGTGACACTAAAATATAGAAAATATACACTGCAGACTTTGTATATCGCCCGATTTTTTAAAATACATATAACGTTTACAAGACTGAAATTACTCCTTCGGAAACAAAACATAAATGTGACCATATTGTAAACCATGAAGTATACAAAGAACACAACCCAATACGTGTATTATTGTCTGCAAGATAATTTTAAATTTCTTCGAGTTTTTGATGGCTTGTAGGGCACGCGAGAATGTCTAAAGGTTGGAACAGAAGTAACAACGTTACATCGGCAATGTACTTGATTGATAGTTTGATTGGTGTCGTTGCGAACGCTGTAATACGCAATCTTTGCTGAAAGGCCAAAAACATACAGGAATTTAAATCACTGTATAAATGAACTTTGGTTGGGGAAAAATTAAATACAATGCATAATGAAATACCTACAGCAATTTACGCGAAACAGATGGTAGTAAAAAATATAACATTATTTCGGGTAAAACAAACACACAAACAAACAAATAAGGAAGGATTTTCATAGTATCAGCTACTTTTTTTTACAGTCCCAATCCATCAAAATTTAGTTGCCTATTCATTTTACAATCATATAGCTATTAAATTAAATTCTGAGTATTGATCATTCAAAATGGTAGCATAACCTTTCCAGAAATGATTAATGTTTTTTATTATTTTCTACTTTGTTAAAACTAAAATGTTATATTGAACTTCTTGTTTTACGGGAAAAAAAAGTGTAAATAATCTCACACAGAAATAAGGGTAAGATATCTGTGTGAACAGTAACTGTGAGTGTTAGATCTTAACAAAGACAGAATTCTATTGTAACACCTATTCGGCATTAAAGATTTAAAATCTGTAACAAATATTTTGACTTACGTTCTTTTTGCTTATTACTCTCTTATTGCACTTTAAGTAATTATCATCAGCTTCTTTCCCAACGTCTTAGTTACTGTTTTTTTTCTTTCTTTTTTAAAATATTTTTTAAAACTATATTTTAAAATCTTAATTATTAATCGTTAATCATTACAAAGGAAACAACCATTATTGACTAGCAAGTCTTTTCTTGCCTTCTTACATGAAATGGCATTCCATTATATACATACTTTTCTTTTTGATAAATTCCTTATCGCTGAGACTTCAAACTAAATTTCTTAAGTATACCACCGAATTTGCTATTTGGCATTATTTTTGCTTAATGCCTCAAAACTCTTTCTCTTCTAGTTTTCGTGCAAAATGAGAAAAGTTTATTTTATTTTGCGAAGAACAACACATATACTGTACTCACATGGCAAGTACATTTTATAAACAAAACACACGTGTATATTTACATATTTCACTTCTCTGCACATGAAATCTCAAAATTGTAACAAGAGTGATTTTACAAAAAACTTTTCTTTTACACGAAACGCTCGTTATGAAAAATATTAAATTGTTAGTTTACGAAACCACTTAAACATATACAGTCTTTAACAATACTGAGTAAGTATTCATACACTTTTTTTTTTCTTTATACAAAAGCACAAAAAAGAAAGGGAAGTAGTATATTGAAATTATACAAGTAACTACAACAATCCCATTTTCTAATTAAAGCTATTTGAATACTTAAAGCTTGTTTTCACAGAATCTCCAGTTTGACTATCGGTGAATTCTCTTCCCATATTGGTTGTTCATATTACCTAATAAGAACAACCGGAAACAAAACCAAAAGACAAATCATTCTTACTAACACAAAAACCTAATAAAAAATCATTTGATAAATGGAATTCTAATGGCAAATTCTAAAGTACTACAAAACACACAACTAAAGTAGCAATGTAATACTAACCAGATACTACATGAATTCTAACAATATTCAAACTTAGAGATCCCTTAACACATAAAAAGGTACCCACCACACTACGACAACGTCCAATAATCTGTAACAACATAATGAACACCGTTCGACGGTGAATTTTGAGTTTACTCCAGTCCCTCTTCTTAACAATACTTTCATCGATCTGGCACCTCAATCTCAACTACATTTTCCTATAATTGTCCAATTCAACACATTTTCTTGTAAAAAAAATCAACCCTATAAAGCACAGCCATGAAGATCAGCATGGAATGACTTATCGCCTCCTTTTCCACCGTAATCAGCGATGTAAGTATGAATCATTCATTTCGTCAACCAATTGAGTGCACATTCTATTCCCACACGACTTACTTAAATGTTTCACTTTATGATTTTTCTGCAACTTTTTGCAACACACATTTGTTCACACGGAAACACAATTCACTAAGAGTAATGGATAATACCAAAACTGTACACTGGGAACAAATAATTCCTTCGTGTGAACAAATTAGATTAAGGTAATAACAAAACTACTTATAGAATGAAGTGACATTAAATGTTCTATTCATAGATAATAATGAGGCCAATTGTCAAAATAACGGGTAACATGTATACGTACTCCAGTGTGTACGCACATTATGATGAACTGTCCACTTGAAGTACACAATACTGCTTACCCTTAATATACACATTTTTCCAAGCTCTAAGTCCAAACTCGTGCACTCTTGTTACGTATAATCACCGTTATTTTCACCCAAACAGAGGTTTGAACTCTGGCACTCATGTGACCATAAGATGAATGATTCAAAAATCTCTGATCACTACTCGTTACTCACGCAATGTTATATTTGCTCTGAAACACAGCAGGCTGCATGAGCAGAATGCATATTTGCACAGCCATTTGCCTCCTTTTCTAATGGACCATCTTCAATGTGGTTACAGTACCACAATTTTTCTGGATTGATTTTGGGACATTTTTTCACAAAAGCCTTCAAAGCCTCACCTGTCAGGAAAAAGCAACCACTCAGATTGAGCTCTTCCAGGTTGTCGGTTACATTTTTCTTCTCACTTAGTATCTCCAAGCACTTATCAGTGATTAGATAGCAGCCAGAAAAGAGTAATGATTTCACCTTTCCAGCTGCAGTATCATATTTAAACTCATCATGGTTATCTTCATCTACGGCCACCTTCTCATTTGATGCTTGTTCGCCAATGGACGGAACGACGTTTGTATTTACATTCTCCTCATTTTCAGGTGGCCAGCAGTCAGCAAGATAGCGTATAGCATCATCATCCATAAATACACATCCGGTTAAGTCAACATGTTGCAGGTATTTGCACATCCCAGCCTCGGCTAACCTAAAAGCAAATTACAAGATAAAGCCATACAATCATCTGTCCTGTGTACAGTTAGAAGTGTGATTGATGATAAAAACAAATGAACTAACTATATTTGAAGAACAATTTAGAACCATTAGTAATTTTCGGATGTTATACACTAAAAGCTAGAGAGTATGGTGGCAGGAAAGAGAGGGAAAGGGCGAAAAAGACTACAATTAATGGACGAAATCAAAATAGAGAAATCGTACATGAAGAGGTTAGCGGAAGACCTTGGAGCATGGAAACTTCTCAGTTGCAGCAAGGACCTGCTAATAATAATAATAATAATAATAATAATAATAATAATAATAATAATAATAATAATAATAATAATAATAATAATAATAATAATAATAAAAAAAGTTTCAAACAGGTACTTGAAAATCCAAATTATTATAATTATTCAGCCTTCCTTATTTATTTATATTAATATGCAAAGAAAACTTTGATCGGTTCATATCCAACCGATTTGGACACGCTGCTATCATCTGTGTAGTTGCACCAAACCCATGAAACTAGCACCGTTATTAACGTAGTGTCTCGGCTCGCAGATGCCGGAATGTGTTGGTTAGTTACCGGGACGTAAAAATAATTCAAAATGACCAATATTTTTTTCTTTTTTCTTTCGTTGTTCAGTTTGTTTACATAGATAGTTTATCTGACCCATGCGAAGAATGGGTATTTCAGCTAGTCTTCCATAAATGTTTGTATTCTTCAGTGCCAGCAAGAAACTTCCTGTAAGCAGAATCAAGTCTTAATTCGTTACAACTTTGGAAGATTTCTTGAAATTCTGCTGAATTTAGACTCGAGAAAGAGTTGCATTCTTTCCGAGTTTCCAGCAAGCACATCATCTCTAATGTCAGACAGATGAAGTTCGTCTAGAAGAGAGAACCTTTTTCAAGGGATGAATGTTGAATTACTTTAGGATCTAATAAAGACAGATCCTTATCTGGTTTTTACTCTAAAGGACTTCTCTGTTGAAATTTGGTAACCATAGAAGTAAAAGTTAGGATCCAACGACTGTTATTCCCTGGTCTCTATTCCTATTTGTGACAGAAAACGTCAAGCAGCAAATTCAACGTCGACATTTTTGCTCACAATAAGATTTTCTGCTTCTGCACTTAATAGCCCTGTATCTGTATATTTCATCAGTTCTGGTTTCACACATCCAATCATAAGATCTTGTAAAAGTTTCCCTACAGCATCAAAGACGAATGGTGGTCATTGATCTTGAAGTCTGAAACCTACATAGGAAGGTCCGATATTCAATAGCTACCATCTTGCACTCTATAAATGGATCGCTTACTACCTTTTTCAGGGTTTCTATAGGTCTTGTGTTTGGCAGCTTTGATTGTTGTAGAAACTATATTACGTAGTACCAAATTTCCAATCCCCTCCAAAACCAAACGACATTTTCGGACCAGAGAATGCCGCACAACTTCACAGGGAGTTTTGTGGATGATGTGATCCTACTAAACTTTCTTCGACGAGCTGGAGAGTCACCGACTAAGTAGTGCAAGTGACGCATATTCCAGTCCACCGATTCTTCGCAGGATCAAAGATTCAAAATAGCTTTTATGTTAAATATATTTGTCATTTTTAAGTGTTTTCCATTTATTAAAAAAAAAAAAAAAAAAAAAAAAAAAAAAAAAAAAAAAATCTCAAGAAACTTAAAACTTTTCCGCCTTTCAATCGATTTCCCTGACTTTCCAGTTTGTAGGAAGACTGATAAATATATACCAGGTGTATACAAAGTCCGGGGCCAAAAGTCAACTCCGTTGTGAGTGAAGATACGAAAAAATGGAAAGTTATTGGAAATAGTGTGTTTTCAATCTAAAATGGTGGATCTTTTCCAATCTCAACAGCCGTTTGAGCTCTACATTGGTAAGGCATCCTATGTTGAATGATTAAAAAAAACTGCATAGCGCAGGCTGTTTGTTCCTTTGTGCCCTCATCACACCAATAATACAACGTGTGATCAACAAATATGGTGAATAATTTTACTAGAAACAAAGTAATAAGATATTGAATTTGTTCATCTCCTTCAAAGTACTGTCCTTGGTTAGCAATGCACTTATCCCAACGTTAAATCCATTACTGGAAGCATTTCTGGAAGGCTTCTTTTGGAAGGGCGTTCAACTGCTCTGTCGTAGCCCTCTTAATGTCAGGAATGGTGTCAAAACGTTTTCCTATAACCATGGTTTTAATTTTTCGGAAGAGCTGGAAGTCGTATGTTCTATATCTGGAGAGCATAGTGAATACAGGTAGATAAGAATATTCTTTCGGCCAAAAACTCGCGAATCAAAAGCAAAGTGTGGCACGACGCGTTTTCGTGGTGAAGAAGTCATTTACCCCATTTAATCGATGGTTAAAATGTTTCTCACGGTCTCATACGAGATGCGGAAAGCTCTCAAATAGTCATTTGCCTGTTTGAACAAATCATTTGTCCCATTTTTTGCGCGCTTTCATCTGTTTTTGACGTCAAAAGATGTCTCGATCGCTGCTCGTTTTCTACAGACTCCTTGCCGTCTTTGAATCGCTCATACCCCCTGCAAACAGTCTTTAATGCCACTGTTTCATCATCATACACTGATTTTGACATTTTGTGAGCTTCTATGGCATTTTTTGCAGCTTAGAACAAAGCTTAATGTTGGCGCGCGACACTCTTAACACATCCTCACTCTTCTGCCTCTGGAAGCCAACTAACATGTCACAATTCTCATGTTCAAACTCGACACTGACTATACAAAAGGTTCAGGCTACCGGGCTTACTAGTTGAAATGGATACAACACCGATAGATGGCACTGTGCAATTACATTTACCGTACTTTTTGATGACACCTTGTATATAGCAAATGCTTATTTCAGAAAATTTTCACTGGGATACGAGGACAAATACAAATTTTTCAAAAGGCAATATGGTAATGGATACTTAAATTGTATGTATTTCACTATTTGTTGAAATATATTTCTACCCCAAGGACAGGGGGCTTAGGGCACCTCTTGAATAGGTTTTGCATATGACAATGAAGAAATGGGAAAATCCCGAGGAAACTCACATATACGACATTAGTCCACTTGGTAGGAGCTGGGATCGAAGCAGGAACCCAAGCACCAGAGGTGAACACTCTGCCACTGAGCCTACTAGGACTTTCAACATTTGTGCTTGCCGCTTCTTCTCAGATTCGTTAATCCTTTCTGCATTGGCTTATATTAATTGCCCCGACTTTCTACGACAGGTGAATAAACTACAAACTGACTTTGGGAAAAACAATAAATACATGATGATGCCATAAAGGTATAATTCATTCTTCAAGAGAAAAAAAAATCGATACTATATCACTTTACTTTTCATATTGTAGAACAGTTGTTCTCAACCGATGTGTCGCGACATTGGTGTGCCACGCAGTCCCCTAAGGTGTGTCGCGAAATTTTTGAATTTAAAAATCATGAAGAATTTCATAATAATTAGTTAAAATCGAGACAGACCGTACCAGTCAACACCTCCAGCGGCAGCGATAATGCTAAGTGCTATATAGAGTTATTATAAAAACTAATAGGTTCACTATTGTAATAGATATTATTATTAGTATTTATAATAAAAATATCAAAGAAGTATATCGTGATGTCCTGGACGTGCAGTAAAGTGTATCGTCAGTCAAAAAAAGTGAGAACCACTGTTCTAGAACGCTATATTCTCCAAATTTTAAGATTATTTATATATATATATATTCTCCAAATTTTAAGATTGTTTATACATATATATATATATTTGGTCTAGGAATTAATTCGTGCGGTTTTACAAAAGATGGCGTAACTAGCTTATTCTCCCATAGTTTCGTTGATCCAAACATGCGTTGAAAACTACTGTCATTGAGCATCTTGTTTAGTATATGTCAGTTGCTTGAAGCGGAAACAACAACATTTTTTCTTCAACTGAAAATGGCGCATTTTGTGCCTGATAAAGTGTTTTTGCGGGGAGTTATTCTTCATTGCTTTAACATGAAGAAAAGTGCTACCGCAAGTCATCATATTTTAGTGGAAGTGTTTGGTGACCATGCTCTAGCTGAGCGAACGTGTCAGAAGTGGTTTGCACGGTTTAAAGGTGGTGATTTCAGCTTGGAAGACCAAAAGCAATTTGGACAGCCAAAAGAATTTGAAGATGAAGAATTGAGAGCATTGCTTGATCAGGATTCGTGTCAAACGCAGGACGAACTTGCAGAAGCATTTGGAGTTGAGCAAACAACAGTTTCCAAACGTCTCAAAGCCATAGGAATGATTCAAAAGATGTCTTATTGGGTTTCACATGAATTGAAAAGAAAGACGTTGAAAGAAGAAAAACCGTTTGCGAATTGCTGCTTCAAAGACAGAAAAGGAAGGGATTTTTGCATCGAATTGTAACTGGTGATGAGAAGTGGATTCATTACGAGAATCCTAAACGAAAAAAGGCCTGGGTGAAGCAAGGTGAACCAGGTCCTTCACAACCGAAACGAGATATTCATTGTGCAAAGGTTATGCTGTATATATGGTGGGATTTGAAACGTGTGGTGTACTATGAACTTCTGAAACTTGGTGAAACTATTAATGGACACCGCTATCGACAACAATTAATGCGTTTGAAGCAAGCTCTGGCCTGAAAACGACCAGAATTGAATAACAGGCACAATAAACTTATTTATCAAGATGATAACGCTCGACCACATGTCGCAAAACCGGTCAAAACCTATTTGGAAAATGTCGGATGGAAAGTGTTACTCCACCCGCGATATTCACCAGGCACTGCTCCGTCTGACTACTACTTGATCGATTGCATGAATAACGATTTGATTGGACAGCGGTTCACTTCTTCAGAAAATATCGAAAAATGGATCTTTGATTAGATTGCGTCAAAAGATGAGGAATTCTTTCGACACGGAATCCGTGAATTGCCTGAAAGATGGGAGAAAGTAGTGGCTAGCGATGGACAATATTTTTGTTAACGTATTCATTTACTTTGTTTTTGAAATAAAGCTTCAATTTTTATTAAAAACCGCACGAATTAATTCCTAGACCAAATATATTCTCCAAATTTTAGGATTGTTTATATATATATTCTCCAAATTTTAAGATTGTTTATAAATATATATATTCTCCAAATTTTAAGATTGTTTATATATATATTCTCCAAATTTTAAGACTGTTTATATATGTATATATTCTCCAAATTTTAGGATTGTTTATATATATATTCTCCAAATTTTAAGATTGTTTATATATATATTCTCCAAATTTTAAGATTGTTTATAAATATATATATTCTCCAAATTTTAAGATTGTTTATAAATATATATATTCTCCAAATTTTAAGATTGTTTATACATATATATATATATTCTCCAAATTTTAGGATTGTTTATATATATATTCTCCAAATTTTAAGATTGTTTATAAATATATATATTCTCCAAATTTTAAGATTGTTTATATATATATTCTCCAAATTTTAAGACTGTTTATATATGTATATATTCTCCAAATTTTGGGATTGTTTATATATATATTCTCCAAATTTTAAGATTGTTTATATATATATATATATATTCTCGAAATTTTAAGACTGTTTATATATATATTCTCCAAATTTTAAGATTGTTTATATATATATATTCTCCAAATTTTAAGAGGCTAAGATATATATATGTCGTTCAAGGACCTAAAATGGGACGAAATTTTTACTGTGAATAGCTGTTTGAACATTTTTCTTTAACTGAAGCCAGAACTTGTTTCTCATTACTTAACAGAAGACTGAAATGAAATGTATCGAATTGAGTTAACATATACTTTTAATATATCTTAAAAAATAAAAAAATAAATTTTGAATTTACAAGTACTCACTTACCCTTTAAATGCATTCTTATTAATCCTTGTATAACTAACATTCAAGTGCTCGAGATTTGGACACTGCATCAAGATATTCAGTAGAAGATCATTGCTTAAGCATTCACTGCCTCCAGCAACGAATTTACGAACTGAGAAACCGACTTTGGGAAGCAGCCCAGTAGCAATACTTAAAAGAGAGAAAACGAAGTTACTAGTATCAACACATCTTTACCATTTTATTACCTTATATTTACACACAAATTGCATTAAACACTACCAAACAGCTCTGAGCTATACATCAAAGTGCAACATATTACAAACATAATATGTTTATTCAACACCTATATCAAAAATAATGATTCTTGAACACCCCTCATACATCGTATTAGAACCATCACCGGGTTCAGTTGTGTTTACAGAAAAGTGAAAAGCAGTTCCAGCAATCAAATGATTCTCCCACATTTAACACGTTCGCTGCGGCAGTGTAAAACTGAGTTTGGATCTCAGTGCTATACGAGTCACTGTGTCTCGTTGAAGGTTTGTCCGTCGGTGCGTTAATGTTAAAAATCTGTACAAACGAAAATACCCCAAACGAACAGAGGTAATATAATGCATAAAACGGCACAGCACAGAAATGAAATATCGCACGAGCCATCGGTGACTCGTAATGCAGCGAACGTGCTAAGGTTTTAGAAGTATATGTGCCAAACTACAGGGGAATATCAATTATACTGGTCATGTTTTGTGTGCTTATAGGAGAGCCAGTAAGAGATGGTCTCTGACAGCTCGCAGTAACACTGCCACTACTTACATGTCAAGACTTTTTTCGGTGCATCTATAGCGGCAATTTAGTTAACGGTGTAAGACAGAGTGACCGTGGTTGGTAACACTAGTGCCAAAGTAGGGGCTGCATTGTCCCTCCGATTGTGGTAAGAAACTTCAGAGCCCATCTTTTGTTGGCCCTGCTATAGCAGGTAAGAAGTGCATCCGAATTGTGAAAATGGAGAAACATTGGCAGAAACGGCATTATTGGCGGAATCTTGGGAACATTACTGGCAGAAACGTAACCGTTAATGAAGCATGGGTACACCATTTTGAACCTGAAGGAAAATAACAAAGCGTGCAGTGGTGGCACCAAGGATCTCCCCGCAAATTCAAAACCCAACCCTCTGCTGGTAGTTATGGCCACTGTGTTTTGAGATGTCAAAGGGGTTCTCCGCATTGATTATCCTGAACACGGACACCCTATCACGGGACAATATTACGCATAACAAAATCTTACCTTGTACCGCAAACGCTGCTCCTATTTAGGATTTTATTTACACAATATTTCAGTCATCGCTGTGACTATGATCACATGTATATGCAATGTACGTAGAAATTATAACTTTGATTCCCTCCCAAATTACGGGCAGACATCAAGGAAATAAGGAGAGGCATGTTACGCAGACAAGTTCTCTTGCATCAAAATAATGACTCCGCCCACAGAAGTCAGCACACAATGGCAGCAATTGAGGCTGCACGGTTTCAACTACTTGTGTTTATTACTTGGCATATTATATTTTGTGTTTATGGATGGCTAAGTATATCATAATTTAGTTGTGAATTTATAGTAATTTGGACATTTGTGGCTTAATACAAGATAAGTGATTAACTTCTAAACTAAAGAACAGCCAAATATTACTTAAATTATTTGGATTATGTTCTTTTTCTAGTAATAACAAGTAATTCCTTTCTTTTGAATTTTGTTTAACATATTATAATTCTACATATATATGGTCTAATTTGATTTAAGACAATATATGTCTAATTGCACACGCTGCCTAAATTCGCAGCTGCCTTGCATTTTCCCCATTCTAGTGGGTAAGCAGGTATGCAACTCCCTGTATTTACCGTCAATTCACAGTTTTTAAGAAAACACTATTCACATTAATAATTTATACAAAATTCCACAATATATCTAATTTATTTCTCTATGTGGGTGTTCCTCAATTCACTTTTGGCTGTTGTAAACACTAATTCCATTGCCAGATTGAACACTTCTCAAACTCTGTGAATTTTAGGATTAAGGTGCTTGAACGCTTATGTTGGCTTGTGTAGTTTATCAATAAGCTTTCTTCTGAAATGTAGTTCTACACTTTTTGTTGGCATCAGGTATGAAGTTAAGAAATAATTTTCAACTGATAATTCAGTACAAGCAGAGGCAATGTATCCAGATCCAATTTATGAAGTGATATAAATATCCTCAGGAAACATCTGTTGAGACCTTATTTAGGTTCCGTAATAACACTACTAATAATCTTAAACGATAAAGTTGTGTCAACTGGAAACGATGCGCCTAGAATTTCCATTTTACAAGATAGAAGCCTAATTTTAAGATGCAGCATTCAGCACTCGTCTGATCACAGTCTTTTCCGGGTCTTACTTCTTGGAGAAATGCGTCATTCTTTTATTAAATACAACGCAATGTTTTGTACCCCGTAATATCTTCAGAGAAATACTACTAATTATTTGTTCCTAACCTTTGAACGAAGGAAATATCCAAGTTGTTATAAGCACTATATTACGCTGTACCGTATTATGAAAATACATTATGTGTAATTTTTATAACACTTCACGCTATTCACGTGAGCAGAGGACTGTTTGGCTCTTTTATTAGGATTAGGATTTAGATTTCTGGCCTGTCGGCATCTATGGCCATGTTAGCCCGTCGCGTATGAGGGATGACTTCCCTCGGGGAGTACACTATCTGCGGAAAGGGAAGGAAGGAAGCGTTCTGGGACCTATATGTTAGACACCATCCCGGCATTTGCCTGGTGTGAATGAGGAAAACCCAGGAAAACCTCACTGAGGACGGCTGGCCTGAAAAACCTTTGACATTTTTATCGACCAAGTGTCCCCACGGGAATCGAACCCGAGACCGTTGGCTCTTTTATATTCAATTAACATGTAGTTTATGACTTTTTGCTTTGCAATAATCATTTACCATGAGTACACAAAACCCTTGAATTGTGTATTCGTTATGGATGGTTATTGCAAAATAAATGATGCTGCAGCTAAAAATTTAGTTGGTATCTTGTAAAATGGAAATTCAGGCGTATCGTTTTCGTTTCCACAATTTCACTTTTAAGAAGATTAGCAGTCTTACTAAAGAACGAATATACGACCTCAATAGATGTTTTCTGAGAATATTTACACTACTTCATAAGTTGGATATGGACACATTGCCTTCAGTTGGAGTTGAACTATCAGTTGAAAATGATTTCGCAACTTTATATCTGATGCCACAGAAGTCAATGGAGAGTTTTTGTGAACGCGGCATTCAACATGCGGGTTCCATAGGCCATGGAGTTAGTTATACATGATGCCAACAGAAAGTGTGGATTAGCTTTCAAACAAAATCTTACAGACAAACTACACAAGCCAAGATAAGTGTTCAACCACCTTAATCCTAAAATTCACAAAAGTTGCAGTTGCGAAGCGTTAAATCTGCCAGTTGAACTAGTGCTTATAACAGCCAAAAATGAATAACGGAACAACCACATAGAGCAATAAATTAGACATATTGTGGAATTATTAATGTAAATAGGGCCTTCTCAAAAACGCTGAATTGGACGTGAATACAGGGGCAATTATTAAGGGTAATCAAAAATCGAACTTAAGTCATGGAATACTGTGCATTAATTGTTCTTTAAAAACAAAACAAGACCCAATAGGAGGATCTGGTGGCATAGCAGTAGTGGTGATGTTCCCAGAGAAGAAGGAAACACAGTAGAGTCCTTAAAACTCGCCACTCGATAACCCAGAACTCGGTAACTCGGACACACACTGGCAGGGCGAAAAAAACGTGCGCAGATCCGTTCAAGGTCACTGCCAGATATTTTTCTGAGGTCTGTCTTACCAGGTAAATTACTGTACAATGTGTATTCATTAATTTTCGTTTTCATGTATAGTATAGGCTCTATGTTTTCATAAAGTACGTACTTTTCCGTCGTTTAGGGGTATTTGGACAGTTTATTCTATGTTGTATTCTCAAGCAATCAACACATACAAGTACAGTACTGTATTTTCTGTGGAAACACTCGTACTTATTCTTTTAAGCTCCATTCCCGAAAACCCGGCATTTTCACAAACTCGGCCACCTTTTGGTCAACACTGGGCCCAGTTAACGGGATTTTACTATACTCAAAATAGAGGAGGCACAAAGTAAGCCACTTTTCTTATGAATATGTCCTCTATAGCTTATGTAAGTAGATACAGCAGTAGATAGGTGAAGTGATCTGGAATACCCAATGTTATTACTAAAACTAACACATGCTGCATTCTGAAATGGATGCTTCCTGGTGTGAAGTATCTGTTTCAAGAACTGTTGCCCTCTTCCCACTTCGTTTCCCTTCTTTTGTTTGACAAGACAACCAACACTGAAGTTTACAAGTTGGGGACGGATGCATGATCCAGCTTTCTTAGAGGCAAGATACTGTGGTGAGCAACAGCCTATACTGTAGAGGTTGATCTTTGCTTGGTTGGTTGGATGGGAATTCAGTGTTCCTTTCAACACCAAAGTTAAGAAATGGATTTACAATTTAAGGCGGAATCCGAACCACCGTAAGTCTTCAAATTTCAAGGCTCTCCTACTGGGAATCGAATTCGGGATACCGTGTACCAAAGGCACATGCGCTAGCCTCTAGACCAGCGTGGAGTGAAAATATGAAAGAGAAAATTTTAATTTGGCAGACCCATAAAAAGTTTATTACTTGTCAATGAAACACCTCTGTAAAATTTGATAAAATTTCGTGAATAATTTTAGGGTGCTACCAGTCACTGAACTTCTGTCATTTAACCCTTTTAAATTATATCATTCCAAATGGAACGATGGCGTAGTATGTTCATTGCTGGCTTAAAAATGAACCAACAAAGCTTTTTACTTAGGTTTATTTTTGTTTTGGAGCCATTGTAGAACATGTTTCTTACAGTTTTTCGTTTTTCTGCGTCGGGACATGGGGTGATGACGTCATAAGTTAAAAACAAATTGTTGTGCCTATTTTCATTATTTTTCTTGCAGGCTTACTATTGCACTTAGAAGGTCGAAATGTTGCACTCACATTCTCTATACCCATTAGTATTTCTTCGATTTTTCCAGATCTCTGCGTTAACGCAGAGGGGTCCAGAGGGGCAAAAAGGTGAAAAAAGGATTTTTTATTTTAAAAAATAAATAAAGTGCTTGCAAAGGAGCACACATTTCTTAATGATCAGAGATCTTCCAGGAAGATGGTCATTGGTTCCGTAGATAAAACTGAGGCAATGAAGTTAGGAAGAGCAAAAGAAAGGAAAAGAAAAGAGGCTTCAAGGATTGAAAAGTATAAAATATCTACTGATGTTCCAACAGTCAGCACTGATTATGTTGCCGATACTAGTGAACTGTTGTCATCTGAGGATGAGGTTGAGGATGACAGAGAGACATTTGAAACTGACATTTCAACATCAAAAGAAAAAGCTTCAAAAAACCAAATGAGATTACAACTTCCAACACTGGCAAGAGTTTCAGATCAGTATGGGGTATCTGATAGATGTGTTGCCACAATTGCATCTGCAACTTTACAAGATTTTGAAATAGTTTCCAGGGAAGACACATCTCAAGTAATTGACAGAAGTACGGAGAGCACGACAAAAAACACAAGCTACACTTCGAGAAAAGAGAGAGGAACAAGGCACGCTGATAGGACTCTTCCTTCCTATCCCCTTCGCCACTTATTTCAGTACCTTGATGGAGTCACACTGGGACCTCGTGAATTCTCTGGACCGATTGGAAATATGCTGAAAGATTGTGAACATTTGCCTGTTAAAAGTTTCCAGAAAATCACTTGTAATTTACCAGAAATTTCTGCAGATGATCTAAGCACAGATCAAAAATACTTATACGAAATGTGCCATGCCATTTTCTCAGGAAATTGCTCTGCTGATCTCGCCAATCGAAACCCTGGCAAGTTGTCACATTCAAGGTGGCTAACGATGGCTAACAGGGTACTGAGAGTGCATGTGGGAACTGAGAATTTATCATTTAATCTGATTGTTGTGACTGAATACATTGTCAAAGTGTATGCTCCTCTTTGGTTCAAAGTTAAAAACAAGTGGTCCCGTACGGACGGAGCTCAACATGTATTTGAAACCATAGTGCTATCAAGGTTCTTACTTTCACATCTCAGACGTGTTGTGGATCCCGTGATACAACGAAACGCATATTTCGGCCACCCTGAAAACCTCTTGTTAGGGATGTTAAAGGATCAAAGAAAGCACATTAGAGAACTTAGAAGTTCAAGCACTGCTGTCAAAGTACGGCAGTTCACAATTCTAAAGTTGAACTTTAATGTGCAAGACTACACTGAAATTATTGACTGCCACAAGTTGAAGTCACAGAGCCCCCAATTTTGACAAATTTTACAAATGAAGAATTGCAGTCGCTTATCATCAGTCGGGAAATGCCAGTATTCAATTTCCCCAAATTTCCATGCCACACACAGGCCGTAGAAAGATGCGTAAAGTTAGTGAATGAAGCATCTTAGGCTGTAATTGGTTCAGAAGCAAAGGATGACTTCATACGTACGAAGATAAAGTCAAGGCCCATTATGCCAGTCTTTAAAACCAAGAAGGACTACAACGTTGCATAAAGTGTTGACGGGTCTGCGAGTGTAATGGGTTAAAGTCAAACTTGTAATGCAGTGTCTAAGGATTTATCACATCGTTGGGGGGGTCTTGTCTTATGTTTCAGAAAGTTTTAATATATCATTACTTGCGTTTAACTATGTCTTAACTGTATCAATTAACATGCTAGAAGTAATCAAACAGAAGGAAACCACCATTTTATATGAGCCTGCTGTATGCCCGATTATTCGTGTAATATGACAGTAAGAAAACAGCTGGTAGCAACCTAAAGATATGTTCAGAATTTCAAAAAAATTGGAATATATGTTGTACAACATTAAAGGAAAACTTTAGTACCTATGCCATTAAAAATTTCTATTGAAATATTTTTTTCACTACTTTTCACTCCACCCTACTGTGCACCCGTTAACTGCATGCATTCCAGCCCACATTAATAGTAGGTCCCTTATTCCATATGGATGAAAGACATTGGATGAAGACATGAAACCCAAAAAACTAAAACCAACTCAAAATTAAGATTAACTTTTGCATATCGTAATATGCTCTACACATGCCAACGATCCTCGTGCTCAACATAAACAAGTACCACCAGCATACGATAAGTGTCATCATCCGACATGTGACGACATCACCATCCACAAGGTATATCGACGATTCACGAAGACATGGTATAAAAGAAGCCACATCACCTTCGACGGTATCAGTCTCGCCACATAGATCCCTCCTTTCCTTTTCTTGACTGTATCTGCGGCTTGAGACCAACCTTACCCTCGCTTGGCTGTGTCTGGACTCTGAGATCAACGCTACCCTCTCTTAGCTGTGTCTGGGCCCTGAGATAAATCTTACGATCTCTTGCCTGTGTCTGGGTCTTGAAATCAACCTTACTCTCTATTGGCTCTGTCTGGGCCGTGAGATCAACCTTACCTTCTCTTAACTGTGTCTGAGCCCTGAGATCAACCCTACCCTCTCTTGGCTGCATCCGGGCCCTAAAATCAACCCTACCCTCTCTTGGCTGTGTCTGGGCCCTAATATCAACCTTACCTTCTCTTAACTGTGTCTGGGCCCTGAGATCAACCCTACCCTCTCTTGGCTGTATCCGGGCCCTAAAATCAACCCTACCCTCTCTTGGCTGTATCTGGGACCTAAAATCAACCTTACCCTCTCTTGGCTGTGTCTGGGCCCTAAGATCAACCTTACCCTCTTTTAGCTGTGTCTGGGCCCTGAGATTAACCTTACCCTCTCTTGGCTGTGTCTGGGCCGAGATCAACCTTACCCTCTCTTGGCTGTGTCTGGGCCCTGAGATCAACCTTACTCTCTCTTGGATGCGTTCTGGGCCCTCAGAGTAACCTTATCTCTTGGTTGGTCTAGGCCCTGAGGACTCCTACCCCTTTCTTGACTGCGTCTCAGCTCTTGAGATCTCCATACACCGACCTCTTGGCTGCGTTTGGGGCCCCTGAGGTTCTCCCCAAACAGTTCCCTGGTTGCGCTGGGGCAATCCTATTTACTCACCAATAGCTTTTTATCGGAACAAGGGACATTATCAGATCTTCGGACCGCTATTGTAAACATACTGTATCATAGCAAGATTTTGTCATAAAACGGTTTTGGGAAAAAGTCCAAATCTCGCGTATCATTTTGTCTCTACCCAAAAGGATTTTTACAATATTCAATGAATTCATGACAAAACTCGAGATCATCAAGTTGACGCCTTTCGCCAAGATGGCGCTAGAAGTCACACACCCAACGTCTCTATACAACTCATAACCAGCATAATTTAATAGAAGCTATGGCCTCCCAAATCACCTGACACTACGTCTCTTGACTTTTACTGAGAACGCTACTTGAAGGAGAGGTACCAGGAATTGTAAAAAAACTGAATGAACTGTGCAAAACCATCAGGAATGAAGCTAATAATTACTGTTCTTACACTATTGCAAACATCACAGAATACCGTGGGGCAGGTTCAGTTTGTTTAGAGAAGGATGTAATTGTAACAAATACAATGCTGTTGAAATAATTCTTCGGTTGGCAGTATCATTGGTCATTAATAAAATAATCAAAAATTAATTTTAATGATAATGTAGTTTAATACAGTCACATTCAATAATGGATTCCCTCACAGGATTTTTCGAATGGTAACGTTTGTGTATAGTTTCTTGTAAATTAAAGACAAAACTATATAATTTAAGACATACAGTAGTTCGTTAATAAATTATTGACAGGACAACTATTACATGACGTGGGTTTGTTTGGAATTTAACGTGAACATTTATTAGAACCCGGGATAAAACTCGACTCTGTTGAAGCCGACAAAGCTAACCATTTGGCCGTGAGAGAAATACTCGTCAGAAATAACAGGAATTCAATTTTCAAAGCGGCTATACAACAAAAGGCCTATCCGGTTGCAATGATGTGAATAGACTTTGGGGGGGACGGCTAAAATTCCGCTCAAATGTAGAAGATAGTGTGCAGATTCTATATTCTAAAAGCAAATTGTCCTAAAAAAAATGGAACATTGTTTAAAAAAATAAAAATAAAAATAAATAAATAAATAAAGTCAATGGAAGATCAATGAAAAACATGAAGTCGTCCACATATCCCAAAAACTGTAATAAGGAGATGGCTAATTGAAATTAAATCTTTAAGTTTTACGTCCCACGGTTATGCCGGTTAGGCTAAAGCAGACGGTGATGATGAGAGAAATGGTGGAATGAAGAAAGTGTAGGAAACGGGAGAACCCCGAGAAAACCCACGAGCACGGTGTTTGTCCACTTTAAAGTCCACATGGCGCGAGCTGGGATCGAAACAGGGACCCCAAGCACCGATGGTGAACGCTCTACCACTGCGCCCCCTAGAGATGGCTAATTGAAAGCTTATTGCAAAGATACAACGAAGAGCTTAAAAACGATGTATAGCACTTAGGATAAATATGGATAGAACATTGTCAAAAGTCAAGTTGTTTGAGTAAAATCAATAATAATGATCAAGTATATGCATCTTCTACGAATCACCCAGGGCGCCCCATGCGGAGGCTACGTGTTTGAAATATCTCACATCTGGATTTGGAATCCCCAGACTCGATTTAGCACGCAATGTGGCTTTTGACCTGAATACGTGACACTGTCTGGTCCTTATGGCAAACCGGGTAGGCCCTTAATATATAATAAGAGAACTCGATACGAATTAACAAGAGTCGAATAAATGTAGTCTTGGTAACCAAGATAGACGGGCAGACATTTTCAATATACGCGCGTAATTAATTACAAACATTTCAAGAATCTCACACAATCACTCACCCTTCCATCATTCTCATCTCTGCCATTTCAGCCGTATCATCCTCATCTTCATACATGTCATCTCTGAGCCTCCTTGCCAAAAGTTTATTGTTATCACAAGGTTTAGCAGGGGCTGGTCCTTCCAGTAACTCTTCAACTGGAATAATGCTATTGGACAAATATCCTAAAATATAAGGTGAAACATTAAGAACAGTCAGATATGGAGATATTGTCATGACAAACGAAAATATTATAAGAGACAAGTAGACATTAAATGTGTTACTAATCAAGTTCTGCTCTTCTTATTTGTAAAGTTAACACCAAAAGTACCATCTGATCGACATACATTATGACAAAAAGTACGTCCGGAAGAGTTATCACGAAGACAAATGTATTTAGAATTCAGTTGGAGGTGAAGAATCTTTACCCAACATTCCTCCGAACTATTATTTGGCTTTGTTAACGGTCTTACGGTTATTTGTAGGATAAGATCAAGGTGTCAAATAAGTTTTGAAGCAAACAAAATAAACTGTAATTGCAATATCTACGTGTAATTCTTTCCTTTTCTTTCTCCTTTTTATCTTTCCATGGATGATGGAAGTAAAGATAGACTGAATATAAAATACGTGCTAAGTGTCAAAATGAAAATGTTGAGTAAAAAGCCCAGATTTTACTTCAAAACTGGTGAAACATATACCCACGCTCATTCTTCTGGCGATTATTTGAACTACTTCCCCAGTGAATACTAGAGAGCCTGTTGTTCACTGAGCAGTGTTAGGCACATAGGCCACATTTTTACATTAAACCGAACTTTCTTTTTTATTTTGGACGCTTAGCACGGATTTTATTTTCAGTCCACAGATTAACATTTCAACGGGTTTGCACAGTTCATGATCTCTGCATGAAAAGAAAAAGTGTTTTCTGGATATCCGCTGTATGTATAGAAGCCTAGAGGACACGTATCTATAGACGCCAGAACACAGGGTCTCAAAACATATGAGCTCTCGCTTCAATATTTTTTGTATGGGGCCTCACTCCCTCAAATATGGTTTGCATTACTATTGTGCAACAATCGATTTATGAAATGAAATCTTTAAGTTTTTACGTCCTACGTTTATCCCGCTTAGGCTAATAGAGATGGCGTTGATGATAAATGAAGGACATGGTCGAATGAAGAAAGTGGAAGGAAACGGGAGAAACCCGAGAAAACCCACGCACACGGTGTTTTTCCACCACAAAGTTCACTTGGCGCACGCTCTACCACTGAGCCACCGCGTTCCTAACAATGTATTCATATTTTTTTGTTTATTTGTTGAATATTAGCACCGATTTCTAGCACTGAGGCTATACGAGACGCGAACTTAACGTGGAATCCGAACTACTGTAATGCATTTGGATTTTTTTTATGCTCTTTCGCCGTGAATCGAACTCGCAATCACACGCATCAAAAGTGCATGCACTAGCCATTAAATGAACGGGGATGGCTAACAATGTCTTTATATTTATCACTATTACAGAAATCTTGAAATGACGATTCGAACGAAAGAAATGAAAGCCTCCAAAAAAGTGACACAGAAAACGGAACTTCAAAAATTAAAAAAAAAAAAGTTTCAATTAAATATTTGCAAACCCTTTATTGTTTTTTTTTTTTGCAATCTTAGGCAGTGGCCTTAAATTCTGTTTCAAATAGCTCAAAAGCATTACTATCTTAGATTGGGACAAAGACTGACTTTTATAATTTATCACTTAAGTTCTTTAAATACCTAATTTTTCTAAACGCACAATTTTGTATATAGAAATATATTACACTGGGCTTAATCAATGTAACTCTTCCAAATCACTCCATCTTCCAAACTAATATTGTAAATGTGCATAAAATCATGTTATGGAATTCAATGTCGAAAAGCTAAAAGTCGTGAGAACATTCCGTGGAAATACGCCGTTACGAGTCGGAATAGAATAAAAAGAACTTGAAATGGTAGATCATTTCAAATATCTGGGAAGTATTTTGACGAGAGCCTCTTACTCCCCCAAAGAACTAAGGTGAAGAATTTCCATAGCCAAAGAGCCATTGAAAAAGAAAAGATCACTCTTAACTATCAGGCTTAGTATTGGACTAAAGAAGTTGGTCAAGTGCTATATATATGGAGTATTTGATTTTATGGTTCAGAGACTTGTACGCTACGAAAGTTAGAGTTGAGTTGATTTTAGTTTAGCGTCCCTCTCAGCAGCGAGGCTATATGAGACGTGGACCTACTGATTAACGTGGAATCCGAACCACATGAGCTCCCGCCGGGAATCGAACCCGGGACTCCCGCGCCAAAGGCGCGTACGCTAACCGCTTAGCCACGGAGAAGCTCGCTACGAAAGTTAGAGAAGAAATATTTAGAGTGTGTTGGAGGAAGAAACGTTTTCGTTATGGATTGTTTCTAATGTCCATAGAAAATAAAATGTGGTGTTGGAGGAAGATGGAGAAGATAAAATGGACAGAGAAAGTAAAAAACAAAGATGTTTTAAAACGGATAGGAGAGAAGAGGACGCTTTTAGCCAGCATGCTTCGTAGGAAGGCTAACTGAATTGGACATATTTTGCGAAGAAATTGTCTTCTTCATGCTGTCATAGAAGGAAAGATGGAAGGAAAGTGAGGAGTAGGAAGAAGAAGAACACAAGTGATCGATGATTTGAAAAATAGAAGAAAATATTGGGGGTTCAAAGAGGAAGCGAAGATCGAGAAACGTGGAAGAAACATTTTTAGATCCGAATCTAAGAATAAAAATTACAATAAAAAATAAAATAAAATAAAAAAGTACTACTCATTAATCCCAAGATTTGCCAACAAGCAGAATACTTAGTAATAGTAAAACAAATATTATGACTTGTTAAAACAAAACTTTTGTCGTCTGAAGCCATATTTTGATTTCAGTGACACAATTGATCTGGACAAAACCAAAGAAGAACACACGAAAATATCTATAATAAAATACATTATACAGTATACAATGTGCATGAACAGTACAATTGATTTCATGTGCAACTCATGCTAACGCTGTCGTATTTCGTTTCAAAATGTCACTTGCAGCCAAATCCACTTTCGTTATTCCGTTTACAGCGCCATCAATTGATACACTTTGGTACTTTTTTTCTTATGCCATACCGCTTTCCCTTCTTCAAGTATATATATATAATTTTGAATGTGGAACTTTAATTATAATCACCCTGTATATCGATTGCCAATGGTCCTACTGATAAATTAAATAAAACATAAAGTTGTAAAGAAAAAAAAATGATCACCTACCTAAGCCCCACTGAGTCGGCAGAAGAACTCTCCACAGCTGTCCGTCAAAAACAAGGGAGTTCCATCTTTTGCAAACCCTGGAACATGCTATTTTGTCCGTGATGCTTAGGTACGAGAAGATTTCTTGCACTACAGGATCTGGTAAATCGTGAACTCCAACAGCTCCTTCAACATCATTTGTAGCAGCTTCTGTCTCTTGCACATCTTTCGGAACAAGTTCTACAGATTCTGTCTTCTTCTGCTCCAAAATCGACTTGTTACTTTCTGAAATTGTGTCACTAGGACTGTCGCTGGACTCCAAAGGCGGTGGAGTTACCAAACGAAGCTCATACCTTGTGACTCCACCACTCTGATTCTCGAAGATTGCATAATTTGTTACTATATCGCAAAATCTGCGCTTCCTACGCGTGAACATGTCGTCCTGCAGTATGTCGAATTCAAAGTTATCTGTAAATTTGTTTAGGAGAAGTTCTTCCAGAACCAAATCCTTTCCTTCGAAATGCTGAGAGAACACTATCTCTTTGATAAGCTTCAATTCCTCGTAATCGAAATACTTCAGTAATAAAGGCTAGAATGAAAAAAATAAATAAAATAAATAAATAAATAAATAAATAAATAAATAATAATAATAATAATAAAAATAGAGCAGTGCTGAATAAATAAACTTTGAATATGAACATAACAAAAATATGAAATACCTGACATGGGATCAGAACACATCTAGACAAGCTGCTATGCAACACGTTCTTCATAACCACAACCTACTCTGAAGACATCTGAATAATGACTAGACATCGGATTTTTATACAAATACATATTTTGTTTGTTTGTATGCATCTCTGTTAAACTTGATAGGTGTTTCCAACAACAATAATACAGCTCGAATTTGAAGTTTTATAGTGCATATAAATGCATTTTTCAAAGGTTACTGCATATATTAGTGCGTAAGAGCATAGTCAACATATTCTGTAAGATTTTCTTTCAGATCTATGCCTATAGCATGGAATAAATCCAATGTTAAAGTCTGTAATTTCAACACATTTACATGTCCATGCAGCAGAACGGCTTTTTGCATGGGAGGATGGAAGAATGCTTAGTTTATGGAAGACCAGTAATGTTAGCAACCAATCAGCAGAGCACACACACTTACAATTACCAAGGTGTTAAGAGAAATCTGATAATGATAAAGACATTTTAATATTGTGACAACATCAATTCAGAAACAAGAGACAGCGAGGAATGCTGTTCAATGATTCCTAAGTTCTAGTTGAAGAAGTTCAGCTTGAGCTACCCCGTCAGCTTGTGGTAAGTTCGGGTGCCCTGTGGAAAAAAAAATTGATGAATATTATTGCCAGAAGCTTCGACTGCAAAACAATTGATGTCCTGGGGAAAGCTTCAAGGGTTAAATTTCAACTTGCCAGAAAATTTGTACACTACACTTGTTCCTCTCTTTAATATTGTCCAGTAACTTCTATTGATGTTAACAGGACATTTTCTGCCTACAAATGTCACAAACTGACACCAAAAGATGAAGAGAAGCATCTTGTGATATACTGTAAGGCTAATTACGGGAAGGAGTAAATCCTTACAAACAAAAATTTTTCTCTACAATGGAAACGTGTATAAAAATGAGGCTCGTATTATGTCGTGTAAAGTATATGGACTCAAAAAAGACGTGTCTTCATCTCATAATTTGTATATGTGTTAAAAAGTTAGAAGTCTATAAATTGTAACTGTCGGAAATAAATTATGAAGAGAAGTCTTTGAAAGGTAAATTAACTTTCGATGTTATATTTCACCTACAGAACTTTGTCACAACTTCGTTGCATGTTTGAAAATGCTCTCTTTTATTAAATTGCTAGTGCATATTAAGTGTATATTTTAAACTTATTTAACAGCATTGTTCCATTTTATGCATGAATTTGAACTGCATAAAAATCCGATGTCTAATAATGACGTAAAGAGAATGAAGAAGATCCAAGCAACAGAGATGAGATTTCTAAGAAGCATTCTCGGATAGACACGCATAGATCGAAGAAGAAATGAAATCAGTAAGAATATACTCAACCAAGAAAGTGTTCGAGGAAAAGAAATTAAATCTAAGCTCCGTTATTAAGGCCATGTGAAACAAATAACGAAATAGACTAGGTGAACTCATCTAAGTTCTTAGGAATTTGGATTGATAAAAATCTCTCCTGGAATGTGCAAATAACTAAGCTTAGTAATAAATAAATAAATAAATCAAATTTATTTCGCAATTAAAGTACATAAAAATGTTTTAAGAGAGTCTACTTTGAAAACAATCTACTTTGGATTATTCCAATCGCATTTCACATATGGTATTTATATTTTGGGAAATATACACACAAAGCCAAAGTAATTTTTACAACACAGAAACGAATAATAAGAATGATGGCAACTGCTAAACCAAAAGATCACTGCAAACCAATAGAGTGATAGATTGAGATGGAGAGAGAGAGAGAGAGAGAAAAGATGACATTAAATGACAATGTCTGCCAACCTCCTGCTCTCTCTTATTACCTTTGGATCAAAAGATCCAATATATTTCAATAAAAAAAAATCTTGTAGGCCTTATATCTGGAGAACTACATATAGCGTAGCCAAACCCAAACTATCACTTAACTCAGTATGATGTGTTTATTCCGTAAAAAATACGAAAACTCGATTTAGAGGCCGTTCAAAAATTTTGTGGCCACTGATCCTAAAACTAATTATTAGCCAAGATCGCAATCTTTTGATCTATTTTTAGATTTCCTAAAATTCTTGTTTCCAAAACCATAGTTGATAAGACAATAAGATAATGAGACTAACATATATGTGCTGAGATGATGTATTTGGTCAGTAAGTGTCAGATAAGTTGCAACATGGCTAGAGAAGTTGTTGGTTGCCATGTTTAGTCTGTGGTGTTGACAATTGCATCTTTGTTATAGTTGACAGAGGTATACACTTTTTGTAATATCAGAGATTAAGAACAAAACTTGACACTTAAAATTTGTGTGTGTAAGAATAGAGAAGATTACAGATCATTATGAGTAATAATATAGTTGTGTAATAAGGGGACTAAATAATATATCAGATATGTGAAAGTATATTGATTAGCTTTATAGCTTATAGGTAACCTTATTGCACATTAAAGGTAACTGAACTGAGCAAACAAAACTCCTTATAGTATACTTTTTTTTTTTTTAATTTTTCCTACATTTTTTTTACACAATCTTGATCAAATTTGATACGTGTTACAGGTTACAGAAGGGAAATTTCTTATGTCCGATTTAGTCGATCAACCGCGTCTCTGAGTAATGCAAGAAAAAAAAAAGTACACTTATCACTGAAATCCGATTAAAACTACTCGCTGAGCAAAACAATACGTTTTTTTTTTTTTTTTTTTTTTTGTAAAAACTAATCACATTTATCACAAAAAGGGCTAATATATAAGATCCAGTGTAGTGAGTGTGATACGTGCTATATTGGGGAAACGGGAAAGCGATTACAGGAACGAATAAAACAACATAAGGATGACGTTAGGTTGGAGAGAGACAGAAAGGCAGTGTATAAGCACATAAGAGACACGGACATTCAATTAATTGGTGTAAAGTAAGTGCTGGGACAACAGGAGAGAAGGTTAGTGAGAAAATGGAAGGAAGCAAGATTCATTGAACTAAAAGGTGATAGGATCATGTACTGGAATTCAGGACTTAAAATTGATAAACAGTTGAATAAATTGTTAAGGAGCCTTAAAGATTGAATATGTTTAACTGTACAGGTTATTTTTGTAAATTTCAGTATTATTTATTTATTTATTTATTCTATCTAATATAAATAAAATAAAGAGTTTGATTGTGTTTGTCTGTCTGTCTGTTTGTGTGCGGCCTGGGGAAAAGACGAGTTGACCGAGAGTTACGAAATTTTGGTCACGGATACCTTGGTTCAGGCCCCAGACAGCGTGAAACGATTTTGTCAAAATTCGAACCAGAGGATCTCAGGGGGGCATTTACCGGGACATGTAAAAGTAGAAAATGACCGAAATTAGTGTCGAATTCATAGTTTTTGAGGTCGCTGAGATCAATGGTGAAACTCCCATCGCCTTAACTTCCAAATTTACCCTATTCGGCTGCGGGCCGGGGGTCACCAGGGGGAAGGAATACCGAGACATGTAAAAGTAATCCAAAATGACCGAGCCCAAAATGACCGAGCCCAAAATGGCCGATATTAGTATCAAATCCATAGTTTTCGCGGTCGCTGAAATGAATGGTGATACTTCCACAGGCGTTGACTTCCAAATACATCCCTCATGCGAAGAATGAGCATTTTACTATTTATTTAGTATTCATATTTAAGAGTTATTCGTAAGGTTATTTTGTAAATTAGATATGTATGTATATGTTGTCAACAGGGAGGGAAAGAGAATTAGATAATTTTGTTTCTATTTTATATTCTGGTTTTGTGATTGAAGGAGATTGGCTGAAGTAGCTTGTTGTAGCCAATCAGCATTTAGGCATTGTTTCGCTGTCTCTTATATATATATAATCTGTCATTACCTGGGTGTTCATAGTGTCTGATGAATCCAAGTGGATAGTTGGTGAAACTGTTACACCTTAGTTTTTACAATAGCTTTGTTCAAGCGAGTAGTTTTACTCGGATTTAAGTCTACTAAAAACAAAGCTTCTACAATGGAAAAGATTACTTATCATTGAAATGTACTTATTCTTATCTCTTAATGATGCACCTATTAGTTCAACACCTTATTTTCGGCATTCTGTTCGCGTCACCTTGTGACTGAATTATGAAATTCTTGCTTTACCTACTACTGTAAAAGTAAGTTCAAAACTAATTTCGAAACGTACGTACCGCTTTTCCCTAATATTTGGTTTCTAATAAACTGGATGGTATTACCATAGTTAATGCTTAATGCAAAATTTAAGAACATTAAAATTCGTCGTTCTTTCGAACGTACAGCCAATTAGCTCACAAGGTGGAAAATTCACAGAATTTGGCCACCTACGTCGAGGCATAAAGTCATGGCGTATTAGTTCTACTCGTGAACAATTATTTTTGTACACTTAAAATCAGGGTTATCTATGTGCTTAAAGCATGGAGGAGACTAATCCCAGCAATGGACTTATCAGATTTTTTTTTTTTTTTAATTTACATATTGCATTCTCGTTGCGGACAAACTCATTGCAATTTCGCATTTCTAATGACGTTATTATCTAGTTAAACTGACAAAGAACAGGAGATTTACATAACAGGATTACTATACCTTAAACACCTCCCAATTTGTATATATTTCGATCGCCTCCTGTTATCTTTACGAAAGACATTTAGGTAAAAATAAAAGCACAATAGATTATATAAGATAACTAGCAGCGTTCAACCCGCTTCGCTGCGGTCACCCCGGAACGCAATAAACTTTGTTACTTAGATAATTTTTACTTTTTCGCTTTCAAGTGATATGATAAAAACCATAGAAGATTGCAGTAAATGTTAACATTATATCGCCTGTCATTTATGTTAACCCGCCCCGCTTCGCTGCGGTCACCCCGGAAGTTTTCGCTTTCAAGTGATATGATAAAAACCATAGTATACTGCAGTAAATGTTAACATTATATCGCCTGTCATTTATGTTAACCCGCCGAGTTACACGGTCATGCGGGTTGCATATAAATACGTTTATTTTTACCTATGATGAACTAACAAAGGATTTGTACGTTATGGACACTTGAATGGTCAATTATCTCAAGACACTGGTAATTAAAAATTAAAGTGATATGATAAAAACCATCTAGGGTCCAAATCCTAATAACCCCCCAAAAATAAAAGAAATTGGTTCAGCCGTATTAGCGTGATGAGGTAACAAAGGATTTGTGCGTTCTCTTTTATATATATAGATGAAACAGGTAATACAGCATATTTTTATGCTTATTAGTTTTCCAATATGTTGATGCTTCGATATTAGGAGCTGAAATGGAAGGTGCTGTTTCCCAGGATCATCGACGGGTCTGTGGTAAAACGCTCACCTTTAGGTCGAAAGATCTCAAGTCTGATTCCAGGCTATAGGAATTTGTTTGGTCAACATTGTGCCCACATATTTTCTCCTAGGTTTTCCAGTTTCCTTCCACTAGCTCCATTTCATCAACTTTTCCTTTATTGTTTACGCCTAATTATCATTCGCCTCCATTAGGTTACAGAACCCAATCGAAGAAAACGGAACTGAAGATTTTATTAAATTACGTCTGTTCGTTGTCCAGTGTTGCAAGTTACGTACTCAAATATTTCTTTTCTTTCTTGTGACTGATAAACGTATCGAATTAACCCTTCATGAAATACAAAAACTATGATATCGGTGAAACAGCTTTAGGACTCGACGAAATTGTTTGTAAACGAATTGAAAGCTTCATAATCGTAACACTTAAGTTTAGAGCGATAAAGCATATTAGGAACTCAGAAAAGTCACGAAAGGGCATTCTACCTGTCTTACATCACAGCAATTTAGGTGAAACCTACGGATTACACAATGCACAGATGATGAGCGAGGATGATTTTCAACGAACTTAAAAAAGTTCGTTACTGAATTTTCTTTCTGCTTGTCTGTCTGTTACTTGCAAATTTTTCAATTTTGAGCCCTCCATAGAGCATCAAAAACTACTTGAGAAAGTGATGGAATTTTTCGTGTCACTCTTACCATTCGCGAGGTATTGGCCAAAAATTTTCGAATTTTGGAAGATTTAAGGAGCCATATCTCGGGAACCGTAAGTCATAAAGGGAGATCATATTTTGCGAATTTTTCCGAGAAAGAGGAGAAGGTGTGGATAAAAAAGATTCACATTTAGGAAAGATCAGTTATCCTTCCCGCTCCATCTCTCCATTCTTTTTAAATTCGTTCTGGCAATGTTCCTGGAGCATTCTCAACCGGTATTTTAATGTGTTATTTTTCTGGGTAGATTATTTAAGATTCTCTACTTCCTTTGACTGCTTTTGAAGTGTCTTAAATTGAATACTACTGGTTAAGTCCGACTTTCAACATATTTTCTTTTCAAATTATTAACGTTTGTGCTATGAGGCCTCAAAGTTGATTTTCCACATATTACTCAAACCCTATTTACTCACAAACAAAGCCTATTTTAACTTTTCTTCATGTAGTCTTTTAGCTAATTTTCGTAATTAGTATCACCTTCGAAATGCTGTAATCAAATTCTCCAATGTTCTGTATACATTTGTAGTTCCACCAAAATGCAATCGATTTACGCAGTGGTAAACATAGATAGATTTCACTGTAAATTATGTCAGAACTTGGCCGAGTAATTTTATGCACGTGCATTGTGCAATAGATTACCCCAACATCACTTAGGAAATTATTTTAAAAAGAAGTCCGAACAAAAATCTTCTTACTTTGACAGGAGTTTTCTTATGGTTCCTGTCACATTACTAAAAAAAGGTAGTAAATTTCCCAGAAAAAAGACCATAATGTTCAGTGCTCCTATTTCTATTTTTCTCTAATCCTAAATAGCTCGATAGTAACATTTGCGATGCAAAACTAAATCAAGAGCAAGGTCAGCTTGATAATAACGTGGCTTTACCGAAGTACTGATACCAGATGTATGCGTTTCATTAATCGAAATGGCGAGTGTAATCTGTCAGCAATGTCTAAACTTAATCTTCAAGTAGACCATAGGATGCAGTACTGTTATTTGGTTTACTCCCAATCTATTAATGGAATCCAACAGTGCATTCATGTAATGCATGGTTACTTACATCTAACTAACTAACTAACTCTATGGCCTATGGAACGCGGAGGTTCAATGCTGCGTTCACAAAAGCTTTCCATTGACTTCTACCGTTAGCCAACTGGATCCAATTTCTACTTTGTACTCCTACTTCTGCGAGATCTATCTTAATATTGTCTTCCCATCTGCGCCTAGGTCTTCCTAATGGTCGTTTTCCGATTGGTCTTCCAGTTAAAATTTTGAAAGCATTCCTACTTTTTCCATTCTGGATACATGACCTGCTCACCTAAGCCTCCTAGATTTGATGACCCTAACAATGTTTGATAAACGATAAAATTACGCAGTTCTTCGTTATGAAGTTTCCGCCATTCGCCATTCCCGTTCCTCTTGGGTCCGAATATTGGTCTCAGGATTTTGTTCTCAAATACTTTCAGTCTATATTCTTCCCTCAAAGTAAGCGACCATGTTTCACAACCATACAGAACAACAGGCATAATTATCGTTTTATATATTTTAAGTTTCAAATTCCTCGACAGAATTCGGGACGACAAGAGATTTTGAACTGAATAATAACACGAATTCCCTGCTTTTAGTCGACATTTAATTTCTTCGTGAATATGCTTTTCGTCTGTTGATATTGATCCTAGATATTTGAAAGCATCCACTTTATTAAAAGTATTATTCGATATTTTAACGCATCCATAATTTGTCTTATTACGATCCCTAATTTCCATGTATTTAGTTTTCTCTGCATTTACTTCTAAACCCATGTCCCTGCAAGCGTTTAAGAAGACCTCTGCATTTCTTTCTATAGTTCTCCTATCATAAACTAAATACATGGAAGTGCGTCGGGACCGTAATACGGCAAATTGTGGAGGCGTTAAAATATTAAATAATGCTTTTGATAAAGTAGATACTTTCAAATATTTAGGATCAATATTAACAGACGAAAATCATATTCACGAAGAAATTAAATGTGGACTAAAAGCAGGGAATTCGTGTTACTATTCGGTTCAAAATCTCTTGTCGTCGCGAATTCTGTCGAGGAATTTGAAGCTTAAAATATATAAAACGATAATCATGCCTGTTGTTCTGTATGGTTGTGAAACATGGTCGCTTACTCTGAGGGAAGAACATAGACTGAAAGTATTTGAGAACAGGATCCTGAGAAGAATATTCGGACCCAAGAGGAACGAGAATGGGGAATGGCGGAAGCTTCATAACGAGGAACTACATAGTTTATACGGTTTACCCAACATTGTTAGGGTCGTCAAGTCTAGGAGGCTTAGGTGGGCAGGTCATGTAGCTAGAATGGAAGAAAGTAGAAACGCTTTCAAAGTCTTGACTGGTAGACCCATAGGAAAACGACCATTAGGAAGACCTAGGCGCAGATGGGAGGACAATATTAAGATGGATCTCGCAGAGATAGGAATACAAAGTAGAAACTGGATGCAATTAGCTAAGGATAGAAGTCAGTGGAGAGCTTTTGTGAACGCGGCACTGAACCTCCGGGTTCCATAGGCCATAGAGTTAGTTAGTTAGTTTAGTTCTCCTATCATTAACTATTAAATTTACATCATCAGCATACGCCATAATCAGGTGAGCACCATTCAACTCTAGGCCCTGGTTGCTATCTTTGATTTTCCTTATAGCATATTCCAAACTAAAGTTGAATAATAATGGCGACAGCGCATCTCCTTGTTTCAGGCCATTCTCGACGTGGAAGCTCGTGAAAAAGAATTTTCCTAACCAGACTTTACTTTGAGATTTATTTAAACATATCTTAATTAATCTAACCACCTTTTCGGTATTCCAAATTCTGTAAGGATGTTGTACAATGTCTCTCTCCTGAGTCGTTCATTTAACACCAATCCAAATCTCAATGATAATCAAACGGAGAAGTTATTGGGGCCTCTACTCTTACACGACATCATTACATATAATTTCATAAATATCGCCAGCAATGCCATCTGAAACTGTGAAAATTCCTACGTCATGAGCTATCCTGTTTCAAGTTATAAGTTGCTAACGAAACTTAATGTGAATGAATAACAGCTTTGCTTGCCCAGCTCAATTGACTGATAATATACATAATACAGCCTGCGGAAAAATAATGTCATATATCGTCGGCGCTCAGACAGAAGTCACTAAATCCAAAAACATACGAATGGAGTTAGGTACTTCTTCCAGTACGATAACGATATACAAGGTGAAATACACGAAATTCTTACATTGTCAGGCTAGATGTAGCAGGTGAAATTGTGATGCTAAGCGTGGTTATCCTTAGCATAACAATGCCATCTGCTACATCCAGCCTCATAATACGTATCAGAAAGTCGTATATTTCACCTTGTATATCGTCCTTGTACTGGAAGAAGTACCTAACTCCATCCGCATGTTTTTGGAGTTAGTGACTTCTGCTTGAACGCTGACGATATTTTCAAGAAATATATAGAATGAATGAAAAAATCGGTTAAAATATATAGACAAAAAAAATGCGCCTTTCAGAGGTAAAATGCTCCGAAAAGCATACTAACAAAAATAATAAATCTGTTTGAAATTTATGGGACCTAGCTCAAGTCGAGAAATTCCAAACAATTGGTAGAAACTTTAATACTCCTTTAAGCAATCAGAACAATTTATTATTTATAATTTTGAATAAATGAATATATTTTTGGTTTTCAACGCACAAATTTATTGACTTGTACGAAATAGAAGTTCTACCTGAATAATGAGGTTTCAAAGGTAAAGGAGGGCCTACAAAATGAAGTTTTAGAATATAAGATTAGATATTGACAAAGATTTCAAGCAGTTACTAAACTTACTCTTATCAAATTCGTTGTGCAGATCTACACACCAACATTTAGATACAGTTTATGTACTGTACTATTTTGTTTAAAATTTTTGGCACGATTTGAGTTAGCTCCCATAGTTTTCAAACTATAGCGTTTTAAACATTAACTTATTTACAGTTTCGACAGCTTTGGAAAAACGCATGTTTTAAAAAACTCATGATCATTATAAATTTTCTTCTCGTATACGGAATAACAACTTCTGATTTTTTAAATTTTATATTCCATTCTTTATATAGGCACCAAGTACCAGAAATAGTACGATAAAACAGACCGTTAAAAGTCGTAAGATCCAGACTAAATTTTATAAGGCTGGCGAAAACTACAACTGTTACTTAGGCCTACCTGGAACACTGCAACCTACCTGGAATACTTCTTCTTCTTCTCTCATATGAGGTAAGAATGTGTTTGTAAAGTCGCTGATTAGTTGCTGAAGTCTGTTACCGTAATCCACACACTCAGTTACAGACCTGTTAGCTACTGAATACCCGTCTTTCACGAACTCCAAAACCTAGGTTTGATAAAGGATGAAAATAAATAAATTAATAAACATATGCTGATTCAACTACTGTTAATTAGTGATGTGGAACCGTTATACTTAATGTAATTAATTTCGGGGAAATCCAAATGAAATCGTCCAATGATGGTTGCTGACAAAATTTAGTTATTTATTAATTTTTTTTTTATCTGTTTGTACCACATTCGGGGAATCGAAAACGGGTATTCATTTATTTTTTAGCCGCGCAGGTTTTGTTGTAGCGGCCATTTTGTATAGGCGCCTGAGCGTATTTTGAACTTTTCAGAGGATTCCATTAAACGCTATAACTTTTTAGGTTTTAAAGATAATGAGTTCAAACCAAAACCATATAAAAGATAATAGAATGGACAATATTCTATGTTCTGTGCACATTGACGTGCTTTAGAACGTTCACAAAGAAAGCTCTGAACATTGAGGTTGGAAAACTAGAAATGGTCATTTTGGAATGCAATTTTACTCACTTGTTACTGCACGTCTATCGTCTATTTTGTGCAAATTTGGGAGTTTTCACTTGTGTCCTTCCTGAGATATTTGATGGTGAAAATACGATTTTCGAAAATTCACAATGTTTAAAAATTTCCAAAAAAAAAAAAAAAAAAAAAAATCAAGCATATGGTTCTCCAGATCTGAAACTTGTTTGGGACGCTGTCTACTATCTAGTCTCTATATAGACATTTATTTCGTTTCAAACTGAACATTCCAAAATGGCCATTTCTAAGTTTCCAACCTCAATGTTCTGACCTTTCTTTGTCGACGTTCTAAAGTACGTCTCAATGTGCACAGAACATAGAATGTTGTCCATTCAATTATCTTTCATATGGTTTTAATTTGAACTCATTATCTTTAAAACCTAAAAAGTTACAGCGTTTAACGGATCCTGTGAAAAGTTCAAAACACGCACAATCACCTATACAAAATGGCCGCTACACACAAACCTGCGCGGCTAAAGAATAAATGAATACCCGTTTCCAGCTCCTCAAATGTGGTACAAACTTAGGTAAAAAAATTTAAAAAGTAAATAAATTTTGTCAGCAACCTTTGACCTGGAAATTGATTGATTTCATTTGGACTGCCCCTTCCCCAAGTTTCAAAACACTCAAAAAACTCAAGCAATTAGATTAAAAAAAAAAAAAAAAGAAAACTCTGACGGAGAAGAACATGGCAATGAACATATTTGTAAATCAATTTTTTAGAAAAGAAAATATTCAGCACTGCTTCAAAAAAGAAAGAAAAAAAGGAAATTCGGTTAGAATCTCGTGTTCTTAAGATACATGTACATCTCGCTGCACTACTTCAATATCAATATATCTTTAAAAACATAAATGCGAGAACACGTTTATTTATTTGGGAAACTGAGCTTTAGATATGTTGTTCATATTCAAGTATTCTCATTCTATGCAATTAGTATTTAAGTACAAAGTCACATCTTTTAAATTGTATGGGTGTTGAATTAGATCTACCCATTCGCTATAAGTAATTTAGAAATATATTACCAGGTCTTTCCAAAAGCATTCAGAACTTCAGATCTTCCATTTTGATATTTAACATGTCCCATCTTTCCTTCGAGTCCTTCATTGATTAAGTTACAAAATAATGCAAATGGACGATTCCACTAAGCTTTTAGTCTAAATACTGAAAATGTTGAACATAGAAATGAAGATCCTGAGAGATTCGATTAATTTCACTATATTTCTAGGATTTAAGAAAACTGCAAATTTCTGCATAAAAATGACACAATCACTAAATGAATTATGACCTGTTAGAACTAAACCATAATTCAATTATTCAAAGTTTTATTTATTTATTTATTTACTATTTTAAGTATTATAAATAAAATTTCAATGATCATATCCTGCCTTTTGATATATTGATATTTCAGAATTAAGCTCATCATTCACAAGAAACTGGAAAACATTAATACATACAACTTTCAAAAGAGTTCACGTGAAAAAGGGCGGAGCTAACTACCAACCTATGAAGGACTCTAGCGGACCAGGTGGCACATGTTCAACTAACTGATTATGCTTAGTCAGCACATAAACTCCCAACACAATAACATAGTATTTATGGCTTCGAGAACCGGAATTTTACCCACTGGAGCACTTCAATTGCCCCCACAACACTGAGTCAGCAAATGCTGAAGATTTTAACGTTAGCCAATGTCAGCAGCTATATTTCTGTGTTACCACCGACAACCGACAAACAGGACCACACAAACCAAAGATGATTGGGGTTAACAGTTTGGTTTACACAGAAATATAGCTGCTGACATTAGCTAACGTTAAAATCTTCAGCATTACCGTAAATACCTGCTATCATTGGAAGTAACTTAGTACAAACTGAGCAGCTTTCATGTGCTATGGATTTAGCTGAACTCTTTGACTTGATCTTCTAGTTAACAGTTTTTATACCGAAAAAGAGAAGAAAAAAAAAAGATAATAGGGTTATTACTGCAACTTCTAAAACTATGTTATAAAACACAACTTGTAACTCAGGGCACCTATCTGAAAATCCAGAGGAAGCCAAAAGTTATTTTTCAACAAGCAATGAGAAAATCAAATGGTAATCTTAGTCAAACTTGCAACACGTACAAGTCAGAAGGCGTCACTCCAGTGCCTCAGTGCCTGTTTGTATAAGTAGCCATTTTGAAAATGGACATAAGTTAACACTTTCCTGGCGATGGTATTCAATAATTCATCAACATTACACAAAGTGTTCGATTAGACAGACACAACTTACGGGACATTCGAAAAAAAAAAAAAAAAATCTTCCAAGGCTAGTTTCTCTCTCTCTCTCTTTTTGTATGTGTGTGCGTGTTAAATAACTGTCACAACCAAAACTAATATTAATGTATGTTCTACAGCACCAGAACACATGAGGCACTATAAAATAGAGTGCTGAGGTTTCTGTATTATTATTTTCAGCTCAGAAATGTCCTAACCATGTTATGACGTCATCAAATCACCACGAGGCATTTCCAGTTGACAATAATATGTCCAAACCTTATATCACTCTCTCTTATAATATTCTAGTGTTCTAAGACGCTGCACTATCTAAATTTTTGTATTACCTTTTGTTTTTACTGTTATTTTGGGAAATGTAGAATAGTGTGAACATTCGTCACCACATGGCCGTGCAGCGACGCCACTTTCTAACACTAATACTTAAAAACTTAGAATTTAGAACATGTTTTAAGTTTTCTAATGTTCCTGCTGAAACTCCACTACTTTATCTATAATATTTGTTCAAACAAACAATTCTAATTTTGAAAAAATAGTATAATTTACATAAAATTTTACAGACCTAACGCCAAAACGATGCACACAAGACACAAGTTAGAACCTCAATAAACTAAAACGCTCATGCGCAGAAGACTTCCCGAGCCACTCATTGGCTGCCCCTATCTAACGTGATTCAGACAATGGCAATGATGTCATAACGTACGAGAGGAAGAGTCCGCCATCTTGAATTCTTCCGTATAAGAAATACTGTGAGATAAACAAACATATAATATTACAAGAATTCTAGTAAACATATTTACGGATATTGCACGTGATTTCCTTTGTATGTAGCATTGTGATTCATACAGCGAAGAATGCGTTTAACGGCATTGAAGTTAGTAACGTGTAATAAGATCCCTGTTGCTTGATTGTCTTCGAAATGTATGTTTCTTTTCCTTTTTTTTCCTTCTTTTTATCCTTCGAGAAATTACCAAACTTTCTATGGCAAAACCAAACAATCATTCTTTTGTCTGGAATTCTAATCGTTTGATTTTGTAATTTCTGAAGAAAACCTTTAATGACATTTCAACTAAATCTCCAACAAACAGTAAATCAAAAGTCCAGTTACTTTTCTATCAAAAAAAAAGTAGCCTTTCTATTCTTAGGTTTTCTTTCTTTTTGTCCTATTATTATTATTACTGTTATAGAGACTACTACTCACGTAGATATGAATACTGGAGTCTATTTTGGGGAATACAGACATTATTTATTTATTTGTTTATTTACCCCCAACAGAGTACAAGCTCCAGATACAGAAGGCTTGCATAAGATACGTTTGTGAAAGGAGAAAAAGTATTCTTCTTTTCGGGGTTATATCTGAGGAAAGGTTAACTTTTAGCAAATGCATTGTTATTAATTCTTCTGCTAACGTATTCTTGGACTCAAAAGAGACAATATTCTAAATTATCTTACTTGTTTGTTTCATGCACTAGTCAGAACAAAGTTTTGCACACCATGGTACACTTTGAAGAGTGCTCGCTTCAAAATACATGATAAACTACTAGAAAATGTTTAAATGTCTTTATTAAAGTTGGTGTATATTTTATTTTTATTTTTATTATTATTATTATTATTATTATTATTATTATTATTATTATTATTAGTCTAATATATAAAATTGAAACTCATTGTGTGACTTTGTACCTCTTGAACCCCCCGACCAATCTCGATCAAATTTTCAACATAGACAAGGTTCGCACCTGGGGTGGTTTTTATCATTTCACTTTGACGAAGCAACGTAGGGGAGAGGTGCAACTTATCATTTCACTTTCATTCATATATATAAATGAAAGTGACTATCTTTGTGACTTAATAACTCTTCAACAACCCTACCGACGTCGATCAAATTTTCAAGATGAGGTTCGGGTCTGGGATGGTTTTTATTATTTTATTTTGACGGTGAAACTTAGGGGAAAGGGAGGAGGGAAGATATTTAAAAATGATCGAAAATGACCGATATTAGTGTTAAATTTATAGTTTTCGGTGTCGCTAAGACGAACAGTGACACTTTCGATTCTGGTTAAATCCAAATTCAGCCCCACAACTTGGAGGAGGAGGAGATGTATAAAAATGATCGAAAATGACCGATATTAGTACCAAATCCAGAGTTTTCGGGGCCGCTGAGATGAACATTAACACTTCCGATGCCGTTTAAATCCAAACTTAGCCTTCATTGTCCTTTATGTCCAAAATGAAACGTATTCTCCCCGTGCGAAAAACGGGTATTCATCTAGTTCCCTATAATTCTATCTACTATAATGCATAATGCACACTTTGTGAGGTAAAATCACCACATAATACAAGAGATTATTTGGGAAAGTCGTTGGTATTACGTATTTAAGAAGGTGCTTGATAGGACTATAAAATTCCAAAACTATTGCTCTAAGTGCATTTAAGTGAACCTGTCAGAACTCTAACTAATTACAATCCCTTTGGATTAAAACTAATTGTCACAGTGTTAAGTGCCCATTTACTCATCAATGAAGACAATAAAGTAATATATATATATATATATATATATTAATTTTTAGAAATTTAGTTGATATATACAATGACAGTGTCCTATGATAGTTTAAAGAAATATTTCGTAGTAACTACATTTTCTCCATTTCATTTGTTTATGAATTATACATATTTTATTATTACTTGTTTGTTTCCGTTCTTTTGTCATTTCTGAATTTTGTGCTATATAAAATAGTATTTGGTACCCAACAGTTCTGTCGGTCTTTAATAACAAAAAGTGCTTTACCAACAGTAGCAATAACCTGTCTTCAACGCTCGGGCAGATGGATCTCACGATGGTACAACTCAACGGAACGTTAAAATGAAATCTTCGAGTTTTACGTCCCACACTTATGCCGGCTAGACTAAAGGAGACGATGATGTTGAAAAATGAATGAAATAGTGGAATAAAGAAACTGGGAGGAAACGAAAGAACCCCGAGAAAACTCACACACATGGTGTTTGGTGCTTGTCCACCACAAAGCTCACTTGGCGCAAGCTGGGATCGAATTAAGGACCCCATGCACCAGAAGTGAACGCTCTATTACTGAGCCACCGCGGCCTCTCAGTGGAACGTGAATCAAAGAAATGGTTAATGCAAAAACGCTCGTTATTAAGATAATCCTTATACTATCCTACGATCCTTATACTATAATCCAATGTGGTTAAGAAGTGCTAATGCAGCCCTCATATTTCCCGGACAATGCACCGACGTATTCGTTAGGCAGCTATGTGCAAGTACGACGATTCCGAACCTTCGACAATGTGACTCGCATGCTTAACCCTTTATTGGCTTTTTGGAATTGAGTGGAGAGAAAATTGAAAACATGTCTATGGGGTATCTCAAGCAAAATAACACTTCTGCGATTCACGGTTTTCAATTTTTCATGTATACAATATCCCGAGAAGTCCAACAAGCACAAAGCATACTCTTTTGTTGATACAGCAATGGTTTTGGTTGTTTGGGAAGAGACATGTAGCTTGGAAATTTTCCTTGGACGACAAACATTGATATTTGGGTCCCCGTGGAAAATATGAAGTTGGGCCCTCCTTTTAAAAGATGAAATTTGGGCCCCTTAGAATACAAAACCTTAGTAAACATTTTTACTACTACTAGGAGGTCCAGTTGCCGTTTTACTAAAGTAGGGCTCAGAATGAATTTTTGATTTATCTTAGGGAAATATATCTTTTTCATATGATGGGGTATCAGCAGCATTTTAAACTATTTTCAGTTCTTTTGGAAATGGTATAGTGGAGACTATTCCATGTTTTACAAGTAAAATTAAAAGGATAATATTTGACACAACTTAACGCCTTGTGAATGTATAAATTATTTTTGGAGGTCTTACATAATAGACACTTTACTGAAATGGGCTCAGATCACACCTTTGCTTCATTTGTTGTTTTTTCGACCGCGGAAAGAGAAGAAAGTATGGTGATTGTGGAAGAGGAAAGAAAGAAAGAAAAAACGAATTTCAACGGATTTACAAGTTTTATAGCCCATACATACCGAAAAAGTGTTACATAATAATCCTATACTATGGTATGAATTGTTTCTTTGAGAAAAATCGAGAAGGGGTAGTTAACTCTTGGAGGGTGAGTCTTTTTTTTTTTTTTTCGGACGATTATCTCAAAAACGATTCAGGTGATTTTGTTCATATTTCATAAATAAACAATTTCATTAATATTCCTATAATGTTGCGTAAATAGCTTCTATGGGAATATCAACAAGCAGTAGTTTACTCTCTCTTTTTTTTTTGGGGGGGGGACACTTTTTTTACCATTTTGTGAAATACTTCTGCGATTTTGTTACTTTATTTACAAATATTCCATTAATAACACTAACAAATAGCATAAGTCATTTTCTTATGGAAAAATCCACAAGGGGTAGTGAAGTTTTGGGGATGAGTTTTCTTTGGGCGAAATTTTCCGAAAATGCCTTATAATTTTGTTCGTATTGGAGCGAAAGACTTTAATGTCATGGTACGTACCTTTTATTTTTTATTTTTATTTATTTTATCTTTATTTTATTTATTTATTTTTGAAGTAGTAAACCTATTTTATGCTTCATTTATACATTTATGTTCGTATAGTACCATATAGAGTACGAAAGGGCCTATCCGACTGCCACAAGGACCAAACTGTGTCACGTGATCAAGCCAAAAGTCACGTTGCATGCTAAATCGAGTCTGGATATCCCAAATCTAGATGTGAGATATTTCAAGGATGTAAACTCCGCGTGGGGCGCCCTGGCTAATTCGAAGAAGGTGCATATACTTTATCATTATTATTTATTTTACTCAGACAACTTGTTTTTCAGACAATGTTTCATCCATAGTTACCTTACCGTTATTCGTCATTTTTAAGCTCTTCATTATATCTTTGCAATAAGCTTTCAATTAGCCATCTCCTTATTATAGTTTCTGAGATATGTGTACTACTTCATTTTTTTCATTGATTTTCTATTGGCATTAATGTTAATGTTTCGTGATTTTTGACTATGTTTAGGACAATTTGCTTTTGGAATATAGAATCTACATAGTCTCTTCTACATTTGAGCTGAATTTTAGCCATCTCCCCCAAAAGTTTGATTACATCATTGCAACCGGATAGGACCTTTTACCTTGAAGCTCCCCCCTCCTCCTCGAACGGCAAAGAGCTTAAATAGAGAGGCAGGTGTTGCACATTATTCAACTTGGTGCTGCACATATTCCATTCTTAATGTGAAAAATAACACAAATTTTCTTTTCCATTTTTCTGCTAGTCGAAAGTCACTGAGCCCACAACAATACGTGTAACCCTATCGACAGCCAACGATAAAGTAGGCATCCAACACGGTTATCAATGTCAAGAAATGTCAGGGATAAGAGTTCCAAGACAAGAAAAAGAATTTTCACAATTGGACCTATACAACTCAGGAAAGTCTAAAATTCCACGTTTTTTTTTTTTTTTTTTTTTTTTTTTTTAAATCAAGACTCGTATATATCGATATATTATTATTACTTATTTTGCCTGTTGGCAGGTCCTGGGACTACTGAGTTTTTTTTTTTTCCCTAGATTTTGGTTTGGAAATCAATCTTCCACACTCTTTTAACTCCCATATTTCCTTCTACTTTTCAACGCTTCCATTACTTGTGTTCTTCTTCTTACTCCGCGTTTCCCTCCCAGCCCCCGCCAAGTGAGCTTTGTGGTGGACAAACACCGTGTGCGTGGGTTTCCTCGGGGTTTTCCCGTTTCCTCCCACTTTCTTCATTCCACCATTTCATTCATTCTTCATCATCACCGTCTCCTTTAGCCTAACCGGTATAACCGTGGGACGTAAAATTCAAAGATTTCATTTCATTTTTCCACGTTTCGCTTTCATCTTTCCCTCCCTGGCGATATGAAGAATACAATTTCTTCGCAAAATGTGTCCAATGCAATTGGCTATACTACGAAGCATGCTGGCTAATAGCGTCATCTTCTCTTCTACCTGTTTTACGTCATCCTTGTTTGTTACTCTCTCCGTCCATTTTATCTTTTCCCCCTTCCTCCAACATTATATTTCGAAGCTCTTTTCGTTTTTATTCTCTAACTTCCGTAATGTCCAAGTCTCTCAATTATATATTCCCATGGTCCATATATGAAGGGTAAGGGGACAAAACAAGGAATGTCACAAAACTGCATTTTCGAGAAAACGGTGTTTTAATATTGAAAAGAGCGTAAAATGAATAGGGTTAGTTAAATCTCTTGTCCTTTTTTACATGGACATTTCTAGATGTGCGCATGCATGGCATATGCAGTCAAATAGTACCAAGAGTCACCAACAGATAGGACAAAGCACCCGAAAAAGCACATACATGGACATTCCTTGTTTTTTCCCCTTACCCTTCATATAGCACCTGACCAGCCTCTTCCTTAGTCCAATGATATGCCTGCTAGTTAGGAGCGATCTTTTATTGTTAAATGCCTTTTTAGTTTTGGTCACCCTTGATCTGAACTCTTTGGTGCGATAAGCATCTTTCGTCAAAAGACTTCGCAGGTATTGGAAATGATCAAGTTCTTTGTTCTATTCTGATTCGTAAGGGCGTATTTCCACGGGATTGCTATAACACAACAAAAAGAAAAATAATGAAACTGACTCAAGTTAGTATTAAATGAAGGTGGTTACAAAAGTCTGAACTCAATAGTACTAATGTTTCCTCTTGCAGATATTATACACAACCGGTTGGATGACGTGTTTCCTACATTTAGATTGGAGGAAGGAAGTATATGGAATGATGAGATCTCAATCCACACTACCTCGATCACCAGATCTCAATTTTACATAAGGAATTTTGGAATCTGAAGCCTCTACTCTGAAAATTTCCGATATAGACCATCTCCCATCTTAGCAAGGCCTACTCTGAATCTTCACATGTTAAAGTTTTATTTATTTATTTATTTATTTTTTAATTATTGATTGATTTCTGCTTTACGTTACTATGCAACACCGAGGTTTTAACACTCGCCCATCGAAGATACTAGACATAACGCTTCCGACGAAGATAGGATCATTTCTGACTCCTAAATATTTTATTTGTTTTTTAAGGAGAATATAGTATTATTACTTGATTTCAAATTAATTTAAAGCTTGATATTGGTGATGAGCATATTGGTCTTCAGTGGCGGATATAGAAGGTAATAGGTGGGGAGCAGCCAGAACCCAGAATATGATAACTTACTATAAACTTTCAAAAATATAAATAATATTTTCACTTATTTTTTGTTACTCAAACAACTGAGGGACCTAGGCTCCCCGGCTCATCTAGACCCGCCACTGTTGGTCTTGGTCTACTTATCAAAATATGTCAGTTCCTTAGTTTGATGTTTACTCTGACAGGCAGTGTTACCAGTTCGTGAAGGGAAATTTCCCGTCCGTAGACATGAAATTTTGCAATATGATTCAATATTTGCCGCAAATAATTAATGTGCATAAACATACCCAGATATGCATATATATAAGTTGTACCATGCGTTTCCATTGGTGTCTATTTTTGAAGAAAATTATCTCGTATCCTACATATTTGGAAGGAGATATCCCGCATTCCCGCCACTGATATGAATTTCCCGGTTTGTCTTTTTTTTTTTTTTTTTTTTTTTGCCACCTGGCAAGACTGCTGACATGTTGGAGCGTCAGTGATAAATATGGCAACAAATCGGACAGTGTGAGATAGACAAGACAAATAAAATATTCTTCACGTAAACAGCGCAGACTGGGTCATTCAAGACCCATACAAAGAATTGTCTATTTGTGGCTGACAAATAAAGAATGTTAAGGTAATAAAAATGCTACTGCCTGGTACGTATGTTAAAAGAAGTATACCTAGGCAGATGACCGGAAAAAGGAAGAAGAAATAGAAAAAAAGTTAAAATAAAACATTTATGGGTCAAAAATGACTCGATCTCCATTGGGCGAGTGTTAAAGAACGGAACCTACTATTTACGTGGGCTGCGAACCACGCGGAGATTAGAACCTAGTGCAGTTGGCACGTGCGCAGACCATTACGCAATTAGTTTCGCAGATAACGCCATTTCTCACCACATTATGTCGCCTACAGAATGATACATTACAGGACTATAACATAAGTTCCGGACCATGTTACAAAATGAAAAGTACGGTGGAATATTTACGGAAGTATTTTCAGAATGGCGACAGACAAGTGAAGCACGTACAGCATAAAGGCAATGTTCTGCCCGTTATCCTCTTCACTGGTTCCTGACTTTAAATTCTGTATAATTACTACAGAGAGCGAGAGCGAGAGAGAGAGAGAGAGAGCAATATCAGCCAATAAAAGAAGATGAACTTTGAGCTCTGTGCTTAAAAGAAAGTTCGCTGATTACTTCATAAAGAGTTGACGAAAGCAAAACATTAATAATTCTAATTTCAAGAAGCAGGTACTTGAGAAAAAAAAAACAAAAAAAAAAAAAACATCCATGTTTGAATCTGAATGTAAGACGTCTGCTTACGTCTACTACCCACGCAAAGGAGTGGGTGACCTCAACTTCCGCATCACACAGTAGCGCATTAACTTCCCAGCTGTGACTGAATCCATACAAAATAAATATTATGGAATTGATGTCGGAACATCAAATACTACATTTTGAACCGTGCGATACCACAGAGCAAGCTGTTTATACCTAATCTCTTGTCTCGTCTTAGTCTAACCTTCCGCGTTTACATTACGCTAAATATTTTTCAATCATGGCGAAGTTTCAAATCCAGGACGCCGTGTTCATGGGCGCAAACATGGGCAGCCTCAAGCTCCTTTTCGAACTGTTACTTAGGCCGAGCGCTTTACTCTATACTACCTAAGGTACTATTATCGTGACCTGAGTTCAACATGATCCTAAAGAACATACAATACAAACAATAAAATAAACAAGAGTATAGCAACTCAAATTCTGCACGTTTGGTATACAGGGAGTCTACTGGAGTTCACTAGGATATTTCCAGTGTTTTGCTAGGAAAAATTTCAGTATATTATGGTAAACTAAAAAAAAAAAAAAAAAAAAAAAGTGAGTGCCACAACATAACAACTCTATGCTGATATTTAACAGCCTGTAAAATATATTGAAAATAAAAAGAAAGTTTTCTTCAACATTATAACAGGAAGAAATCGCAGAAGCTAGTGGGTTAAAATAAAATAAAATAAAAATAATAAAAAAGTAACTGTTTTCTGAACGTAATTTTTTCCAGAATGCCTGTCGTAATGCGCGCACACTTTTTTTGTTTGTTTGTTTGTTTTTTGTTTCCACTCATTCCTAGCAGCCAACCTTTTGGTCAATTGGTTCACTGTATTACATATGTACTGACTTTTTATTTCATTGGTATTACATTTAGTACAGAAAGCAATGTTAAGTACAGGACCAATTAGTTACAAATATCAAAGAATAAAATGTTTAATATTTATACTTAAAACATTTATATGTGCTGTATTGACACTTCAAAAATATTAAATGAATACAAAGTTAAAACATCCTAATTACACCTTCCAGTTTAACGTCCCACGTTATGTCCTTTAGGCTAAGGGAGACGAATGATTAAGGCAAGTGAACGGTGATGGAAGAATTGGTGAAATGAGAATGTGAAAGGAAAGCCACAGACACAATGTTGTCCACCATAAGCTTACTTGGCGGGGGATCGAACCAGGGACCCCATGCACTTTTCTGGTTACAACTTAACCCTTTTCTTGGCAAGGATACTTGTGTTGCTCAGAAAAAATACTGGATGCGACTTCCGTGCCATTATAAAATAATAGATAATTGCACATTTTAGTTACATGTTTTATTTAGACAAGGCTGTGATGTAATGTATCCCATAGGATACATTGCCAAAATAGGTAGTCAAAGAACGAAAAATGTTCAAAAAAATTATGTATCCCAAAGGATACATTGTCAAGAAAAGGGTTAACTATTTTTCTCAAGCTTCCATTTCTGCTTATGACGCTTCTGTTTTTTTTTTTTTTTTTTTTTTTTTTTTTTTTTTAACCTCAGAACAGCTTTTCGCTTCAGTTCCAGTTGTTTGGTCTCATCAGTTGCAAGTTTTTCAGTGGTTGGCCTGTTAACTCTATCGCCACTTACATCCCGAATGGGGGGTTACGATCTTGAAGGGTCTCAAAGAGAATTTTCACATTTCTCGAGTATTACTGAATAAATTCCAGTACTTCCAGTATCGATACAAATTCCCAGAATTTCCAATATCAATAGACATCCTGGTTTAAGAATACAACTAGAAATACTTTGTAGAATACGTGTGTCTTGTGAATGTTTTCACATGGTTTAGGACCCTTGTTCCGTATCATGCCTTTGACGGTTTTTCTTCATCTCAGACTTTCTAGATTTAGGATTTTAACTATCTACAGTATTACTTTTATTTTCAACAAGTTTCGCTAACATTCCTTCATTACATTTCCGTACCACCCAGCTAGTTTGCATGCTTCTCTACATCCACATTTCTAACGCTTCCAGTCGCTCCCTTCCAATGTTCACGTTTCTGCTCAGCACAGTATATTCGACACGAAATATTTTATGTGTCTTTTCTTTCTTCAATAACCTACAAAATACGCTTTTCTTGTTTGAAAGGTCTTTCTTTCGCCGCTGCTATTCTTGCATTTATTTCCAGTTCATAATTTACATCTTCAGTAACGATGCTACTAGACTCCTCAAACTATTCATGTGTTTCACCTGTTCCTCTCAAACTTCTATATTTGGTACAGTTCCCTTCATTCCAATCGCCATTGTTACCAGTCTTCGTAACATTTATTTTTATCCCATATTCATCAGAGCTTTCCTTAAATTTTTTAAACTTCTATAATTTTCGTTTCAGATTCCGCTCGTAAGTTTCTCAAAGAGATGGTTGGTTACCATCTCCTCATACTGGAATATATAAACATATTAAGGTGATTGTAAAGACTCAACTATCGTCAACAGATGGCAGTATGTTTCTCCTATTTTCCCAATGTACGAGGGTATTCCAAAACCTAAGGTCTTTTCAACGAACTTAAAAAGTTCGTTAGTGAATTATCTATGTCTGTGTGTGTCTGTCTGTCTGTTATTTGCGATTTTTTTTTCAATTTTGAGCCCTCCATTTGATAGAGCATCAAAAATTATCTGAGAAAGTGATGGGATCTTTCGCAGTTCTCTCACCGTCCCCGAGATATTGGACAAAAAAATGGCCGATTTCCGGAGATTTAAAGAGCCATATCTCGGGAACCATACATTATAGAGATATGATATAGATGTTGATCAATACCTAAGAGGATGGTGAACATTTTGGTACCAGATAATAACCGGTTACCACTGTCCAACTGGACACTGGTTTGGCCAGTGGCCACCAGTTAATATCGTACCACTGATACCATCCATCAACTGTAGCCTTCTTCGCCCACTCTCTTTCCTGCCAGGATACCCACTGGTACGTCCCCCATGATACAGTTCCTTCTTAGCCAATGTTCTCTTTCTCTTTTTAGCTACATCTAAAATTGTTCTTTAGCCCCCACAATTACTAACACCCTCTCATTTGTTTTCCACTCGTTCCAGATAATTCTCATCATTCTTCTCCACATACACATTTCGAAAGCTTCCAGTAGTTTTTCATCACTTTAAGTAATGTCCAAGTTTCTGACCAATACAGTACAATAATCTACATGAATAATTTTATATCTTTTAGTAAACTTTTTATTCAAGATCCCACAAAATAGTCTTTTCTTCCTCCTAAAGGCTTCTTTTACCATTCCTGTCCTTGCTTTTATTTCACGTTCACACTTCATATCATCACTAATAATACAACCCAGGTATCGAAAACTAGTCACCTGTTCTAATTTCTCCCTTCCTACATCTACACTTGTCACCGATCCCTTCGTTTCAATCAGAATGGCTTTTGTCTTTCTCATGTTTATATTCATCTCATATTCTTTACAGCCCTACCTCAAGTTTTCTAACGTTTTATTGGTTTTCTTTTAGATTCCACAACAAGTGCCATATCATCTGCAAACCGTACACAACTACTTATTCAACCTCCTACCGAAATGTCGCATTCATTATGTAGGCTCTTTTTCAAAATTTCTTCTAGATAGATGTTAAATAATGTTGGCAAGAGACATCCCTGTCCAACTCTCCTTCCAATTGCACTTTCCACTGTCATTTCCTCCCCTATTCTAACTCTTACTTGTTCGCTCATAAGTACGTTTCTGACGAGTCTTCGATTGTTCCATTGCAGACCAACCTTCCTTAGAACTCCCAGCAATTCCCAGTTTACACTGTCAAGACCCTTTTCTAAGATCAATTAATATAACATACATCTCTTTCCCTTTTTCTATAAACCATTCACTGACTACCCTTAAAAATCCAATTGCATCTCTTGTGCCCTTACCTCTATTAAACCAGAACTGTTCCTCCTCAACTTTTTTTATTTGCTCTTCCATATAACTTTCTGTTTAGTATTCGAAGCAAAATTTTTGCTGCATGCGATATGAGACTAATAGTTCTATAGTTCTCATATCTTTTTCGGTTCGATTTCTTAGCCATCGGTATCATGATCGACTTTAGAAAATATTTTGTCCACACTCCGTTTCATATACAGGGTGGCCCAAAAGGAGGTATACAGTCCCGTACTGATCAATTCATTGCTTTTTTATATGCTTTTTTATTGTTATCCATCAGGTAGACTTAGTTTGTTTATTATTTGTTCTTAATGTGTTTTTACTTACATCTTAAGCTCGGAAGTGCCGAAGCAAATAAACCCATAAGCTAGAATGTTATACTTGATCAATGCAGTGGTGTATACCTACTTTCGGGCCATCCTGTATTTCATTGCAGAGTCGGAACAATTAATTTTTCCCTTGTCTCGCATATTCTTAATGAGTTCAATTGGTATATTTATCTATCCCGGTTGCCTTTCTATTCTTAATCTCGGATATAACTTCTCCAAACTCATTCCGAAGAATACTAAACCCATCATCAGCCTCGCGTACTTCATTTTTTACTTCAACATTTAGGCCACACGGTCTATACCTATTCTCATGTAAGTCCTCAATATATTCTTTCCTAATAAAACTCCAACTGACCGAAGTAATATATATATATATATATATATATATATATATATATATATATATATATATATATATATATATATATATATATATATATGTGTGTGTGTGTGTGTTAATAGTAATATACTCTTAAAATATATATACTGCTTTGGTCAGTTGGAGTTTTATTAGCAATTTGGAATTTTCCGAAGCTACAATGAATAATTTACAAATATTCTTTCCATTTTCCTAAGACTTCACTTCTTTCGCTAACCATCTACTCATTCTTATTCTTTCCTGCCACCCCTCATTCTTTCCTATTCTTTCCTGCTTGTTTCCTCTGCAAATACATGGACTTCGCCTTCTTGTACATTTTATGTTTCCCAACTCTTTCTAATTCTTCTATTTTCTCACGATTCATTTCCTTTGTAAAACTCTTTTTTTGCTCTGTTTCCCTTCGTAACTTCTTGCTTAACTTCCTGTACATCTTTCTGCCCTCTTCTGTATCAACCTGTTTCAACGCCCTTCTTTCCCTCATTTTCTGCAACATCTGTTCTGTAACCCATGGTTTCTTAGACGTTTTGTGTTTGCGATAACCTACTGCTTATTCTGTAGTCTGTTGTATGTAAAGTTTAATATGCTATCACCGTTTGCTATTACCTGCACCTCTCTTTTCCTCGTTTGTCTACTTTTCATCGAATTTTTCCAAGAAAAGATTTCTTACTGCCTTGTTTTTCAACTTTTCATTATTCAACATCTTGTTGCCTACTTTTCTTCTGCCTACATTTTTCAGCTGAATATCCATTTCGGTCAGCACACGGTTATCATCAGAGAAAAAATGGACCCCGAGAATGATCCTCGTGTTATACAAGCTATTCCGATACTTGTCCTGAATCATAACATAGTCTATTTGATATCTTCGGCCATCTACTGAGGATTTCCATGTATACCTTCTTCTCTTGTGTTGAACCAAGTGTTTCCAATTACTGGTGAATTCTATCTACAGAAATTGACCAGTCCTTCTACCCTTTCATTTCTTTCGCTTAAACACCACCACCTTTGTGCCATTCGCCCGCAACTACATTAAAATCTCCTATTAACACTCTCGCTGTCAAACTCGCTTTGCGTGACTGTCACCGTGGGGCCAGGTGATCTTTCTTTTTTTTCTTCTTTTTTTTTTACCTTACCATAATCAGAGTGGTGCAATTTTTAATATATGTTGTTGTTTTGTCTTATTGGCCCTCTATTGGCGTCCCTGTGAAAGTGTCCACCCATGGTCCCAGATTGTAAATTTACATCCTGAGGCCACGTGTACCACCGGTGGACACTACATTTTTTGACATTGTTGTCTTCTCTGTTTAGTATAAAATAAAATTGCTAATCTTTGATCATTATAATTGTATACGTTCTTTACCGCTCAGTCAGACGTTCCCTGTCTAATGCACACCCAAGCAGGTTATAAGGACATGGAGGGATGTTTTCTTGTCATCGCAGGGACATCATCAAATACTGCCTGGCAACACTTATTTACTTTCAGTGATCTCAATCATTCAGTTCAAAATGTCCATAATAGAAGGTGATAAAATAACCGATGTTCTGATGGAATCAGAAAGTAAAAGTTGTAGTGATATTAGTTTTTTTTTTTTTTTTTTTTAATGATTAAGATGCTGATTCAGACCTTGTACTGGAAACTTAGACCATCGCGTGTGTTGGAGTGTAGAAGTCTGTTCAAGGTGCAAGGAAGATCTGCAACGTGACCCCTCGCAATGTTGGTGGTGTTGATTTCCTATAGTTGGTGATCAATTGAGGGGAAAATCTTTTTATGAGTGTTTTAGGTACTTTCTTGGTGATGATGACATATCCCTGAAATTTGGAAACCAAAATGTTTAAAATGTTGGATATTTTGTAGATTCGGCCATTGGGATCCCGATTTTCATTATCACTTACGTCAAACATAGCTACAAGCCGTTCAAATCGGTTCCTGCTCATCTCTTTGGACACTTTGTTCGCATATATGGATTTTCGTGACCAATAATCAGCTACTTTCGGATACTGAACTAAGCCCATCCACATTATAATGGCAAGAAAAGTTTTCATTTCTTGATCATTTGTATCTACCGAGCTCTGTCGTCTTGATTTTGTTTGTTGTGTCCTATTTGCCATAGAGAGCTTTTGATGAGCGTAACAGCTTGTTTTTGTTACTAATAGGAATATTTCACCATCACACTCATAAGGAGATCTTCCCCTCAGCTGATCACTAACTAGGGGATCAACAACAACATTGCGAGGGGTCATATTGCGGATTTTCCTTGCACTTTGAACAGACTTCCACACTCCAACACGCGCGATGGTTTCATTCACATCGTCCGACTCAGAACTAATAGTGTGGTCTGCAGCTGCTTCAGTATCATTTTCGGAAGATGTTTCCGAGGTTTCTGGTACAAAGTCTGGTTCAGCATGTATATCAATAGAACTTCCACTTTCTGATTTTATCAGAATATCGGTTATTTTAACACCTTCTATTGTTGGAATGTTCAACTGATTAGGATCACTGAAAGTAAGTAAAAGTGTTGCCAGGTAGTTTTTGATGATGTCCTTGCGATGACAACGAAAATATCCCTCCATGTCCTTACAACCTGCTTGAGCGTGCATTAGGCAAAGAATGTATGACTAAGCAGTAAAGAACGTATACAATTATAATGAATAAACATTAGCAACCACTTTTGTGCGTAAATCAATTAAACGTGTACCATTACAGCTTTTCAAAAATAAATAAATAAATAAATAATAATAAAATAAATCTAACTTTGTAAAATAAGTCAGTAGTTAAGAGCTTTTTTTAAACATGCAAAATAACATTAAATACTCCAGGAAGCCGTGAACCATTTTTATATGTTACATGTGGAGGTCATTTCTTCTAAAATACATACTCCATTTTACGCTATATGTGCCCGTTGGTAGAGCCCAAGGCCTCAAAGAGTAAAGGTTGCCTGTCCACCGGTGGTTCACGTGGTCCTCTGAAGTGAGTATGGTGTGACTACCGGTGATACACGTGGTCCTTTAAAGTGAGTATGGTGTGACCACCGGTGGTACTCGTGGCAGCGAGTGTGTTAAAATTATGCATGCACCTCTATGCGTCCTGCCTAAACTTTCCTCTATATTCTCATAATTTTCCTTTACTTCTTCAGCTGTGTGAGAAGTGATCAGGGTGTATGTCTATATCACCACTAGATCCCTCTTTTTTACTTTTAAGTCTTATTATAACTCTGTCATCAAGAAATTTTACTTCCAGTATCTTCTCTTTTAAGCGCTTACCAAGTACTATTCTTACACTATTATGACCACCCTTTTCATTACCCTACCCACTTCCATTTTCTATACTCTAAGCTTCTTCACTCCCTATTACCTTCCCATCTAACTTCACAAACTCCCACCAAGTCTAGATTATTTTGTTTCATTTCTTGTTTAAGATTTTTGAATTTTCCTCCCTGTAACATAGTACGTATGTTCCATGTCTCTATCCTAAAGCTTTTGCTCTTGCTTATCTTCCTTCTTTTAGCTATCTTCCCCACATTGTTACTCTCTCGTACAATAGTCCTTTCCAAAACATCCCCCTCCCAGAGATCAGAATGGGGGATACTTCGCCTCCAGAACTATATTTGGACCTGCCAAAGACTATTGTACATATGTTCTCTTTCTGCTGTCAGCAAACTAGGGAAAAACAGAGTGGTGGTTTCCCGTTGCCTTCCACCTTGCAATATTCCAGCCGTTGAAGTCACTCTGACCATGCCTGGGACTAATATCCAACTTACCGTACTAACCGCTATGATTTCCACGACTTAGCTACTGCAGAACTGCTGCCTTCTCCCAGAACACTCTTCGTCTGGCTACTCCATTTAGACCAATTCGGCATGGGTGGCCCTTCTGGTAGTGAACTACCGCCGACATAGCTCTAAATTTCACTGTAGCACGCAATCCTCCCCACCCGACACGTTCGTGCCTTCGTAAAGGTGGTGTTCGTCGGGGAGGTCGTAAAATAAATAAACTTGTATTGCTAACGTAGTAATTATATTCTCACGCCACGTTAGCAATACAGGTTTATATACATTAAATATATATATAGGGTGTAATCAAAGTCCATTACCATAGGTCAACTTTGTTATGAGTGCAGATACGACAAAATGTAAAGATAGTGAAATTGCTGTAAATGATAGCTCTCAAATCTAAAGTGTTGGAATCTTTCTAATCGGACTAGTAGTTTTGACTACATTAGTAGTCGGTCCATCAATAGTTGAAAAAGCAACGTTTCCAGTTATAATGTGAGTTGAGTTGAGTTATTTTTTGTTTAACGTCTCTTTCAGTAGCGAAGCTATATGAGACGGGACCTACTGATTAACGTGGAATCCGAACCACATGAGCTCCCGCCGGGAATCGAACCTGGGTCTCCCACGTCAAAGGCGCGTACACCGACCGCTTAGCCACGAAGGAGCTCTCATAATGTTAGAATAGAAGCGTTAGTTTACACAAACAATTAAACGGTAAGTAAGAATTGCCGTAGGGAAGAAACAAGAATACTAAAAAATCCCGGTTGCAATCTCGGTGGGGTGCAGGGCTAGCGAGGGTAGAAGCAATGGAATTCACAACGAATTGAAAGTTGGTTATGAAAATTGTTTTAAGGTGCGAAATAAGTAACCCAGTTAAACAGTCTGATACTGTTGTTTACAAAGTTTACTGGACAGACTGTACTGTATTCACGTATCTCATGCATGCACGATACACGCTGCAGAACGCAACACTCATGAGCGCTACTGCAATAGGTGTAAACTTGATTTCCTTCTTGTTGGTAGCACACGTGGATACGGTGCCATACATTACCATAAGTGCCCATTGTTTCAGGTATTATTCTCTACACACGTGCCTAATATTCTACTTTTTGTGATCCACGGTTCTGGGTCTGGTTCGATAAACAGCTGACTTTAGATACTCCCACAAGTAAAAGTCAAGTGACCTTAGGTCATGACCTGGGTGGCCATTCCACAGGACCTCTGCGACCAATTTATTAGCCAGGAATCACCTCGTTTTGCCACTCCCTATACTATACGGTCGTAATATGGCGATGCTCCATCGTGCTGGAAATAAAATAAACGCCTCGATACCAAGAGCATGCTACCAGATACGGCTTCAATGTAGTCTCCATATGATGTAGCTATTGATCTGGTGTTAACTTTTCAGGCACGAAAATGGGGCCTAACAAAACATTCCCACATCACGCATTCACTCGAGGATCTAGCTCTATCGTGAGCTTCCACAACTATGTGGGAGTTATTAATAGACCAGTACGGAGCGCTGTGTCTGTTGACTGTATCGTTAAGATGGAAAGGAGCCTCATCGCTGAATAGAATGACAGCCTATAGATTTGAGTACTCTATCTGTATCTTCTAGAACTATAAGAGCTCTGTTCTTCTGTTTGTGTCACCTCCATGCAATTCTTGTATAAAATGTATTTTGTAAGGATTATATTATTCGCGTGACAAAAATTCTGAAGACAGGCAGACATGGCTCACGCCAGCATCTTTTGCAACCTTCAATGTTGATAGTTCCGGAATGCTACCTTTGCAATCACATCAATATTCATGACGTAGGAAGTTGCACTTCATGGTCGTCCACTACGAAACCTGTTCGCCACTCTATCTGTGGCTTTGAATCGTGTCATGAGTATCGAAATGAGTTGGTGGGACAGCATTACCTGGTTTGAATGACACCTGTGATACTCGGCTGCTTCTTCCCGTTGACTCATTCCGGCTTTTACCTGCACTGAATACATTTCACTTCCTGAAAATGTGAAACCGATAGAACAGAACTGCTCTAAATTGTTCGAAAGAGGTAGCATTAGACACGGCACAGACAGACAGCTGCGTTGCACAGGCACACAACTTTGATTAATACGTAATTTCTCACTATTGCACTCTGGTCATAACGATCGAACTCATTAAGGCACGTAATCTTTGTACAGGTTGCGACCTTTCTAACTTTGTTTAGTTGTCTCACTGGTTACCATTTAATCGGATTTACCTAGCCGCTGTTTTCTCTTGAGTTTGAAAGTAAAACACCTACGGTTCACTACTCTGACGGTACATTTCATTACCTATAAGAATGTTAAACGTTTTGAAACAAAATAATCACCAATAGTGAACGTGAAAGTGTCCCTTTGCAAAATTCCATGTCATGAAGGGATGTAGTGCTCTACATGTTCTTCATTTTGGCCATATTGGAGGTGGGTGGTCAATAAGAAGACGCCAAGACCTTCTTTCCTCCCCCAAGGTTTCCCACACGTACACACATTACAGGCTGAAAAGACCCCAGAGCCTTTAGGCGCGGAGACGACGGAAAATTTATCCGGTTATGATAACCCCGCAAATCGAACCAGGGTCCTCGGCGTTGTACCCAGATGCTTTACTGCCCTGATCACCAATGCCAGTGTTGACATTTTTAGTCTTGAACGTGTTGCAATAGTAAAGATATGACAAATTAACATTGTATCGGGTACAAACACAGTTGGTCCCTACAGAAATTGTTAGCAAATGACATTTTTTACTCGACCGGAAGTGACCCCTTGGGATCAGCGGAATAAAGTTTGGCTGATAGGCATACTTTTCGCTGCGGAGGGGAGTGTCGAAAACCGCATGTTTCTATCATCGCTCTCAAGATAGCAGAGGTGTGACAGATAGACAGGGAGATAACAACACATTTTCTAGGGACCGCTAGAGAGGTATTTACGTTTCGAAGATGACAGTTGTGGAAATAAGTACTTTGGATGTCAGTACATTATTTCGTGCATGGTGGCATTCCAATGTAAGATAGTAACACCTGTAGTAAAGAGTACAAGACTTCTAGTGTCAGTATTGGTTCAAATAGTGGTAATAGTACGTAACAAGACGAGGTAATAGTTGCAGTGATACAAAGCAATAACTGCATTCTTTTTAACATCATAGATACTTTTTTTCTGAACCAATTTTCTACATGTAATGAATTTCACTCCCCTCCCCTGCCCCCCATGGTGCTAAAGATTGCAACCGATATTTGTAGCATTCTTATTTCTTCCCTACTGTATAATGCTTGCTTGTTTTCCGTTCAATTATTGGGTGAACTAAGGCTCCTGCTGTAACACCAAGACTGACAACGCTTGGTCCGATTTGAAAAATTCCCATACTTTAGATTGAAAACCTATCATTTGCTCGCTTTACATTTTTTTTCGTATCTGCACTCAATTGGCCTAGGGCAAAGGACTTTTGTTACACCCTGTATATACTGTAAAACGGACACCTTTATTATTAAAGCAGCAGGTAGTGGTGGGAAGAACAGCTATAGGAAAAGAGACACAAGCTGCGCACGTATTCTATTTCAAAATGTTCCTTCCTTCCTAGGACATGTCCAAGGCCCTCAGTCTCGTTGCTGATAAAAGTAAGTTGATCTGAACACAGGTACAAACACAATTCACAATAAGGAGTGTGGCTTGCATCTTTCGTATTTATTTTAGGGATGTACCAATACCACTTTTTCACCGATACCGATAATGAAGAGGCCGATACTGCCGATACCGATACTTTTGAACACGTTTCTTATATATTATCAGGAATTTTCAGAATAATGCAGTGATCAACGTTGTAATAGGGATATTAGATATAAGGCCAAAATTTGACTACAAAGACAAAAATCAGAATTTCATATTAGGTTCCACACAGAAAATATATTTCCTCTAAATTTAATCCAGCTTACAATAAAATGAACTAAAAAGCAGCAAATACTTATTCAGGGTGTTAACGAACTATATTAACAAACTGTAAGAGGTGATTCTTCACATCAAAATAAGAGAAAAAGTTCATATGGACCTATTACGAAAAGTGCATAATTTCAGAGCAAAGGCTGTCCAAAATCGCGAAAAAGCTAAATTTCAACAGGCCCTATTTCGATATCCAGAAACTGTGGATGGTGGTCATTATCAGCGTAAAGGAAGTCACGCATACGAACTCCAAAAATGCATATTACATCAATTTTCGATGGGTGTGTAGGGCATAATTCTCAAATATGCTCTCAATAGTTTTCAGAAATACCCTGATTTCAAGGAGGGTCCAAAGTAGGCAGGAGGTAAGCCTTGACAACAATCGACATCCAATGCTTCAGAGTGAAGTCGAGGGTGTTAGGAACCGGCAGCTGCATTTTTCTTTCTTTCTTTCCTTTTTTTTTTTTTTCTTTCTTCGAATAACGTGTGATGCGATGTATTTCGTCACGGTATATTTCACGTTTTTTTCACTTATAAGCGTGAAAGAAAACATCGCACCATGCGTTTTCCCGAGAACGAGAGATCGTGCTGCTGACGATCCTTGACACTTCCTACATCACGCCAAAGGATTCCGTGTTCACTGCTATCAAGGCTTATCGTTTGTCTTTTTTGGAGCAATCATAAAGTCAGAGCATATCTCAAAATTCGGTTGATGGCATGTCTGGAAATTTCACCCTGCGGGGAATAATCTGTATACCCATTGAACATTAATGAAATATACATTTTTGGATACTATATGCGTGACTTCCTTTACGCTGATAAGGACCACCACTCCACGATTTCTCGGATTCGAAATAGGGCCTCTTGACATTTGGCTTTCTCGCGATTTTGAACAGCTCTAACTCTTAAACTATGCACTTTTCCCCACAGGCCACAGGAACTTTCTGACTTATTTTGATGTGAGGAATCACCTCTTACAGTTTGTCAGTATTGTTCATTAACACTCTGTAAAGTGTAAACTTAATTTTAAGTTAGTGATTGACATTAAGATTGATAATGTACTTTGATAGTTACATTGTATTTATTACTCCCTATTACATACAATGCAAATGGATACTACCGTTACAAATTTTCATTATCTACAAAATTATGCGTACTGAACGAGGTGTTGCTGTGTATACCATAAGAAAAAGGGTTATTTAAGCGAAGTCGAAAAAACGATAAAACTATGTATTAACTTTAGAACTAATTGTTTTTAAGCAGTAAGTAGGAGAAAATGATGAAAAAGTGAGCATCTTGTGGGTTTCTTCCACAGCATTTTTTTCTGAATAGAAACCTTTGTCTCGTTTGGGATTCAAATTACGGGCCAGCTATCCTGTCCATGGGAGCCCGAAGGGGGAGGACAGTATGATGTGCTTATTACGTAAAAAAAATCGAAAACTTGATGTAAGCGCCGTTCAGAAATTTTGTGGCTCCTAATCTAAAAAATCCAATATATTTCATTCAATTAAACATTTTCTTGTACGTCCCATATCTGAAGAACTACATATAGTGCAGCCAAACCCAAACTATCACTTAACTCAGTATGAAGTGCTTATTCCGTACACAATACGAAAACTCGATTTAGGGGCCGTTCAAAAATGTTGTAGCCCCTGATCCAAAAAATAATTATTGGCCAAGATTGCAATCTTTTGATGCATTTTTTTGGACCATTCCTAAAATTGTTGTTAAAATCTACGGTTGCACAAAAGCGCGATCCAAGAAACTTAGACTATGTCTTTTACGTCTATGTTTTTATACTAGTGACTGTTTTGTCTGGTAAAATAAAGATCATTACCCTACAATAAAAACCTCCGTACTAACGAGTTGTCACTTACAAACCTACATACAATTGCAAGTCAGGTATATTAGAATCCTAAATATTATTCTATTCTGTATGTGTTTGAACACTTTATTTGGAAATTCAATTAACTTACCTCCGAGATTTTAATAAGTTTTCTCGGGCTATCAGCCAGGTGAAGGTATTCACATCCAACGTTTAGAATGTAGACATCGCATTCACACTCAGAAATTGTAAGGAAGAGATCGGAAGCGCGAGCATATATATATATAAAGTAACTATTTAGGTGCAGAGCTATCAGTGGGGGCTTGTGACCAGGATAGTGGGGGCTTGTGACAAGAGGAATTCAACCATCTTCGTTCGACGTTACAAGAGAATGGCTACAGTGTTACAGACATCAACATGGCATTAAAAGGGCAGTTACTTCGCAACACAAAGCAAAGATAATCTCTCAACACAAAGTGAAGATCAAAACGTTAAGAGCGAAGATTATCTCTCTATTATAGTATTGCCTTTCATCGGCCGCACCTCCGGGAAAATCAGCAGAATACTTACCACGTATGGTATAAGAGTTATTCATAAGACTCCAGCCAACATCAGATCATTACTCAAACCAATGAAAGATGGCCTTCACCTGCACACTCCTAGTGTATACTGTATACCATATGTGTGTGTGTCTGTGCGTAGATCTCCTACGTGGTTAAGCTGTTAGCGTACGCGCCTTTAGCGTGAGAGACCCGGGTTCGATTCCCGGTGGGAGTTCATGTAGTTCGGATTCCACGTTAATCAGTAGGGCCACGTCTCATATAGCCTCGCTGCTGAACAGGGACGTTAAATTCAAAATCAGCTCACCGTATACCATGTGAATGCGACAGGGCATACATAGAACAGACTGGACGTACAATGGAACAACGATGCAAAGAACACAACAGCTACATAAGACTTCAGCAACACAAAATGTCAGGACTAGCAGAGCATATTCTAGAGCTTGGACACAGAATTGATTTTACAAATATCACCATAGTAGACAAGTCCAGCAATTATTGGGACAGAACAAGAAAGGAAGCCATAATTATCTCACGGGAAAGGAACAGTCTCAATAGAGATAATGGGTTTTAATTCAGCCCTATCTGGTCGGTCCTTTCCAGGAACAACAACAGACATTCAACAAAGCCATTTCTCGTAGCTACAACAACAGCCAATCAGGAGCCAGCATCCCTCAGCCAATCACAAGCCCCCATTCATATCTCTGCACCTAAATAGTCACTATATATACATGCTCACGTCTCCGGTCTCTTCATTACAATCCCTAAAGATGAATACGATGTCTGCATTCGAAACTTCAGATGTCAATATCTTTACCTGGCTGATAGTCCGAGAAGAGTTATAAAAATCACGTCGCCAGGGAAAAATTCAAGTCTTTCTTACCTCCGAGAGTTTACTGTTGGCATGGCAATTACACACTGTGTCATCATTTATATCCAAAGAGTGCATCCTGTTCTGCAACTTCTCCATAATGAAATTATTCTCTATATCTTCGTGGCACTTAAATTCACAAAATGTGTCCGTCAGCAGGCATAATAGTGATTCCATGGCACTATTATTAGAGAAGTCAGTTTTTTGTAGCTGAAAGAAAGATAAACAAATATTAGATTCATAAGAATAACCTATCATAGACAGTAATTATTGAATTCCTTAATTTAAAAAAAAAATACATATATCCTTACTATTTATGACTATACTGGACGCACCTAACTCCTGCTTCTCCCTGCTGTCGATTTTAACCAATGTCTGAAGCAATCACGTTCAGCTATTTTAAACAAACATTTCGTTTGTTGGTCTAAGAAAGTGAATAATCTGAACCCATAAGGGTGGAAGGAATTAAGTGTTCACCTGAAACTGATAATAACTTTTTCAATTATCGTGCATTTCCCCGAAACAAAAGTTTTAATCCTTCAGGTGGAAGAAATGATTTGCTGAGGAAACTAAGCACGACAGTCTCCCTTATACGTAAACTTAGTAAGATTTTAACTACGGAAACATTGAAAACATCTTATTTTGGCTTGATCCAGTCAATTTTATAGTACGGAATCATTTTCTGTGGTAATACCTGCCATGCGACAAAAGTATTTACAATGCAGAAGAAATTGCTACGAATAATGCTATGAGTTCCGTTTCATACACCAAGTAGACCACTGTTTCAGAAACTAAAAATATTATCATTGCCGTGTATATACTTTCTCAAAACATCATCATTCATACATACAAATAAAAGACACTTTCAACTTAATTCGGACCTACAGCAATACAACACTAGAACAATCAATCATATTCATATACAAAATTTCCGTTCAACAAAAACTCAAAATTCGTTACACCACATAGAAATAAAATTATATAATAAATTGCCAAATTGTGTGAAACAAATGCCAAACTTGCAGTTTAAAAGACGTGGTTACATAAATATCTTTTCTATAGTTTAGAGGAATACCTTCAGTCTGATCTCTCTGTATAATATCAATATTAATATTTACTTGAATGTTGAAATATATAAAACAAGATACAATTATTTTTTAATACACTGTTAGTTTAGTATTATTGTTACGTATATATTTTGAATATGTAATATTCATACTATTAATTCTTGTACTGCAATAATGTATGTCTTGACGAAGCTATAAACCCAGAGTTTTTAAGGCGAAAAATGAAATAAATAAATAAATAAATCCAAAGTGATAGCAGATAACTTAAAATAGCTCAACGTTCAACATTATGTGGTTGACTTTAGCTGGCTTCACGGTAAAAATTTTTAGTGTTCACTACTGTCGCTGAATTTACGTTTGAGCTTGAACGTTGCTCCTCCGTTGACAAATCAGCTACGAACGACGTTGCTGATGCTATGATGTAGGAGTCCGATTCGATGGACATTTTGTATGGTCTTAGTGAGACGAAAACCTTAACAAGATACCGCAAAATTCGGCCATTAAAATCACCTTCCGCATCGGAGGTTTGGCAACAGCATATCCCGAGCTTATTGGTTCATGACAAACGCCAACTACCGTAGTACAATAATACATACAGAAGAACAACTTCCTATATGCGCTCTTGAATTCAGTTTGGATCGTTTCCATGGTGTAAAAACCAATCAACGTTTTGGTGGGCTAAATATGATATGGTGGTGCTGTCAACGGTTTTCGTCTCCTTCGCATCTTAGCGTTCGATGCAGTGCAAAAAGATCAGATTACCAATTAACTATACTAAAATAACTATTATAAATTATTTTTAGATATTGCAATCGTTCGGAACCTTTATAAAAGAAACAACGTGTTCATTTTTCTCTTGGAGTACTGTTCCTAGAGCTGAACATTCCTTTTGCGTTTTTTTAAAAAGTATTTATTTTCATAGATTTTTTTTTTTTTTAATAGAGTTCACCTTAAACATTTCTACATTCTGCAAAAGGTACTGATCAAGAATAGTCCGTTACAAAACTGGTAAAGCGTTATTCAAAAAGCGCGTCGGGTTTGGATCGTCTAGCAAATTTTTGTTTCTCGGTTGCCGACATTGTTTTGTATTGTTGCTCTACCCACAAACATTTCGATTGTCGCCTTAGTCTGAATTTCTCACGTTTCTTCAGTCTGTGTCTAGCCATGGAGCAGTTTACTATAGCGCAACGTGTGCTAGTTGTGGAAACTTTTTATCAGAACGGATCGCCTTATTTCGCGTAATGCTTATCAGCAATGGCCCCCGAGGTTATGCGACTTAGCTTCTTGTAACTTTTTTTTCTTTGGGATACTCTTAAATCATTGGTGTATGTCAACAAACTCCGTTCCATCCGTGAATTAAAGGAGGAAATTCGAAGAGTCGTCGTAGAAATCGAAGTGAAAACTTGTCAGGCAGCCATAGCGAATTTCACGAGCAGAGTTACTACATGCCAGTGCAGTAGAGGAGGTCACACGTCCGACGTCATTCACCATACTTGAAATCGGAATATGTGATGAACATATTTATGAATTTTGTTAGTGTGTGTTTTGAAAAAATAAACTTCATAATTTGATGTAACAAAACCGGCCCACTTTTTTAATAACCCTATAATTTTAGAGTTAAAATAAGTGAGTCCAATTCAAAAATGAGTATGTAGGATAAAATTCCACTGTCGAAGAAATTTTTCACAATATAGGAAACCAGTATTTCATATTTGCAAGGTAGTGATACTAGGGTGAAACTAATACAAGGGCTATACTAGTGTTTAAATGAATGAATGCCTATGAAAGGCGACTGTGTAACATACTAATTTCCACCGGTGGAGTATTTCTGCACGCTGTAAGAAACCTCTAGCACAAGTTCATTTGTGTTATTTGCAGTCACCTTTTATGGCTTTGTAGTCACTTTACAAGTATCTCCGTAAGAAGAATTCCTCGTAAATTGAATCTGCACTCATGATTGCAATTCCTACCCTAAGAAACAATTTCTAAAGCACTATGAGTGAATTTCGTGATAAAATAATTTATATATAGTAAGATAGCATGTAGTAATCATTTCCATGGCACATTACTTTGCAAGCATATTATCAGTCTGTAAGCAATTATTTGGACATGCGTCAGAGTGACAACAGTCGAGAACGTCTTAGGGAATCATTTAAAGCAAAAGAATGTAGAAGGGAGATGATTTTTTAACTTGACGGACTATTTTTAATCTGCACCTCGTGAAGTACGCCAACCGAAAAAGCTGTCCCCCAATGCAACTAAAGAACTAAAGAATAATACTTTATAATATAAATAATAATACAGAATTTCACTCTGGAGATGTATTTTGACATTTTCCAAACTCTTATCATATACACATAATTCCTTGTACACTCATCGACAAATCTAAAAAGCATATTTCATATTTGATTTTTATATTAGTATTTTAATAGTAGAAAGAATTTATATTAAACATGTTAATATTTCTTGATCTTTGTTGCAAGCTGCGTATGCAACATGCAACATTATTATTTATGGTATTGTTTAGAAAGCCTTTGTGATGTGGGCAGCTGTAGTGACCGGGAACCGAACTCATCATCGTGTATACAAAAGTATATGTAATAAGACAGGGAAACAGCTATATATTGGATATAACTCAGTAATAAGTCTTCAAGTTAGATAATGAAAACCATTTTCTTGAAATATTGAGGTCATTGACAAATGCATTTTACTATATTTGGCTAATATTAGACACTGTGAGATAAAACTGAGACTTACCTTGGATTGCGAAATACTAAGAAAACTAAAGATAAACTAGCATCCTACCATCAATCAGGTTTTCACCTGAGAACACGTAAAACGAAGGGGCCACGGCGGCTCCCTCGTTCGATTCTAGCTACCGCCAAGTGAGTTTTGTAGTGGACAAATAAGTGGGCTTTCGCCATTGCAATATTATAATTACCCTCAATATCGCCATTTCCCGCAGCTACGGAGCATAATCGTGGATGTTAAACCAGAAAATAAGAAAACGTGCGCTGAAAGCAAGTGCTTCCGTTACGTGGCGGTGAGGATGCATATAAGACAAACTTGTCCTGAGAATTAATTTTTAATGTTTCATAGTAGTCACGTTTCATTTGACTCCATTGCAAAACATCAATAACACCATAACCGCGGACACCAGTTAACTTACAAAGTGAAAAACTAGGACACTCGTAAGCTGAAAAGTGACTTCCCTCTGGTTAACATATATCAATTTCAATGATCAATTGGATTTGAAATAAGTTTAATTTTAAAAGAAATAACAAGTGAACTAAGTTATTACAGCTTTTCATGTGACAAAGCTAACTAGAGGTAGTGTAAGTGCGACTTTGAAACAGTCCACAATATTTAGTTAACAAGTGTTTCCGCAGTAGTATTTCCCAGTGGGAGCTCATGTGGTTCGAATTCCGCGTTAAGAGGCGTAATCACTGAGAAACTAAAATCCTGCTAATTTTACAATAATTATGTGATGTCTTCAAATAGATAAAATATAATCGAAATGTGGAACAAGAGCGCCCTAGACAATTTTATTTAACATGAGATACCGTTATCACGAGTCACCTAGTAGCTTTCAGTTTGCAGCCATTTATAAACGCGAAAATAAGTACCGATTTTCTAAATGGTTGGAAATCAAAAGCAGATACGCGAATCGTGATAACGGTATCTCATGTAAAATAATATTGTCTAGCGAGCTCTTGTTCAACTTTTCTGTATCTTTTATCTATTTGAAGATATCACTTACTTACTGTAAAATTAGCGGTATTTTAATTTAGCCGTGATGGGGCCTCTTAAGTTATAATCTCACGTCTAATATAGCCTCGCTGCTAAAAGGGACGCTAAATTCTAATTCATCCATCTATCACAGTACTTTGTAACCTTCTACGCGATTTACTAAACAATGTTAAAATTTAGCAGGATTAAATAATGCCTTCAGAAACTACATTACACATTAATTAAACAGTTCTGAAATTTAAATAATTAGTTAACCAAGTGTATATTGTTTTCAAAGACGACTAAAATCGTAAAGTGAAAGCCTATTCAAATAATCGATTTTCGTTTCTTTTTCTTTTATTATTAAACACCAAGATAGTACAAAACATTAACCTACAACTTGATTTGAAATCAAAATAACGTTACTCCCACCAGCATTGAAGACGAGAACGCCAACTATTTATATCCATAAAAGAGGATATTACTCTCACTTTAATTCAAAGCATATCCAACATACAACATGAATGGAGACTAACGTTAAGGTGCTTACATATAATGCTACATCCGAAATTTCATGTTCACTTGTTAATGTTACTGCTACTTGCAGTAACAAAATTACTTGCAAACAAGAGTACAGGTTGATAAAACACTGTGACTCACCTTCCCAGCGGCGGATCTTAAGGAAAAGCACAACGGTAAAAATTTACATTTCCTCGCTAGGAGCTGACGAAAGAAAACAAAATAGGTACTAATTCTTGTATACAAAGATTAGTACATATTTTAAGCTTTCTCCTCTTAGCTTGCAGCGAGAAAGTGTTAATTTTTACCGATGTGATTTCCCTAAGGGTCACTTGTGGCTCAATAGGTTGAGAATCGCTGTTCTAGCAAAACAACAACGAATAAATAATATAGCCTCATTTCATGTTTAATTTAAATTTACTGAGAGCTAAAAACAATGGAAGAAGATAAACTAAGATTGGTCTTTATATTCATTACCCACAATTCCCTACTGCATGGATTCCAAAAAAGCTAAAAATGGACAATTTGCATTGCAAAACGAGAAACATTCTTCGAACTGTTGAGTCTTGACTTAATTTCAGCATATCATCACTGCGCCTAGAAAAACTGCTATGAGCTATATATATTGTATATAACTAGGTAATTTGACTTAGCGGAGTTGGCTTTTTTTTTTTAATGGTAATCTAACCGATATCAAGAAATAGGTTTAATAACCCTCCTACTACTCTGTTGTGTTAGTGTAGAAGTAGTGTGGACAATACGAGTGATTTTTGATATTTGCTTGATCCATTCGATACTTATGAAGAAATTAATGAGATGCTGATTACCTTTTACTGGTATATCGTACTACCCTTTCGTATAAGAGTTGTACCGACCTTTTTTTAAAATGAATTTTGAATCATATTTTCCTATAGGATATGTCAGGCTCGCACACAAAAATAATATAATTTTGGGAGGAATAAGTAAGAACTGTGAGTATCTTGAACTATGGACTAATAGTAGATGTTTGAGATGTCTTAAAGTTCGCTGTTTCGAGAATGTTCAAAAAATTCATGTTATAAAATGTTCCGAGACAGCTTCTTCTTCAAGGTTTTTATTTATTTTTTATGATAATTATTTATTCTCTCACTACTCTGTATCATTGTTGTGCCTCGATAAATCACTATGTGACATTTTCGTCGAAAATGAGTTATATAATACAATATGAGCCGAAAATTGTGTTGCATCTTTCCTTATATTCCTATATATGAATTCCTTATAGAAAATGTTTTCGTAATGAGGAAACAAAAATGGCAGTTGTCAATATATATTGGACTGGACTAAGATTTGAGCCCAGGTCTCCAGTTTCCTGTACTAATGCATTAACCACCAGGCTACCCACTCTGTTCACGAAGTCATGTATTTTATCACTTTTAACACTCTTGAAATCCGTGCTCAATCAATCAAACCCCATGGATTGTAATGAAACTTATGTAGTGTTTGGACAACCAGCGTCTATATCACAGAATAAATGACGGTTATATTTGTACATAATGAATGAAGAAAATTACGGATTTTGTATAATGTATATCTAAGTAGTCAAAATAAACCGTATACCGTCAAAATTATCTAAATTTCAATATCCCACATTACTTACGATTGCACAACAAACTGAAAGGAAAATAACAGAATAAAGTTACAAAGACAATATATTGTAAATTTCTGCTTGTGCAGGTGTAGGTAGAGCAAATCACAATCCGGAAACGTTTTCCCCCTACCGATTTTTATTACAAAATCCACTATAGACAGTATATAACAAAATATTACTATAACGCAAATTATCTAATACCGGGCAAACAGAGGTGACCCAAGGTCCGAGCAGCCTAGGGCAAGATCTCCACAGAGCTCTGAAGCAAGCTAGTTGGAGTGGATTTTAGGATCTCCAATGCTTTTATTACAGAATATTACTATAATGTAAATTCTCTAATACTGGGTAAAGAGAGGTGACCCAAGGCCTGATCAGCTTACGGCAAGATCTCCACAGAGCACCGAAGCAAGCTAGGTGGAGTAGATTTTAGGATCTCCAATGCTTTTATTACAGATTATTACTATAATGTAAATTCTCTAATACTGGGTAAAGAGAGATGACCCAAGGCCCGATCAGCTTAGAGCAAGATCTCCACAGAGCTCCGAAGCAAGCTAGGTGGAGTAGATTTTAGGATCTCCAATGCTTTTATTACAGATTATTACTATAATGTAAATTCTCTAATACTGGGTAAAGAAAGGTGACCCAAGGCCGGAGCAGCCTAGGGCAAGATCTCAACAGAGTTCCGAAGCAAGCTAGTTGGAGTCGATTTTAGGGTCTCCAATGCTTTTATTACAGAATATTACTATAATGTAAATTCTCTAATTCTGGGTAAAGAGAGGTGACCCAAGGCCCGAGCAGCTTAGGGCAAGATCTCCACAGACCTCCGAAGCAAGCTAGTTGGAGTCGATTTTAGGATCTGTAATGCTTTTATTACAGATTATTACTATAATGTAAATTCTCTAATACTTGGTAAAGAGAGGTGACCCAAGTCCCGAGCAGCCTAGGGTAAGATCTCCACAGAGCTTCGAAGCAAGCTAGGTGGAGTAGATTTTAGGATCTCCAATGCTTTTATTACAGATTATTACTATAATGTAAATTCTCTAATACTGGGTAAAGAGAGGTGACCCAAGGCCGGAGCAGCCTAGAGCAAGATCTCCACAGAGCTCTGAAGCAAGCTAGTTGGAATGGATTTTAGGATCTCCAAAGTTTTTATTACAGATTATTACTATAATGTAAATTATCTAATACTGGGTAAAGAGAGGTGACCGAAGTCCCGAGCAGCCTAGGGCAAGATCTCCACAGAGCTCTGAAGCAAGCTAGTGGGAATGGATTTTAGGATCTCCAAAGTTTTTATTACAGATTATTACTATAATGTAAATTCTCTAATACTGGGTAAAGAGAGGTGACCCAAGTCCCGAGCAGCCTAGGGTAAGATCTCCACAGACCTCCGAAGCAAGCCAGGTGTGGAGGATTTTAGGATCCCCAATGGTTTTATTACAGATTATTACTATAATGTAAATTCTCTAATACTTGGTAAAGAGAGGTGACCCAAGGTCCGAGCAGCTTAGAGCAAGATCTCCACAGAGCTCTGAAGCAAGCCAGGTGTGGAGGATTTTAGGATCCCCAATGGTTTTATTACAGATTATTACTATAATGTAAATTCTCTAATACTTGGTAAAGGGAGGTGACCCAAGGTCCGAGCAGCTTAGGGCAAGATCTCCACAGAGCTCTGAAGCAAGCCAGGGGTGGAGGATTTTAGGATCCCCAATGGTTTTATTACAGATTATTACTATAATGTAAATTCTCTAATACTAGGTAAAGAGATGTGACCCAAGGCACGATCAGCTTAGGGCAAGATCTACACAGAGCTTCGAAGCAAGCTAGGTGGAGTGGATTTTAGGATCTCCAATGCTTTTATTACAGATTATTACTATAATGTAAATTCTCTAATACTGGGTAAAGAGAGGTGGCCCAAGGCCCGAGCAGCCTAGGGCAAGATCTCCACAGAGCTCTGAAGCAAGCTAGTTGGAATGGATTTTAGGATCTCCAAAGTTTTTATTACAGATTATTACTATAATGTAAATTATCTAATACTGGGTAAAGAGAGGTGACCGAAGTCCCGAGCAGCCTAGGGCAAGATCTCCACAGAGCTCTGAAGCAAGCTAGTTGGAACGCTTTTAGGATCTTCAAAGCTTTTATTACAAAATATTTCTATAATGTAAATTCTCTAATACTGGGTAAAGAGAAATTACCCAAGGCCCGGGAAGCCTAGAGCAGGATCTCCACAGACCTCCGAAGCAAGCTAGTTGGAGTCGATTTTAGGATCTGTAATGCTTTTATTACAGATTATTACTATAATGTAAATTCTCTAATTCTGGGTAAAGAGAGGTGACCCAAGGCTCGAGCAGATTAGGGCAAGATCTCCACAGAGCTCCGAAGCAAGCCAGGTGTGGAGGATTTTAGGATCCCCAATGGTTTTATTACAGATTATTACTATAATGTAAATTCTCTAATACTGGGTAAAGAGAGGTGACCCAAGTCCCGAGCAGCCTAGGGTAAGATCTCCACAGAGCTTCGAAGCAAGCTAGGTGGAGTAGATTTTAGGATCTCCAATGCTTTTATTACAGATTATTACTATAATGTAAATTCTCTAATACTGGGTAAAGAGAGGTGACCCAAGGCCGGAGCAGCCTAGGGCAAGATCTCCACAGAGCTCTGAAGCAAGCTAGTTGGAATGGATTTTAGGATCTCCAAAGTTTTTATTACAGATTATTACTATAATGTAAATTATCTAATACTGGGTAAAGAGAGGTGACCGAAGTCCCGAGCAGCCTAGGGCAAGATCTCCACAGAGCTCTGAAGCAAGCTAGTTGGAATGGATTTTAGGATCTCCAAAGTTTTTATTACAGATTATTACTATAATGTAAATTCTCTAATACTGGGTAAAGAGAGGTGACCCAAGTCCCGAGCAGCCTAGGGTAAGATCTCCACAGACCTCCGAAGCAAGCCAGGTGTGGAGGATTTTAGGATCCCCAATGGTTTTATTACAGATTATTACTATAATGTAAATTCTCTAATACTTGGTAAAGAGAGGTGACCCAAGGTCCGAGCAGCTTAGAGCAAGATCTCCACAGAGCTCTGAAGCAAGCCAGGTGTGGAGGATTTTAGGATCCCCAATGGTTTTATTACAGATTATTACTATAATGTAAATTCTCTAATACTTGGTAAAGAGAGGTGACCCAAGGTCCGAGCAGCTTAGAGCAAGATCTCCACAGAGCTCTGAAGCAAGCCAGGTGTGGAGGATTTTTGAATCCCCAATGGTTTTATTACAGATTATTACTATAATGTAAATTCTCTAATACTTGGTAAAGAGAGGTGACCCAAGGTCCGAGCAGCTTAGAGCAAGATCTCCACAGAGCTCTGAAGCAAGCCAGGTGTGGAGGATTTTAGGATCCCCAATGGTTTTATTACAGATTATTACTATAATGTAAATTATCTAATACTGGGTAAAGAGAGGTGACCGAAGTCCCGAGCAGCCTAGGGCAAGATCTCCACAGAGCTCTGAAGCAAGCTAGTTGGAATGGATTTTAGGATCTCCAAAGTTTTTATTACAGATTATTACTATAATGTAAATTCTCTAATACTGGGTAAAGAGAGGTGACCCAAGTCCCGAGCAGCCTAGGGTAAGATCTCCACAGACCTCCGAAGCAAGCCAGGTGTGGAGGATTTTAGGATCCCCAATGGTTTTATTACAGATTATTACTATAATGTAAATTCTCTAATACTTGGTAAAGAGAGGTGACCCAAGGTCCGAGCAGCTTAGAGCAAGATCTCCACAGAGCTCTGAAGCAAGCCAGGTGTGGAGGATTTTAGGATCCCCAATGGTTTTATTACAGATTATTACTATAATGTAAATTCTCTAATACTAGGTAAAGAGATGTGACCCAAGGCCCGATCAGCTTAGGGCAAGATCTCCACAGAGCTTCGAAGCAAGCTAGGTGGAGTAGATTTTAGGATCTCCAATGCTTTTATTACAGATTATTACTATAATGTAAATTCTCTAATACTGGGTAAAGAGAGGTGACCCAAGGCCGGAGCAGCCTAGGGCAAGATCTCCACAGAGCTCTGAAGCAAGCTAGTTGGAATGGATTTTAGGATCTCCAAAGTTTTTATTACAGATTATTACTATAATGTAAATTCTCTAATACTGGGTAAAGAGAGGTGACCGAAGTCCCGAGCAGCCTAGGGCAAGATCTCCACAGAGCTCTGAAGCAAGCTAGTTGGAATGGATTTTAGGATCTCCAAAGTTTTTATTACAGATTATTACTATAATGTAAATTATCTAATACTGGGTAAAGAGAGGTGACCGAAGTCCCGAGCAGCCTAGGGCAAGATCTCCACAAAGCTCTGTAGCAAACTAGTAGGAATGGATTTTAGGATCTCCAAAGTTTTTATTACAGATTATTACTATAATGTAAATTCTCTAATACTAGGTAAAGAGATGTGACCCAAGGCCCGATCAGCTTAGGGCAAGATCTCTACAGAGCTTCGAAGCAAGCTAGGTGGAGTAGATTTTAGGATCTCCAATGCTTTTATTACAGATTATTACTATAATGTAAATTCTCTAATACTGGGTAAAGAGAGGTGACCCAAGTCCCGAGCAGCCTAGGGTAAGATCTCCACAGAGCTTCGAAGCAAGCTAGGTGGAGTAGATTTTAGGATCTCCAATGCTTTTATTACAGATTATTACTATAATGTAAATTCTCTAATACTTGGTAAAGAGAGGTGACCCAAGGCCGGAGCAGCCTAGGGCAAGATCTCCACAGAGCTCTGAAGCAAGCTAGTTGGAATGGATTTTAGGATCTCCAAAGTTTTTATTACAGATTATTACTATAATGTAAATTCTCTAATACTGGGTAAAGAGAGGTGACCCAAGTCCCGAGCAGCCTAGGGTAAGATCTCCACAGACCTCCGAAGCAAGCCAGGTGTGGAGGATTTTAGGATCCCCAATGGTTTTATTACAGATTATTACTATAATGTAAATTCTCTAATACTTGGTAAAGAGAGGTGACCCAAGGTCCGAGCAGCTTAGAGCAAGATCTCCACAGAGCTCTGAAGCAAGCCAGGTGTGGAGGATTTTAGGATCCCCAATGGTTTTATTACAGATTATTACTATAATGTAAATTCTCTAATACTTGGTAAAGAGAGGTGACCCAAGGTCCGAGCAGCTTAGAGCAAGATCTCCACAGAGATCTGAAGCAAGCCAGGTGTGGAGGATTTTAGGATCCCCAATGGTTTTATTACAGATTATTACTATAATGTAAATTCTCTAATACTTGGTAAAGAGAGGTGACCCAAGGTCCGAGCAGCTTAGAACAAGATCTCCACAGAGCTCTGAAGCAAGCCAGGTGTGGAGGATTTTAGGATCCCCAATGGTTTTATTACAGATTATTACTATAATGTAAATTCTCTAATACTGGGTAAAGAGAGGTGACCCAAGGTCCGAGCAGCTTAGAGCAAGATCTCCACAGAGCTCTGAAGCAAGCCAGGTGTGGAGGATTTTAGGATCCCCAATGGTTTTATTACAGATTATTACTATAATGTAAATTCTCTAATACTAGGTAAAGAGATGTGACCCAAGGACCGATCAGCTTACGGCAAGATCTCCACAGAGCTTCGAAGCAAGCTAGGTGGAGTGGATTTTAGGATCTCCAATGCTTTTATTACAGATTATTACTATAATGTAAATTCTCTAATACTGGGTAAAGAGAGGTGGCCCAAGGCCCGAGCAGCCTAGGACAAGATCTCCACAGAGCTCTGAAGCAAGCTAGTTGGAATGGATTTTAGGATCTCCAAAGTTTTTATTACAGATTATTACTATAATGTAAATTATCTAATACTGGGTAAAGAGAGGTGACCGAAGTCCCGAGCAGCCTAGGGCAAGATCTCCACAGAGCTCTGAAGCAAGCTAGTTGGAACGCTTTTAGGATCTTCAAAGCTTTTATTACAAAATATTTCTATAATGTAAATTCTCTAATACTGGGTAAAGAGAAATTACCCAAGGCCCGGGAAGCCTAGAGCAGGATCTCCACAGACCTCCGAAGCAAGCTAGTTGGAGTCGATTTTAGGATCTGTAATGCTTTTATTACAGATTATTACTATAATGTAAATTCTCTAATTCTGGGTAAAGAGAGGTGACCCAAGGCTCGAGCAGCTTAGGGCAAGATCTCCACAGAGCTCCGAAGCAAGCTAGGTGGAGTGGATTTTAGGATCTCCAATGCTTTTATTACAGATTATTACTATAATGTAAATTCTCTAATACTGGGTAAAGAGAGGTGACCCAAGTCCCGAGCAGCCTAGGGTAAGATCTCCACAGAGCTTCGAAGCAAGCTAGGTGGAGTAGATTTTAGGATCTCCAATGCTTTTATTACAGATTATTACTATAATGTAAATTCTCTAATACTGGGTAAAGAGAGGTGACCCAAGGCCAGAGCAGCCAAGGGCAAGATCTCCACAGAGCTCTGAAGCAAGCTAGTTGGAATGGATTTTAGGATCTCCAAAGTTTTTATTACAGATTATTACTATAATGTAAATTATCTAATACTGGGTAAAGAGAGGTGACCGAAGTCCCGAGCAGCCTAGGGCAAGATCTCCACAGAGCTCTGAAGCAAGCTAGTTGGAATGGATTTTAGGATCTCCAAAGTTTTTATTACAGATTATTACTATAATGTAAATTATCTAATACTGGGTAAAGAGAGGTGACCCAAGTCCCGAGCAGCCTAGGGTAAGATCTCCACAGACCTCCGAAGCAAGCCAGGTGTGGAGGATTTTAGGATCCCCAATGGTTTTATTACAGATTATTACTATAATGTAAATTCTCTAATACTTGGTAAAGAGAGGTGACCCAAGGTCCGAGCAGCTTAGAGCAAGATCTCCACAGAGCTCTCAAGCAAGCCAGGTGTGGAGGGTTTTAGGATCCCCAATGGTTTTATTACAGATTATTACTATAATGTAAATTCTCTAATACTTGGTAAAGAGAGGTGACCCAAGGTCCGAGCAGCTTAGAGCAAGATCTCCACAGAGCTCTGAAGCAAGCCAGGTGTGGAGGATTTTTGAATCCCCAATGGTTTTATTACAGATTATTACTATAATGTAAATTCTCTAATACTTGGTAAAGAGAGGTGACCCAAGGTCCGAGCAGCTTAGAACAAGATCTCCACAGAGCTCTGAAGCAAGCCAGGTGTGGAGGATTTTAGGATCCCCAATGGTTTTATTACAGATTATTACTATAATGTAAATTCTCTAATACTGGGTAAAGAGAGGTGACCCAAGGTCCGAGCAGCTTAGAGCAAGATCTCCACAGAGCTCTGAAGCAAGCCAGGTGTGGAGGATTTTAGGATCCCCAATGGTTTTATTACAGATTATTACTATAATGTAAATTCTCTAATACTAGGTAAAGAGATGTGACCCAAGGCCCGATCAGCTTAGGGCAAGATCTCACAGAGCTTCGAAGCAAGCTAGGTGGAGTGGATTTTAGGATCTCCAATGCTTTTATTACAGATTATTACTATAATGTAAATTCTCTAATACTGGGTAAAGAGAGGTGGCCCAAGGCCCGAGCAGCCTAGGACAAGATCTCCACAGAGCTCTGAAGCAAGCTAGTTGGAATGGATTTTAGGATCTCCAAAGTTTTTATTACAGATTATTACTATAATGTAAATTATCTAATACTGGGTAAAGAGAGGTGACCGAAGTCCCGAGCAGCCTAGGGCAAGATCTCCACTGAGCTCTGAAGCAAGCTAGTTGGAACGCTTTTAGGATCTTCAAAGCTTTTATTACAAAATATTTCTATAATGTAAATTCTCTAATACTGGGTAAAGAGAAATTACCCAAGGCCCGGGAAGCCTAGGGTAAGATCTCCACAGACCTCCGAAGCAAGCTAGTTGGAGTCGATTTTAGGATCTGTAATGCTTTTATTACAGATTATTACTATAATGTAAATTCTCTAATTCTGGGTAAAGAGAGGTGACCCAAGGCTCGAGCAGCTTAGGGCAAGATCTCCACAGAGCTCCGAAGCAAGCTAGGTGGAGTGGATTTTAGGATCTCCAATGCTTTTATTACAGATTATTACTATAATGTAAATTCTCTAATACTGGGTAAAGAGAGGTGACCCAAGTCCCGAGCAGCCTAGGGTAAGATCTCCACAGAGCTTCGAAGCAAGCTAGGTGGAGTAGATTTTAGGATCTCCAATGCTTTTATTACAGATTATTACTATAATGTAAATTCTCTAATACTGGGTAAAGAGAGGTGACCCAAGGCCAGAGCAGCCAAGGGCAAGATCTCCACAGAGCTCTGAAGCAAGCTAGTTGGAATGGATTTTAGGATCTCCAAAGTTTTTATTACAGATTATTACTATAATGTAAATTATCTAATACTGGGTAAAGAGAGGTGACCGAAGTCCCGAGCAGCCTAGGGCAAGATCTCCACAGAGCTCTGAAGCAAGCTAGTTGGAATGGATTTTAGGATCTCCAAAGTTTTTATTACAGATTATTACTATAATGTAAATTATCTAATACTGGGTAAAGAGAGGTGACCCAAGTCCCGAGCAGCCTAGGGTAAGATCTCCACAGACCTCCGAAGCAAGCCAGGTGTGGAGGATTTTAGGATCCCCAATGGTTTTATTACAGATTATTACTATAATGTAAATTCTCTAATACTTGGTAAAGAGAGGTGACCCAAGGTCCGAGCAGCTTAGAGCAAGATCTCCACAGAGCTCTCAAGCAAGCCAGGTGTGGAGGGATTTAGGATCCCCAATGGTTTTATTACAGATTATTACTATAATGTAAATTCTCTAATACTTGGTAAAGAGAGGTGACCCAAGGTCCGAGCAGCTTAGAGCAAGATCTCCACAGAGCTCTGAAGCAAGCCAGGTGTGGAGGATTTTTGAATCCCCAATGGTTTTATTACAGATTATTACTATAATGTAAATTCTCTAATACTTGGTAAAGAGAGGTGACCCAAGGTCCGAGCAGCTTAGAGCAAGATCTCCACAGAGCTCTGAAGCAAGCCAGGTGTGGAGGATTTTAGGATCCCCAATGGTTTTATTACAGATTATTACTATAATGTAAATTATCTAATACTGGGTAAAGAGAGGTGACCGAAGTCCCGAGCAGCCTAGGGCAAGATCTCCACAGAGCTCTGAAGCAAGCTAGTTGGAATGGATTTTAGGATCTCCAAAGTTTTTATTACAGATTATTACTATAATGTAAATTCTCTAATACTGGGTAAAGAGAGGTGACCCAAGTCCCGAGCAGCCTAGGGTAAGATCTCCACAGACCTCCGAAGCAAGCCAGGTGTGGAGGATTTTAGGATCCCCAATGGTTTTATTACAGATTATTACTATAATGTAAATTCTCTAATACTTGGTAAAGAGAGGTGACCCAAGGTCCGAGCAGCTTAGAGCAAGATCTCCACAGAGCTCTGAAGCAAGCCAGGTGTGGAGGATTTTAGGATCCCCAATGGTTTTATTACAGATTATTACTAAAATGTAAATTCTCTAATACTGGGTAAAGAGAGGTGACCCACGGTCCGAGCAGCTTAGAGCAAGATCTCCACAGAGCTCTGAAGCAAGCCAGGTGTGGAGGATTTTAGGATCCCCAATGGTTTTATTACAGATTATTACTATAATGTAAATTCTCTAATACTAGGTAAAGAGATGTGACCCAAGGCCCGATCAGCTTAGGGCAAGATCTCCACAGAGCTTCGAAGCAAGCTAGGTGGAGTAGATTTTAGGATCTCCAATGCTTTTATTACAGATTATTACTATAATGTAAATTCTCTAATACTGGGTAAAGAGAGGTGACCCAAGGCCGGAGCAGCCTAGGGCAAGATCTCCACAGAGCTCTGAAGCAAGCCAGTTGGAATGGATTTTAGGATCTCCAAAGTTTTTATTACAGATTATTACTATAATGTAAATTCTCTAATACTGGGTAAAGAGAGGTGACCGAAGTCCCGAGCAGCCTAGGGCAAGATCTCCACAGAGCTCTGAAGCAAGCTAGTTGGAATGGATTTTAGGATCTCCAAAGTTTTTATTACAGATTATTACTATAATGTAAATTATCTAATACTGGGTAAAGAGAGGTGACCGAAGTCCCGAGCAGCCTAGGGCAAGATCTCCACAAAGCTCTGTAGCAAACTAGTAGGAATGGATTTTAGGATCTCCAAAGTTTTTATTACAGATTATTACTATAATGTAAATTCTCTAATACTAGGTAAAGAGATGTGACCCAAGGCCCGATCAGCTTAGGGCAAGATCTCCACAGAGCTTCGAAGCAAGCTAGGTGGAGTAGATTTTAGGATCTCCAATGCTTTTATTACAGATTATTACTATAATGTAAATTCTCTAATACTGGGTAAAGAGAGGTGACCCAAGTCCCGAGCAGCCTAGGGTAAGATCTCCACAGAGCTTCGAAGCAAGCTAGGTGGAGTAGATTTTAGGATCTCCAATGCTTTTATTACAGATTATTACTATAATGTAAATTCTCTAATACTGGGTAAAGAGAGGTGACCCAAGGCCGGAGCAGCCTAGGGCAAGATCTCCACAGAGCTCTGAAGCAAGCCAGGTGTGGAGGATTTTTGAATCCCCAATGGTTTTATTACAGATTATTACTATAATGTAAATTCTCTAATACTTGGTAAAGAGAGGTGACCCAAGGTCCGAGCAGCTTAGAGCAAGATCTCCACAGAGCTCTGAAGCAAGCCAGCTGTGGAGGATTTTAGGATCCCCAATGGTTTTATTACAGATTATTACTATAATGTAAATTATCTAATACTGGGTAAAGAGAGGTGACCGAAGTCCCGAGCAGCCTAGGGCAAGATCTCCACAGAGCTCTGAAGCAAGCTAGTTGGAATGGATTTTAGGATCTCCAAAGTTTTTATTACAGATTATTACTATAATGTAAATTCTCTAATACTGGGTAAAGAGAGGTGACCCAAGTCTCGAGCAGCCTAGGGTAAGATCTCCACAGACCTCCGAAGCAAGCCAGGTGTGGAGGATTTTAGGATACCCAATGGTTTTATTACAGATTATTACTATAATGTAAATTCTCTAATACTTGGTAAAGAGAGGTGACCCAAGGTCCGAGCAGCTTAGAGCAAGATCTCCACAGAGCTCTGAAGCAAGCCAGGTGTGGAGGATTTTAGGATCCCCAATGTTTTTACTACAGATTATTACTAAAATGTAAATTCTCTAATACTGGGTAAAGAAAGGTGACCCAAGGTCCGAGCAGCTTAGAGCAAGATCTCCACAGAGCTCTGAAGCAAGCCAGGTGTGGAGGATTTTAGGATCCCCAATGGTTTTATTACAGATTATTACTATAATGTAAATTCTCTAATACTGGGTAAGAGATGTGACCCAAGGCCCGATCAGCTTAGGGCAAGATCTCCACAGAGCTTCGAAGCAAGCTAGGTGGAGTAGATTTTAGGATCTCCAATGCTTTTATTACAGATTATTACTATAATGTAAATTCTCTAATACTGGGTAAAGAGAGGTGACCCAAGGCCGGAGCAGCCTAGGGCAAGATCTCCACAGAGCTCTGAAGCAAGCTAGTTGGAATGGATTTTAGGATCTCCAAAGTTTTTATTACAGATTATTACTATAATGTAAATTCTCTAATACTGGGTAAAGAGAGGTGACCGAAGTCCCGAGCAGCCTAGGGCAAGATCTCCACAGAGCTCTGAAGCAAGCTAGTTGGAATGGATTTTAGGATCTCCAAAGTTTTTATTACAGATTATTACTATAATGTAAATTATCTAATACTGGGTAAAGAGAGGTGACCGAAGTCCCGAGCAGCCTAGGGCAAGATCTCCACAAAGCTCTGTAGCAAGCTAGTAGGAATGGATTTTAGGATCTCCAAAGTTTTTATTACAGATTATTACTATAATGTAAATTCTCTAATACTTGGTAAAGAGAGGTGACCCAAGGTCCGAGCAGCTTAGAGCAAGATCTCCACAGAGATCTGAAGCAAGCCAGGTGTGGAGGATTTTAGGATCCCCAATGGTTTTATTACAGATTATTACTATAATGTAAATTCTCTAATACTTGGTAAAGAGAGGTGACCCAAGGTCCGAGCAGCTTAGAGCAAGATCTCCACAGAGATCTGAAGCAAGCCAGGTGTGGAGGATTTTAGGATCCCCAATGGTTTTATTACAGATTATTACTATAATGTAAATTCTCTAATACTTGGTAAAGAGAGGTGACCCAAGGTCCGAGCAGCTTAGAACAAGATCTCCACAGAGCTCTGAAGCAAGCCAGGTGTGGAGGATTTTAGGATCCCCAATGGTTTTATTACAGATTATTACTATAATGTAAATTCTCTAATACTGGGTAAAGAGAGGTGACCCAAGGTCCGAGCAGCTTAGAGCAAGATCTCCACAGAGCTCTGAAGCAAGCCAGGTGTGGAGGATTTTAGGATCCCCAATGGTTTTATTACAGATTATTACTATAATGTAAATTCTCTAATACTAGGTAAAGAGATGTGACCCAAGGCCCGATCAGCTTAGGGCAAGATCTCCACAGAGCTTCGAAGCAAGCTAGGTGGAGTGGATTTTAGGATCTCCAATGCTTTTATTACAGATTATTACTATAATGTAAATTCTCTAATACTGGGTAAAGAGAGGTGGCCCAAGGCCCGAGCAGCCTAGGACAAGATCTCCACAGAGCTCTGAAGCAAGCTAGTTGGAATGGATTTTAGGATCTCCAAAGTTTTTATTACAGATTATTACTATAATGTAAATTATCTAATACTGGGTAAAGAGAGGTGACCGAAGTCCCGAGCAGCCTAGGGCAAGATCTCCACAGAGCTCTGAAGCAAGCTAGTTGGAACGCTTTTAGAATCTTCAAAGCTTTTATTACAAAATATTTCTATAATGTAAATTCTCTAATACTGGGTAAAGAGAAATTACCCAAGGCCCGGGAAGCCTAGAGCAGGATCTCCACAGACCTCCGAAGCAAGCTAGTTGGAGTCGATTTTAGGATCTGTAATGCTTTTATTACAGATTATTACTATAATGTAAATTCTCTAATTCTGGGTAAAGAGAGGTGACCCAAGGCTCGAGCAGCTTAGGGCAAGATCTCCACAGAGCTCCGAAGCAAGCTAGGTGGAGTGGATTTTAGGATCTCCAATGCTTTTATTACAGATTATTACTATAATGTAAATTCTCTAATACTGGGTAAAGAGAGGTGACCCAAGTCCCGAGCAGCCTAGGGTAAGATCTCCACAGAGCTTCGAAGCAAGCTAGGTGGAGTAGATTTTAGGATCTCCAATGCTTTTATTACAGATTATTACTATAATGTAAATTCTCTAATACTGGGTAAAGAGAGGTGACCCAAGGCCGGAGCAGCCTAGGGCAAGATCTCCACAGAGCTCTGAAGCAAGCTAGTTGGAATGGATTTTAGGATCTCCAAAGTTTTTATTACAGATTATTACTATAATGTAAATTATCTAATACTGGGTAAAGAGAGGTGACCGAAGTCCCGAGCAGCCTAGGGCAAGATCTCCACAAAGCTCTGAAGCAAGCTAGTTGGAATGGATTTTAGGATCTCCAAAGTTTTTATTACAGATTATTACTATAATGTAAATTCTCTAATACTGGGTAAAGAGAGGTGACCCAAGTCCCGAGCAGCCTAGGGTAAGATCTCCACAGAGCTTCGAAGCAAGCTAGGTGGAGTAGATTTTAGGATCTCCAATGCTTTTATTACAGATTATTACTATAATGTAAATTCTCTAATACTGGGTAAAGAGAGGTGACCCAAGGCCAGAGCAGCCTAGGGCAAGATCTCCACAGAGCTCTGAAGCAAGCTAGTTGGAATGGATTTTAGGATCTCCAAAGTTTTTATTACAGATTATTACTATAATGTAAATTCTCTAATACTGGGTAAAGAGAGGTGACCCAAGTCCCGAGCAGCCTAGGGTAAGATCTCCACAGACCTCCGAAGCAAGCCAGGTGTGGAGGATTTTAGGATCCCCAATGGTTTTATTACAGATTATTACTATAATGTAAATTCTCTAATACTTGGTAAAGAGAGGTGACCCAAGGTCCGAGCAGCTTAGAGCAAGATCTCCACAGAGCTCTCAAGCAAGCCAGGTGTGGAGGATTTTAGGATCCCCAATGGTTTTATTACAGATTATTACTATAATGTAAATTCTCTAATACTTGGTAAAGAGAGGTGACCCAAGGTCCGAGCAGCTTAGAGCAAGATCTCCACAGAGCTCTGAAGCAAGCCAGGTGTGGAGGATTTTTGAATCCCCAATGGTTTTATTACAGATTATTACTATAATGTAAATTCTCTAATACTTGGTAAAGAGAGGTGACCCAAGGTCCGAGCAGCTTAGAGCAAGATCTCCACAGAGCTCTGAAGCAAGCCAGCTGTGGAGGATTTTAGGATCCCCAATGGTTTTATTACAGATTATTACTATAATGTAAATTATCTAATACTGGGTAAAGAGAGGTGACCGAAGTCCCGAGCAGCCTAGGGCAAGATCTCCACAGAGCTCTGAAGCAAGCTAGTTGGAATGGATTTTAGGATCTCCAAAGTTTTTATTACAGATTATTACTATAATGTAAATTCTCTAATACTGGGTAAAGAGAGGTGACCCAAGTCTCGAGCAGCCTAGGGTAAGATCTCCACAGACCTCCGAAGCAAGCCAGGTGTGGAGGATTTTAGGATACCCAATGGTTTTATTACAGATTATTACTATAATGTAAATTCTCTAATACTTGGTAAAGAGAGGTGACCCAAGGTCCGAGCAGCTTAGAGCAAGATCTCCACAGAGCTCTGAAGCAAGCCAGGTGTGGAGGATTTTAGGATCCCCAATGTTTTTACTACAGATTATTACTAAAATGTAAATTCTCTAATACTGGGTAAAGAAAGGTGACCCAAGGTCCGAGCAGCTTAGAGCAAGATCTCCACAGAGCTCTGAAGCAAGCCAGGTGTGGAGGATTTTAGGATCCCCAATGGTTTTATTACAGATTATTACTATAATGTAAATTCTCTAATACTGGGTAAGAGATGTGACCCAAGGCCCGATCAGCTTAGGGCAAGATCTCCACAGAGCTTCGAAGCAAGCTAGGTGGAGTAGATTTTAGGATCTCCAATGCTTTTATTACAGATTATTACTATAATGTAAATTCTCTAATACTGGGTAAAGAGAGGTGACCCAAGGCCGGAGCAGCCTAGGGCAAGATCTCCACAGAGCTCTGAAGCAAGCTAGTTGGAATGGATTTTAGGATCTCCAAAGTTTTTATTACAGATTATTACTATAATGTAAATTCTCTAATACTGGGTAAAGAGAGGTGACCGAAGTCCCGAGCAGCCTAGGGCAAGATCTCCACAGAGCTCTGAAGCAAGCTAGTTGGAATGGATTTTAGGATCTCCAAAGTTTTTATTACAGATTATTACTATAATGTAAATTATCTAATACTGGGTAAAGAGAGGTGACCGAAGTCCCGAGCAGCCTAGGGCAAGATCTCCACAAAGCTCTGTAGCAAGCTAGTAGGAATGGATTTTAGGATCTCCAAAGTTTTTATTACAGATTATTACTATAATGTAAATTCTCTAATACTAGGTAAAGAGATGTGACCCAAGGCCCGATCAGCTTAGGGCAAGATCTCCACAGAGCTTCGAAGCAAGCTAGGTGGAGTAGATTTTAGGATCTCCAATGCTTTTATTACAGATTATTACTATAATGTAAATTCTCTAATACTGGGTAAAGAGAGGTGACCCAAGTCCCGAGCAGCCTAGGGTAAGATCTCCACAGAGCTTCGAAGCAAGCTAGGTGGAGTAGATTTTAGGATCTCCAATGCTTTTATTACAGATTATTACTATAATGTAAATTCTCTAATACTGGGTAAAGAGAGGTGACCCAAGGCCGGAGCAGCCTAGGGCAAGATCTACACAGAGCTCTGAAGCAAGCTAGTTGGAATGGATTTTAGGATCTCCAAAGTTTTTATTACAGATTATTACTATAATGTAAATTATCTAATACTGGGTAAAGAGAGGTGACCCAAGTCCCGAGCAGCCTAGGGCAAGATCTCCACAAAGCTCTGAAGCAAGCTAGTTGGAATGGATTTTAGGATCTCCAAAGTTTTTATTACAGATTATTACTATAATGTAAATTATCTAATACTGGGTAAAGAGAGGTGACCGAAGTCCCGAGCAGCCTAGGGCAAGATCTCCACAAGGCTCTGAAGCAAGCTAGTTGGAATGGATTTTAGGATCTCCAAAGTTTTTATTACAGATTATTACTATAATGTAAATTCTCTAATACTAGGTAAAGAGATGTGACCCAAGGCCCGATCAGCTTAGGGCAAGATCTCCACAGAGCTTCGAAGCAAGCTAGGTGGAGTAGATTTTAGGATCTCCAATGCTTTTATTACAGATTATTACTATAATGTAAATTCTCTAATACTGGGTAAAGAGAGGTGACCCAAGTCCCGAGCAGCCTAGGGTAAGATCTCCACAGAGCTTCGAAGCAAGCTAGGTGGAGTAGATTTTAGGATCTCCAATGCTTTTATTACAGATTATTACTATAATGTAAATTCTCTAATACTGGGTAAAGAGAGGTGACCCAAGGCCGGAGCAGCCTAGGGCAAGATCTCCACAGAGCTCTGAAGCAAGCTAGTTGGAATGGATTTTAGGATCTCCAAAGTTTTTATTACAGATTATTACTATAATGTAAATTATCTAATACTGGGTAAAGAGAGGTGATCGAAGTCCCGAGCAGCCTAGGGCAAGATCTCCACAGAGCTCTGAAGCAAGCTAGTTGGAATGGATTTTAGGATCTCCAAAGTTTTTATTACAGATTATTACTATAATATAAATTCTCTAATACTGGGTAAAGAGAGGTGACCCAAGTCCCGAGCAGCCTAGGGTAAGATCTCCACAGACCTCCGAAGCAAGCCAGGTGTGGAGGATTTTAGGATCCCCAATGGTTTTATTACAGATTATTACTATAATGTAAATTCTCTAATACTTGGTAAAGAGAGGTGACCCAAGGTCCGAGCAGCTTAGAGCAAGATCTCCACAGAGCTCTGAAGCAAGCCAGGTGTGGAGGATTTTAGGATCCCCAATGGTTTTATTACAGATTATTACTATAATGTAAATTCTCTAATACTTGGTAAAGAGAGGTGACACAAGGTCCGAGCAGCTTAGAGCAAGATCTCCACAGAGCTCTGAAGCAAGCCAGGTGTGGAGGATTTTAGGATCCCCAATGGTTTTATTACAGATTATTACTATAGTGTAAATTCTCTAATACTTGGTAAAGAGAGGTGACCCAAGGTCCGAGCAGCTTAGAGCAAGATCTCCACAGAGCTCTGAAGCAAGCCAGGTGTGGAGGATTTTAGGATCCCCAATGGTTTTATTACAGATTATTACTATAATGTAAATTATCTAATACTGGGTAAAGAGAGGTGACCGAAGTCCCGAGCAGCCTAGGGCAAGATCTCCACAGAGCTCTGAAGCAAGCTAGTTGGAATGGATTTTAGGATCTCCAAAGTTTTTATTACAGATTATTACTATAATGTAAATTCTCTAATACTGGGTAAAGAGAGGTGACCCAAGTCCCGAGCAGCCTAGGGTAAGATCTCCACAGACCTCCGAAGCAAGCCAGGTGTGGAGGATTTTAGGATCCCCAATGGTTTTATTACAGATTATTACTATAATGTAAATTCTCTAATACTTGGTAAAGAGAGGTGACCCAAGGTCCGAGCAGCTTAGAGCAAGATCTCCACAGAGCTCTGAAGCAAGCCAGGTGTGGAGGATTTTAGGATCCCCAATGGTTTTATTACAGATTATTACTATAATGTAAATTCTCTAATACTGGGTAAAGAGAGGTGACCCAAGGTCCGAGCAGCTTAGAGCAAGATCTCCACAGAGCTCTGAAGCAAGCCAGGTGTGGAGGATTTTAGGATCCCCAATGGTTTTATTACAGATTATTACTATAATGTAAATTCTCTAATACTAGGTAAAGAGATGTGACCCAAGGCCCGATCAGCTTAGGGCAAGATCTCCACAGAGCTTCGAAGCAAGCTAGGTGGAGTAGATTTTAGGATCTCCAATGCTTTTATTACAGATTATTACTATAATGTAAATTCTCTAATACTTGGTAAAGAGAGGTGACCCAAGGCCGGAGCAGCCTAGGGCAAGATCTCCACAGAGCTCTGAAGCAAGCTAGTTGGAATGGATTTTAGGATCTCCAAAGTTTTTATTACAGATTATTACTATAATGTAAATTATCTAATACTGGGTAAAGAGAGGTGACCGAAGTCCCGAGCAGCCTAGGGCAAGATCTCCACAGAGCCCTGAAGCAAGCTAGTTGGAGTCGATTTTAGGATCTCCAATGCTTTTATTACAGATTATTACTATAATGTAAATTCTCTAATACTGGGTAAAGAGAGGTGACCCAAGGCCGGAGCAGCCTAGGGCAAGATCTCCACAGAGCTCTGAAGCAAGCTAGTTGGAGTGGATTTTAGGATCTCCAAAGTTTTTATTACAGATTATTACTATAATGTAAATTATCTAATACTGGGTAAAGAGAGGTGACCGAAGTCCCGAGCAGCCTAGGGCAAGATCTCCACAGAGCTCTGAAGCAAGCTAGTTGGAGTCGATTTTAGGATCCCAATGCTCCGTACAAGTAGTGAGGGGGTAAAGAGTCACAAAGCTTAAAGTAAGTTAGGTGACTGAGGTTAGGATGCCCAACAGAGCTCTGAGCAAGCTAAGAGGGAAAATGGGACGCCTAGAGTTCTGAATCAAACTCCTTGGGATAGGGGATATGTATCTCCTAGACCTCCAGAGCAAGCTAAAGGAGGGATAACCAGACTGATGTCTTTCCTTGGAATCCTCTGCGTTATACATGTGCACCAGGTATGGTGGTGGAGTTGTTGTCCCAACGTCATCACATGACCAGTTGTCTCGCTGCTGCCCCTGTCGTCTGCAGGCATAGTAATCCATAGTAAAACGCACATGGTTGATGTTTGCAAATAAATCGATTATAGTGCTATGCATATAATACATTACAATATTTTAAACTATCTTTTACTATATTTTGATGTAGATAATATATATTTCATTTTAAAAATGCGATTGTAGCAACAGGGACGCTTAACCTCAGTGAGCTTGTAAAAAGATATTAAAGTTTGAATAGAGGTGCAGGTACACATACATATTTTACAGCTAGTCCAATCTAATTTCTAATATATTCAAATGAATTTTCCCCCATTTCTAGTATCGTAGTTGAGAAGGTTACAATACGAATCACCGAAAGTCAAACAGCTGCATCATGTAACTCAGAACTTGTGCACTTGAAATAGTCATTTATACAGATTATAAATAATATATGCGTTTACTTAGCTTCCGTTTAGAGAAAGAAACAAAAGAAACTCAAGGAGTTGTTTCTTGGAAAGTTCTCCGCCACCATACTTTTACAGGTTACAGCTAACAATACATTTAATGATAACAAACACTTTTCCTTACTTTAACATTTGAGGTGTGATTTACCTACCACAGATTAAAAGTGAGCATAATATGCATGCAAAATTACCTTAAATTTACGTATCGATAGGTAGAATACATATCACATGAAGCGAACTATGCCCATAAAAGAAATACAATCAGGAAATCAGAACAGACTTTAATAATCAGAATACTAAAACAGTTACTAATAACAAGTTATGGAGCTCTTCATCTAGATATTTAAATTAGCTGCTGAAGCTACGAATTTTCAGCTTTCTCCACTCTGTGTCTCCCTATTTCAATCTGACTATAACTTTCGAGTTCGAAGCTACAACCACGTGAAATTGAGCAAAACGCTTTTCATGTGGATGGTGATTTGAGTTGTTGTTTCCCCTTCCCTGCCGTCGTGTACCTCTCTTTACTTTGTACCAATATCAATGATACAGAAAACATCATCAAACCCAAATGGGGTACCGTTGTTGGCATGAATTCTTGAATAATGATAAGAAACATCATTCCGGGAAGTTGTTTCAGTAAATCTGATACTGCCTATGTAGTAACTTCGTAAGTTATGCTTTCAGGTCTTTTGGTGCTTCCACCCAGAGCGCACTCCTAAAATAAAATAGTTAAAAATAAAACATGGCAAAATTAATAAAATAACAAATTAGTATTAAAATTTAATGAAACATTTTATATGTATTTTTGTTTATTTTACCTTAGGATAACCAAATACTAAAATACCATATTCTATATTCATATGAACTAAGCTTGGTATAGGGTCGCGGTGACTCAGTGATAGAGCGTTCACCTGTGGTGCATGAGGGTCCAGGGTTCGATACCACCTCGCGCCAAGTGAACTTTGTGGTGGACAAACATTGTGTTGGGGTTTTCTCGGGGTTCTCCCACTTTATTCATTCTAACATCACCATCTCCTTTAGCCTAGCCGGCATAATCGTGGGACGTTAAACTTAAAGATTTCATTTCATAATCTTGGTATAAGTCTGTCATATGGTCATTGCCGAAATTTTAATGGCAACTCTTCAGCAGTTCCTTCTTAAAACATCAAAATCAAATTTAACACATCACATTGCATCTATCGTTGAGGTACAGATGGATCTCATTATTACTGACACTGTAAAACCGACATCTTTACATGGAGTTAGTGCTAACATTGGAACTTCTGATCATAATGTAACGTATGTGATATTTAATGCCAATGAAACTTCCATATCTCCACCTGAAACTGTTAGTTACCGGGACTACCGTTCTTTCAATGAGGACAAGTTTTACTGTCATGCCAAACTCATTAACTGGGATCACACTGTATTATTTAAAACAATAGATGACAAAGTTGATTTCATTAATAATTCACTACGAACTATATTTGATAACTACGTTCCTACTAAGGTTAGGATTTACAAGATCTAAAGTGTCTTTCATTTCAAGCAACACGAAGTTATTAATGAAAATCGAACCCGTTCTCATCAATGGAAATTTGCACAGGAACAGAAAAAAACATCTCTAATACTTCCTGATGAACTGAATGACTCAAATTATATAAACAATCATTTTTGTCAATGTATTGAAACTACTCTCGGCAACTTCAGAAAAAGTTGGTTACCAAGTTACTCGATTTACATCTGAAAAACATCCAAATGCAAATGAACTTTCCCCAATTACATCCAGTAACCAAAGTAGACATAACGAAGGCATTATACAATATGAAGTCATGTGGAGCAGGATTTGGTGAAATAGCTATAAAAATGCTCAAGCTCAAGATTATGGCATTATACAATCACATTGTTGTACAGGATCCACTTCTCATCACCAGTTATCAATCCCTTAAAAAAAGGGTCGTTTTCCTCACGTTTAGTGAGAATGTCGCATATGCTTATCCGTGCTGTCAAATGAACTTCTTTGAGTTCATGAGGGATCCAGACATTGAGCTTGCTTATGTATCCCAGTTTCTTCAGATGATCGTGAACAGTTGGGTGATGGATGTTCAATGTTTCTGCAATTTCTCATGTTGTATAAGGATAGTTTGACTCAACTAATGCCTTTATTTGGTCGTCCTCAACATGGTTGGCCATCCTGACCGAGGGGCGTCGTTGAAATCAAAACCATCAGCACAGAATTTCGTGAACCAGCGTTGGGACTGACGTTCGTGTAAAGCATAGTTGCTGCAAAACTTTTCACAAGCTTGTTGCGCATTCCTCCCTTCCCTGAAGTAAAGCAATAAAAAATGCCGGAAATTCAATTTTTGGTCTCCCATTTTTCATGTAATGCCAAATCTGCGAAAACAAACCAAACAAAGAGCATACTAGTGTACATGACGCTCAACCTCTCAGCTAACAATTGCACGCTCAGCTAGCTCTAGTACTTCCACAAATCAGCTCTTGTCATCTTTTACCAAAATACGTCATGGCTTTCCCGACAACCGGATAATCCTATTGTTCAGTCTGGATTTTGTAAACATCATACTACTTTTTGATAGCCCTTAGGTAATAATTTTGATCTTGTTAGACCTAATGAAAACTTTTGACGTAAATCGTAAGCTGTTGTCTAAACTCAGATATAAATCCTATCTGATACTACTGTTAAATGGTTTCAATTTTGCTTATCGTGTAAAGAGTGTGAGCGACCCAAGCTGAGGTGCTATAAGATTGATGACAAATCTCATGCATTGGGTGTCACAAAGTGTGTGTAGGCTTCTTGCTTGTATGTAAAGATAACAACATAATGTTATGAGGAGCTGAATGTAAATAATCTAATAGTATAACAAGGAAGCATAAGAAAGTAATCCTGAAGAAAAAAAGTTATGTTGAAAGACCAGTAGTAGATTCTAGAAGCCGGTATACGTAACGCGATTCATTGGGAAAGACAACAGTTTCAAATTCGTGCTACCGAAAGTTATTTTAGCCTTTAAAGTTCATACTAATAAACATATCTCTGTATAGCTTGAACAGCAGGCGGAATAAGACCTAACAGTTTGTATGGAGAACTAGTTTTTTTAAGCTGCCCTGCACGAGTTGGTCTTTCTCCTTCCACGACATGAGCCGCAACTCTCTCTAGGTTCTTCAACAATCTCTTTTCATTTTTATTTTTTTACATATATCTTCCTCCTTCTCCTCCCCTACGTTGCACAGTCAAAGTTAAATGACAAAAATTATCCCAGGCTCGAGTGTATCTATGTTGAAAATTTGATCGAGATCGGGTGGTTCAAGAGTTATTGGGCCTTATGCAGTGTCGTTTTGACGCGTGATTAGTGCCATACTAAGGAGTTCGACTAACATATGTTTCCTGCAGGTGTCAGACCTTTAGTATGACGCTAATCATGCGTCAAAATGACTCTGCATAAGGCGGGTAAAGTTGGTTTATTTTTAAAGTTCTTTCTTCTCCCCTCTCCTAAGTTTTATCGTAAAAGTGAAATGATAAGAAAAGACTTCCCAGGTTCGAACATCATCTATGTTGAAAATTTGATTGAGATCGATTGGGTGGTTCAAGAGTTATTAACTCACGAACATAGTCACTTTTATTTTTATATTTATTGATTTTAGTGTATCTCCCCCTCCTTCCCCTCCCCTACGTTGCTCCACAAAAGTGAAATGATAAAAAAAAAAAACACCTCAGGCATGAACCTCATCTATGTTGAAAATTTGATCGAGAATGGTCGTTTGGTTCAAGAGTTATTAAGTTTTATTTATTTATTTTTTGTAATTCCCCCTCCTCCTCCGCCCCTAAGTTTTACCGTCAAAGTAAATAGCTAAAATCACTCCCAGGCCAGAACCGTATCTACGTCAAAAAATTGATGGAGATCGGTCGGGCGGTTCAAGAGATTAAGAGTCACAAACATAATCATTTTCAACATTATAATATAGATTGCTCACCTCTTTGTTACTATACAAAATCGTCTACTTCGTTCTTTCTAGAAATCGAAATATAAACAAATGACAATGGTGCAAAGTGTATTCTACAAAACGCGTATGGAGCTTTACGGGTTTCCTTGTGCGATTTTTTTTCCTTTTTTGTTATTTTTAAGTTTAGTTCAATGTCTCATGGTTATGCACCGAGGCTCTTAAGAAAGATTACGATTAGACGGATGGTAATGGTGGCATGACAAAACAGGAGAACCCCGAGAAAACTCATGCATGCGATGTTTTCTACCACAAAGCTCAATTGGTGGGACCTAGTATCGAACCAGGAACTCGTGGCAGAGGTGAACCACGATCGTTACTGAGTTACTAGGCCTACCAGAATGGTTTTAGTTGAGTGATGTGTTATTCATATGTTGTTACTAGATATCTGATCCTAGCAGACGTTTATAGTTCAGCGATATGTGGTCAGCACATGGACCCAAACGCGATTCTTACTGAGGTTTCTAGGTATAACAGACGGCTTTTAGTTGAGTGATGTATGCTCACCACATCGGCCTACACTGAGAAAAAATGTATGTGGCGTACGTAAAATCGTACGTTACATTTGTAAATCTTTTAATTTTTGGACTTAACGTACAGCAAACGTATAACTGAAAACGCATGTTTTATAATACTTTCTGTATAAGTATTCCATCTATACGTACTTTCCGTATGAAATAATATAGGCAGTCAGGATCTCACATACAAATGGACGTATATAACATATAGCTGACGAAGGCAAAATACATATATGTATGTAATATAAGGAATCTTGTTAGATATCAGATATTTTGCAACGGCATGATATAACCTCTAAGGGCAGTGCCTATGTAGCATAAGGATAACGTATACTCCGTACTGATTTCTGTAGTAAGCAAGAGGATTCCGTATATTTGTACAATATGCCGCTGTCCGGAGAACGGATTTTTCTCAGAGTACAACGCGGTTTTTACTGGATTTCTACACTTACGACAATGGTTTTAGCTAAGTGATATGTGTTCACCATATTAATCCCTACGTATTTAAAGTGGGCTTTCAGGGCCTACCAGATTGCTTTCAGTTGAATGATGTATGCTCAGCACATGGATCCCAACTCAAATATAAATAGATTTCTAGATCTATCACATGACCTTCGAAATTTGAGAGGTCACCCATTTTATATTATCACTGTCTCCTCCCTACACACTGAAGTGCTACTCCTCTTTACGTAGTACGGGCTTTGCCCTAACCTACTACCACCAACAACCCAGACTTATGACGTGTTTCCTATATATATATATATATATATATATATATATATATATATATATATATATATATATATATATATATATATATATATATATACGTGTGTGTGTGTCACTAAGAGAAAGAAAGGCAAATAAACTCTTTCACTTTAATGTCCTTTAGCCTAAGCGAGACAGATGATTTAGGTAAGTGAATGATGGTAGAATAATTGGTGGAATGAAAATGTGACTGAAAATGGACACGATGTTGTCCACCACAAACTTATTTACCGGCGATCGAAACAGGGACTCCACGCACCAGTCCCTATGGTCAGTTTACATTGCGATTTCATATTAATCAACCAGTTCAACGCTGTCTAACAGATGACTTCTCTGCCTACGTATCCTATACACTCCTCTTCTTTTTCGAATGAAAGATTTTACCTGTAAATTTTAATAGAAACATTCCCGTATTCTTAATCTGCACCATTGTGTTACTTTCGACGAATCCATAGACTTGTAAAATTTACTGTAGAAATATCTAATCTCATTTCAAAAGAGGAAACTATAGTATATCAAAAATGTTTATGAGGATCTCTGACATTCCTACTAATGTAAAAACACGTAATGCAAAGTGTATGTTTCTAACTAGACATTATGTCATAAGGAAACTATAATGAAATGAAGTGTTGTGAAATCCATGGTATACGCCGTCAAGATCCGGGATTTCCATCATCTCGTGAAGCGGATTGAGGATGCATGTGCTTCTGTGCGTCCAGACATATTACTGGCTGTGTATGAGGAGTGGAAGAGGCGTGTGGCACACACTATTGTTGCACAGGGTAGTAATTTCGAGCATGTGTTGTGACGGTATAAAAAAAGAGATAAAAACAGACCATACTTTATCAACGGTTAGTGATATGACAAAATGGACAGCAGCATTGAATTCCTGATCAAAAAACAATCTTAAAATATGTGCTGCATGCCTATCTTCCAATTGAAGAGGTAATTTGGATAAGTGTATCGACCTATTTCTGGTAAAATGAGATATACATATTTTCTGCAAGTTTGAGCATGCCCGCATGTGTCTAGGTGGTGTTAAGGTAATATCTCTGCTCCGTAGCGAACGCCTATCTCCAAAAATATTGTGTGAATACGTTGATTAATTGGATAATGGCGTTTGGTTTTCTTCACTCCTAAAAAATTGAAGAATTGCTAGTTACGCCCTTATCCAAATAAACAACTCAATTTAAAACAATAAAGTGATATTCAAAATGGCGGACTTCAAGACGGCGGTCGTGGTGGCCATGTGTAGTTTTTTGATTTCCCCACTCATCTATAGCCAATGTAGACCTCTAGCCTAACAGAACGGGACTGTCGTCTGACTCACGGCCTACCATGTATTTTGAACTTCCTACTACGCTGTCATCAGATCGACTGGTTAGTTCCGTGTTCATCCGTTTGAGGCGCTGCTATTCGCTGAGTGCCAGTTTTTCGCAGTTTGCGGTTGGTAGAGAAAACATCACCGACGAGGAGTGCAGTCGTCGACCCAGCACGGCAACAACAAGCAGTTTCACTGACAGCCCAGATCTTGCTCCAAGCGATTTTCACCTGTTCCCGCACTTGAACGAGCCCCCAGGAGGCCGTCGCGTCGTTTTAGACAGGGAGGTGAAATACTCCGTGACAATGTGGCTGAACACGCAAGGACATGATTTTTTTTTCACCAGGAGGGAATCTTGAAACTCTTCCCACGATGTGACAAGTGCCTCAACACACATGGATACTATGTCGAAAAATAATCTAATGTATGTACTATCAGTTGGCTGTATTGGTTGCATAAAATAATATGTACACTCATGTCCAAAATGATTGTCGCATATCTATAACTGTCTTCTTGTAAGAATATAATTTGATAAGGATTTTGCAGGGCACTTTTAATACTGATACTATGTGTATAATCGGGAAATGTTTATTTGTGGTAAATTTTATAGGAAAATAATTATAAATACGAAAATTAGAGTGAGTAAAACAAAATGTTGCTAAATGGACAAGAAAGTTTTATTTTCGTTTTATTGTTCTTATTTACTGCTCTTTTGACATGAAATTTACTACATACATGTGTTTGAGAATTATACACATACTAACATTATAAGAAATACCGGGTGAATTCGTTATCAAATCATATTCCTACACCGACATATTTATAGACATGCGACAATAATTTTGGACATGAGTGTACATGTCTCCCTGCAGGTTCTGTGGCCTTACTTTTTGGTGAATCCTCGTATTATAGAAATGTACCTGGTTTCTATTAAGTAGTTTTCAATTCGGTAAATGAGTAGTTGCCAATATAGTTGAGTGTATTAGCCTCCGTTTTTGCCCCCTTTTCACCTCACTTTTAGCACCTTTCTCTTTCCTTTTTCCACTATAAAAACCACTCCTAGAAATCCTAACCCTGCTTATCACATGATATATATTTATTAAAAACAAAAATGTGGGAATGGTGTTCTTGGAGAACCACGTCTTCTTTGTAGTACGCTTGTGTGTCAAAGTTCTAATTACGTTTTCGAAAAGAAAGAAAGAAAGGAGTAAGTACAGACTGTTTGGAAAGTCCCTATACACTTGGTTCGTAACGTAGTCAAAGCCAGTTGAGTTCGAAAGTGACAACAACTACTTCAAGATGTTCGGAAAGTCACAACAATATTGAACGTCACCTGACCAGCTGGACTGTAGAAAGAAACACCGCGCAAGGCGGTAACAAAGCAGTGTTGCATACCTTCGCATTGAATATTAATCTTTGTGGCTTTGAATGTCACGAATCAGATGTACCGAGACTTTCGGAATACCCTGTATAAGAAAGAAAAAAAACATATTTAACTATAAAGCAACAGAGAGTGATGAAGTGCTTGTCCATTTTTTTCTTTCTTATGTTATCATGTTTAGAAGGGCTTAGAACAAGAAATACGTGCACACATAAAGTTACGTACACTAAATTTTACAATACAAAATACCAATGAAATTAGCTCTGTATTCTTGACCGACTTGAACCCTTTGCAATAGGGATCATTGATACGTCTGAAAAAAGAAACACACACACACACGGAAAATTTTCACGAAATTATTGTTGAATTGAATTGATTTTGAGTTTAACGTCCCGTTCAGCAGCGAGGCTATGTGAGACGTGGACCTACTGATTAACGTGGAATCCGAACCACATGAGCTCCCGCCGGGAATCGAACCCGGGTCTCCCACGCCAAAGGCGCGTACGCTAACCGCTTAGCCACGGAGGAGCTCACACGAAATTATTGTGATACAGATGGAGCGAGAAATATATGCCGTGTCGGTTGGACTAATGATAATAATGTAATGGAACAATGAGGTATGAGATATGAACTACACTAATAGGATTTCTTATAGCATTTTTATCCTGTAAGAAGATTCCGTTGTTACTGAAAAACAAAAGAAAAAAAATAGTCTCTCTCCGCTAATCTGATCTTCTGATCTCCCCCCAATTTATTTGCAAAGTTGGAAAGTTGTTCTTGAAAAGAACATAATAGGATGTAATACAAAGCCTTGCTGACAACGAGAAGCCACGTATGCCACTGAAAAATGAGGAGGCAACGGCAGAAACTCTTGTGACCAGGGAATTAGTATCCATTAGCCTGGATTATTTTGTTCAAAATAACATTGATGAACTCAAAGAACAAAAAGCAAAGTATCCCTCAATCTTCTCTCGTGGACAACGAGGGAGTCATTTGATCATTCTCAATTCCTTGTTATAGAGGTCTTCGGTTTTCCTCCCGTCTCCAATGGATTTTTCTATTGTATTACCTTACAAAAAAATAAAAAATAAAAAAAAATAAATAAAAAAATGAAGTAGTGAATCTACGATCCATGCATTTAAACTATCACAAAAGGAAAAACACAAGAATTTGTGCAATTTTCTATTGTGTTTGAATGTGTAGGAGTGGCGTAACTACGGGAGGGGGGGGGGCAAATATTTATTTTCACTATAAGGCAAGAAAAGGAGCTTTACCAAACTAAAGATTATACAAAATTATCTCAGAAACTTAACAGGACAACAACGACGGCATAAGTTAGCTTCAAAGCAATCTTTTGAGGACACTGTAGAAACTTTTGCATTTAAAAGAGCCCGCAAAGTTAAATTTTAGTTCCAGCTTTTTGTGCTTTCATGTAACTTACATCGATTTAAGAGATTTGCAAAATGTCCAAGTATAATACTCGAGACAACAGCTTGACTGTCATAATTAAATACGGTATTCTATTCTAAAGCAACAGACTGCTGATTCATTCTATACATATGCACATCCCGATATAATTCCATAAATATTGCGATTTGCGGTTATTATGATATTTTGTATAAGACTGTATAAGACTGTAAGAATATGTCAAGCAGGTTACTCTCAGGTTATTTGGCAACTGATTAGTTTGGTGTTGTACTAAAAATTAAATTATGTACTGCAATTTTGAAATCAAGCTTTACCATTTGAAGAAAAAACGAAAGAGGAGAATTACTGTGTGATGTCAATATCTGGTGTAGTCGGCTAGCGTTTTGGTTTCGTTGGTCAGAAAAGGGGGGCGGGGGCGCTAAAGCGAGTTCTTGCCCCGGGCGACTACTATAGTCCAGGATCCACAGTACATGCCCGTAAAAATTTGTAGGTGCACGGAGTTTTATTGTTGCGTCGTGTTCTTCGACCTATCGTTTTCTATTTTTTCTTGGGTAGACATCTCAATTATGGTCGCTTACCTCCACAGACGCCATTTTCCAATATGGCCGCCAAATAAGCAATCACCATACATAAGTAAGGAACTAAGTCATCTAGGAAAGTGATCTTGGTGTCGAATCATAGGTTTTCGGGGTCAGAGAATTCAAATATTACCTTACATTTGCGATATATTGAAGCCTTATATATAATATAGCCAGGGGCGTACGCAGGAATTTATTTCGGAGAAGGTCCAAAGCTCAAGTCATTTCAACTTAAGAGACTTTACAATAGGAGCTCTTGACAAGTTCGACTTTGAGGATATTCACTGCTCTCAGGTACATTTGAGAGCCATCGTACTGCCCTGGTTCTTTTTCAACATAAAACACCAGAAGAGATCCACAGAAAAAAAAAAAAAAGATTTCACAAACTGGACTGATGAATAGAACTTGTAAACTTTTGTGTGAGCTACCGTGTCGAAAAAAAAATCGAAGGAAGAGTACAACCAACCCTGCTCTTCCGAATAACTTTAAAGTAGCTGAGGATGTTGTCATTAATTCATCTGATGAGGCATTCACACGTGCTCTAAAAACTGAGTTTGTTATTTCTCTTACTCGATGTGGTGCGTTTTCAGGCGACGCTCAGCTCATATCACCAACGTGGAGAAATATACACTTTTTAATTTCATCCAAAGTTGTACCAATTGAACAAGTTGGGTTTCTGCCAGTTATTCCTTCCCCAGTTACCGATTACGCTACTGTGTGTACTGCCCTTAAAATCTTTGAATCTGTGAGACAACTATTGAGACATTCCAACCTTCCGGTCTTCTGCGACGAAGGAGTGTTCTGTACAGTTGTGGACATAGTTCTAAATAACCCAGAGGAATTTTATGACATAATGCCAATGCTTAGAATGTTTTATTCCACAAAAATGGCTCTACGGTGTGGTGGGAAGTACCTCCTTGGTAGCGGTTTCGATGATGCTCTGGTTGAAACAGAGATCTTCAGAGTGAATTCAGTTAAGAGTGTACTAAATGGAAAATATTATGTTTGGGCGTTTCAAGGAATGTTAATTGTCTCTGAAGTACTCGAGAAAATGATTTGTCATGCTCTCTGGAGTGGTAACGAAAAGAAAGCATACAACAATTTGCCTAAAGAAGTAAATCAGTTTCAACTGGCCTCTCAAAATAGAGAAGAAAAATGTAAATTCCTCCATACTCAATTTTAGTTTCAAGTCAACAACTAAGAGACTGCTATTTAGGATTTGTGAATGAATGTAACGATAAATCAGAACTTTGCAGTTACCTCAACAATTTCCTTAACATTGAAGGACTCATCAAAATCTTTGTCATTAATCCCTATATTTCAGCAATTCAATTACCTGAATTATTTACGTTATGAATCATGATACTTGGAATTAATGAAGCGCCTTGGAATAGATTGTCCTTACTTGCATGAAAAGTTCTTGAATGGTCAGTTTGCAGTTTCTGGAAAGCCGGCACCATTACACGCAGTGGGCCCAGATATGAAACAATTCAACGAGCTCTAAAAAGTACGAGAGGAATCATAGGACAAACGCGTAAAACTCAGTACGTCACTGAATGGCAACTGACTTATCACGAAGTTCTCGCCATACAGAAACAGTTCATCATGAATTAACAGGGAAGCAAAACCAATCGTTTGCTTCAGTTCATAATTGCAGAAGGTAATCCATTCAAATTTGATGGTTCTTTTATTTTACACAACATTGTGATAAAGCAAATTGTTTCTGAGGATGTGAGGGCAAAAATTTTAGGTGTATTAAGAGATACAGGGAGTAACAATGAGAAATTTAGGAAAGAGCGCTTCTTTACCAAAGAAAGGAAACTGACGGACAGAATTGAAAAAAGTCTATGTCCCCACCTTCGAAACTCTTACCACAAACAACGTAACTGTGACACCTGGCATAATCAACTCAAGGGATTTTGCACAGATTTAGAAGAAAATCACATTGTAAATGAAAGAGGTTTGACAATGCAAGAAATACTCTCTCATGATCTCGTAAATTCAAGTTAGTTATTTGAAGGTGATGCATCTTCGAGACCAACATAGTATGAGCAAGTATTGCATTTGGAGAAAAAATCTGACAAGACATTTCATCCAAAATTTCAAACACGGACTACTGTAGTTGCTGATTCCATGTCGCAGATAAGAATGTTGAAAATGTCAGTATTTAATAACTTTGGAGAAGCAATAAACGCTGTTATTGAATGAACCACTAAAGTATGCCCAGCCAAAAAAAATACACTTTATTTTTGACAGTTATTGTGACAATTCACTCAAAGAAAGTAAGAGAGTACGTCAATCAGGCACTACCGGATCTATTCATCTCGCTTGCCTTCAGTATCAGACTCATATACCAATCCAAACTCAAATTCTGGAAAGCCGTTCAAAATAAAATAATGCTGCAAGCATTAAAAAAAAAAAATTGAAAAACCTTCAACAGACTTAATTCTTGTTACAAGCGGAATGGTAATAAATGACAGTGTCATTCCTGCTACCGTACGCATAAAAGGAAACGTAACTAATATAGAAATGCTCACATCAAAGATTGAAGAAGCCGACCAAAGAATTGTACCTCACGCATACTGGGCACTTGAACGCGGCGCGCAGTGAGTTGTCCAATGATACTGATGTGGCTATTTTGTTACTAAGATATTTTGCAACTTGAGTGGTAAAGGGCTGAAGCAATTGTAGGTAACGTTTGGGGAGAGAGAAAAGAATCGTTTCATTCCTATTGACCACTTATATGATACACTTAGAGACAAAATGAGTAGCTTCGTCCTCAAGGCTCACATACTCACTGGCAAGGCATTGTAAGTAAAGTGGGTACAAACAATGCAACACTGAATGCACAACAAACAAATTATCTTCTTCATTTTGCTGAAACAAGCCGTCTCTCAGCTGGAGACATGAGGGGAATGCAGAAACATATTTTACGAAAGTGTGGGCGAAATCGACTAAAGTAGAAACTTTTTGATGGTTTATGCTATGAACTTTATCGACTGAGCCCTAAACTCATCAGAGCTGCAGTTCACTTCATCTACTATTCAAGGTCCCATTAAACGCACGTACTTGGTCATCAGAGAATCTCTGTTGTCATTACAAAAGGAACATATTACTGAAAGACCTGTGAAATTTGGATGGGAGGAAGTAGAGGGTTTCCTGAGACCGAAAAAGTGTTTCCGATCTTTACCAGATGCTGTATTGCGAGTGTGTTCTTGCAAAACAAACAATTGTAAACAATATATATGTAAGAAATTTCAACTGTTGTGTACAATGTACTGTCTTTGTTACAAGCGCTGTGAAAATTCTCAGCTGTAAGTCACATGCATTTTGTTTCAGACTTATAAATTTGGACGCATATTAGGTAATCTTTAATCTTTATTTGCAAAAATAAACTACTTTTGGTGGTTTAAATAATAAGGTTGCTCAAATGTGAGATATAAGATATGTGCGGAAAAGACTTAAATTGTAAAAGGGTAACGAAGTGCTCTTTATGAAACCACTTTATGTGTTGATTGATATTTTATATTTTGACACAAAAAATAGCATATATTAAACATGACAAAATAATATGAGAGACTGTAAATATTGTGGTTGCTAAAATGTTGTGTATAATGTTGTTTATATGTGGGAAATATTGTAAGAATACTCAGTTGTTTAGTCACATCAGCATCTTTTATAATGGCTCAATTTGTTTATGTTAATGATATTTTGGACCATTAACAAATATTAATTCATAATGGTACTAATAGCACAATATTTGATTTACTGCTTTTATATATATTGTAAACGTAAAGCCATTTTGTATATTAACTTTGTTTCCGAAATAAAGCCTTTTCAAAGAGAGAAATTTTTAATTTCTTATAATTTTGTTCAAATCTATTCGAAATAGTCAAATCATGATGATAGTATTAGACACTAAGGTGCATTCGATGTCTCTTATCCCGTACGTCTCATTTGCGTAATTATTATTTCAGAAGCCTTCAATGTTTGGTTGTTTTTAATGTTTGTGATATTGTAGCGTTGCTAGTTTACAACACTGAACAATAAGTGTGGTATTGTTTGTTTTCTTTGTAAATGTATATTTGAAATTTGTAATAACCTGACGTAGTGACTTTTAAAAACATACAACTTTGTGATGGATTGCCAACACTGTTAATATGTTGGTATTGAAGAGTACACCAAACTGTGTGTCTCTTTGTGGTGAACAAATATAATTGGAAACTTCTTTTGATTCGGTTTGTGGTTTTCGAGATATTCCCGTGGATGAATTAAAATGGTCCACCCTGTATATACGTAGTGTATGCCTTGTCTGTAATATATAAAATTCTTCAATATATAGCAATTTTATGGTAATATTTCACTTCCTTGACCTCGAAAACCTATGATTCGACACCAAAATCACTTTCCTAGGTGACTTAGTTCCTTAGTTATGCATGTTGGTTGCTTATTTGGCGGCCATATTGGAAAATGGCGTCTGTGGAGATAAGCGACCACAATTGAGATGTCTACCCACGAAAAAGTAGACAACGATAGGTCGAAGAACACGATGCAACAATAAAACTCCGTGCACCCACAAATTTTTACGGGCATGTACTGTGGATCGAGGACTACTAGCCTAGTTCCGTCGATGTGCGTACGTCAACAGGGACGGTTATCACTTCTGAATATTTATTATGTAAGAGCCCCTACAGACCCAAGGTACACAGCTTAGAAAAAAAATCAAGAGGCTTTGGTAAACCATGCAATCTCTCTCTCTTTTCTTGGCTCTCTCCGCTGACTAGTTGCTAAGGCGCGCGCTTTTGGTGCATCGGGCCCAGGATTTGATTCCTTGTGGAAGAGCATAGAAGGAATTACCGTGATTGATGAAACCAGGGGTAAAAGTGAGGGGGAACGCGGGAGGATGCCGTTACCCCACTTCCAAAAACTATCTAAGGCATTCCCCCGCTTACTAAAAAATTACAATGGGCAAAGATAGGCATGCCATCCGTCCCCCTACTTTTTCAGATTCACATTTATCACTGGATGAAACCTTAAACGATAAGTCCACATTCCATATAGCCTCTACGGTTAAAAGGACGTTAAATTTCAACAAACAACAACAATCGATCTCTTTCTCTTTCCTGAAAGTTTGAGGCATTGAGGCTAGCGAGCACAAAACCTGTCTTTCGAGGGTTCGAATCTCACTCAGACCACCAGTGTTATGTATTGTCTATTCACCATCCATTTCATATAGATTTGTATGGAATAATTTCATAGCTTAGTTTTCTTTAAATTCCCTTGCTAGTTCTTTACGCTCCATCAGCTTACAAACAGTTAAACAGCAGTACACGAAGCTCTATATAGTTTCAAGATATTACTTTCCAATTGAAAGCTACAAATCTAGATATATAAAAATGAAAATGACTAGGTTTGTGACTCTTAATCTCTTGAACTACGAGTCTAATCTTGATCAAATTTTCAACATAGATGAGGTTCGGGTCTGGGATGTTCTTTTTTAATCATTTCACTCTGACGATGCAACTTAGGGGAAGGAGAAATATATAAAATGATTGAAATGACCTATATTAATGCCGAATCCATAGCTTTTGGAGTCGCTGAGATGAACAGTGATACTTCTGGTGCTGTTTGAATCCAAATTCTGCCTCGCAACTTGGAGGAGGCGTATATATATATAAAATCGAAAATGACCGACCGAACATATTACTATTACAAAACTCTATATAGTTTTGAGTATGTAACGTTTTGAGTATGCCTTGTTAACGAATTGTTGCAGCCGTCAAGATGGCTTTTAGCTGGGTCACAGCTTACAAAAAAGAAATTATTATTATTTAGTTTTAATCGTCCCACGTTATGCTCCGAGGCTAAGGCAGACGGTGATAACGAGATGAATGTTAATGATGATGGAATGCACAAAATGGGAGAAAAAACCAAACACGCACATGGTGTTTGTCTACCATAAAGCCCACTTGGCGGAAGCTGGGATCGAACTAAAGACCCCACGAACCACCGTTTATCGCTCTATCACTAAACCGCTATAACTTCAGTTCTATACTAGTTTTATTGGTTCGTCACCGAAAGGCGCAAGTTTCGTTTTCAGATGTCTTGAAAGGAACTTTACTTGTTTATCAACGATCTTTATTGAGTTCTCTATGTCTGTGTGTTATTTGCGATTTTTTGTCAATTTTGAGCCCTCCATTTGATAGAGCATCAAAAATTATCTGAGAAAGTGATGGAATTTTTCACGTCATTCTTACCGTTCCCGAGATATTGGCCAAAAATGACCGATTTGCAGAGATTTAAGGAGCCATATCTGGGGAAACGTACGTCATAGAGAGATGATATTGGTGTTAATCAATATCTAAGAGCATGGTAAACACTTTGGTACCAAATAGTAACCGATGGCCTCTGGTTTGGCCAGTAGTCACCAATTAATATCGGGATCAAGATGTTTACCATCCTCTTAGGTATTGATTAACACCAATATCATCTCTCTATGACTTACCGTTCTTGTGATATTGGTCAAAAAATGGCCGATTTCCAGATATTTAAGGAGCCATATCTCGGGAACCATAAGTTATAGAGAGATGATATTGGTGTTGATCAATATCTAAGCGGATGATGGACATTTTAGTACCAAATAGTAAACGGTGGCCACTGATCAACTTGCTACTGGCCACCGTTCTCCAGATATGGGCCAAAAAAGTTCGAATTTCGGGAGATTTCAGGAGCCATATCTCGGGAATTGTAAGTCATAGAGAGATGATATTTTGCTATTTTTGTGAGAAAGAGAAGAAGAGGCGGATAAAAAGATTAACTTTTACATGTAGGAACAATCACAGTTTCCTTCCCGGTCCATCTCTCCATTCGTTTTAAGTTTGTCCTGACAATGCTCTTGGAGCATTCTCAACTGGTTTTACTTTTGAGTTTTATATCTCGCGATTATGTTCTTTAGGCTAAAGAACGACATACGATAAAGTTAGTGCTTTTAAATATATACAGTACCGTATTATATAAGAGAGTGGAAGTGGGTGACTAATCATCGCCCAGACCAAACTACTATAGGTAGAAACGTGAAATTTGAAAATAATACTGTTGTCAGGAATGACTTTTGGAAATATTGTATCTCACGAATCCCTGGTGTTAGAAAGGTGAAACTTTGCAAATGAAATATTCAGTAGAAATAAGGTAAAACATGTTTCAGCGTCTTAGAAAATTCCGGTCTAAAAAGGGGAGAGGAGTCACATTTACAAAATACTTAAATTTCCCTTTGTTTAATCTGAATGTGAAGATTCGCTAAGTTGGAGATCTGAAACAGTGACGGATCCAGAAGGGGTCGTACGTTCCCCCTGAAGCAAAGATATCTCTTTTTTGGGGGTCAAAAGAACCAATATACTTCAGACAAAAATTTTCTTGTACGCCTTATATCTAGAGAACTACATATGGTGTAGCCAAACCCAAACTATCACTTAACTCAACATGGTGTGCTTATTCCATATATATATATATATATATATATATATATATATATATATATATATATATATATATATATATAAACACGAAAACTTGGTGGCCGTTCAAAAATTTGGTGGCCTCTGACCCAAAAAACTCTAATATATTTCAATCAAATTTTTTCTTGTACGGCTTATATCTGGAGAAGTACATACAGTGTAGCCAAACCCAAATTATTACTTAACTCAGTATGATGTGCTTATTCTGCAAAAAAAAAAAAAAAAAAAGGAAAACTCGATTTAGAGGCTGTTCAAAAATTTTGTGAACACTGATCCAGAAACTAATTGTTGGCCAAGATCGCAATCTTTTGATGCATTTTTTTTAGATCATCCCTAAAATTATGTTACTTCAACGACACGACACAACAGCTTTTTTCAGTCTATTGTTAGTACAAACTAGCTAATATCTCAAGTGTTACAACGCGCAGTTTTTTTTTTTTTTTTTTTTTTTGCCGCTTTCAAATTTACCATCCTTTTGTGCAAGAATGAAGAAATACCGATAAACCTTCCGATGCCGAAGGTCTAACCCAATGGTTCTTAACCGATGTGTCGTGACATACTGGTGTGCCACGCAGTCCCCTAAGGTGTGTCGCGAAATTTTAGAATTTAAAAATCACAAACAATTTAATAATAATTAGTTAAAATCGAGACAGACTGTAGCAGTCAATACCTCCAGCGGTAGCAATAATTCTCAATGCTATATAGAGTCATTATAAAAGCTAATGGGTTTCAATAATATAATAATAATAATAATAATAATAATAATAATAATAATAATAATAATAATAATTATTATTATTATTATTATTATTATTATTATTATTATTATTATTATTATTATTATTATTATTTATAATAAAAATATCAACCAAGTGTGTAGCGATGTTCTCGATGTTCAGTAAAGTGTGCCGTCAGTCATAAAAGGTTGACAACCACTGGTCTAACGTACTGGAAAAAAATATAAGATCTATCAGAGACAGTTTTTGCGATGATAGGCCCCTTTATTCCTTGCACTAAAATGAACATAAACCTTTCGCTCCAATTGTATTATACTAATCGTCAAATTAATCATTGTAGCCCAACAGGAAGTGCCCAATAACTTCGGGCTGTAGAAGGCGTGCCATATAAATAACATGGGAAAGATTTTTCAATTGCCCATAAAACCTCACAAAAGTTGGATTTCTTTTTATTTACTTAACTAACGCTAACAAAAACGTACAAGCATACCGAATTTCAAGTTTTTGTTCCATTTTCAAGTGCCTAAAATATAAGATTATATGTCCAAAAAAAAGGTCCATTTAAACAACATAGAGAATTTGTTCATTCTCCTTTAGAGACACTAAAAATTTAAAATGTTCACTTTTGGCAATTTTCCTGTGAGTTAAAGTACCGAAGGTATAACGTCGTTGGCTTCCCGCGAAAAGTTGTGGTGACGTTCATGGGGAGTGGCCAGCTGGGTTACTCGTGGCTCGCTGAGCGCAGTAGTCAGTCAGTGGTGATTGGCTACCCTCTTACCACACCCCCAGTGACGAGCGGGAAGTCAACGACGTTATACCTTTTGGACTATAGTCCCAGACAGCTACAATCATGTCAAATTTCAACTTTCCACGTCAACTGGAAGTACCCCTTTATTTTATGTCAGTCAGTTCATATAATTTTATATACAGTAGGATGAGATTAGGACAGAATAACGTTCACAGATGCATCAAAGTCATATATAACTTATCTCAAACTCTTATTATAATATAGGTTTGATCTAGTGGTCAAATACATAACCGTTTCCGATCTTCGATGCCTGATATTGATCTCAGTTACAAGAACACGATACTATTTTTAGGTCTCTTTCGAGTCGCTATAACCAAGTTCAACTGTACATTTACAATATTTTAAACGAATCTTGTAAGCGCAATATTTACACCTATGGAATAAATTATATGAAGCAACGTATAACAGAAGATTGCTATTTTGAACTTAAATATTGTCAACAAGATGTTAATTAACTCTTTAACGTCTCGAGAAGCACAATTACATTTTGTCTTTCTCTTCTCTTCCCGTCTCTCTGATTAATCACACACTCTACGAGGGATGTGTTGTTTGAACAAGTTACGAGCCTGGCTTATGTTACACATTCTCTGTGTTAGGTTTTGCACCACGCCCGGGCCTCACGCTTGCCTAAATCAACATCAGCAAACAGCGAACTCTTTCGACGGGACTTTTTTTTTAAACCATGAATACCTCTAATAAAGAAAAACCGCAAACAGAGAAGATACAGTGATACAGAAGCGTGATCCATTAATATTGACAGTTCGTGGTACTTATTCATATAAATGATGAGCACACAAGGAAGACACATCTAAATTATCTTCAAATGCTCTCAGCTTGCATAGGTCAGTGTTTCAATTTCATTGAATACATTATTCTTTTATTGCATCAAATTTCAAACCTCCATCATGTCCGATTACAAACCTCTACTTAGATAAATGAGTAATATTGTAAACAAAATTGCGCAATATATTTTTTTCTTTATGAAACTATTGCGGAATAAAGCCACTTAACAAGAAAGGTACTACCGTCGAAATCTTTCATTAGAGCCAAACCATAACTTCAAACATGCTCCGTCTATAGAGCACATGGAAATTGCATAGGTAATGAAACCGGTCATTCCGTGATCGAGAATCGAATGGCTACTGAGACACGCTGACACAGACGATTAACCAATCAAGATGTCCGAAACAATTCCTAGGTACCACGAAATGATTCTATGTCATTACTCGTTTAAATCAACTTACTTTGTCACTGTGCACTGTAAACACTAACTTACTTGCAAAGTTTGCTGCCTTTCAATGTACTAGTTCAAACATGTGTTACGGCTTAAATCAGCATATTTTAAATATACAGTTCTCAATACTATCAAAGCGAGCCAAGATTTTGTCGCATGGAAAAATATTATTATTATTATTATTATTTTAAGCTGACAAGTAGAAAATGCATGATAACTAAGATAACATAACATTCCTAATATATTTCACACGACTAAGAAAATGTTCAAAACTATTGCAACTGTATTTTGTAATACTTTCATTTATAGGGCTGTATGTTTTTCAACCTTTTCATATATATAAAAAAAAACAGTTGTTTTGAAGATTATTTCGAATGATTAACGAACAGTCCACATATATTTACTTGTCACGAAAGAAAAACGTTTAACCCCTTGATGTTATGTGACCAACATTGTAACAGGTAAAGTTGGGTAGTATATACTCCAGGGGAAATACGTTAGCAGGGAACGCACCAGGAAGGAGTAAGGAGAAATATAAATAGAACAATGAAACGTTCCACATAACATCCATCAGAGTTATTTATGGCCTACTCAGTACGACTATCGACTTCTCCACGTTCGATTTTATTCCAAAGTCATATGGAATCTTCTGTGAGTTGTTTTATATAACATACGAAGAAAAGAAAATCCCATAACGTAACATACAGGACGTTTTTAGTTTGGTCACCCAGCTTCTAGAAATTTTTACTAAGGCATAGAAAGCAAACATTGTCTTTGTCTCCTTTTCTTTATCTTTACGCGATATGTAGTTTCAGTACAAACTGAATATTTGTTGTGAAATTACGGATTTGTGTTCTGGAAATGCCTAATACTACATAGCTACTACTTCATAGAAAATTACAACCTTGCACAATTATGACTTATATTAATATTAATTTCTTTAAAAAGACAAAGCAAGTGTGTCACGATGACATTGCGTTCACTAAAACGTGTCGTTGGTCAAAAAAGGTTGGGAATCACTGCTATAATCTATACTTCAAAATTATTTTCCTGGTTGTAGAATTTCCAAGAGGAACTTCATTTCTGACAAAATAAATAATAAAACAGTTAAATTAGTATTACTCCACTGTTAAACAGACTTTTCCACACCCAAGAAATAAGCAAACGTATTCTCATGTTTACTCTGTAGTATCCTTAATAGTCAATCTTTAATGCAATATTTGAAGTTCACAATGGAAACACGAAAGTGGAAGATACAGGTACACTCCTCCATTTGAATCACGCCAAAGGGCAATACGGCTTTATTTATTTATTTATTTATTTTGCCTGTTTTGACTTACATAAGTTCTACAATTGGCATATGTATATAAATGCAAATTGTAACTACAACTTATTACACCATTTGTAGTACAAAATTATAAACAAACACATCATTACATCATATTCATACCTCGTTATCATTTGCAAATTCCTGCACTGAATAATATGCTTTAGAAAGTAACAGAGTACGAATTTTTTTTTGGGTATTAAAATTTGCCTTTTTATAATGTGATGGTAACATATTATAAAGTCTCGTATAATTTAAATAAACATTTTCTTTTATTTTTCTTTCTTTCTTTCTTTTTTTCTTTTCTTTCTTTCTTTTTTTTTGTATTTGGAGTAATTTTGTTGTACTATACTTCCTTGACTCGGTATTGACAGGAGCTGATGTAAAATAATGATGTGCATGATTTTCTGTGGTGAACACATCAGAGAGGGATGTAACATAATAAACGAGATATAGCAAAATTTGAATTTTGGTCCGATTAAATACACTCTTGTTGAAATCAATTGTGTTATCTGGTAAGTGGAATTACACTTAATTCAACAGGAAGAGTACAAAAAATCGTATTGGAATTTACAGTTGATTAATTAATTGTACTGCCAATACTGAGAGGAAATGAGACAAGATTTATTGCTTAAAATGGAGTGTTGATCATTAGTCAGGTTTCATCCAATACTTGATACACCCATTGAGAACTGAATCAGTGAACACACATATACGAAGCATGAGCATTAACAACTTAGGTATGAAAGGGTAAGCGACCTACAGTAATTCTCTAGTCAACAATGAAATAGAAAAAAATAAATAAGAAATACAAACAACATGGTATAAGATGATACTGCTTACACATTTTTAATTTCCACAATTTATTTCGAGACTATCAAGATGAAACGGAAACTTGGCTCTCAAAATCGAGATCAAGAGAAACATCATCGTTCGAAACGAGACTGAGAACGAGGTGGCGATTTTCAACTCGAGACGAGACCGAGATCGAGACAGCTAATTTGTCAATCGAAACGAGACCGATACTATATGAAGTCTCGTCTCGATACCATTCCTACTCAACTGTTATTTGTTTCTAATTTTTTGGTAGCGCTAAAATCTGAATGTGTTTTTGCGTGACGTATCTTGAAGTGTACTGACTCCCAAAATAGGGGTAACTCAGTATATTGATCTCCATACTTTTTTCTCACTGATTTTTTCTCCGTCTTAACTGACTGCACATTTCAGCCTTACATGTGTCTGTATTAGGAATGATTACTCATCAACTATCTCATTTTATTTGCCTACCTTTTCAAGAGCTCCCACGTGGCTATGTGGATATCGTATGCATCTTTGGCGTGGGAGACCTGGGTTCGATTCCTAGCGGGAACTAATGTTCGGATTCCACGTTCAGTTGTAGATCCATGTCTTATATAGACTCGCTGCTGAAATGAAAGCCAAAATCAAACCCAAAACATGAGTGACATTTTCCTGGGGTTTCCTCATTCACACCAGGCAAATGACGGGATGTTTCCCAACATATAGGTCCCAGACCGCTTCCTTTTTTCCCAATCCTTTCTATCTTTCCTTTCCTTGGGTAGTGTGGTCGCTGAATGACGTCATCCTTCATACGTGACGGGATAACAGGGCCAGATGCCAAAAGCCCAGAACTCTAATTCCTAATCCTAATTATTCAGTAAAATTGCGAAGGTTTTTTTTTTTAAAAAAGAGAGAAACTTTGCAGCAAACAAATTGAATCAATAATGAAAGAATAATATGTGCATTTTTGTCCATCACTTGATGTGTGTATTCTAAACAATCAATCGTGAGGCGCGGTGGTTCAGTGGTAAAGCGCTGGCCTCTTGCGCGTGATCCATAGTTCGATTTCCGGCCAAGTAAGCTTGTAATAGACAATATCGTGTCCGTGGTGTTTTCTCTAAGCACTCCGTATCCTCCCACATTCTCATTCCACCGATTACTCCATCATTCGCTTGTTTTAATCATCCATTCCCCTTAGCTTAAAAGGTATAACGTGGGATGTTAAACTTAAAGATTTCATTTCATAAAAAAAAAATCAATCATAAGGATAATATATATTGTATTTATGTAAATATACTATCGACCAAACTCATCACTTCTTGACCAAGGTCGGGATAGTCGTAAACGTTCACGAGTTTAGTATGCATATTATATATAATGGTGTGCAGATCTTTGATTCCCGAGCTGTTGGCCATCAAATTTTAGTTTGGACTAGTGAAAGGACATTTTGTGTGTATGCTACCAACTATTCTAACCCGATCTTGACCAACCTTAGCATGGGGATAGATCTTAACAAGCTTAATATCTATTTAAAAAAAAGACGGTATGTACACTCATGTCCAAAATGACTGTCGCATATCTATAACTGTCTTCTTGTAAGAATATAATTTGATAATGATTTTCAGGGTACTTTTAATACTGATACTATTTGTATAATCGAGAAATGTATATTTGTGGTAAATTTCATAAAAAAAAAGAATTATAAATACGAAAATTAGAATGAGTAAAACAAAATGTTGATAAATGTACAAGAAAGTTTTATTTTCGTTTTATTGTTCTAATTTACTGCTCTTTTGACATGAAATTTGGCACATACATGTATTTGCCGATTATATACATACTAACATTATAAGAAATACCGGACGAATTCGTTATCAAATTATATTCCTACAACAACATATTTATAGACATGAAACAATAATTTTGGACATGAGTGTACATAAATGATTGTTGAGTTACTGACCATCAAATTTGGATTTGAACTTCGTGAAATAAAGAAATTTCACTAAACCACTACCGATTAAACCCACTCGATCTTGGCCAAACTTGGCATGGTAGTACGAGTTGACAATCTTTGTACAGGGGGCCACGGCGGCTCACCGGTAGAGCACTTACCTCTGGTACGTGAGGTCCCTAGTTCGATCGTCATCTAAGTTAGTTTGTGGTGGACAACATCATGCCCGTGCGTATTCTTCGGGTACTGCAGTTTCCTTCGACTTTCTCATTCCACAAAGTTTTCCAACATCATTCGTTTGCTTTAATCATTATCTCCCTTATCCTAAAGAGCGTACACGTGGGACGTTAAACTGAAATTTTTCATTTCATTTCAAGCTTTGTACACATTGCAGGACATTATGAAATATAGTGTGCAACATTTGTATCCTCAAGTTACTTGCTATTACAGTTGGATTCGGACTCCATGAAATCAAGGAATTTTACTACAGCGCGATACGATGAAACTCATCCAATCTTGACCAAATTGGTATGATACTGGATCATGTCGAGGCTAGTACCTGTGTGAGAGTAGTATGAAATATTATGGTGTGTAGTTCCCGAGTTATTGTCCATCAAATTGGGCATTTAGCCTCATAAACCTGTTGAACAAAGTAAATACAAAGCGCACTTATCTTCTATCTAATCTAATATAAATAAAATAAAGAGTTTGTTAGTGTGTTTGTCTGTCTCTGTGCGGCCTGGGGACCAGACGAGTGGACCGAGAGTTACCAAATTTTGGTCAAGGGTTCCTTGGTCTAGGACCCAGATCAAGAGAAAGCCCTTTTTCAAATTTCAAACCAGGGGTCTCAGGGGGCGTTTACTGGAACCGGCTTGGGAACCAGACAAATTGACCGAAAGTTACCAAATTTTAGTTACGAATACCTTCGTCCAGGCTCCAGACCAAAGTTAAAAGTTTTTGTCAAAATTCGAACCAGGAGGTCTCAGGAGACGTTTACCGGGACATGTAAAAGTAGTAGAAAATGACCGATATTAGTGTCGAATTCATTGTTTTCGCGGTCTCTGAAATCAATGGTGAAACTCCGATCGCATTAACTTCCAAATTCACGCTATTCGGCTTCGGGCCGGGGGTCACCGGGGGGGGGGGGAGATACCGAGACATATAAAAGTAATTGAAAATGACCGATATTAGTGTCAAATCCATAGTTTTCGCGGTCGCTGAAATCAATGGTAACAGTTCCATTAGCGATGACTTGCAAATTTAGTTACAATTGTATTCAGGCCGGGAGTCAGCGGGGGGAATACCGAGACATGGAAAAAATAGCCCAAAATGACCGATATTAGTATCAAATCCATAGTTTTCGCGGTCGTTGAGATCAATGGTGATACTTCCGCAGGCGTTGACTTCCAAATACAGCTCCCGTGCGAAGCATGGGTATATTCAACTAGTAATTAATAAAATGTTGCTTAAAATTAATGCAGCACGAGATTCTGTTCCACTACGGAGACACTTACTAATTTGAATTTGGTTTACTCATTATTTAAACAACTTAATTTTACTCTTCAGAAACTCGCTGCCAATTATGAAACTCTCAACAACGAAAGAAACACAATATATTTAAAAAAAATGCACAGATTATTCCCTGACTATTGATTCAATTTATTTTGGGGCAAAAGCTGATTATGTAACTCTTGAATTTGGTTGAAATGTTGCAAAATTTGCTGCTCCCTACACACACACACACAAAAAAAAAGAAAAAGAAAAAGAAAGAAAGAAAAACACTGGAAAGAATTAGAAACGTCTACAATCTATTGCTGATTAGCGTTTGTTTAAACTCAAAAGACACACAATATGACGAAATGTCGTAAAGGCTACTTTTTTTTTTTTTTTTTTTTTTTTTGTAAGGCTACGGATTTAAGCCGCAACTTAACTGTTCACAGTTGAAATTTGGATTTTAGAAAAGAAAAAAAATACGGCTTATTTTCGAGCATTTACGGTAAAGGTTTTCAGTTACAAAAAAGGACAATCCAATATAGAGGAGTATCTAAGCTAAGGGTATTACTATTCTGATATTAACGAAGTTACCAAAATGTAGATAATAGTGCAAAGAATCCTGAACAGGTACCAAAATTCTACCAACAGAAGTAAAACTGCATAAGAAAATTCTTTAAAGAAAGAAAACTAGCAATCCTAACTTGCTCTAGTTCCCCAGCGCAGCCCTAGCGAACAAAATGAAACGCAACATGCGAAAATTCAACAAGCAAGCGCAGCTCTGAGCAATGTAGGGATTATATTCAACACGCGTGCGCCTTTCTAGTAGGCGTGTCCTAAAGAGACGCCGCCTAGATTTGGGACGTCGCAACGAAAATTGAATCCAACTCAGAAGACTCCACACGACAATCAATATGCATGTCCTTTCTCAACTTATCCTTTCAGTTGAGGGATTCCTTTCTTACAAGAACACAATTCTTCTGCATCGGTGATCAAAAGTAATTGCAACAGGAGAAAAAAAATAGGCCACACTAACTTAGAACAGAAAAAAAACCTTTGTATATTGAATATGCAACAAACACTTCCTTAAAATGTCGACATCAGACGCCTATCGATGAATGAAAGAGGAAATTATAGATCTGAATGAATGACATTTTAGTAATAGCTTAAATATTGTCAGTGATTGATATGTTTACTTCACTCTAAGTTGTGCTAAGTGACTGTAACATCTCAGTAACGATGATGATATTGTGAATATCGATTGTTAGTGCTCGAGTGTGTCATGAGAAATCACTAAGTACGCTCTTACCAAATCGGAGAATACAAAATTTAAATTATATAAGGTAAAGAGTAAAAGTTCCTACACCCTCCGGGTAGGTAAAGAAGGCCCAAGGGCTGTATGTGTAGGTAAAGGCGCCTTCGGTGCTAGCGGTCTCGGGTTCAATTCCCGGTGGGGGCACTCGGTCGAAAAAGTGTAAAACGCTTTTTCAGGCCAGCCACCCTGAATGAGGTTTTCCTCATTCATACCAGGCAAATGCCAGGGTGGTACCTAACTTATAGGTCCCAGGCCTCTTCTTTTCTTCCCCAATCCTTGGTTCCTTCCCTTTTCCCGGATAGTGTGCTCGCCGAGGGACGTCATCCCTCAAACGTGACGGGCTAAATGGCCTTAGATGCCGAAAGCGCAGAAATCTGAATCCTAAATCCTAGGTAAAGGCTCCACACTCATGTCTCCTTTACTTCCCCAGATACATTAAACAGGCTGGGCACTTTCGCCAAAATATTAAGGCAAAACTTCGCTAAATGAGGTGAAATCACTCCAATTTGTGGTTAAAAGTAGGGATGGGCAAAACCGGCTTTTATAAAAACCGGAAACCGATTTCTACAAAAACAGAAACCCGAAAAACCGACATTTCGGTTTTCTCCAAAAACGGTTCGGTTTTTACACCGAAACCGGTTTCGGTTTTCTTCCAAACCGGTTTTAGTTTTCTTTAAAACCGGTTTTAGTTTTCTTTAAAACCGGTTCGGTTTTCATCGAAACTGGTTTACAAAATGCATATAAATTAACTCCACAAAGATTAAAAAGGATATAACACTCACTTTAACTCACACTTCTAAAGCTACTTCTTACTATCTGTAATGCTGTTTTACTTGTGCTTTATAATGGAAGTTCTGCAAACTAGAGACTGAAGGTTGAAATGGAGGTGTTCCGAGTAGAAAGGGCGAACTCAACAAAAACTTGTCATGAGAAAAACGCATTTTAAACTTTCTTCGTAAGGGCAAAATGAACAAAACTTTCCCCTATTAGGTGTATGATAAACCTTATGTGCATAATAAAATAAGACCTGATGCTAAGTTTATCTTTACTATCCAGAATGCATCGATTGTTATTCGATAGAAAGAAAAAGACTACCAGAGAACAAAGCGGGATTTGTGGGGCCGGGTATAGTTAAATAATTCGTTGTTGCTTGCGCTGATTAAAAGAATGAAGAAAGAAAGAAAAATATATCAAAACTACTTCGATGCAACAATGCTTCATTACAGAAGGACAAATTGTTCACAATAGAAAAGTCGCTAAATTCGTAAGCCACTCGCTAAATCGTCATTTAAAAATACCCCCCAAAAAGTCGCCGTTTGGAAAAAATATTTTTGTCGCTATTTTCGAAGTTGAATCCCTTAGATTTAGCGACCTTAACCCAAATTGGCAACACTGAGGTTGGGTGAAATTCAGAGTAGAGCTGTGCAATATCCAGATATGGATATGAAAAATCGAAATCGACAAAACATCGAAAATGAAAAACCAAGTTCATCTTTTAAGAAGTCTAGATATGAAATAACAATAGAGGAAGAATAAGAAAGAGACGTTAACATGTTTCCGTTTTCTTCTGTGCATAGAAAGAAAAATACAGATGAAAATTAAATGAAATCTTTAAGTTTACGTCCCACGATTATGCCGGGTAGGCTAAAGGAAACGATGATGATGAGAGATGAGTGAAATGGTGGAATGAAGGAAGTGGGAGGAAACGAAAGAGCTCCGAGAAAACCCTCGACCACGGTGTTTGTCCATCACAAAGTCCACACGGCGCGAGCAGGGATCGAACCAGGGACCGGATGTGAACGCTCTACCACTGAGTCACCGCGTCCCCCTAACTTAAACTTTAGTCCAGACAACTTGAATGGCATTGCCTCGAAGTAAGTCCGACTTATCGGGAAGAATGGTTGCACAGACAGAGTAAGAAATATTGACGAATCATTTTCCTGTCATACAGAGGTCATAAAACTTGTAAATGCGTTTATACACCGAACTAGATTCTTTTCATGACCACAATGCATTCTTCTCTCCTATCGTCGCTCAAAAGTAAAAACGATCCAGGCAGCTAGCAAATGTGCTGTCAAATTTTAGCATCATTCAGAAACTGAACTGTCTGATCAAGCATAAGGGGGACACGGTGTCTCGGTGGTAGCACGCTTACCTCTAGTGCGTGGGTCCCTGGTTGGATTCCCTGCCAAGTAAGATTCTGGTGGACACCATCGTGTCCGTGGGCTTTCTCGAGATACTCCCGTTTCCTCCCACCTTCTCATTCAATCAATTCTTCCACCATCATTCACGTACTTTATCATCGTCTCCCTTAGCCTAAAGAGTATAATGTGGGACGTTAAACTCAAAGATTTCATTTTTTAATCTTGTATACGTCAACATCGAAGTATCTGGAATGTCCCTTTTTTTGCACAGAGATAATAGTTTTATGGAAAATATGTGAACCCTCTTTCTCCCTTAGGAAACGCACTTCAATGAAACCATAATGATAAAACCCCATAAAATACTATTTTTGGCATAAAGTTTAAACTCCTTAACCACCTTATGATAGGCCCTTTAATCGAAGTACAGGGTAACAACCCAACTTGAGTAAGGTACGCCTACTATGTTCCAAAACTCATTTCAACTAATCAAGCTTTTTTCCCCCGTAATATGATTAAAAAAAAAAACACTTTCATTGTGGCGAAAAGGTATTGAAAATGCTCTCCTTTCTCCGCCCTAAAAATGGGAATTTTGAAAAAGGTTGGAAGACGTCTCCGGATATTTTTAATGAGTTTATATACCGAATGTCATCATGCTAATTTGAGAGGCTCGCGAGATACTTCAGCTTAATATAAACTTTAAACCTCGCTATAACCCCCTTAGGATACACATTTTAATCAAAACACATGATTAAAAAAAAACAGTTCGAGGAAGGTGATAAGTTATGTTCCAAAGTTCATTACATCGGTTCAGCCGGTTTCGCGTAATGCGATCCTACACAAGATCACGCCAAGATCTAGAGCGAAGCTCCTCTTTACTCGACTTAGGCGTTCGTTTATCCGGATACTCGTCCGAGATGCCTCAAATTTGACATGTCGATTCGAGAGCGTGCACTGTGTGTCGCATGTCCTGATCGGACATATCATTGAGGAATAATCGCCGAAAAAACGGATGTCCATAGACAAAAAAACATTTGGCGCGCGAATTTTCAGTCAACAATGGGAGAACATGAAATCATAACATAGGCCGTTTCCCACCACATTATCTGGTCTCCGAGAGAGCTGGTCTACAACACTACATTATCAACATTGAACAGGAAACCCAAACGGTTGCATCAATCTTCTCAAATCAACCTGCAGAGCTCAGAATTGTAATTGTGCGTCACCACAGGGGCGGAACCAGGACCGACTTCTGGGGGGGCGGTGGCTCCAAACTTTGGGATGGGTTTTATTTATATATATAAAATAAGAAAGTTTCTTCTTCTGGGGGGAGGCGATCGTCCCGATCGACCCCCTGGATCCGCTCCTGCGTCACCAAGGAGTGGCGCACTCCTTTCACTTCTCGTTTAGATGTATGGAAGTACTAAACGTCTTAACTTGGCTAAAGAGAAATAATCTGTTCTACAATGATACAGCTACTGATACGACATTGCTGAGCCATTTACCTGAAGACGAAAACATCTCCTATATAACGTCATACATCATAGAAGGGAGTATCATGAGATCGCGTCAGAGATTGAAGAAACTGCAGTTCCGATAGCCCCCAAACGAAGCCAAGATTATGAGATACGAAATGCCCTTGAATGACCGATGGCGAATGCAGAACCTGTGAACGATATAGATATCGAAATACAGAAAAAAGAAAGAAATAAAAACTATTGCCAACAGAAATTTCTCTAGTATTTCGGCAACATATTGTTTAGCTAAAAGCGTATAACTTATGCACACTCTAATATAAATAAAATAAAGAGTTTGTGTGTTTGTTTGTCTGTTTGTATGCGGCCTGGGGACCAGACAAGTTGGGCGAGAGTTCCCAAATTTTGGTTACGTATACCTAGGTTCAGGTCCCAGACCAAGGCGAAGCGTATTTTCTAAATTCGAACCAAGGGGGTTTCAGGGGGGTGTTTACCGGAACATGTAAAAGTAGTAGAAAATGACCGATATTAGTATCGAATTCATAGTTTTCGCGGTCGCTGAAATCGATGGTGAAACTCCGATCGCGATTACTTCCAAATTTACCCTCTTCGGCTGCGGGTCGGGGGTCACAGGGAGGAAATCCGGAGACATGCAAAAGTTAACCAAAAATAATCGATATTAGTGTCAAATCTATAGTTTTCGCTGTCGCTGAGATCAATGGTGATACTTTCATTAGCGATGACTTGCAAATTCAGCTACCATTGTATGCGGGCCGGAGGATACCGAGACATGTAAAAATAGCCCAAAAATGAACGATATTAGTGTCAAATTCATAGTTTTCACTGTCGCTAAAATGAATGGTGATTATTCCCACAGGCATTGACTTCCAAATATAGCCCTCATGCGAAGAATGGGTATATGCATCTAGTCTATAAAATAAAAAAGTGACTACGTTTGTGATTTAATAACTCTTGAAACACCCTCCCGACTTCGATCAAATTTTCAACATAGATGAGGTTCGGGCCTAGGATGTTTTTTATCGTTTCACTTTGACGCTGCAACTTAGGGAAGAGGGAGATGGATATATATATATATATATATATATATATATATATATATATATATATATATATATATATATATATGTATAAACGATCAGAAACGACAGATATCAGAGAGTGATTCAGGAATAGTAAAAAGTGACTGATTAACGAAACATATTACTAATTTTTATTATTTTAACCCAGCGAATCGGGTATTTGACGCTGGTATCAAATAAATCGAAATACATATTTAAAAAATGGAAATCAAAATTATTGAATACCAAATATCTAAATATCACACTATTGAATAGAAATTTTTCTAGCATCTCGGCAACATATTGTTTAACCAAGGGCGCGTATAACTTTTGTACAACCAGATAAAAAAAATGGAATGAAATTCCTACTTATATATTGTTCCACGGTTATGCTTTGTAAGTTAAAGTAGGCGGATAGCTAATCAAAGTGAATGGATATGAAATTAACTTATGGAATGAGAATACGGGAGGAGATGGGAGAATCCCCCCCCAAAAAACTATTGACACGTTTCCACCACTAACTCACATGGTCAGGGATCGAAACAGGCACCCATCCCATCAGAGGTGAATGCTCTACTACCTAGTCATCGTGACCTCATAATCAGGTAAGTGACAACATAACTATGTATTTCTATTAATAGAGAAAAAAGATTAAACAACTACCGCAAGAATAAAAATGAAAGATCTGAATTTTACGTTTTAAAAATAATAATAATAAAAAATTACGAGCATTATACTCATTGTGTTTGATGTACGCAAAATTGTTTGCTAAAAAGCATAACAAGTATGTAATATCCAACCTATTCTCAACATGATTCGTTACAATCTTGCCCAGGAACAACCTCTACAACCAGAACTAAACCAAAAAATTAGATTACATGAATAACTTTTTCATCAAAATGAAGTCATCCTGGTATTCAGATGTAATTGGCAATATGGCGAAAACTCACAAAAGGGGTTGCAGGTAGGACACACAAGTTAATACCATTCGCTTAGAAACGGGCATTGGCCCGAAGACCTCCAGCGATAATTACTTGTACACAAAGATATCACTTCCAGTTGAATGATTCTATTAATCACGATGACGGTACCGACCAGGGGGCGGGTGAAGCTTAAAGCTTAACAACAAAGACTCTTTCAAAGCTTATTCGCCATCCGAACATCATTTAGAGAAGAAAAAAAAGTAATGGCAACACCGTTGTTGTTACCTGGTCTGTCAAACAGCACCCATGACGAAGGGAGATCAATTCCCTTATCTTCTTCCCCCAAAACAAAACTGATGGCTGGCCCCCTTCTACGCCAAAGAGTGTGCTTTAATAGCTTCCCTCTTTTCATCTCATGCAAGGTCAATAATTCTGACTCATAATAGTCGTTCGTTCGAGAGTCAGGTACGAACAGCAGGTGGGAGAACTCCTACCAAAGAGTGCGGAAATAACATGTCGCTCTTTCAACCACCCTAGTTTACACGTGTTCCCAATGTCATTTCTTCTACCATTAATTAAGAAAACTTTCTACTGTGAAACCTTAAAAAAAAAAGAAAGAAAACTATTGTCATTCTTTTCTTAAAACATCATCAAACATCGTATTAAACTAATGATTTTGTAAATTTTCAAATTTTGTAAAATTACTGACAAGTTTTCCTATTTCGTCGTTTACTGATTTTTTTTTTTTCAGCAAATCTTTGCTAGAAGCACAAAACAAACTGCATTTACAACCCAGCTAATCAAACGAGGTTCCTCGTAGCTATAGGGAAGCGTATGCGTCTTCGGTGTGGGAGACCCCGCTTCGATTCCCGGCGGGAGCTCCTGTGGTTCGGATCCCAACGTTAAGCTGTGGGTCCATGTTTCATATAGCCTCAGTGTTGAAAGGGGCGCTACATTCCAATCCAACCAACAGTTAATCAGTCATCTCACCCTTCCTTTCGTATAGGTCTACCACATACGAACGTTTAATACTAGGGTTGAACCATGTAACTTTGCTGGCCCACAACTCGGAAACCAATGACTTGTGTAAGACCATAATCTCTCATATGGTTACTAAGTTTGTCAACGTCTCCTACAATGCTAATTTTGGTTGCGACCGGATAAAATTCATCGATTGTGTACGATAAGCAAGCACTGTCTTTGCGATTTCTTTATATATCTACTAGGGTCAATTATCCGCTTCGGTGGGTTAAAATAAGAAGAAACAAGTAATATGTTCCGTTAGTCAGTCACTTTTTAGTATTACTAAAGCGCTCTCTGATATCGGTCATTTTCGATCATTTATATATATATATATATATATATATATATATATATATATATATATATATATATATATATATATATATATATATATATATATCCCTGTTTTCCCCAAGTTGCGGGAATGAATTTGAATTTAAACGGCATCGGACGTGTCACTGTTCATCGCAGTGACACCGAAAACTATGGATTCGGCACTAATATCGGTCATTTTCGACAATTTTTAAATATCTCCCTTTCTCCTAAGTTGCACTGTCAAAGTGAAATGATAAAAAAAAGAAAAAAGAAAAAACATCCCAGGCCTGAACCTCATCTACGTTGAAATTTTGATTGAGATCGGTCGCGTAGTTCAAGAGTTATTAAGTTATATATATATATATCCTCCTCCCCTATGTTGTACCGTCAAAGTGAAATGGTAAAAACCATTCCAAAGTCCTGACTAACTGATTGATCAACGCCCTGGCCAAACCGCTTAAGGTAGAAACTTAAAACTTGGAGAAGGGATACGATTTGTGATGTAAGATCCCACTAAGGAAGAATTTTTGGAAATTCTACAGGGAAGGGGAAGAAAGAGTGGTGGCGATTATTATCTTAAAATGTCCATATCTCGGAATCTATGAATGATAAAGACATGAAATTTGGTATATGGTCTTCTCATTTAAAATAACAAGACAGGTATTTCAGTTATTTGACCTGGAATGAGCACGTGGTGAAAGTTGTACATATGTGAAATTTTAGCACAAGGTGAAGAAATACCTATACAGTATTTTGTGTGAACCAAATTTGGTTTTGGGTATTTGAACGTAAGGGCCAAAATAAAACTTATTATATGTAGTAAAATTTTCAGTAGTAATGAATCTGCAAGGGATTAATACATTCTTCAAATGGCTATTTCAGGTTAATGAACCACGGAAATCACCCAGAAGAGCCTTGGAAGGTGATCGCGTAATCAGTGACCATTTAAAATATGACAGTATGGTTGCACATGAATTCTTAGCAGTGTTCTTGGCAAAAAAAAAAAAAAAAAAAAAAAAAACGGAGCTACAATTCCTTAAACATGTCATATATTTCAGAGATGGCTCTGGGGCTCAATATAAAAATAGTAAAACTTTCAAGAACATTTGTATGCACAAATCAGATTTTGGTCTTATATGTGAGTGGCATTTCTTTGCCACTTCACATGGTAAAAATATTTGCGATGGCATAGGTGGAACGACAAAGCGATTAGTTACTCGTGCGAGTTTACAGAGTGCAACTGCGAACTAAATATTAAATGCATAGCAATTTCATAAAGGGACTGTGGACAATATCACATCCATTAGATATTGTTTTTCTATCAAATGAAGATTTCGGCAGCATCACACGACTCAAGAAAATAGGTTTATCCCTATGAAAACAATACCTGGAACAAAAAATAATCATGCTTTCATTCCTATAGTGAAATAAGTTTAAAATTAGGACTAATTTCCTCTACATCAATGGAAAAGCTACATAGAGTTTGGGTAGATACAAAAGCATAAACAGAAGACATCAGAAGTAAAAGTCTTGGATCGAGGAAAATTTGTAGCCTACGTCTATCATTGCAAATTGTGGATTGGGGTGGTGCTGAAATATTCTGAAGGATATCACGACTACAACACAAAGTTCTTACATCCTGCAGGGCCCGATTCTACTTTTCACTGATCTCGAACCGACGATATCGTATGGATACCAGCTGGTCATATTCTTACTGATGCAATAGATCACATTTCTATCACGGCTAGTGGAAGATCACATAGTGTGTCACATGAGACTGTTAATAAAATTAACGAGTTATTCAAAAATGTCAGTAAACATTGATACATTGCACAATACTTATTTTAGTAGATAAGGTAACTGTTATTTTTTGCTATAATTGCAGGCAGGGACACCCAAAGAAAATTTTCTAGGGTGGACCATTCCATAGTTGATATATTGCGTTTGGTATTTAATATATGTGGTTTGAAAATGAAATTGTTGAGTTTTACGCCCCACGGTTATGCCGGTGAGGATAAAGAAGACGGTGATGATGAGAGATGAATGAAAATGGTGGAATGAAGAAAGTGGGAGGAAACGGGAGAACCCCGAGAAAACTTACGCACACGGTGTTTGTCCACCACAAAGTTCATATGTGGTTTGCTATATTACATATACATTTTCGTGAGCTAGGGGGGCCCTGACCCCTTCGGGTGCCCATGATTGTAGGCTACTGTGTGGAATAATTGTAATAAAAGTTATACAGTATCAAATAGCCTATATCATTATTTCAGAAGTTCGTTAAGAGGCAAAAGACACATTCAGATTTTTGGTGCCTTACGGTCAAATACCCAAAACCATATTTGGTTCACACAAAATATAGGTATTTTTTTATCTTGTGCTAAAATTTCACACATGTTCAACTTTCACCACATGCTCATTCCTATGCCTGAACTTGGGACCTAAATGCTGCTATAACTCTACACCTATACAATGTTCATAAGTTTTGATTATAGATTTAAAATCTACAGACAAAATTACATGCGGATGAAAATTTTTAGCTCCATAGGACTTATGGTTATTGAAATAAACAACAATATGCAAAAACAGCTGTGTTTCAGTCGTGACCTTGAAGCTACTTGCGTAATTATTAGTTACCTACGAGGGCTGGAAAAGTTTTATTTTGGGAAATAACTATTCTCAAATATGTATTTCAATGTACAAAAAATATCAAAATCTGAGACCGTGAAATTTTAAAATGCTTATACTTTGGTCGATTTGAGATAGAATGACCGAGAAGGAATTACAATTATTATAATATGTTCATATCTCGAAATCTCTTAAGGCTCGAGACATGAAATCCAGTAATTGTACTTCTCATTTACAATAGTTAGAAAAAGGTAGGATTACAACCAAGGGCGCCGAGCCTGCCCCCCCCCCAAAGTTCACGTGGCCCCCTATTGTATTTATGAATATACAATATTTGACATAATTTGAATGCAATTTGTCTTAAAATCCTCATATATATACGTTCTACATCTAAATGCCCCCCCCCCCAAATTTACAGAGAAATCGGCGCCCTTGGTTACAACTGTCATAATTGGATGGTTTTATCTGGAAATTCGTTAAGGTCAGAGAATGCAGTATGGTATTTAGATTTTTCGTTTAAAATAATTAAATATGTGTTTCAGCGTTTTCTAATATTTTCCCTACAAGGAAAGAGAAAGCGGCCAGAAGAAAGAGTTGGGTTTTCATTTGTTAGCTGCAATCCAGAGTTACCTGCAATCCTCCCCTCATCAATCCAGAGTTTAGTGTACGTTTAGATATGGCTAGTGCATAACTGCAAATTGTTTATCGTAAACTGCAATAAGTGTCCCTATAATTAAAACATTGTTTAGCAGCTTGCACAAGAATAACAACTACAGTAAGTAGTCCTAAAGTGTCACAAGCAATAATTAATCCAATGTATTATCTTTTAGAAAAGGTAAAAATTAGATTTATAGCAATGCATAATGTAGAAGATCAATTAAAACACAAAGCATCTGGTTATAAAGGAACCCTCAAGGGAGGAAGGCGAGAGTCCTTGCGTGACTTCAGTATTACTTTCCAACGGCGCCACTCAAGCTTTCAAGTGGTTATTAGTTTAAAAGAGAAATATTACCGCACGGTGATTATAATTCAGCACGACACTCTGGTATCAGCAACAACTGCTACTGAGAGAGTATATAAGTAGATCGAGTTCGCGATTTGTAATGTTAGGGAGGTCTAGGGTTTGAATCTTGAGCTCGGAATCCTGACTGGGTTTCTCCAGATTCTCCCTTAATACTACTAATTACCCTAATGCTACCCTTAATCCATTAATGCTTCCCTTAATGCAGGTGAATGCCAGGAGGTATCCTAACTACGAGGGGCATACTGAAAGTCGTGAGCAATATTTTTTCACAACCATAATCTTTATTTGTAAGTGAAACCAAATATTTAATCTCAATCTACAGATCTTTCTTTCACTTTTCCACATAGTCTCCGGTTTTATGCACACATTTTCCCCATTGTTCTGCAAGTTTGAAAATACCCTTCCGATAGAATTTCGTTCCAAATGCCTTAGACACAGACGCACCGCTTGCCTAATATCCTTCATTGTCTCGTAGCGATGGCTTCGCATCAGTTCCTTCACAAAATCGAAATGATGGTAGTCGGAGGGTGCCATGTCGGGGATGTAGAGAGAATGTGGAAGTATTTCCTACCCATATCTCCTGATCTGCTCTACAGTGGCACGTGCAGTATGCGAACACGCATTATCCTGTTGAAGGATGACATTTCCAGGACGTTTATCACGCAAAACACGACGGAGCTTCAAAAATGTCTGGATGTAGCGGGCAGAATTTATGGTTTGTCCAGGCTCAAGAAAGTCAACTAGAATACAATCCTGTGCATCCCAGAAGACGCTCACCATACCGATTGTATTGTCTTCGCTTTCTTCTTCGGTAGCGAATTTAAGTGGTGCCATTCCATACTCTGTCGTTTGGTTTCAGGTTCATAATGATGGAACCATATTTCATCTCCAATCATAATACCCGTCAAGAAGTCATCACCTTCATCTCGAAATTTCTGAAGAAGGGTTTGGGCAATGATTAGTCTCCGACGTTTATGGTTCTCGGTCAATAAACGTGGGAACCAACAGACACAAACCTTCCGATAACCTAAGCTGCGAATCATTTCTTGCACCGCACTATGTCCAACACCAAGTTTTGCAGCAATTTCATTCACAATGATACGCCTATCTCCCCTAATCAGCTCATCAACCCTAAGTTTGTTGCGTTCCGTAGAGGCAGTTCAAAGACGCCCACTACGAGGTTCATCTTTGATACTCGCGTTTCCATCCTAAAAGTGTTTTACCTATCTTCTCTGGCACCCATGCACACATCTACATAGGCACGCTGCAGTCTGCGGTGAATTTCAGAAGCAGATTGGTCCTTTTAACAAGGAATTCAATCACAGCACGCTGTCGAAACGAAACATCACTGCTCGTCATTTTGGAAATCCCGCCTGTGGTCACGTGCTAGCAACAAATAGCGTTACTGTCTGGAAGGAAAGAAAAAGAAGGGTCTGTAGATTGAGATTATATACTTGGTTTCATTTACAACTAAAGATTACGGTTGTGACAACATTTTGCTCGCGACTTTCAGTATGCTTCTCGTATATATAAAGCTACATGAACTCATTCACTGACATAAAATAAAGGGATAGGACCCCCAGCTGCCTTTAATATTGGCCCTGGTCGGCTTTCTTCGTTTCCCTTTCTGTTATGTTCCATATATATATATATATATATATATATATATATATATATATATATATATATATATATATATATATATAAAACCTGAAATATGAACTAAATCGCCTGAACCGTTTTAGAGAACTCCTAAAAAATTCTTCACTAGCGAACTAGTTCTTCAGTTCTTTTTTCACTACAAATGATATGCCATGTTGTAGAGTTATTATAAAACATAGATTTCGGAAACATGAAGTCGTTAGAACAGATTCGAGAAAATGACACGTTCTTTTTTTTCAAACTCCTAGAAAATTATATTTATTTTCGGGGTGTGGATAACAGGATAATAGGATAAAAGATAACAGGATAATATCATACAAACTCAGTGCTGGTTTCTAAGAGAACTCACGTCGGTAAAAATTCAGTTTTCTCGCTACAAGAAGAGGAAAGAACGCTTATCGACTGCACTAATATTTGTATATAGGACTTTTTTCCTTAGCTCGCAGCAATTAAATGTAATGTTTACCAATAAGACTTCCCCCTAAAGCCGTCACTGAACAAACTTTAACATTTGGTATATCGACATATTGAACGGTGTGGCCTCTAGGTCAATGTACATGTGTTTGTACAAACACACGAGTGGGGAACAAAAATAACATTTTCGGCATGTACGCTATGAGCCACATTATTTACTCACTTCCGGTGTCGGCGAATGTGGTGTGCTCCTAAGGTTACATTTTCGATTCCAAATAATGCAACTGTTAGGTCGAGAAAGCATAGGCTGATGCAAGTTTCATGTTCATTTTTAAATAGTTTAGTCTGGAGTCCCACTGTCAAATAGTATCACGGGTAATACGCCGTCCAGAAGCACCGAGAAGATCTATACCAGTCCAGAGCACGAATATTTGCCTCATGGACGCCTATTTTGGGGAAAACCGGTTCCCCCTGAAGTTTACTTGAGCCGACATATTTGTGTAAATATCTCATTGATGTCCTGTTAGATATGCAACAAACTTGAATGCCTCCTAAACCCCCGAAGTTGAACAAAAATCTGAGCCACTGACTGCCAATTACATCTTGCAGTGAGATAGAAAGCGGGTGGTCATCACCCTAGAAACCAGTGGCACTATTCAGCCAGTTCGCTAGAACCGGTTGTTAAAACATTTTGAGTTCGCAGAACCACTTGCTATACCCAGAAATAACAGTAAATTTTACCCAGTGATAGCCAGGAACAGTAAATTTTAGTTTAACTATCTAGAAATTCTTACAGCTACAGGATTAAACATATGATCTCTCAAAATAAGATATAAGCGTTTATTTCTTAATTTCAAATGCTTGGACATCAAATATGAGAACTGAGATCACATGAGTGTAGTGAAGAGGGTTATTTATAACTGAAACGCATACATACCATTATCAACAATTATCGATCCATCGCTGGATTAAGGTCTTTCTAATACGTTTTGATAAACATCTTTTGCATAATTCGTTTCCAAGGTATTCACAGTGCTACCTAAATTTCCTCACACCTTGTATTAGGATGCTATGTAGGTTTCTACTTATCACTTGTGGTATTCAGTAAAAAATTTTCCTTTTTGTCTACTTTGTATGATTTGTTTCCTAAGAGTTAGATTTATCCATCTACTATCTATCTCTTCCTCTCTCACACTCGATATATATAGGATGTCTCAAAAGTCCTCTAACATAGGGTAACTCTGTTATTATCAGAGTTACAACAAAATGTAAGAGGCAAAACCATCTCCAAATATGATGTTTTCAATCTAAAGTGATTTTTTTTTTAATTGGACGAGCTGTTTGGGCTGTACACTCTTTATGTTCCTAATGTTAAATGAAAATGCAACGTTGCCATTTACCTGGACTTACAACATAAGTGAATGAAGTTACTCTTCAAAATGGGGGCTGGCCATCAACGTGTTAGCGTAAAACAAACAAACAAACACACACACACTCACAGTACATACATATATCCAAAACCTGTTGTTTAAAAAACTAGAATAACACCACTGCCTAGAACGGCCTCTTGCGTCATGTCCGTTAACAGAAGGGCCATGTTGAAAATGCTATAACCTTGAAACGATATTTTTTACACACCTTGAATTCCCTAGGCCCCTCCGCATGAGACATGAAATTTCAATCTTCCAATGTTTCGACAGCGGTCAGCGTCACCAAAGTTATATCTACGATTTATTTTCGTATGGAAGGTGTATCACAGTCTATCAGCACTACATTTCTTTACGGATCAGATCAGATACGGAGCCGTGCATTGAGTGGCAACGGTGAGCGACACTTCTAGCGCTCTGTAGGGCACTCGGAAGTAACAGTAGTAATTGCTGTGTTCGTACCCGTCTGACATGCGTATGCTACTCTAATTTAATGGGTTTCATAGCACGGTCACACAAAATTAGTTCAATTTTCTGTAACAGTATATACATCAAATTCAGACTCATTGTAGAGGTTTAGAGTATTCGTATAAAGCAATGACCTTAGTACTCCAAAGTGATTTAAATTGTGAAGAGGTAGTGACATATTGTTTTAGCGTAGGAAGTATAAAATTGAAAAGAAACAAGCTTTTCAGTTAATCTACCACTTGTAATATTCTTGATAAACACAACACAATGGGTGATTGTGTAATATATAATCCTTGTAATGAGACATGTCTGGCATTTTGATTTTTCACATCAAGCTTTCATTTCTTCGTCTCTTCTTGTAGCATTAGTACTCTCGTTAGCCAGAGGTCCATTTTTTTTTGTTCTGGTCACAGGATTTTTGGTTACGACCCAGCATTGTGAAACAACTGGAGAGCTACTTGAATTAAGATGTAGCGAGCTCTGGTATACAAGCAACAGCCCAATAATAAATAATGCTTCCATATTTATAATTCCTGATCAATTAGAATACCTCAATGCTTTTGTGCTAGGGCGTGGCCAAAAGTCTGGACCGGGCTGAATGTTTGAGAAACTGTAAATGCAGTTGATCCGAAGTCAATTGATCAATGTTGGTGGGAGGGGGAAACATAATTACGAGGGGGGTTAAGGTTGTCGTCTGCCATCTTGGTGGCGTCCATATTTGAATGAACTTGTTTATTTTAAATGTTCGTTCGAATGAAGATGTTGTTTAATATGCCACACGACCATGTTGCTATTTAAAATAAACAATTGATTCCAATATGGCGGCCACCAAGATGGCGGACGACAACCTTAACCACGTCATAATGTTTTCCCCTCCCACCAACATTGATCCCAATTGACTTCGGATAGGCTGCATTTACAGTTTCTCAAATATTTGGCCCGGTCCAGACTTTTGGCCACACACTGTATTACAGAAGTGTACTTAGCCTATTAACGAACGGTTTTCTTCTTTCTTTTCAGATTGAGTGATAGCAACTGTGGACGTGGGACTAAAACTCATTGAATTCCTGACGAAAGAGAATTTCCCGTATAAGGAAATCCACATTCGACTAAGGAAGGTGTAAAGTTATTTCCAGGAGGAAATTGAAGATAAGCCAAGGAGTGATCACCGACCAATGTCAGTCACTAGTGAAGGCCATCAACTTGCTTTTGAGTCGACTTAAGTAAGCAGAAGGAACTCTTGTCATAGGCATATGCGCCGTTGGTACGGAAGATCTGGCTTCGATTTCCGGCTAGAACTTATATAATTCGAATCCTATGTTACACTGTAGGTCAACGCCCCATATAGGCTGAGTCCTGAAAAAGAGACGCTAAACTTCCAAACTAACCAATACACTGTGTCATTTGACTTGCGAAAACAATAATTTCTAAGTTGAGGTACATCAAAATTTGTGGAAAGTATGTTACAAATTTGTTAACAGTTGAATATTAGGAGTACTTCCCGCTGGTCTAGTGGCTAGCGCGTGTGTCTTTGGTGCACATGTCTCGGACTGAATGCCCCATGGAAGAGCACAAATATTCCATTTTAGAATCATTCACTTTCATTAATTACCCATCTCCTATAACTTAAAGGGCATAACCATGGGATATTAAACTAAAAATTTCATTTTATTCGAATATAGGGGGCGAGTAGACGAATGACAAGAGCTTCTACATCCATCTGAAGCTGAATGATAAACATTCTTCAAATATGTGGTCATTTGAGAAGATATATGTACGAAGGTTGTTATATAAATTCTAAGCCTAACTAAGAAATATCAGAACTAGACACGTAATACTTTTAGGCCGTATTTATTGAATTTTCCTATGATGCCATACCAAACTTGGTATTAATATCAACTTTTATTCTGTTGTTACAGGTCCAGGAAAAACAGAAAAAGAGTGAGCAAGTATGACCAAATAGAGAAATTGAAGGCGAGAGCTGTTATTGAATATCTCCACAAGAAAAGTTTAAAGCCACTAGAGATCCATGCCGACTTGGTTGCTACTTTAGGTGATTGTGCCACTTTACATACTACAGTGAAGAAATTGGCAGTCGAATTTAAGAGGGCGAGAACCTCCATTGAAGATGACACTCGATTAGGAAGGCCCGTAGAAATACTAACTCAGGAGAACATTGACAAAATGCATGAAATCATCATGAATGACCATCAGGCAGTTTGCTGAGGGAGTGACCCTATCTACTGCAAGCGTTGACCGAATTATCATCCAGTATCTGGGAATGAGCAAAGTTTCCGCGAGATGGATGCCAAAACTTTTGACACTTTATCAAAATCTCACCAGACTCAACATTTCAAGGACGATCTTCATCTCTTCCAGATAACTCCAGATGCCCTTCGCACTCGATTGATAACAGTGAGTCCACCATTATCAACCAAAGTCCAAACAAAGTTTCAAGCAGTGGAAACACTCTCATACCCCCCTCCGAAGAAGGCCAAGTCAGTGTCTTCAGCTGGAAAAGTGATGGCTACAGATTTCTGGGATTCGGAAGGAATGATGATGATGGATTGTCTTCCAAAGGGGCGAACAGTGACTGGGAAGTACTACGCAGGTCTTCTACGAAGCTACGTTACAATATTCGGCAGAATCGTCGTGGGAAACTGACAGCCAGTGGCGTCTCCTAACGTGGATATTCGGGCGTTGGCAAGAAAGGAAAAATATATTTGCCCTCCCAACCATAGGCGAGGGGGACCCCTCTCCCCAGGAGCAAAGATGGGCCGATCCACATTTATTTTACTGATCGAAAATAATGTGATAAATTTACATCAATTTACGCATAACTATTTTAGTGGCATTTGCATTCGACATGCGAGTATTTAATAGGGACTATACTTTGCCCACCCATCGATTTCTTGAATATAATCTGTGCCTGGAATATCTCGCAATTTTCGGAAGTAAGGAACCATGACCGTCTCTCCATAATACGCCAACCTATAGATAACGATTTTCTTCTAACAATTTAGTCTGCAAATTATAAAGATGAATCAAAGAGGATGTTATTACGTAAGGAATAATTTAATTATAATAATTATATAAGTAAATTTTCAAGTTTTTATTTCAATTCCAAGTACCTAAAACATGAGGTTATAGGTAAAAAAAAACAAACAAAAAAAAAAAACGGTTCATTTAAATAACATGGGGAATTTCTTCATCCTTCCTTTAGAGCCCTAAAAATTAAAAATATTCACTCTTGGCAATTCTCCTGTGAGTTAGTCCTGGAAACCTATAATCATGCCGAATTTCAACTTTCCACGTCAACCGAAAGTACCCCTTTAATTTATGTCAGTTCATGTAGTGTTATATATATTTAGGATATAACCTCAAAATATGAAACTGATAATCAAAAACAAGCAATTATTTACTTACAATTACTTGAATTCCAGCTCGGCTCGTCTTTCTTTGCATAGAAACCTCTGGATTACTGTTTTAGAAACAGTAATAGGGGACCCGAAACCGTAAGTCTTGAGGATTAAAACTAGGGAAAATTAGGAAAGAAAAAGGCAGAATGGAAAACCGTTTTGTAGCTTAACGTCCAGGCTTTTTTTTTTAATTATTGACCCTGAGAACGCAACTTTATTGGATCGAGAGAAAAATTATTATATTTCTCTTCACCGTATTCCTTACATGTATTTTAGCAAGAAGTTGATTGCACCCTTAACTTATAAATTGAACATGTTTAACAATAGAAAAGTGCATAGATCATCCCCTCCCCCCCAAAAAAGAATTCCGTATTGCTATAAAATATCTGTACATCCACTGATAAATCTACAGACTTGGCAACGCTTGAGAGAAGCAGAAAACTCAAGACGTTGATTTCCGAAACAACGCCTTGGATCACAGAAGCAGGAGGTGAGAAACACGAAGCGCATGCACAATATGAGCCTTCTAAAGCAGTGAAAACTCAGTCAAAGCGTTGACAACGACTTACTCGCCGAGGTGCCTCCTCAAAATATGACGGGGATCGCATAGTAATTCTCAGTTCTTCTACACTTCAACAGTTGGTTCTGCCTCGTTTAAAATAAATAAATTAAAAAAAAAATCCATGGTTCTGACGATCAGTTTAATTAAATTAAAATACTTTTTTCTTCACTTTTCGTTGGGCGTTAACACACGACTTGCACACCCAGAGAAGACGCTACTGCTGACAGCAGGTGTGCTTCTCCATCAAGTCAATGCCTCTAGCCACAAGTCACTTACAGCAATTCACAACTGAGGTTACGGACTGCTCCCTAATCCACCTTATTCGCTTGATTTTGCATCTTTTGACTTTTATCTATTTCCATAGTTCAAACAGAAGATGGAAGCTGCTCATTTTAACAATGAGGTTCAATGCAAAGAATGGCTTCATAGTGGTAAAAATACCATATTAACACAGACGTTGACTACAATAAATGCTTTAGGACGCATAGGCCGTCATTCTTTTCGTATAGCCATTTTTGAAAAAGCCAGCAAAACCTACGTTACTGTACTGTTATTACTAATGCAGTATTAGTTGCTAGTTTCTTGCATTCTCTGAAATGTGCCCCTTCCTTTCCTTTTCCTCAAAATCCTGCAGAAATCAACATTTTCAGATAGTCTTCATACATTCTCAGTTTGTCGTCTAAATCTCCGACATTATAATTTGAAGACCCATTTTACAACAAGGGGAAACATATCGACAAAACATACAATAGTACTTTTTAACTATTAAAAAAAATAGCTGAAATTTTAGTATTATTATTTGAAGATATAGTTTTCAGATATGAAAAATGGCTGCGAGATTGATGAGCATTCCTAAAGACTAGAGACTAATAAAATACTACAGAAAGACATTCGTTCTGTACAGATTCATCACGACAATGCAAGAACACACATCACTCTTTACAACTCAAACGTATGTTCAAAGGGGAAGGTCTCTAGTGTATTATCTGGTTTAGATTTCTCACTTGTCTGTGTTGGAGGCATAAAAGTCAGCCTATGTGGTTTCATATTCCACAACTTCGAAAAGTTAAGTTAGTTGAAGTCATTGGTACAAGACCAACTTTCACAATTTTTCCGACTTAAATTTCCGCTTTGAAACTTGGGTGAACATGCTAAATATTAATGATGTCTTTGTTGAGCAGTAATCAGATTTCAGGTTTACAATTCACATAAGTTTTCCTTTGATATGTTTACTTGTATTATTAAAGTTGTGGTAATAAAGTAAGGCTCATACTCTTTATTGTTTCATTTCTCAGTGTAGGACGCTAGAAATAATGATAAGTACTAAACATACATCAACCAACTAACAGCAATCCCCCTTGCCATAGTCTGCCGCGAACTGCAACGCTAGGAGAATATTACTCCTGAGCAAATTTGATAAATAATGAACAGTATTTCAGAAGTCTGTTTACCAAAGGTAACTCGCTTTACTGTTTTATCAATACAAGGTGGCGAATAATTATGTATGTAATGTTTGACTGACTGTAGTATTTGTAGTTCTGGACAAGTTTCGATATTGCAATACTGTGTAGCTTGAAAATAGGGATAACGGTTTCTGGATGGAGCACAGCCACTCTATGCCATACAAAGGCGAGAGTGGCTGAACGAAACATTCCCGAGCCGCTGGATCGGTCGATGTGAGTCTGTGGAATGGCCAGGTCGATCTCCCGATTTAAACCTCCTGACTTTTCCTTATGTGGTGTCTTAAAGGAAGTGTATCAACATCACATACGCAATTTGGCTGTGTGATACGGGAAGCTATCACACAGAGTTCTACAGGATAACAGTACGGTTCTGTCAACCTGCTTGTAACAACGTTTCTCTTCATCTTCACGCATATATCAAGTTGGATGGTGCATTGGTGGAACATGTCATCGAGAACAGAGATTAAAATTCTTGTAAGAAAGGTATGAGAGTTGTGTATTTATGTTCAAGTTATGTTGCTAGCTTCTTTAGCGCAGTTTTGAAACATCCTATACATAATTACGGTCCAGCCTATACATTGAGCGTTCACACGCTGAGATGTAAGTTCGTTAATTTAGTACTTGCGAAGACAAAGTGTTTCCAACCTGCTATTGGTATACCGTTGTATCTGTCATTTGGTATATCAAAGTATTTTCATATAGTCTTTTTGGCGCACGGCACGAGTGACTCTACAGAACCTAAGACGCGCGTAACATACATGAACTTACAATTAGTATTGTGGATCAGATACAACGGTTTTCTTCCTGTGAAGCACGTTGAACGTTGGTGTAAGAAAATACAGTGTTCGCCACGAAATTGGAGTACTCACGGCTGCCGAATACTTTTGCTAACACGCAACGTCGAGTTCAAATAGGTCTACAGGACATTGGCGGCTATTTTCCAACTTATATAGCCACAAATCAACTCGTAAATCAATGTGGGTCAATGCATATTTTTATATCTATTTTTCTAAGTTATGATGAAAATCAATAGAGTTGATAGCGAGCTGTAAAGTCGGAGCGGTCTATCATCCTCAAGCGGCTTCAAAGGAAGTGGCACACCATTGAAATAACCCATATACTTCTTTGTTACAAGAGAAAACTATTTCAACAAGTCATTCTACTGTAGTCTGCTGGAAATGAAAGCGATATTGCATTTTTTGACACTCTTGTACAGAAAGCGATGTACAAACACAGTCAACACGTTGTTTGATCCTCATAGCTCAATTTTAATATGTTAGATTACTTTAAGAGGACTGCTTTAGTGTTTTCATGTCAGTCATGACATTATTATTATTATTGATGATACATATGAGCAAAATGTACCCATTTTTAATACAAATTTAGCAATGGGAACAATGAGTCCCGTCGACATCACATTCGTGTTATTTATGGCTTGTTTGGAGTGTTAGTTATGAGTATGCTTAGGGTAAATTTTGTGCATGAGTATAAATTAAGCAAGTTGGGGACTATTTGAACGTCGCAAGCGCAGTATATCGTAATATCCTGTATGGTTGTGTTTGCGGACACCCAACATGTGCTTCTATTTACACACACCAGCCCTATATATCTTACAATGGATTACCACAGTTACAGACGACGGGGAGAACAGCAACACCATTAATCACATGATGACGAGGAAACAGCAGCGCAAGCGCCTATATAACGGAGAGGATTACAAGGAAAGTCACCAGTCTGCGATTGGTCACCCCTCCTTTAGCTTGTTCTGGAGCTTTCTAGGAGACACCTATCCGAAAGCCTCTAGATTGCTTCGGAACTCTAGGCCTTCCTTCTTCCCGCTTAGCTTCCTTCGGTGCCCTGTGATTCTTAACCACCTCACTGCTTGCTTCAAAGCATTGAGGATTCCTAATCCACTCCACCCAGCTTGCTTCGGACCTCTAGACTTCCCCTCATCCCTCTTAACTTGCACGAAGCTCTGTTGGACATCCTACCTTCAGTCACCTAGCTTGCTTCGGAGCTCTGTGACTCTTAACCTTCTCACTGCTTGCACGGAGCATTGGGGATCCTAAAATCCTTCACACCTGGCTTGCTTCGGAGCTCTAGGCTTCCCCTCATCCCTCTTAGCTTGCACGAAGCTCTGTTGGACATCCTACCTTCAGTCACCTAGCTTCCTTCGGTGCCCTGTGATTCTTAACCTTCTCACTGCTTGTATGGAGCATTGGAGATCGTAAAATCGACTTCAACTAGCTTGCTTCGGAGCTCTGAGGAGATCCTGCCCTAGGCTGCTCGGGTCTTGGATCACCTTTTTGTACCTTTATTAGAGAATTTATATTATTTACCGAGCGAAGTAGCTCAAGTGGTAGAGCGTTGGCTTCGCATTCGGGAGGTCGCGGGTTCGAATCCCGTTGCCGACCATCCTGACTGAGGTTTTCCAGGGTTTCCCTCAGTCCTACCAGGCAAATGCCGGGATAGTACCTACTAAACAGGCCCTGGCCGATACCTTCCTAAATCCTTTCCATTGTTATTGTTGTATATCCAGTGTAAAATGGCCTCTGAGCTGTATCTGGTGATTGTTAAATAAATAAATAAATAAAATACTGTTCATAGAGAATTTTATAATAAAGAAACGGTAGTGGGGAACGATTCCGGACTGTAATTAGCTCTACAAACACTTGCACAAGCAGAACTCTACAATATAATTGAACATTTTAGCTAATATGAGCCTTTAACATTTTTCTGAAGAAAGAAAAAATAGTGATTTTCTAATATTGGAAGTGGATAATTACTTTCATAATTGCAGTTTAATGTTCCTCTTCAGAACAGAGGCTACATAGCATGCAGTAATACATCCGAGTCACATGTATAGTACACCCCACCAAGGATTAAACCTAGGTATTCAGCACCGAAGGTGAAACCGCCTACAAACTAAAAAAGTTTTTTTAAAAAAAAGTTGTGAGGGATATCAGAAAAAAAAGATGAAATACTGAAGCGCATACGCCTAACTAATCGATAAGTCATTATTCATTAAACACCACGTTCCAAAATACCTAATTTGTATTCCAACACACCTGAATATTCTCTCACAAGAACTGAATTATTTGTTGCAAAGGGATGAGTCATCTGTATGAAAACTGCAATATTAAACTGAGAAAGGATGTTCGTGACGAACAAACTTTCTTGACGTGAAAGAAAGCACATCTATAATAAATGTGTATCATTTATACAAAAGACTGTAAAACGGTACCACGAGTTCTAGTCACGTAAGGATATCCTTTTAGGCAACAGTAAAACTAGAGAAGTACTTGGAAACACCATAAATGTGTATTTGTTCCTTCTTAAATAAATACATACATAAATTGTACAGGGTATATCTATTGCAGGAATTTATGAACAGCACATTATCTTAATGCAAATGTTGATCCACATGTTCAACATCATTGTTACGAGGCGTGTCCGTAAAATAAGGTCTCTATTTGTTTATCACATAGAAAACAAGTCTATTGGCAACGAATGTTACGTCGATGGAAATGCTGGACTTTCAGCTATTTTTCGACGTAATCACCATTGCGATCGATGCATTTTTGCATGCGCTATGGTATTTTTCGTATACTCTTGTCATAGAACTCTCCCGCCATGTTGGGCAGGTAGCCACTCGACCTCGTTTTTCAACTCGTTGTCGGTCTGGAAATGCGTTCCACCCAGGTGTGCCTTCAACTCAGGAAACAGATGAAAATTAGCAGGTGCTAAGTCTCTAGGGCAGCGTTTCCCAACCGGTGTGCCGCGGCACACTGGTGTGCCGTGAATTGACCGCTGGTGTGCCGCGAGGAAATCAAAACAAAATTATTAATTTTATAGAAGTGAAATTGCAAGACATAGGGAAAAATGTATATTTGTATTTCACATTACTAGGAATCTCTACTATGAATCTACAATTTTAAGTTTCATACCGTTTTACTTTTTGTACATTTCTAATGTTGAAAAATATTTGTTATCATTGTTATGACCATTATTGCTTCTTTATTGTTGCAGACTATTTCGTAACTTGAAAATTTAAAATATCATTCAATCCTTTCGACAAATTACCTACATTTGTGTTTTAAAAGTAAAAGAGATTAGTTCCTTCGTTATTTAGTGATCTTCATTCTTAGTAAAAGGTAGGATACAGTTTTCCAAAAAGAAATCGTACTTTTAATCACCTGAGTCCAACGTTTCATTGCAGTTGTTTTAGGTTTTTAAATTAGAATGAAAAATAAGCATAGGGATTTAGCACAGGGAAAACCCAGTGATCAAGCTTTCTTCTCTGTGCAAAGGAAAAGAAAAAGTACCACTGTGTTTTATATTTACAAGTAATAATATAATAATAATACAAATAATAATAAGTGTGCCGCGAGAATCCATGTTAGACCCGTAGTGTGCCGCAAGTTGAAAAAGGTTGGGAAACGCTGCTCTAGGGGGATGGGGAGGACGTCTAATCTGAATTGGGCAACGAGATTGGCTGTTGCACGGGCAGTATGGGACGGACATTGTCGTGATGAAAACATTCCTTCGTCAGCATTCCCCTCCTTCGATTTTGAATGGCATGACGCAGTTTCTTTCTTTCTTTTTTTTTTTAAGTCTCGCAGTAGCGATCATCGTTTATTTTTGTGCTGGTAGGCATAAATTCGCATAACAATACACCTTTTCTATCCCAGAACATACTGGCCATCACTTTGCCGGCAGACGCTGTTTGTTTAAATTTTCGCGGCTTCGGTGAATTCGAGTGCCACCACTAACGCGACTTCTCCTTAATTTATGGTGTCGTGTAGTGCACCCAGGTTTCGTCACCCGTGAGAGTTGGCTCGAAAAATTCCTCGTCGTGTTCTGCATAACGCTCCAGAAATCTGCGGGCTGTTTCAACACGGTACCGTTTACGGTTTGCGGTGAATATTTTTGGGACATACCTCGCACACACTTTATGATAATGCAAATATTCGATCAAAATCATGTGAATCGTACTATTACTGACTTCAGGGATTCGTTCGCATAGCTTGCTCCACTTTTGCAATTGTTTCGGCCGTAACCGAAGGCCGCCAGAACGCTGTTCATCAGGGGTGTCTGTACGGTCCTCCTGAAATCTCTCACCCACTTTCGCACGTTTTTGACGTCCATACACTTCGCATAACTGACGATGAATCTCAATCGGGGAATCTCAAATAAGGAATCACTGCATGCAACTTGCAGCTGGCGGGAGAAGCGAGAGGGAGCTCCATCGCGAATGGCTGCCCACTCCAAACTGAGCGTCGCAGCGGGCTCTGGTTGGTGGTGGTGTTAAAAGGGAGCGCCAAGCTACACACCAGTGTTACCAGATTTTGCGTCAAAGCTTTCCTCAGGGCTTCAGCGCTTTAGACACCTTATTTTACAGACACGTCTCGTAATACACTTCTTCAAATGTTCCACAATATGTGTTTAAAGTTTCTTCAACACATGACGGTCCACAGAAGCAATTACACTTTTTCGGAACTTTATTTAATTATTATTATTAATTTATCTATACATTTTCTGGGCATTACTGCCATCTATGGTCTTAAGTCTGTCAAGTATGAGGAATGACGTCCACACTATCCTGGAGAGGAAGGAAGAAAGGAATGGCGAATGAAGGAAGTGGTCTGAGATCTGTATCCCGGCATTTGCCTGGTCGAATCAAGAAAACAAAGGAAAACCTCACTTAGGACTGCTGGCCTGAAAAAGCTGTTACACCTTTTCGACCAAGCGTCCCCACAAGTTACTTAATTCTAAGAATAAGGCCAGAAATAAGGTGCACCACTCTTTCTAAGTGAGTCATCGTACTCAAGTATTTTTAACATCTAACTGATAGATGGATAATCATTGGTTTGAGAATAACAATAATAATACGGAGTTCTTGAAGCCACAAAATATAGAAAACGTTTTTTTGAAAGCATAATTCAATTTTCAAGGAACTGGAAACAAGCCACTTTAAATTGTCGACCTATTTGGAGGTTTCCAAGGTACTAAAACGAACAAAGTAAAGATCCATGCAAGTTTAAACTGAAGATCGATCTTATTCATTACTAGCCGAAATGGCCGTCCTTCGCACGGGGAGAATAGGTTTATGGGGAATATTTGAATCCCCTTTCGCCTTAAAATATTTTATTTCGATAAAAATGTAATAATAAAAGTACAGAAAATACTCTACTTTTGGTGTAAATATTAAAACACCCTATCTCCACAGAATACGTCTCTAATTAAATTGATATGATTAAAATACACAGCTTGAAGTGGGTACTATCTATCTTCCAGTATTTATTTCACACGAGACAGATGTTTTTCCGACCTAGAAAACTATGGATTCAAGACAAATCTCAGTCATTTTCGACAGTTTGTGTTTCACCTCCCCCACTCCACCCTCCGTAGATGGGGCTGGACTTGAATTTAAATAGCATCTGGAGTGTCATTCTTTTCCTAAGCGACCTCGAAAACTATGGATTCGACACTAATATCGGTCGTTTCTTATCATTTTTATGTATGTCTCTCCTACTTTCTCTAGGAGTGCTAACTCTACACATTAACTTAGCGATGCTAAAAACAAATGATGCAGCACTAATATCAGTAGTTTTCTATATTTTTACATGTCATTATCCCCCTCCCCCCGCGGCATCAATGAGAGCTTAAACCGGACTTAAATGGCACCGGAGTGTCAGTGTTTCTCTGAGCGATCCCGAAAACTATGGATTCGATCAATATATATTATATACACCCTAACCCTAAGAGTACTAGGAGGTTTTACTCAAACTAGGAGCTGACCTTGGAACTAAAGGGCACAAAAACTGTCAGTAATCAATTTAGGGATCCCGAAAACTATGAAATCGACACTAATATCGTTTTTTAAAATTATTTTTACTTGTCACTGTTCCGCCTCAGGAGTACTAAGGGAGGCTGAATTTGGACTTAAGCGGCATCACAAGTGTCACTGTTAATCTTAGTGATCCCGAAAACCATGGGTTTGACACTAATATTGGATGTTTTCGATCATTTTTATATGCCACCTCTTTTACTACCCCTAGGGTGTGCTAGGTGGGTCTTATCCCAACAGTACTCTTTTGCAGACTGTAAATAATATATGTACCAAGCTTGGATAAAAACGCTCGAGACGTTTCAGAGTTATGCTGGAGCATACACACACATTCACATACATTAATATATATATATATATATATATATATATATATATATATATATGCAAATTAATGTAGGTGAATGTATGTGTGCGCTCCAACATAAATCTTAAACGTAAATGCTACGTTTAAATGTTTGTGGTGAAGAAAAGTTTATATGTTTATCTCCAATCTTTCGATAATGAGATCTCGAAAACCACAAGTACTAGAAACGTGCTGTTTTCGCCGGTCGATTCCAAATTTTCTGTACACTGTCCAGTTCTACTTGAATATTAAAAAAAAAATGTGGCCGTTATTCCTTTATTATATTTTTAGGGGTACGCTGGAAGTCTTGAAAATTTAAAAACACAACATCGTATCCTGTGAGTTATACATTCCAACACAACACACTCTCATATAGGTGTTGTATATCTCTCAGGCGTTTGTTCCATGGCCGAATGATGATGAAAAACTAAGAACAACCATTTCCCCACGCTAAGATGAATCTTTACTGTTTCGAGTGCTTTGCTCAATGAACCCGTATATCACTGACGTTATACTTAATTGTGTATGTAATGTACTACATGCAAGAAGAAAGAAAACACTGATGATATATGAATTAGAAACTCCAACCGAAAGTAGCTCAAATCTTGAAACGATGTGAGATATTGAAAAAATAGCTGAAAAAAATCTCCCCTTTTTGTGGCACCCCTTGCCGATTTTTATCAAGACGTCTTTCCTTGTGTCTGTAAAGGGATATGTACAGATGTCGTGAGGAATGACAAGGAGATTCATGCTCATATGTGAATGATGCGCTGTGTAGAGAGCACAGGCTCATCTAGTTATTGATAATAGTTTAAACAAGTGTGTCGCGATGTACTGGAGATACACTGAAGTGTGTTGTCAGTAAGAAATGGTTGGAAACCAGTGATATAAGTTAGTAGAGTCTGTATAATCTTCACCTTTAAAATTGTATAGGCTATTATTTCAATAATTTATGCTTGTTTGAGATTCTCAAGTATATGATACACAATTTAATTGATTTTTTCTCTTTTTTTTTCGATCAAAAGATCCAATAGATATATTTCAGGCAAAAATTTCCTTGTAGGCTTTATATCTGGAGAACTACACATAGTGCAGCCAAACCAAACTATCATTTATCTCAGTATGATGTGCCTATTTCGTCTCGATTAACGAGGAGCCGTTCAAAAATTTTGTGGACCCTGATCGAAAAACTAATTACTGGTCAAGATCGCAATCTTTTGATGCATATTTTTGGATCTTTCCTATTTTTTTTTAATTATGTTTAATATAAGAAGACCACAATGGCACACCTCGAAGACTAGTGTCAGAAACGCTGCTATAGGCAGTAGCGTAACTAAGGATGCACACCCCTCGCTCTTCTCACGTTCATGAAGGCACGAAAAATTTATACAGCAACAGAAAACTTTTTACTCAGGGTTCTCCCGTTTCCTAACACTTTCTTCATTCCACCATTTCATTCATTTGTCATCATCAGCTTATTCTTAAGAATAGCCGTCATAACGGAGGGACGTAAAACTGAAAGATTTCATTTCATTTATTATCCTCCATGAAACATTAGCCAGAGGTTTTAAGTTCATGAGACTAATCGACTACCAAATTATGCTATGCGTATGTGTTAGATGTCTTAAATGTGTAGAACGCCTATGTCCGTCTGTTGACAGGTGGCAAAAACGGTAAGGGATACCTGTATCAGAAAGTGATTTTTGAAATCGATGCGGCATCCCAAGAGTAGATTCCATCTGCTCCACCATCCCTATATACAAACCGGAAGTGGTGGAAATTAATCGTTTTCGGTTTCAAGGTTGATCGCCATAGAACAAAAACGGTAATAGATGGCGACAAGCGATTTTCTGCAACCCATTGAGCGTCTCAAGAGAACATACCATCACCACCCACAACACTCTATCAAAACCGGAAGTGGTTGAATTGATACTAGTTCTTCCAATTTTAATACTTATTTTCATGGAGGAGAAACGGTAAGAGTTATCTGGAAGTTGTTTTCTGGCACAGATTCAGTGTCTCATGATTGAGTTTGGCCTCGGCTTTTATCTACCTGTTCAAACCAGAATGGTGAAAAACTACGACCTCCGGTTACAACAATGACCGTATAAATGATAAAATGAAAATGGATACCAACAAGCATTTTTCGGATATTGATTCAGTACCGCGAAAATCCGTTTCACCTCTAATTTTATTCTTCTATTACAACCGGAAGTGATAGACATCAATAGCACTTCCGGTTTCGATATTAATATTCACAGAGCCAAAACATTGCATTGGATACGAGTTTACGTCCCGATCAGCAGCGAGGCTACATGAGACGTGAACCTACAGCTTAAATAAAATCTTTCAGTTTAACGTCCCACGATTATGCCCGTTATACTAAGGGAGACGGATGATTAAGGCAAGTGAATGATGCTATAAAAATCTGTGGAATGAGAAAGTGGGAGTATGCGGAACCACCTCGAGAAAACCCACGGACGCGATGTTGTCCACCCCAAACTACTCAGCCGGGGATCGAACCACCTAGCCCACGCACCAGAGGTAATCGCTTACGATTGATCCACCCCGCCCCCCTAATAATAAAAAGAAGTGGAACTATTGGTGGAATGAGAACATCATGCGGAAACGGTAGAATCTACATTCACGAAAGAGTAAAAACGTGAAAAATTGATGTTCACCATAAGACTACATTATCTAAGGCAGAGTTTCCCATACCTTCTTGTCTAACTTAGTCACTTTCAGTGCGCGCATTTTCAAACTCGAAAGTTGCTGAGAGTAAAACACCTACGATAAAAAATCCCAACAGCCACTCTCATCTCACTTAATTATCAGGGCCTGTTCTTAATAACCTCGGTGCTGAATAAAGTCACAAAGCAAAGATCTGAATCATATGACCTGGAATTAAACCCTCGACCCTTCGTACCAGAAGTGAGGGCAACACCATTCAGCCGTCGGGGACCCCGTTTACATACAATAGGATGAACCTAAAGTCGATGAAATGGACGGTGGATTATATTTAGTGGTGTTCATATTTTCATTTATATTTCCATTAGCATTATGTTTTCATAACAGTATTGGTGTCGAAACCAAAAAACATCGCTTGAGAGTCCCACGAAAAGGATCAGACTGTAGTAGATGCTGCGCAAGCTCACATAAGGACTATGTGAAATATATGTAAACACGTACAAATTATGTCACCTTTGGGTACTGTTCTTTCTTTTTCCTTGCCAAATTGAGCCTCCTTACCGCTCAATTATAAGCATGTAATTACATTTTACTTTTATAACTGTACAGTTTTGGAGGTGGGGTGAAATTTGATACACTAGCCGAATGGCAGTGTCAATAAGTGGGAAATTGAACCTTAATGAAACAAATAGTACCGGAAGTATACATTATAAATTGACGGAATAATCGATTTTATATCACACCCATTCTTCTATAGGTGTGAATTCAATGGTATACAGGGTGAAAATGTACGACCGAACCGAGAATTGAACGCAGGTCTCCCACTTACCGTGGCAATGCGTTAACCACTACGGTATCCAGCCCGCTCCCAGAACAGCAATAAAGTCTCTCAATCTTGAAGTTGGTGTTCTTTTACTCAGACCACATGGTTTGTACAACTACCTCCTGTTGAGCTTGAACAATTCAGTGTTCAGATTCAGAACAACTCTGACGGTTGTACTACCATTATATTAACGAATGGAGAAAACAACCGATTTCTCTTTAGGTGGGAATTCAGTGCCACAAAAAGAGTGAAAATAACGCACAACTGCACCGAAACTCGAACGCGAGACCTTGCGTGTACCGTGCCAATGCGTTAGGTCCTACGCTACCCAGTCCGTTTCCTGAACAGCCATACATTCTATCACTCTTGAAGTCGGAGACCATGCTCGAATCTCGGTCCACTCGTGCGTATTTTCACTTTTTATATTGCGTATAACAGAACTTGTACCGTACCCAAATGTTGAGTAAAATTGTTTTGGTACTAATGGTAAGTAAAACAAATAACCAGAGAAGCTAACAAAACCAAACAGATAAATCTGCAGAAAAGTGAATTTTTGTTGACATTTTGCTGATGGTCCCATGAATCGGAACGCTATCAAGAGCCGAAACAAACTACTTTCGTATTGTAGTCTTCTCCAAATTAATTTGAGGAGGATAGATGATTCCAGACCTTATTTCAAATTTTACCTACCTTTTCTTTTTCTTCTGTACGAAGTAATCCAGATTATATGGTTTGGTATATCTTCTTTCGTAAAGTTAAATTTCGTTCAAACAAATTTTCAAAAAGCACGATATTCTCGATAATATGCTTATCATTTGCTGTTCTCTTGTGTTGAAGAATATCAGGTTGCATTAGACATGAAGATCTGAAGACGGAACATCCAATGAATCTAATTAAAAGTATCGAACTAAAATATATACATACCTTGCCTGAACAACCTGAGAATTGTCTGCGAGTGTAACGGCACAATTATCAACATATGCATTATTTTGCAAGGATGCATCTTTTCGAAAGGATCATTGCATGAAATGTAATTTTCTGTCACATGGACGACAATCTACGGAAATTGTGCTTAAACAAGTTCAGTACTTGTCTTCTGAATATGATACTTATTCTATTCACGCATGTTTACGTTTGGAACTTCAAACCAGCTAAAGTTCACAGTATTTCTTCTCTTTACTTCTTACTCGTGTAATTAAACTTTGCAGAATTGATGGGGCCGCGGTGGCTCAGTGGTAGAGTGTTCACCTCTGGTGCTTGGGGTCCCGGGTTCGATCCCAGCCCCTGCCAAGTGAACTTTGTGGTGGACAAACGCCGCGTGCGTGGATTTCCTCGGGGTTCTCCCGTTTCCTCCCACTTTCTTCATTCCACCATTTCATCCATTTCTCATCATCACCGTCTCCTTTAGCCTAGCCGGCATACTCGTGAAACGTAATTTTTTTTTTTTTTAAGAATTAATTTCAAATCTCTAATTACGAATAATAAGCGCAATGATAGTAATAATCAGTCACAGGATCAAGTCACTTATAATGAGAAACTGAACCGAAAAAATAAATCGTGTCATCCTCAAATACTATAACCTTTGATTATACTAAATAATTTTAGTGAGCTGACACAACGAAAAGTCGCCTACAGGTTAAGTATAAAGACACCAATAGAAATAATTATTTTACTACAAATTACCAGTTAAGTACATATCTTACAATTGCTTGCCCCTATTAGGTACTGCTGAAGGGCAGCAACCACATGTATAGTTCCACTATGAATATAGTGTTTCTTACAAAAATTGTCATCTAATACTTTAGTAACTCGTATACCACTAGCGACTTTCTATTTGTACTAGGCATAGATTAAGCTTGAGTAAATCCCCACAAACATGTCACGGTAAATCGTCTCAGATTCACGCATACCAATAAAAGATTACTTCCTACTAGAACGAGTTTGGTAGTATTAGGGTACGACCTTTGGAAATTAACAACAAAAATACATATTTACAGGCATGTATCCTGACATGCTTCCCTGAAATTCTTACGTATCAAATGGGTGTAATCTTATATTTAAACTTTGAAATATTTATATTTAAATATTTACCAGTACTTTAAAAAAATGCAGGGATAACTAATGAAACAACGTTCATTTTTAAATACCCACTTCAACGAAGGCTGTCTATTGTCACGTGAGATATCACGTCAAAAAATAGTTCAGCTCAGTTGGGTTGCACATCTAATCCTTCTAAAGAGAGTAATTCAACTATGCATCTCCAAGGAACTTGTTCAGAAGTGACCTTCGTGCTATCCTAAGTAAGGTAAACATAGATGATTTCATTATTTATGTAGCTCCTTCATCAGGAAATGCACTTCCTACCACCTTACAAAGTACGTTTTATGGGAGGAATTACATTCCTGCGTGCGCTCAGTGCATATTCACTTAACCGTTACGAGTATAAAATACAGCATCCGAACATATCCTATTAAAAACTAGGATGCAAAAAGCACAAAGTAACCAGTAATAGGTTTCCACTAAAAAGTTCAAATGTCATTTCAAGTAGTCAGTAACAGTGATAGTGCACGTAAAAGAGAATAAACTTACAGAAAAGTAAAGCTCAATTGACTATTTTCTATGGAATCCATACTAACAAAAAAGTGTTGGAAGCTGTCTGTTGTTGGTACTATTTTAAGTGGAAGCATTCTGACGTCAGACAAGGATGTAATCAGGAAATTAATTACAAGTATTCAAAGACGGTAGTTGGATGTGACATTTCGATTTATATATATATATATATATATATATATATATATATATATATATATATATATATATATATATATATATATTTTTTAAAGAAAGGTCATTACGTTTTCTGTAGCGGCACGGACTATTGAAACTCAGCAAGAAGTGTGGCAAATGGAGAAGGACATTAAAAATAAAGAAATGGAGAAACATTAGGTTTAAAATGTGAACATCGTGTTGATGGAGTAAAATATCATTGGCAGAGGTCGGCAAGGAAAGGCACTTCTTTCGAGGCTACGAAGTTCTCGATAGAGAAGATGTTATTTATAGTGTATTGGTGTAAAATTAAGAAAAAAAATAAACCTAGTGCTTTTAGCAATATTCTTGTTTACGCGCATACCCACCATCGTTGACGCGCCTACGGACGCACTTCGCTGCAGACTTCGTTAGATAGCACTCATGCTGTTTAGAGGCCAAAATAGCACAGGTTGTTTTGTGCTTCTTACACTGTAGTTTTTATGGCATATTTCCGGACGTCAGTATTTAAACGCAAAGCGGTAAAGTCCCCTTCAAATATTCATCGAGGAATTCTAAAGAAACACCTTTTAATGGAATAGCAATGAATTTCCTCATCAATGACAAGAACTTAACGTTTTTCAGCCTAGACTTACTTTGCCACAAAGGCAAAAAAATCCTACATAGATCTATACGTTTTAAAAACCTATTGTCATATATTAGAAATTAAAAATTTACCCAACACTGGAATATGAGTGACACTTGAGTTCATTAAGGCTTCCTTATGAAGTAATGAGAGGTTAAAATAGCACACGTTTTGCTTTACTTATTCCTACATTATTAGGGACTTTACAGGTACGATCCCCATATATTTTGATTACCTATCCATCATTGCTTTTATATTAAAAAAAAAATATCCGAAAATTTAAGAATTTGCGTTTAACCGAACTAGCACCGTAATCTCCCCTTCTTTATCTGTACATTATTTATGAGATAATCTAATTTTGTTTTTTAATGAACTTTTTACATTATGCTATAATATATTTTAATTGTCACTGCAAAGGTAATTAAATCTGCAAAGGTACATGTAATACAAGGAAAACAATGTCTTACGTAACAGCGTTCTCTGTAATAACATACGCCTCCATACAATTATATAAGCAAGCTGCATTAATAATTGTTAAAGAAAGTACATAATTCAAGTTACAGAATAGCAGCACTGTACTTTGTTGCAATTCCGTAAATTGTCCTTGTAACTGACGAAATTCGGTCATCTGATTTGATATAAAAATACTGGTATACCGAATTGGCACCTCACAATATTGGTGTTTTTTGTTTATATTTAACATAAAAAGCACAGAAACAATTTACCTGATCCAAATAAGACATAACTAACTGCTTCATCCGTAAATGTGGAATTGTGAAGACATCCACTTCTGCTGGTATAGCACACGCCGCCATGATGCTCATTTGTTCATCTGTTTGTTTTCTTTACTTTGTATATCCTTTGTACCGGAACTAGTCCCACCTTCATGAAACCAAACATTAAGAACTCGAACGCAAGCAGGTACCTTCTGTAACAGTTGGCGTCAACGAAAAGCAAAATTTGCTATTTAGTTTGCGATAAAAGACATGGCGAGGTAGTCATAGTTGTTTTTTTTCTTTGCACGTTTCGTGTTGCGCTACCTTACTATCCGCAGAGTATAATAAACTAACCCGGAATGACGCCCGAGACCTCCGATTTGAGAATCGCCAAAAGGGACAATGCAAATGCGTTCAATCTGCATATTTCAAGAGTAGTTTTTTTTATTATTGTTTATTTTTGAATTAATAATCTGCCGCACTTTTTTTTTTTTTTTTTTTTTAGATAAACCAGTTAGAGTTCTTGGGCCTCATTCTATAACGCTGATGCATATAATAAAAATAAGAACAGCAATATCGACCATCGCAAACTAAAACAAATTTTGCTTGCATGAGACCCTTTTACGTCCTATTTTGCAAGTATTTAGGTGGTAATTATCAAGTGGTTTCCGTCGATCCAACGAAAATTTTTGCTTAGATAAGCAGTTACATTTTCATTTTTTTTTTTTTTTTTTTTTTACGTTTCCTTGCGCATCTCAAATTTTGGGAAGTCTTAAACGGAATTGCCCTATCTGGTACATTCAATAATGGTTTGCGTTAATCACCAACATTATAGGTATTTTGCCATTAGTGTCAGATCATTCGCCGCGACTGAGGAGCTTCCGTATTTCACGGTCTCCAGCTAACCTCTGCGTCTTCACGTATGTTTTACTATATCCAGCAGTGGCAGCTTTCTTAACCCATTCTCTCTCTTTCCTGTCACCATACCCTCTAGCACTTCTCTCATATATAGTTTCTTCTTAGTCAATGTTCCAACCAGTTTCTCTTTCTTTTTTCAACAATATCCAAAATTGTTCTTTTCTTCCTCCGCCATTCCTAACACCCTCTCATTCGTTTTTCGCTGGACCCAGCTAATTCTTTTCATTCTTCTCCACACCCACATTTTGGGAGCTTCCAGTCGTTTTTCAATATTTTTTCGTAATGTCCATGTTTCTACCCCATAGCACAACAGTCCACACGACACATTTTATCAACTCTTTATTCAAAATAGATGTCTCTATTTCCTAAATGCTCCATTCCTATTCTTGCTTTTGTTTCGCGTTCGAGTTTCAGATCATCACTGATAATACTACCCAAGTATCAAAAATTTGGCGCGGGAGACCCGGGTTCGATTCCCGGCGGGAGCTCACGTGGTTCGGATTTCACGTTAATTAGTAGGTCCACGTCTCATATAGCCTCGCTGCTGAACGGGACGTTAAACTCAAAATCAATCAATCAATCAACCAAGTATCAAAAACTAGCAGCCTGTAATATTTTCTCCTCTTCTACTTCTATATTTGACACTGACCGCTTCGTTTCAATCACTGTGAGTTTTGACTATCTAACATCTATTTTCGTCCCGTATTTTTCACAGATGTTCCTCAAATTTTCTAACATGTTATTGATTTTGTTTTTAGATTCCACAACAAGCGCCATATAATTTGTAAACCGTAACACCTAATCATTTTACCTTCTACCAAAATGCCGTCTTCATTGTGTAAGCTCTTTTTCAATCTGTCCTCTAGATAGATATTAAATAACCTTTGCGGGAGACAACATCCCTGTCGGACTCTCCTTCCAGTTGTACTCTTCTCTACCATTTTCTCCCCTATTCTAGCACTTACTGATTGCTTCAAATATAAGTTTCTTATGAATCTTTACTCTTTTCATTCTAACTCAACCTTTCTTACAACTCCCAACAACAATTCCGAATTCACGCGGTCAAAAGCCTTTTTCTAGATCAATAAATACCACATATGCCTCTCTTCGTTTTTCTACAAACTTTTCACCTAACGTCTTTAATAATCGAATTGTGCCGAATTGCATCCCTTGTGTCCTCACCTCTTCTGAACTCGAACTCTTTCTCCTCCACTTTTTCATATATTCTTCTATATAACCTTCTATTTAGTATTCGAAGGAAAAATTTTGTTACATACGATATGAGACTAATAGTTCTATAACCCTAATATCTCCCTGGGTTCGATTTCTTAACCATTTGTATCATTATCATCTTCAGGAAGTCTTTTGGCCACTCTCCTGGTTCATACAGTTCATTGCAGGGTCGGAACAATTCTCTATTTCCCTTGTCTCCCATATTCTTAATGAATTCAATTGGTATATTTTCTATCCGGGTTGCCTTTTCATTCCTAATCTCGAATATGACTTTTTCAAACTAATCCCGAAGAATACTACACCCATCATCAGCCTTGCGTACTTCACTTTCTACTTCAACATCTAGGTCACACGGTCTGTCCCTACTCGCATATAAGTCCTCAACATATTCTTCCAATTCCATTTTTATGACTTCACCTTCTCATTCTTATTTTCTACTTCCATCATGATTCCCCCTTATTTTCTCCGAAGTTCATATATATATCTCATTCCAACTTTGCGTTAACATAATGCAAACTTTGCTATTTAGTTTGCGATAATCGTCAAAGCAGTTATAATAGAGCCTTCCTATTTCAAATGTGCCCCCTCTGGCGGTGCTGTCGATGTGTTTTCCCGTACTTCCATCCAAAGAGGAGGGACAAGTTGCTGTGCCCGAGATCTTTCAATTGTTGGATGCAGAATTATTTCACGGGTTTTGCTGTGCACTATCTTGTTACCCATTCTAAGTAGCCTACAACCTTCACTCGTCAAGACCAAATGAATGTGTGACAAATTGACAATACAGGTGGGGTTATTGACTTCTTTTCCCTAAGCAAAGGGAGAATTTCCTCCGTCAGAAGTTGGCTGGCGGGGGTGATGCCTAAGTATGTTTCGCATATTTTAGGGAATCAGTCCCCTGCTGGGATTGAACGCTGAATATCGTACTAAAAGAGTATCGCCTGCACTTGGATTAAGGGCCATTCCACGCGAAAGTGAGCCTGAACCCAAATTTTCGAAAACTGTCAAAAACAATGAATTTTTACATATATATGAAGTAAATAGAACGAAATTTACTTTTTTACAAAGAAAAACTTATTTATACTTAGAATTCACGTAAAATTTTAAGTCTAAGTTGTGAATTTGTAACATGTCAGCTGCGAGGAAATTTTTTATTCTTGTAATCGGCAACATTTTACGATATATTGTGCCTGTTTGGCTGAAGTAACTTCGAGCTATTCAAGATGCTTCTTTTTGCTACAAGCTGCAGTTGAAAAAGTGTTTATAAGATAAAAATTGTTTATAATATCATTAAAGATATAAACGTCAACTTGAGTGTCCTGCCCGTGACAGAAAACTACCAAAAGTTATTGTACTGAATTACTAAATTTGAGAATGTGGTTCGTACTTAGTAGAAGTAACAATTTGCACGTGTACTTCACACTTACCAAATTTTAGACCAATGCTAATAATGTATTTCGATTTATTTAAATTTGAAAACTTGTCCTGCCCGTGACAGTGGGCATGCCACTGGTGGGATAGTTTGTGTACATTGGTTATTCATGATAGAAAATGATTCCATGTGCACTAAAATAAACTGTTCTAAGCATGAACACTATTTACTTAAATAGAGGAATATCTATTACTGTCATTATGATGTTTTAACTTAAAATAAGTGTCATATAAATATTATCATTAGCGTCACCTTTTTGTTCGTTTCAAGGGAGCAGTGGATGGGATTGGAGTACGTACAAAAAGGCCAGTATGGAACTTTGTGAAACAAAAGAAAATAATTTTAGAATGTGCTGCTGATTTCGTAGTAGCTTTAAGCTCTTCGTTTCAAAATATATTTGTTTTACTACTAAAAAATAAATTTATCAACAGAAATTGAAAAAAAAAAAGAAAAAGACGCTTTGAATAAAAGACGGGAAAATGCTCTTGTCAATTGAATATCTCCAATCAAAACAGTTTTTTCCCTGTAATTTGAAAGCGAAAATTTGGTGGTTCGTCTAACTTTTAAATCAGAGCTTCATCCGTGTAAAATCTTTAAATTTCTAACAGACTTTTATTCAGATTCTGAAAATGATGATTCCGAAAGATATGAAGCTATCCTGAGGGACGACTTAGGTGTGCATGTTAACAAGGCTTGTGTTAGACCAGCTGTTGAACATATAACACAAGGAATATGTTTGTTGATGGAATTTTTCTCTAGTTTACAGAGAAAGGAAACATAGACATGCAACTATCGCACAAAGCCCAGTGGAAGAAGACGAAGAAGTCAAGGAAATTCGTATGAAGACCGTAAGCGATTGCAGTAAAAATTTTCAAGACTGTTGAAGATGTGTCTTACGTGCATTTCGATCAAATAATACATGTGATACCAGCAGTGCCGTGTCGTGGGGGAAGAGGCGAGCGGGGTGACGGCCCCGGGCGTCAAAGTAAGGGGGCGCAAATTTCAGGAGGAAAAAATAAAAGATATATATAAAATGGAAGGAAAAAAGTATTAAAAAGTGCTCAAAATCAAGGAAAAGCAGGGTTTATTTTTGAAAATTTTCTTACGCGTCGCGCCAACCATGGTGACGCGTTGCGACTGGTCTGTCGACCTCACTCATATTTACGGGGCGCCGTCGCGACGCGTCGTATACTCTCGCCCCGGGCGCTGATTTCCCACGGTACGGGCACTGGATACCAGCACCTATTTTATATACTGTTAGACAGTGTTTTGTACGAATTTCCGTACAAGGTGGGTGTGAATGGGCAAATAAAGCCATTTCCTAAAGTGTAGGTGGTGAGAAATAAGTGTACGACATATTATTATTTTTATGTGATAAAAGCGAGCCTCAAGTAAAGTAAATAGAATTATTTGTGTACAACGCTATAACAGAACAGCAGAAATTGACTTATTTTCGATTTTATTTCATTTTTGAAATCATTCTTATTGAGATTTTATGTATTGATTCACACGGTGTCCTGCCCGTGACAACGATGTGTCCTGCCCGTGACACAGTAAAGTTTAGTTTATTTATCAATATAAATATTTGGCAAATTTCTCTTATGTGAAGTTTGTTTAAAAATTTCATTATTTATACATTTCCGTTTAAATAAAAACATTTTGAGCTAAGAATTCACAGAGTTTTGTAACATTCACTTGGTGTGTCGAAAGTCACTTCTCTTTTTTGTCCCCGCCCGTGACAGACGTTTAGGGATTAATATTTTCTACTCTAAGCAGAAAAAAATACTGAAAACATCAGCTACATATACTCCAAAGTCTGTACTGCTCATATATCATACAATTAGTAGAATTTATGTTGTACTTTTAGAAATATACAATTTTGAAGCATCAAAAATGTAGTGTAAATGTCCTGCCCGTGACGATGGAATGGCCCTTAAGTAGTGTCCATTATGGAAGTAGATGTAAATATCTTTACGATGTTATATCAATATATGACTGAGAGGAGCTGTGAAATGATGTAACAAATAATAAGCTTAGGATATGACTGGTGTGATATTTATCGAATGCATTGAGGCTCATTATTTGTTTTATTTTTAAATAGCGCTTACTATTTGTTTAAAGTGCTCGGTAAAGAAAAAAATCTGTTTAGACCTAACTTACATCTAGCACAGGTTAGAGTTATTTTAAGTTTGAAATACAGAGCTATTGTAAATTATCTTCCCTATCTCAAAGTTTAACAACTTACATTTATTTATTCAAAATTACATCCATCTTACGTTAAATCAAAGAAAAGCTTTAAAAGTTTATTTTATATATATATATATTTATCAAAAGATCCAACGTATTTCAGGGAAAAATTTTCTTCTAGGGTTTATATCTCGAGAACTACATATAGTGTACCCAAACCAAAACTAAAAATTTACTCAGTATGATGCGCTTATTCGTAGAAAATACGGAAACTCGATTTAGGGGCCGTTCAAAAATTTTGTGGTCCCTAATCCAAAAACTAATTATTGGCCAAGTTCGCAATCTTTTGATCCATTTTTTGGATCATTCCTAAAATTCTTGTTAACACATACATGTTATGTCCCACGTCAAATATATTTAATATGAGTGTCCCTTATAATTCGATACACATCAATCCGATAGTCCAATTCTTGCCACGCCCCTTCCAACATCTCAGAGTCAATAGATGCAACAGGAGCATGGTGACTTAGTGGTAGAGTGTTTACATATGGTATGTGGGGTCTCTAGTTCGATCCCAGGCCAGATATCTTTGTGGTGGACAACATCATGCCCGTGGGTTTCCTTGGAGTTACCCGCGCTTCCTTTCATATTCTCATTCCATCATCATTCACGTGTCTTAATAATCCATCTTCCTTAGTCTAAAGGATATAGCCTAATCGTGGGACGTTAAACTAAAAAAATACTACTTTAATAGATGCAACTGCTTGAATGTGCACTCGAAGTCCAGGTAGATTGTAAAGTACGGATGGCTGATATACTTGGTTTATAACGTAACCCTCCAAAAAGTCGCATGGGTTGATATTTGGCAACCTGGGGGTGCAGGAATCAGAACCTGATCTTCATGATTAGCTCATCCTATTCACTGAATGATAACCTTCTGTTGAGTACCCTCCTGGCAACATGGTACCAATGTGGGATGCCCCGTTCTTGTGGAAAATAAAACTTTCCATGTAATCCTTCAACTGCAGAAAAAGCTATGTCTGCAGCATGTGAAGGTAGAAAAGCCCGTTTACAGTGTCCTCCTAGAAAAACACAGGGACATATACTTTGTTTTTTACGGGTGACTGCACAAAACATGTACGCCTTGGGAGAATCATGGATAAGTTCTTCATAGCCATGGGAAGTTTTCAAACCTGAGATCCTCACATTTTTTTGTTCACTTGCTTCGAAAGGTGTAAGGTAGCGTCGTAACTGACTCAATGAAATCATTTCTTTCCATAAGGTTTTGCATCGCAGCGTAAAATTCCAGTCTCTTATCTTTGTAAGTTTAGACGCCTGCAACACTTTCATGGGAGATTTTTTAAACTTTTCAGAATATTCCATACTATTGTCTGCTTCAAGCTCAATTCTTTGCTTGTACGAACCGTTGATTTTTGTGTGCTTCTGTTGGCGAAAGTTACACGCACATGTTCAAATGTTTTCTCATGAACTCCTAGCCGGCGTGTTGATTTCCTCTTGCAGATACATCTACCTTTTTTTTAAAAAAAAATGCCTAATACCACTACCGAATTGAGTGTCTGCTTGGTGAATCTAACCAGAACTTTGTCCTGAAATTTCGTTGAACACTATAGAGTGTTTTACATGAAATTTGAGAACATAAAATGCTCTCCCGTCTTTATTTCCTGCCATCTTGATTTTCTGACGCGTAGCGGCGAAATGAGTAACTAAACATAAGCTTTGCCAGACAAACCTTTTCAGTTCTTTTTACATTGAACATAAGGTACATGATTTGTGAGCAAACGTGGGTTACTAAACTTTGAAATCGCGAAGATCATTTACAATAGCCCTATACACGTATGTGCATTATACAGGGTGTTTAAAAACAACACCTACAACGTTTGGGAGGTGATTCCTGACACCAAGATAAGGCAAAAAGTATAGACCATCCTAAGTGCACAAATGCTTCGTTTTGGAGTTGTAGACTTCCGAAAACACGAAGAAATGAACTTTTAAGGTCTATAGCTCCAAAACTATGAGACCTACCGTAGTTGGGTCAAGACTTTGCTCAGGAACTAATATATGCGCTATCCAAAAAAAAAAAAAAAATACATGATTCAAAATCCTAAGGAGTTCACATAATAATTTTTGTAGAGCGAGTTTGGCTATGGGCATATAATTTGAAGTACTCAAAGACTATAAAAATTGTTGCGTAATCATCGCAGGATTCTGAAACTTGGATATTTGAATAGGGACATACTAGTTCCTAGGGATGCGCACGAGTCGAGACATGTCTCGAATCTCGACTCAAATTCCAATCGAGATTGAGTCGAGACACACTTTCTAAAATTCGAGACGAGTCTAGACAAACATATTTCTCGACTCGAATTTTCGAGTCGGGACACGAATCCAGTCGAGACTGTTCGTAAAAATCTCTACTCAACACTAATGTCTCGAAAATCTTTCTATAATTTTTAATATTAGTTTGAAAAAAAAAAACTATCCACTCAGAAACAGCCTGGAAACCAATTCCAGCATTTATTACTTTAGAAATGTACAGAACGCATAAACTTTCTCAGTGAACACTCACTCGCCGTTAACACAAACTGGGGAATGTAAATCAGGTGAAAGAACAACAGTCTCCTGCATGAGCTGACAGTTAAGACAAGAATAAATATTATTGAATATCATTGCTATAGCAAGCAGCAAGAGCAATGAGTACTTACGGACTTTTTGTCAAGTTTACAGTTTGACTTTCCTCGCCTTCTGCTGATAGCGGCATTCTTCATTAGTGCTGCTGTGGGTGTGATAAGACAGTATTACAACTAGAGGAGAGAAACGAGCTTTGAGAATCTTGACTGGACCAGCCATTCATCCTACTTAATTTTACGTCACAACAACGAATTTCCAGTTGAATTTGTGAACAAAACACCTCCTAATATATAAACACCACTATCTTTCCTTAATACTTTGACCCTCTTCTGCTCGAAACCAAAACGCGCTTTGTTGTATGCTATGGTATACTAAAGGATAGTGTTGCCATATTTTTTTGATCCAAAATACGGACAAGCCTTAAAATAACGACCCAACATAGAAAAGGTGTGGAACGAAAGTTAACAAATTTGTAACAAGAAAGTACATCAGACTCGATTCGCAAAGATTAATGACCTCTGATACGTGTCAGTCGAGAGTAAAGGAAACGTTAGTATGTGAGACAACAATGAAGATAAAACACACTGCATTCAGGTTACCAGTAATATACAGGCGCAAAATATTTTAACATAATACACCAACACATACAACAGAAAAACCATAGATGGCAAATTACCTACTTTTCTCGCCCTAACCCCACACTCGATATGAAGTTTCAAGCCTGTTAGTCACTGGATGCTGTGCACGCTGTGGTTTACTCCCTACTGTACATTTGTTCCTTTTGCATTCTTCTTGTTGTTGTACATTTGTTCGTTTCTCTGTACGGATACATAATTTCTCACTTTTACAGCCTCATATCTCCCTTATTTGGCAACACTGATAACCCACCTTTTGCGTATTTTCTTTCACGTTTTATGCTATTTGTTTTAATGCCATAAAATGATATATGTTCTATTTGAAAAACTATAAGTTTGTGTTGGGATGGCAACACTGCTTGTGTGATAGTACTGCCGTGTTCTGGGTCGCGTGTCTCCCTCCTGTCGGCATCTGGTTACCTGGTTACATTTTTTATTTTCGGCATTTTTCGGCCGTTTTTGCGGTATGGTATAACTTGCCACAGGCTCATCCTTTCACTGCTTGGTATATGCATTATACGTAGCTGGTAAACAACGTATTTCCGCACCAAGTGACTATCACCACGACGATTACCGACCAACAATTATTCAGGGTACCAGTTTTTATAAATATCTAGCTGTCACGGTTTGAGTACACGAAATCTATAATACAATCATACCAAATTTCGTCAAGATGGCGTAAGTATGTCATCGATAGTAGTTACATACAATAACCTTTTACTGATTGAAACCTCAAATTAGATGCCCAATAATTCATAAACCAAAAGTTTGCACACCAAAATATTTCATATATGTACTAAGCTTGTAAAATTAGATAGTCATTCCAATTTTGGTCAAGGGGGTATGCTGGCTTAGTGGTAGAGCACTTACCTCTGGTGCGTGGGGTCCCTGGTTCGATTCTCGGCCACGTAAGTTTGTAGTGGAAAACTTTGTGTCTGTGAGTTTTCTCCCTTGCTCTGCTCCCTTGTTAGTGGGCTGGGAGCATAACTGAAATTATCGATGTGGTTCGCATTGTTTGAAAGGTTTGAAGATCCCTATGTTATATATCAAGCCGATATACTGTTATTTACACAGGTTACAAATCAAATTATTGTTTGTTTATATATCTTTGCTCTGAAAGAATTAGAAAAGATGGATGATCAAATCGTTTCTGCTTTGTTTAAAGGATAAGAGTGGTATCTGAGATAGGAACGAAAACTACTTGCGTAATTTTTCATAGCAAACCGGCACAAGTGTAGCCTAACTTAATAAATTTCATGGAAGGAGCATTTGAAGACTTTTTTAAAACGCATAATCAGAGTACATGGAAGTTGTACGAGTATTGTCAACAGGGCCGGCCGTAGACAATTTTCCGCCCCGTGCAATGGCATCATTGACCATCCCCCCTTCTCCGGAAAGAACAAATCTTAAAAGCCACGATTTTAAATATGCTATCCCATTATGAAGACCTGCAGAGGAAGGACGGTAATCCTTTTTATAGAATTCAATATCGAGATTCAATCTCAATATATCAGCTTGCAATTCCAGTGCAACTAGCTCTTTTATCTTTATTTCTTGATTTTCCTTCTACATTTGTTAAATTTTTTTTTTAAAAAAAACTTGTTTCCAACTTCAATGATAAGGAACTTGTTTGTGACAAAGACAAAACTAGCTTTCATATCAGAACTGTGATAACTTAACAAAATGGAACAGGTGTTTGCTACTGGTCAAGAATCGAGTTCTTGTATTTGACAACAATCAAGCAATTCATGGTGGGATTTGTTTGACCACTTGCTTGACCACTGTCCATGTGACCTTAAACTAATGCGACCTAAACATGATTTATGAATGGAGTATTCAAATACAAGGTCAGCTTAGTAAATTTAACTTAACATCATCATGAAATATGTTTCCTACAAGAAATATTTGTTTTAAATAATATAATTATGACAGATTTTTGCCTCCCTTCAAAACTTACCGCCCCGTGTATGATCTGTCAGGAAAGTAAATGTACACCTATTTTTCGAGTCTGGCATTCCTGCGCTCCATCCGTGGAGAGTATGAGAATTAAATCAATCAAATGTTTACTGAGGGGCAAAAAGAAAAGCTTAATCTGAATAAGACATTGCAGAGGGGCACAAGCTGTGAATACGAATAGTGCATTGTGTAAATAAAGGACGACACCGAAAGAGAAAGCCAGAAACAGCTGTTAAACTTACAAAAAAAGAGTAAAAATTGTCGAAGTGGGAACATAAAACACAAATACAACAAATACGCCGACAACTAAACGATCTCCATGACATGATCTTGGTGTAGTGGTTAAGGTGCTGGCTTACAGATGCAAAGGACGCAAGTTCGAATCCTCGGCAAGGACATTTTTAAAAATTTTTGTTAATAATACATACAACTCATGAGAGATGGTAAAAGAGGTCGTATTTAGTTTTTCGTAGCAATTATTATTGGTAATGTTTAGTACTGATAATACTTTTTGTCTTTGCGTATTGCTTTTGTTCTTGTCTTCATTTCGAAAGAGAAGAATATCCGAACAAATGCCACCAAAATTCCTCATATTTTGAATGTAAACGCCATTTGCAATTAGTAAAGAATAAAAATTGAACGTTCCGAAGTAGCTCCAAAAAGTAAAAGGAAAAACATGGAAGTGGACCATACTCATGGTTATTAAAAATACAATTTCTACATGCCTTACACCTCCCGACCACGTTTCTACGTTAGCAAGTAAGAGGTTTGTGTTTAGGTTAGGCTGGTCAATACGTTTTGCAAAGGGGCCCGGTTTAGCTCTGACGCACCACAGGTGCGAGAAGGGAGAAAAACACTTTTTCTCTCTCCCTCTGTGTGTCTATTTATCTATCTATTTGTATATATATAACGCTATTTGTGAATGCCATAACCACCCTAATTTTCAGCGGATTGAGACGAAACTTGGCACAAACATTAATTGTTGAAATATCTTGATGAGTTCGTTAACCAGAATAATCAGATGAAAATGTTCAAAATGGTGGCCCTTCAAACTCTTAAAAAGTTCCAAGGGAACCAAATTTCGCCCATAAATAGGTATTCAGAAAGTTTGAATAAATTTTCCTCTTTTACTGAAATATTTGTGTGCAGAAACTTATTGAAATATTGGACCCGATTAATCGCCTAAAGAAGGTTCACGCCCTTTCGCTACGGTTAGTTTTTTTTTTTTTTTTTGCAGGAGGGGGTTATTTTCCTATTGGAACAAGATGATTGTTACTGATGATATGAAATTACACATTGAAAGTGAAGTAACTTGTGTAACGTGTTATTTGAAAGAATAATATAATAAATGTGCATTCCTCTAACACAGAGAACTCATGTATTTCGAGTTCGGGAGCCTGAATGGCGAGGAGTGTTATTTGATTTGCTTTTTAGTAACACATTGCATTGCAAATAAAGGTAGGCAACATTAGTGGTAAGAAAAACCACAATAATAATAATAATAATAATAATAATAATAATAATAATAATAATAATAATAATAATAATAATAATAATAATAATAATAGGTGTTGTTTGTGGCAAGGCAATATCTTCCTCAGTTCTTCTTCAAACGTAATGATTGTAACGCCATATCTCCCTTACAAACAAAAAATTAGCAATTTATATCGAGAGAACGGGAAACTGTAGAGCGATGGGACCAACGTTGGACAGTATGCACTCATAGTACTCAGAAAAGTAAGCGATTTCAATGCAAAATGAACGAAGAGTCATTGTCATGGGTACTCATGGGGCCACGGCAGAGCCCTCTTTAGGCAAAATGTCGATAGCTTATATCGAGAAAACAGGAGGTGATACTGGGATGGGACCAACGTTGGACACCGTGGACCCATAAGGCGCATCGAAAAAATTAGGGAGGCGGGCGCCAGCCAGCCTTACTTATTTCCACATAATAATATAAAATTATATTGTCGAAATACACACACGAGTTAGCTACTAATATTTCATATTATTATTATTATTATTATTATTATTATTATTATTATTATTATTATTATTATTATTATTATTATTATTATTATTATTATCTACAGCGTCTTTTCATTACGTGAGCATGTTTGACATGAAACCAAAGAGAAAATCCATCCTGTAGCGTAAAGAAGCAATATTTTCTCTCAAATGGATAAAAAATCAAGCCGAGATTGAGTCGAACTCGCATGGACGGCGCGAAAAGCCAGTGCTTTGTCCACTATTTTTTTAACTGACTCACCGAACGCGTTTCAGTAACTTACTTATTGCTAATTTTACTTGCTTCACTCGTTTAACTTGCTTTTTCTAATAACTTATAACGACAGGGACAGGAACACAGAAACATCGAGAACAGTTAAAAATGATAGATGCTCTCCCGCCGAGAATCGAACCCGAGACTCCATACACCCAATGCTCACGTGCTAGCCTCTAGACCAGCGGCGATGGCAACGCTCACTTCCTGTGTCGTTAGGGATTACGACCACTGTATTGCCAGCTATCACTTCTGTGGGTTGTATACTATGATCACATGTTTCTTCTTTGCTGGAAGAGTAAAACCTACATTATATGTAATACATGAGGTATTTAGACCTACATGCTCTTCATATAATGTAATAAAAGGGTCATGGTGTCGGATTTTAATACATGACGTATTGCAGTATACAACATGCTTTGCATTACTTGTTTGTTTGTAGACAGCTACTAGCTTAGTGTTCTGAAAGGTTGTGTATGAACTAGGGATAGCCCGTTCCGGAATTATTAGTTTTCGGACTCCCGAAAGTAAAGCCGGACAAATTCCGGAATTCGGAAAATTCCAATTTTGTAATAATTTCGGAATTCGGAAAAATCCGGAATTTAGAAATTTCTGATTTCGTTAACATTCCGGAATTCGGAAAATCCGGATTTTTCGAAAGTCGGAGTTTTTCTCAATTCCGGAATTTTCTAAATTCCGGATTCTTTCCGAGTTCCGAAATTCTTCTGAATTCCGGAGTATAACTGAATTCCATAATTTTGCGAAATCCGATAAGTGAAAGTTCCGCTTCCGAAAAATGAATTTATTTTGGTTAATATGAATCGTGGCGGAAATAAGTCTTTGACCAGGTAATGGCGACTGCTTTGAAAGAAATGGGGAGTATGAGAATTCAATCTGTCATATTTGTAGTTTCGTGTGGAGAAAGAACGAACTTGTGAACCAGTGGTTTAAGAAAAACTCAAGTTATTAATATAAACTTTGCCGACTTCATAAAAGAAATACGAAAGACATTTTGAATCGAAAAATATAACATACAAGTTTGCAAGCAGAGACAAAGAAACCTAACGTAACCAGACTAAAGACGGATCGTTTACCGCGTAGCGATCGCGGTTCAGTGGTCAAGGTGCTTCTGCGAATGCACGTTGCAATTTTTTTTTCTTACTTTAGAATTTTTGATGGCGATTGATCAGCGATAACATACGTTTTATTATATTCAGATATTTGAATACTCGGATGTTTCAATACTTGAACTATCAAATCTTCAGGAATAATAATAGTAATAATAATTATTATTATTATCTCGTAGAAGATTAAAAGCTAGAAGCTAAATTATCGCTCAGGTCATACCATTACAAGGAGAAACGTGACATTTGGAAAGAATATTTCGGTTTGGTTTAATGTTGCTCACGAGAAGAGGAGTTTCTCATCTCGTTTCTAAAACAAATAAAATAACATGAGAATTAACATTTTACATTCGAGACGGGTCAGGGCTAAATCAAAATTTTCGTCTCTCTTTGGAGATGAGAATCGAGACGAGACGAAAAGTATCGTAAACATTTCCCGTCTTGTCTCGATTCTCGAAATAGTGTATGTCCATTCTTTAAGTAACAATTGCTCTATAGACTGAATGTCATAGGCTATTTCGTTACATTGTATTTCAGAGCTCATTGAATTATGCTCTGTGTAGGTATTTTTGTAGCAAAGCTTTTATATTTACCTCTGCATATTCTAAAAATTAGTTTATTATATGCCTTACTGTCGCGTGATATTCAGTTATATTTATTACAGTTATTTTCCTCAAAACATACTTTCTACATGAAACTTCAATAAAAGGTTCTAGTTTAAAATGTTGGTAGTTGCAGAGGTGTGTCTTGAAGGTACGGAACCCTTTCCCCGAAATCTCTACTTTAAAGTAAGTTTTGCCAAATTTCAGGGCAAGTTTAAAACTATTATTATTATTATTATTATTATTATTATTATTATTATTATTATTATTATTATTATTATTATTATTATTATTATTATTATTATTATTATATCAACTCCATGTATAATCTTTAAAATATATACGGTTTGTATCTGAATAGTAAAAGCTAATTGACTGCCGATCTCGGTCGTCTGGAAGTCTTCAGGAGGCAAGGACATCGGTCACGTTCTGGGTTTGAGTTCCGAAGGGGCAAGTATTCGGGCTCGAGCAAAAAATTGTTAAAAGTTATAGGCTTCATCCAAACATATTCAAAACAGTTGGGACCGGGTTTGAGCTTCTCAACGGCTCGAGCGGCTCGGCTTACAGCTCATTCAATATCGAACCGAATCGAGAAGTGAGCCGAGCCAACAGCTCACCACACCGAGCCGATTTGAGCCATCGGCTTAGTTAAGTTGAGTCGAAACGTGCTGATGAACTAGTTTCAACTTAGCTGGCTCGAACCAGTTCACATGAGCCGAGTAGGTGACCCATCCCAACCGAGAAAGCTCGAGCCATCGGCTCAATTGAGCTGAGTCGATGGCTTGTTCCAACTAAGCCGGCTCGGGTCATCGGCTCATCCCAACCGAGCCGACTCGAGCTGTTCGCTCAGTTGATACGAGCCGAGCCGGTTGATATCACTACCCGAGTTGGTCTTCTGCTTGGGCTCAAGAATTCGACCGTGCAGATCTCAGCCTTGATTTTAAGAACTACAGTATATACTTATATTGGTGATTACGACATTTGAGGCTGTCTCGTAATAATAATAATAATAATAATAATAATAATAATAATAATAATAATAATAATAATAATAATAATAATAATAATAATAATAATAATAAACTCTTGTCTTCTCGTTATCTAGACGAGACGAGATACACTAAAATTGCCCCACGAGATGCACTAAAATTACGAGATGAGACGCACCTCTGTCGTGAGCAACACTAAAAGTATTCCACATTACTGCTTACATTTCTCATTGCTTTTGCTTTCCAGTCTGATCAGGCCAGTATTTCAAAACGAGTTAAAACGAGCTGAACGAGCGAGAGAGCCATTATCAAACTCAACTCAACTCGAAACTAGACCTCGAATGCAGCGACTTGGCTCGGAACTCAATTCAAGAAAATTACCTTTGACTCGACTCAAATTGTACTCGAGTTGAATTGAATTTTGGCTCGACTTGTGCTCATCCCTATTCGTGTTTGTATTTTATGTTTCCACTTCAACAATGTCTACTCTTTTTTCTCCTTTTACCTGCTGTTTCTGGATTTCTCTTTCGGTGTCGTCCTTTATTTACACCGTGCACTATTCTTATTCCCAGTTTGTGACCCGCTTCAATGTCTTATTCAGTTTAGGCTTTTCTTCTTACATTGACTTCACATGTGATTGATTTAATTCTCACTTTCCGCGCACGACCGATGAAAATGTTTTATTATTATTATTATTATTATTATTATTATTATTATTATTATTATTATTATTATTATTATTATTATTATTATTATTATTATTATTATTATTATTATTATACTATTGAACTTGCACGGCGAAATTACTGTATAATACTATATCATTTCTGTAATTTTACTCCATTGTATGTTATTTAGTTTATTAATGGGCACTAAATTGTCTCTAGATCAACGAATAAATTAACTACGGCATGCACTTTGGTGGAAATATCATTGCAATAAGATTATTGGTTCGTTCCAAACATGTTCATGTAATGATATTTCCACCAAAGTGCATGCCGTAGTTAATTTATTCGTTGATCTGGAGACAATTTAGTGCCCATTAATAAATTAAATAACATACAATGGAATAAAATTACTGAAATGATATCGTATTATACAGTAATTTCGCCGTGCAAGTTCAATAGTATAATAATAATAATAATAATAATAATAATAATAATAATAATAATAATAATAATAATAATAATAATAATAATAATAATAATAATAATAATAATAATAATAAAACATTTTCATCGGTCGTGCGCGGAAAGTGAGAATTAAATCAATCACATGTCAAGTCAATGTAAGGAGAAAAGCCTAAACTGAATAAGACATTGAAGCGGGTCAGAAGCTGGGAATAAGAATAGTGCATGGTGTTAATAAAGGACGACACCGACAGAGAAATCCAGAAACAATAGGTAAACGAAGAAAAAAAGAGTAGAAATTGTTGAAGTGGAAACAAAATACAAATACGAATAGGGATGAGCAGGAGTCGAGCCAAAATTCGACTCGACTCGAGTTCAATCCGAGTCGAGTCAAAGGTATTTTTCTTGTAGTACTTAAAATTATACTGTAGTTCTTAAAATTAAGGCTGAGACCTGCACGGTCGAATTCTTGAGCCCAAGCAGAAGACCAACTCGGGTAGTGATATCAACCGGCTCGGCTCGTATCAACTGAGCGAAGTTGTTGTATTACTATACATCTGCTTCCGCCCCTGTCAAATCTGGTCGATCTCGTTGACGCGACATATTTGCTTTTTTATACCCCTTTCTTCGTTTACTGAACAAAACAGTAACTATTCTGAAATATACTACTGCGCATGCCTCGTAGATAAATATTTCTGATGCCAATAGTTTCCGTTTTGTCCAAGGAATGTTCTTTTTCTTATTCCCAGCATGACCCTTTTATTACATTATATGAAGAGCATGTAGGTCTAAATACCTCATGTATTACATATAATGTAGGTTTTACTCTTCCAGCAGAGAAGAAACATGTGATCATAGTATACAACCCACAGAAGTGATAGCTGGCAAGACAGTGGTCGTAATCCCTAACGACACAGGGAGAGAGTGGTGCCCTTCCCGCTGGTCTAGTCGCTAGCACGTGCGCCTTTGGTGTATGGAGTTCCGGGTTCGATTCCCGGCGGGAGAGCATCTATCATTTTTAACTGTTCTCGATATTTCTGTGTTCGTGTCTCTGTCGTTATAAGTTATTAGAAAAAGCAAGTTAAACAAGTGAAGCAAGTAAAATTAGCAATAAGTAAGTTACTGAAACACGTTCAGTGAGTCAGTGAAAAAAAAAGTGGACAAAGCACTGGCTTTTCGCGCCGTCCATGCGAGTTCGAATTAATCTCGGCTTGATTTTTTATCCATTTGAGAGAAAATATTGCTTCTTTACGCTACAGGTAGTCCACTCTTTTCGTATTTTTCGCTGTCGTTCACAGTTAAAGTAACTGACTATTATTCTTTCTACGAATGATGGATCTTCTCTTTGGCTTCATGTCAAACACGCACACGTAATGAAAAGACGCTGTCGATAATAATAATAATAATAATATGAAATATTAGTAGCTAACTCGTGTGTGTATTTCGACAACATAATTTTATATTATTATGTGGAAATTAGTAAGGCTGGCTGGCGCCCCCGCCCCTATTTTTTTCGATGCGCTTTATGGGTCCACGGTGTCCAAAGTTGGTCCCATCCCAGTATCACCTCTCGATATAAGTTATTGACACTTTGCCCAAAGAGGGCTCTGCCGTGGCCCCATGAGTACCCATGACAATGACTCTTCGTTCCTTTTGCATTGAAATCGCTTACTTTTCTGAGTACTATGAGTGCATACTGTCCAACGTTGCTCCCATCGCTCTACACTTTCTCGTTCTCTCGATATAAATTGCTAATATTTTGTTTGTAAGGGAGATATGGCGTTACAATCATTACGTTTGAAGAAGAATTGATTAAGATATTACCTTGCCACAAACAACACCTATTATTATTATTATTATTATTATTATTATTATTATTATTATTATTAGACTATTATTATTATTATTATTATTATTATTATTATTATTATTATTATTATTATTATTATTATTATTATTATTTTACTTACCACTAATGTTGCTTACCTTTATTTGCAATGCAATGTGTTACTAAAAAGCAAATCAAATAACACTCCTCGCCATTCAGGCTCCCGAACTTGAAATACATGATTTACAGTTCTCTGTGTTAGAGGAATGCACATTTATCATATTATTCTTTCAAATAACACGTTACACAAGTTACTTCACTTTCAATGTGTAATTTCATATCATCAGTAACAATCATCTTGTTCCGATAGGAAAATAACCCCCTCCTGCAAAAAAAAAAAAAAAAAAAAACCCTGACCGTAGCGAAAGGGCGTGAACCTTCTTTAGGCGATTAATCGGGTCCAATATTTCAATAAGTTTCTGCACACAAATATTTCAGTAAAAGAGGAAAATTTATTCAAACTTTCTGAATACCTATTTATGGGCGAAATTTGGTTCCCTTGGAACTTTTTAAGAGTTTGAAGGGCCACCATTTTGAACATTTTCATCTGATTATTCTGGTTAACGAACTCATCAAGATATTTCAACAATTAATGTTTGTGCCAAGTTTCGTCTCAATCCGCTGAAAATTAGGGTGGTTATGGCATTCACAAATAGCGTTATATATATACAAATAGATAGATAAATAGACACACAGAGGGAGAGAGAAAAAGTGTTTTTCTCCCTTCTCGCACCTGTGGTGCGTCAGAGCTAAACCGGGCCCCTTTGCAAAACGTATTGACAAACCTAACCTAAACACAAACCTCTTACTTGCTAACGTAGAAACGTGGTCGGGAGGTGTAAGGCATGTAGAAATTGTATTTTTAATAACCATGAGTATGGTCCACTTCCATGTTTTTCCTTTTACTTTTTGCAGCTACATCGGAACGTTCAATTTTTATTCTTCACTAATTGCAAATGGCGTTTACATTCAAAATATGAGGAATTTTGGTGGCATTTGTTCGGATATTCTTCTCTTTGGAAATGAAGAAAAGAATAAAAGCAATACGCAAAGACAAAAAGTATTATCAGTACTAAACATTACCAATAATAATTGCTACGAAAAACTAAATACGACCTCTTTTACCATCTCTCATGAGTTGTATGTATTATTAACAAAAATTTTTAAAAATGTCCTTGCCGAGTATTCGAACTTGCGTCCTTTGCATTTGTAAGCCAGCACCTTAACCACTACACCATGATCATGGCATGGTGATCGTTTAGTTGTCGGCGTATTTGTTGTATTTGTGTTTTATGTTCCCACTTCGACAATTTTTACTCTTTTTTTGTAAGTTTAACAGCTGTTTCTGGCTTTCTCTTTCGGTGTCGTCCTTTATTTACACAATGCACTATTCGTATTCACAGCTTGTGCCCCTCTGCAATGTCTTATTCAGATTAAGCTTTTCTTTTTGCCCCTCAGTAAACTTTTGATTGATTTAATTCTCATACTCTCCACGGATGGAGCGCAGGAATGCCAGACTCGAAAAATAGGTGTACATTTACTTTCCTGACAGATCATACATTCACGTGTTGCACATATGGTAGGCTAGAGTAGGCCCTGATTGTCAATCTATTCTTTAATCGAGAATAGAATGTCTAGTGAAAAACGCTGAAACAGACGATTAGCCAATGAAGGTGTAAAATAAAATTTTCAGCTACCCCTAAAATTGTTGCTATGCCATTACACATATAACTTTCATTTACTCTACACATAATTGTTCACAACTGCTCCCTAGCGGACTTTTAGAGAGTTATTACTTTGGGCAGATCCAAATATACAAGTTAGCCTCATTTGGAGTTTACGAAAGAAAGAGAGAAACAAATCAACATTTGTGGGCTTGTGACTATTTTCTTTCAAGCAATCAAATTTATGTTTCGTAAAGTTAAACGTTGTTTTATATCATTAATAGAGAATCAGTGTCTCTGAATATTCGGAACTATTAATAATTCAAGATAAGGGCTACTCCAGATGATCGATCACTTCATACTGCTCACAACAACATTATTTATTATACTTCATGTAATTAATTGTTAACTTTAATCTTGCTTCAGAGATTTCAATTAATTATTATTATCATCAATATTCTGCCTTCATTGGAATTTCACTTTTGTCGAAATTGAGAAGCTTTCATTCACCCCAGTTTTCACCTACTTTTTGGTTTGTTGTAGCAACCATATATATTTTTTTCGGACATCAATTGTATTACTTTCTGCGCTTCCTCTTTTTCCTTCCACATCCTCTCTACTGCATTCTCAGGATGCAATTCTCACACGGCGTTTTGATTAGTTTCTTTTTTCGTACTTCATTTGTTTTTTTTTTCTTTTTAAAAAATAAATATCAAAAGGACAGTATATATCGTATAAGATCGATAATTTATCCGATCTTGATCAAAATTGAAAATGATATGTTCTAGTTGAGTTGATTTTGAGTTTAACGTCCTGAAAGGCTATATGAGCAGCAAGGCTATATGAGACGGGACCTACTGATTAACGTGGAATCCGAACAACATGAGCTCCCACCGGGAATCGAACCCGGGACTCCCACGCCAAAGGCGCGCACGTTAACCGCTTAGCCACGAAGGAGCTCATGATATGTTCCAGTTTAACGTCCTACGATTATGATTTCTAGGCTAAAGGAGACCGATGATTAAATGAAGTGAATGATGATGGAATAATTGGTGGAATTATAATGTGGAAGGAGATGGAAATACCCGAGAAAACTCACAGACACGATGTTGTCCACCACAAACTCATGTGGTCGATTATCGAACCAGAGACCTCACGCACCAGAGGTAAGCGTTCTACAACTAAGCCAGTATATCCCCTTGACCAAGATTGGGATGGCTATGTAATTTTACAAGCTTAGTACCTATACGATATATTTTGATTTGCAGACATTTGGTTTATGAATTATTGGACATCTAATTTGGGATTCCATTTAGTGAAAGGTTATTATATGTGACATACGAGGGCTATCCAGAAAGTAGATTACGTTTTGGAATAAAAAATCAACAAAGTATAGGAAACAAATTTTATTATATACAGATGAAAGCCACACACAAATACTACTTTTCGACATAGTCACCATTCAAATTAAGGCATTTATCGTAGCGATGTACGAGCTTGGAAATTCCTTCGTCGAAAAATTCGGCCGCCTGCGACTTCAACCACTTCGTTACCTCTTCTTGCAGCTGTTCGTCGTCATCAAAACGCTGCATAGCCAGCCACTTCTTCATTGCTGGGAATAGGTGGAAGTCGCTCGGTGCCAGGTCGGGACTGTACGGCGGATGAGGAAACAACTCCCACTGAAAAGATTCAAGAACTTCACGCGTGACATTTGCCGTGTGGGGCCGGGCGTTGTCGTGAATCAACAATATCTTAGAGCTCAACATTCCTCTGCGCTTGTTTTGAATTGCTCTTCTGAGGTTTTGCAGAGTTTGGCAATACCTTTGAGCGTTTATTGTAGTGCCTCTTTCCAGGAAGTCCACCAAAATCACACCTTTTCTGTCCCAAAAAACAGTCGCCATCATCTTCCTTGCCGACATTGTTTGCATGCATTTCTTGGGTTTTTGGGGAGAACCTGTGTGCCCCCACTGCATTGATTGCAATTTCGTTTCACAGTTCACGTGTTTCACCCATGTTTCGTCACCAGTAACGATGCGATCGAGTAAAGAGTCACCATCCTTATTGTAGGCGTCCAAAAAGTGCAACGCTGCAGCCATTCGCTGATTTTTGTGGTCCTCTGTCAAGATTTTTGGAATCCATCTTGCACAAAACTTGTGGTAACCAAGCTTTTCGCTGATGATTTCGTGCAACAAACTTCGCGAAATTTGTGGAAAACTCAAAGAAAGTTCCGTTATTGTGAACTTTCGATTTTCACGGACTTTAACATCGACTTTTTCGACAAGTTCGGCAGTCACTTTGCTGGGTCTCCCACTTCGATCTTCGTCGTGAAAATTGGTTCGGCCATTTTTAAATCTTATGACCCACTGTCGCACTCCACCTTCAGTGATAATGCTGTCCCCATACACTTCACACAGCTGCCGATAGATTTCTATCGGTTTACAGTTTTTTGCTGTCAGAAACCTTATTACTGCACGCACCTCGCAGCTCGCGGGATTTTCAATTAACGCAGACATTTCAAACCGTCACAGTATCTTAACGGAGCACAGCACGAACCTCTCACTAGCACGGCTAGATGCCGACTGAGCTGCGCAACGCTCTGACCCCAAGATGGCCGCGCTAGCCCCGCCCCTAGCGGACACAGACGAAAACGTAATCTACTTTCTGGATAGCCCTCGTACTATCGGTGACATACTTACGCCATCTTGACGAAATTTGGTATGATTGTAGACCTCGAGAAGCTTAGTGCACGTACTTAAAATATTACGATATAGAAATTGTTGATTCTGGAGTTATTGATCATCAAATTTGAACTTTGTGAAGTGATCGGTAAAACCCCTCTGATCTTGACCAAATTTGGTATGGTAGTAAAATTTGACAAGCTTTTAAACATTCGAGCACAGTGTAAAAATACTATGGTGTACAGATCTTTAGTTTCCTACTTATTGGCCATCGAATTAGAGTTTAAATTAATAAATGAACTCAAGAAAATTTTCTGAAACGTGATTGATAAAACTCATTCGATTTTAACCAAAATTGGAATGATGATAGAACATGACAAGCTTAGTACACGTGAAGTATTATTTTGTACAGGCCTTTGGTTCCGGAGTAACTGGTCATAAAATTTTGGATTCGACTTAGTAAAACGTAATTTTATGTTGTATCCTATCGACGATTCCAATTCTTATCTTGACCAAACTTGGCATGATAGTGGACCTTGTACGACTTAGTACGTTTTTTAAAATATTATGGTGGTAACGTTGTTTTGCCACTGTACCTGTTATGAATATCCACAGTGCATCACATGAGGTGAGGTTTGGTGTTCAAGGTAGCATGGCAAGTGCCACTGGCAGCACAGGTGACCACGAACAATCCAGCGTCCAGAATTGAGGTCATTACGATATTCACGTGCTGTAAGGGCATAATTGGCAGGTGCACTCTCTTGTTGAAACCAACATGTGTCCTTAATTCATGTTCCATCAAGAGGAGAATGAACCAGTTCTGCAACATATCCAGGTTTCGATGCTGGTCCACAACACTATCAAAGAAGAATGACCTAAACAAGTGTCTGCTGTCCATGGCTACCATTATTATCACATGCTGGGGATTATTTTAAAACTCTTCGTAAAAGTACCAATTATCTTTTAAAAAATACACACTCTGTGATTAAGAATTCCAGTAGATCACACACTAATCTGAAAAAATCATTATGTTGCGCTTTAGTATTGTGTGGAACACTTCAAGGAAAGTTGCACATGCCTCCTTCCTCTAAAACCGTATCATTATGAGGTAATTCTTGAATGAGATATGCATGCATCTGTGCTTCATATGTTCCTGCATTATCGTCCGGGGTATACCCAATCCCGTAGCTCGTTTCTGCTTGGACTTTATTGGCGATTAGTCCACGGATTCCTGGACGAGACTACAAGTTTCTCCTCTGGTGTAAAGTCTGCCACTTGTAATCTTACTCTTTACACCACTTGTGGAGAAGGATTTGTTTCGAAAAAAGATCCCACTGAAACAGCGTGGCAAAGTCACTACAAACTTCTGCCAGTCTTTCCGATTTGACTTCTCTCAGGTGTCCAATAACTCACAATAATGCTTTGTTCAATTGTGTAGGTGGATCTGACAGCTTCTTTTTACCTCATGGGACTTGAAGTGTAAACAAAGGATATGCTATTGTATATACAAAACAGGCGTTGTTTGGTAGTGTAGGAGGACATATCAGTCATTGTTTACTTCATAGGATCTGAAATGCAAACAAAAAATAGACGTTATTATCATGTGCTTAGGAGCAATGAGACTTTCTGGCTCTACCTGTATTATGCATGGAAAATAGCCTGGTGCTACTATTCAAATGCGGCTTGTTTAATTAGTGGCATGTTTGACAGTTGGCGCCTTTGATCAGTGACCTGTCTGACCAACCTTGCACTTTCTGCATGATATGCTGTGTTTATCATGTGACGGCTATAACGGAAAGCGTATCTAGCTTGTATGTTCGACTTTTCCTATAAATGTGCCTACATTGGCCAGTGAAGTATGACCAGTTTCGTGTGTGACGAGCGGCTTTTATGACAGTTTGTGGTATCTGGTGTGTTTGCCACGTGTAGTCCATGACCTGCTCCCGAAATTTCAAAAATGCTCTGGAATTCCGGACCTCCATTTCAACAGTAAAAGTTACCCTTGCATGACATTTCCTAAAGTCAAAATCTAGTTGAATCTGAGAATTTAGGATTTAGATTTCTGGACTTTCGGCATCTATGGCCATGTTAGCCTGTCACATATGAGGGATGACGTCCCTCGGAAATCACACTATCTCGGGAAAGGAAAGAAGGAAAGGATTGGGGAAGGAAGGAAGCGGTATGGGACCTATAAGTTAGGGACCACTCCGGCATTTGCCTGGTGGGAATGAGGAAAACCTCATTCAGGGTGACTGGCCTGAAAAAGCTTTTTAAAACTTTTTCGACCGAGTGGCCCCACCGAGAACCTAGCTAAATCACTTTCTCGATCCTCAAAACAGTAGAGTCATTCTAGTTACTGACATTCATTAAGACATAAATAAATAAATGATAGTAAAAACTTTGACTTCCTCATACCTTGGTTAACTTTCTTTACCTTACTGACTAGCTCTCCCAATTTAATCGTGATGGTTCATAATTTGTAATTAATTTAAATTGCTATCAAGACAGTGGTATAAATGTCATTAAAGTTGATTCAGTAATTTTGAATCAAATGGATTTTTTAAAGTACAAATTTATATACGTACAGCACTCTTTACGGCTTTAGATGTTAGTATAAATTGAATTACTGAATGCTGGATGTGTTGGATGTTGATACAAAGTCACTGATTACCAAATATTCATTCTTATCAAATGTTTGGCTTATTTAACCAAATATTTTGATAGGTCTAATTACATATCTTAACATTTTTTTTAAGGTATAATATTTGATAGTTTAAAAGAAGAAAGATAACGAATAAGGCAAGAATTTAGAAGGTGATAAACTTCTAGGTGATGAGAATATACGAATGTACACTTCAATGTCTAGTAAACGTAGGAGTCTTTTCATTAGCTGTCATGTTTCCTTCCCCCTTATATTTCCGCTTGAATTATGAATGTCAGTTTTTGTAGTGTTTTCGAAATGCAATCGATTTGGACATGCAGTTAGGCCAGGTGGCAGGATACCCACTTTCACGCTTCGATAATGACAACGTCTATCCGCAATCAATGGAAACGTTGCTGTAGCAACAGATAACAACAAAAAGCATAACAGTCGATTTCCAGACACAAAAAAAGAATAACCTAAGAACAGAAACTTTGAGGGTGGGAAAATAAAGAGATTTCGAATTGAGGTCTATTATTTATTTACAAACCACACACACAGCTGTGCAACCATTTCACACTGGAAACAATTAACGATGAGACACAGGAAGGAGTAGGTAATGCTAATACTAAAAGATGCGGTACCATTTCAACTTTGGTTTAGTGGTAGTCAGTGGCGTATTTAGGGAGGCTATCAGGCTCAGTGCCCCCTCTATCGAAACAAATTTGTTAATTTTTTGAATTCCATGTAAAACAATAATCGTTCTTACCATTTCTAAGATTTTCATTGACTTTCCGTTTTCTTATGCTAATTGTTCAGAAATAATACTGTATTTGTCAAATTTCATTACATGTAAGAACTATGTTCTTTTTTTCTTTCTTTCGTCCACTCTACTCTTCTGTTTTTTTTTCTTAGTTGTTACTTTCTTTCGTTTCTTCTATCGTATTTTCGACCGTTATTACTTGTAATTCAAGTAGGCCGCCGTCAGCAACACCAAAACTAAGAGGAGCTAATAAGCGAAACGGGTATTGTGCATGAATTTGCACGGATATCAGCATAATAGGACCTTAGTTATTGTAGCAAAGGAATATTTCTTTTTATGTTTAGTTATAAAGAAAGGTAAATGTTTGAATTAAAAAAAAAATCAAGAGGGAGGAATAAGTAGCCCAGGAAATTATTTAGGCAAAGGGGATGCTTCCATTTTCTTCTATGAATAGAATAAAAGGTTACATTCACTGCTAAATTTTTGTTTGTATCATATCACATAAGATTCACCAGTCTGCAATTCTTGCCAATAAAACTGCAATTAGTATATTTCAGCTTCAACATGTCTCAACCTTCTCTTCAGGTAAAAACGTACACAGATAAAACTGAATATTTTTTTTATTTTTTTTTTCTAAATGAAATCAGTTAAGTTGAATGAAATTACAAATTTTCAACGTGTGTTTGCAGGAGCGTCATTTCAGATTTGCCTGAGGGGGAGAGGGGGTCAGATCCTCCAGCGACATAGAAGTATCACGTTTTTTCCTAGTATATTAGTAGACAATCGATTAAAATACGTATATTTAATTCTTAAACTCAGGCGGGCAATTGCCCCCCTCTGCTTCCCCGTGTTGCGCATAGCCGCCCAAAACAAAATCCTAAATACGCCACTGGTAGTAGTGAAAGTAGAGACTGGGAAAACCTATAGCTGTATGGCCGATTTCGTGACTTAAAAATAGGAACTTAAAGAGAAAATAAAATGAGATTTGTAGTTTTACGTCCCACGATTATGCAAAGAGGCTAAGGAAGATAGTGCTAATGATAAGGAATGAAATGGAGGAATGAAGAATTGAAAAAAAAAAAAAAAAAACGGGAGACCCCCAGAAAATCTACACCTACTTTATTTGTCCACCACGAAGTCCATTTTGCGAGTACGGAGTTTTCGAACCACGAATCCCACGCACCAGAGGTGAGCGCTCTATTACTAAGCCACGCTGCTCAGTAGAAACAGAGAGCGTAGTACAATTATTTAACACATCTTTAAAATTTAACATTTCTTTTCAAAATTGAGGTTATTTGAGACGCTGGCGAATAGTTTGACCAGAGAATGTTCACTGGGAATCGAACCCAAACCACCCGCACCACAGGCGAGAACTCTAGCCACGAGAAAAAAGAAGAGAAAAACTCAGAGAAAGTCATACTTGAACAAATATACAGGATGTTTCAAAACAACACCGACAACGTTTGAGAGGTGATTCCTGACATCAAGATAAGACAAAAAGTATAGACCAACCTGGGTGCACAAATGCTTCCTTTCGGAGTTATAGGCTGACGAAAACATAAAAGAAAACGAATTTTAAAGATCTATGGCTCCAAAACTATAAGATCTACCGTTGTCAGGTCAAGACTTTACTTCGGAACTAACACGTGCGCTTTCCAGAAATTTATGTTTCAAAATCCAAAAGTACTCACGCGACAATTTTTATAAAGGAAGTTTGGCTACGGGCATATAATTTGAAGTACTCACCAGCTACCTCTATAAAAATTATTGCGGAAATACTGCAGGATTCTGAAAACTGGGTATTTATATAGGGAACATACTAGTTCCTATGTGAAGTCTTGACCCGACCACGGTAGGTTCCATAGTTTTGGAGCTATGGATCCTTGAACTTCATTTTTTCATCTTTTCTGCAGCCTATAACTCCGAAAGGAAGCATTTGTGCACCCAGGTTGGTCTATACTTTTTGTCTCATCTTGGTGTCAGGAATCACCTCCCAAACGTTGTCGATGTTGTTTTGGAACACCCTGTATAGGATATAATTTTTCTTTATTTTTTCTGAGACTACAGAAAGAGTTTCTCAAAGTTTTTCAATGTATTTAGCAAAAAAAAAAAAAAAAAAAAAAAAACCGTAAAAATCCTGAATTGCATGCCTTTCTCTCTAATTAGGCTCCTCGGAAAAATATAATGGTAACCTCCACATCCGATGAAACAGTTATTATGTGCAATGGGCTGTGTCGAACCACAGAAGAGTATGTAGGTAGTTATTTTTCGGAAATATACCAGCAGATGGTAGAAGAAGCGTGTTTGGTATACAATGACTCAGCAAACTATCCGGACACATGGAAATTTCATACATTTGTGTTGATGCTATGAAAGATATAAATGAAATTGGTGATTTGAAGAGTAGGATATAAAGAATTACACGTTAGAAATCTAAAAAGCGCAAAATCTTTCCTTTTAGCACAATAATGAAATATTGTTTTAACATTAAACATGAAGAAAAAACATGACACCACAAAACTATTCGGACAGCGGTCGGTGTCAACAGAGTGATAAGCCTACTACTTCGCAATACAGAAAGAGTGCGAACACAGTTACTGATAGGTCTACTGTCGAAAACAACGTTCAGAACTTAATTGATGTGTGTGTGTGTGTCGAGGACAGCAACTCCAGCATGCTCAATAAGACATTTGGTCAGCGCCAGCTGATTGTCTACCGCGATGCAAAGGACAAAACCCGCCGTCAAATTGTGGAAATATTACGATGAAAGATAAATACGGTGTACAAATATAGTCAAACGTTTCAGCAAGGAGGACAGGCACAAACTGCGTTCTTGAGGAGGACGCCGAAAGAAGTTTTCCCCTAGAGAAGAACAGTTCATACTGAGGAAAGTGAAGAGGAATCCTCATTTAAGTGCTCCGAAAATTACTGCAGAGCTGGGGAAGCAAGCCAGCGTAAAAACTGTTTGCACAGTACTGACAAGGGCGGCTTTTTATGACTGCGTCACGAATAGAAATCAGTATATACTGTATGTAAGGTGAACAAAAGGAAGAGAGAAGTATTCGCTAGAAAAGATCGAAAAATGCTGGGATCCGCTCATTTTTACCGATGATTTGAAGTTCAGTGACTGTGGATCCCATGGATGAATTATGGTGTGGGGAAACCCTAATGAAGAGCTTCTGGAGAGAAGTATGCAAGCCACTGTGAAGCAGAAAGGTCGGCATCTTATGGTGTGGGGCTGTATGTCCGCCAGTGGTGTAGGTGAGTTGCTATTTATTGATCAACCAATGAACAAAAACGCTTCTCTTAGCATCCTGAAACACAATTAAAAAACAAAATAGTTCAGAAAAACTTCGCGTAGAGAACACGTTTATCTTCTACCAAGATAATGATCCAAACCACACATCTCATGTCATGAACTTTGGCTGTTATACCACTACCCAGAAGTGCTTCATCCACCTCCCCAATCAGTAGACATGAACGTCATAAAAAAATTTGTGGGATAAATTAGAGAAAAGGGTACAAAAGACGTCCATAAGGTATCAGGAACATCTCAGAGAAAGATTACAGAAAAAGTGGAAGACTATCTCTCCTGATTACATTAGCAAAGTCGTTCAAAGTATGCCTATTAAGCTACAAAAAGATCTTCAAAAGAAAAGGAGAACCACAAGATAGTGACTTTTTGATTTTCTTGTTTCATTATTATTAACATTATTTTCTTCCCAAAGTGCCCGAATAGTTTTGTTGTGTTGTAGTTTCCTTTCTTTACGTTTCGGGTTCATAAAATATTTTCTTTGTTTAGTTACAATAAAAAGTTTTGTGATTGCATAATCTCCGACATGTATTTGTTTATACTACGAGTTTTATACTGCTCGTACTTACTTAGTAGCAGTAATTAAACTTATTTCCTAAATACACTCAGGGTAATTTCACTTAATTTCCATGTGTCCGATTAATTTTGCGAGTCACTGTGTGTCATTGCATTGAATTGTCTGGGACCGGTCAATCTTCTTTTCCAGGTTACTCGAAAGTTAAAAAATGTGCCATACCATTATATTCGACCAAGCCGCTCAATTTTGTACACCATTTCTTCCTGTAAAGCAATTAGTGCTTGTGCTATTATATTAAAATTCGTCAAGAATAAGGGGTTAAGTCCACCCTGTGTTGCATATCTGTTCATAGATAAACAAGAATTTTAGGAATGATCCAAAAAAATGCATAAAAATTGTGAACTTGGGCAATAATTAGTTTTAGGATCAGGGGCTACAAAATTTTTGAACGGCCCCTAAATCGAGTTTTCGTATTTTGCACGGAATAAGCACCTCATACCAAGGATGTTATAAAATGGAGGATCTGTCCATACGTATCTTCATCATATGAACTCAATGAAGCCAAAAAACAAGAGTGCATCGTCTGAGCCGGCACGTCTGATTGGCTACTCTCGTTTCCGCCATGATTGTTGGCTCGGAACATTGCGATCTTAGTGGCTCGGAGTAGGCAGAGTAGGTGTGGCGAAACTGTGACGTATGGCTTCACGATTTTGTTGTATGGGCAGATCCTCTATTTTATAACATCCTTGCCTCATACTGACAAGTAAACCTTACGTTTGGGTGAATCGAGTTGCTGACTGAGACACATATGAGAAAGTAGTACTAAATGTGGTCAGTATTTCAGTGAAGCTGTAGGTGCGAAGCTCCAGGGGTTTAGGAGATACAGCTACAAGAACATCACATGGAAGTACAGAATAGTCTTCATACAGTTGGAGGTAAAAGCTCTGTAAGACCTCTTGTAACGACAAAAGGTGAATAACAAATATATGGGTATATATTAGGACTAGGGAGAAGTCATATAGTAAGGGTATACTTCACAGCGGCTATCTTGAAATCCGCCATTTTGAATTAAGGTTAAGTTTTTAAAATAGGAATAGGGTCATGTGATACATGATTTAAGGCACAAATTTAATCAGAAGAACAATGGTGACATTAATTTTGATTTACGCGCAATTGCTAAAAAGTTACAGGGAAATTAAATATTGTTGCAGCATATGTATCAGTCCTTATTTGCTATTAATAAGGTGTCAATGTTATGCGTTTTGTTTAAAACTTTTGTCTGATTCAAATGGTGGATTTGAACATGGCCGCCATCAATGCAACTTTTACCATAGACCTAATATTTATCCACCTGCTTTTTATTTAATTATTATCATTAACACAAAATTTACAAGGTGGGGTAAAGGACTAATACATATGCTGCAACAATATTTAATTTCCCTGTAACTTTTTACCAATTGCGCGTAAATCAAAATTAATGTCACCGTTGTTCTTCTGATTAAATTTGTGCCTTAAATCATGTATCACATGACTCTATTCCTATTTTAAAAACTTAACCTTAATTCAAAATGGCGGATTTCAAGATGGCCGCCGTCAAGTGTACCCTTACTATATGACTTCTCCCTAGTCTTAATATGTATCAATATATTTGCTATTCACCTTTTGTCGCTACAAGAGGTCTTATAGAGCTTTTACCTCCAACCGTATGAAGACTATTCTGTACTTCCATGTGATGTTCTTGTAGCTGTATCTCCTAAACCCCTGGAGCTTCGCACCTACAACTTCACTGAAATACTAACCACATTTAGTACTACTTTCTCATATGGGTCTCAGTCAGCAACTCGATTCACCCAAACGTAAGGTTTACTTGTGAGTTAAGTGATAGGTTGAGTTTGGCTACACTGTATGTAGTTTTTTTTTTTTTTTTTTTTGGAGGGAGAGTTGGTGTTGCCAACTTTTGAAAATAGAAATACCCTACACCCTCCTGGAGTACGTATACTCTTAACATTGACGTCATCGCTCGTCAAAATATGAACAACCTGAAAGTGGCTACTTCACATAAAATTGAGCGATTAGGAGTTCGCAATTAATAACTTTTTAGCTACTTTCAAGCATTTATTAAACTTACTTATTCCAGTGTTGGTTGCGTCGGTACATGTATTTTTTTTTAAGTCTACCATCAATAATAATACATCGTATTTAAAACAAAATAATTGTGGCATGCACAAAATATACTTGAAAAATTCTTAACCAGCTTCGCTATGACTGGTAATGTCTCATAATACCTATATATTTTTACGGGACCTGAATGCATCATTTAATTGTAAGATGTACTTTTGTTGACTTGTACTTGACTAGACTTTTGTTGACCTTTAGCAGTTTTGATAAGTTCAGTAAATCTTCCTACCTTCAACTCTTCAGCTAATTTCACGCACGACAGGTCGATATCAAAGCTCTGCTTAAAGCATGTTCATCGACAAACGATTCCTTTCGTCACTCCAAAATGATCTGAATAGATCAGAGAATAGTACTAGTAAGAGGAAACATTATCGGATATTTAACATCCGGTTTTGAGATCGTACCGGACAAGGAAGTCAAAACCCGAACTGTCCGGTAAATTACCGGACGGTTGGCAGCTCGAGGGAGAGCCTGGACTTTGGTGGATTTCACGCTCGTGGGTGTGCTCCTAATGTGTCTGTGCATGTGTTCAACCGTCCCGGAGTAAAAAAAAAATCTCAAGAAATACTTAACTGATTACCTTCAATTTTAACTAGGATATAAAGGGTCAGAATTCAGGAATTGAGTTTGTTAATGAAAGTAGCATTGAAACCGTAAGCGGTAGAAATCAAAACATTTTCAGTTTTAACGTTGGTCGGTATAAAACAAAAACGGTAACTGATAGCGAGAAGTGTTTTCCTGCAATTGTTTAGGCGTCCCAAGAACATATTTCTCTTACATGTCTCCATCCTTAACTACGTATATTAAACTGAAGGGTGGATCACAAAAGTAATGCCTCCTGTGCCATTAAAAATGTATTAACGAACATGGTATTACATATGATAGCCTAAACTATCCTCTATACTGTTCAACATAATTTTCATGATTTTGAGTACATTTGTGCCATCTTCCAACCCAGGCTTCAGAGCTATTTTGGAAAAAAAATCAGTGGTTAGCTTGTTGACCCGTGATTTTAAAGCTGTTTTAACTTCATTTTTTTGAAGTCACTTATCATAAACTGTGTGATACCCCAAGTTAGCAATTGTTTCTTGGTCAGAGCCATACGAGATGTTCAATGCATCAGCAACATTCTGAACTGTAATTCACTTGCCTCCTTTAATCAATTCATCTCCACGTTCTCGATTTAGATCTGTGATTGATGTTGGCTAGCCGCTTCTCGGTTTATCTGTGATTTCTCTTTCTCCGTTTCTAAACATCCACACCCAACGGCGCACATTTTTGATGTCCATTACATTGTGTCCATAAATATTATGGGTTTCCTTAGATGGACAACTTGCTTTTGTCTAAAATTCAATGGTGACTCTTTCTTTTAGTTTCAGATTCATAGATCTAATTAGTCAATATGAAAAAGAAAAGACTACATTGGTAGAGGAAGAGCACCTCTATAACATCATGTATAGATAGTTCAGTAGCTGTAATAGAAACAAAATTATAGTAACGGAGATGTTACTTTTTGGTTTACCCTCGTATAAGTTTCCGGGTTCAATATTGTTCTACGTGGAGCAAAAACAATAAGAGATAGCCAGGGACGTACGCAGGGGGTGGGTCCTAGGGGTCCGGACCCCCAAATCCAGACTTTTTTGTAAATTTAGTCTAATTTTAGGAGCAATTTTACAATTTTAAATATAATTTAGCCTGAAATTGTGTTTGGACCCTCCGAAAAGCTTTGAACCCCTCCCGAAATAAATTTCTGCGTACGTCCCTGGAGATAGCAACAAGCATTTCTTTAAAAATTGATTTAGCGTTCTAAGAATAGGTACCATATTCTCTCTTAACCGTCTATTCAGACCGGAAACGGCAAAAAATCAACCACTTCCGGTTTCAGTTATTAACTATATCGTATTGTAAAAACGATCGTAGATAACGAACATGAAAAATAAAATGAAATCTTTCAGTTTGACGTCCCACGGTTATGCCCTTTAGGCTAAGGGAAACGGGCGATTAACGCAAGTGAATGATGATGGAAGAATTGGTGGAATTAGAATGCGATAGGAAAGGGAGTATCCCGAGAAAACCCACAAACACGATGTTGTCATAGGCAAAGAGTAGCGGTGTTCTACAATCAACTAAGGGTTCCCAGAATATAAGTTCCATCTTCATTCTAATCTCCCTACTAAAAGAAGTGGTAAAAGCGTACTGGAACTTCCGTTTTCAATATTAATTAAGGAAATATTAGACATACAAGCCAAACTTTTCCACGTGGTGTACACTGACACTGCTACTTGTTCTAAATAAATAAATAAATTACAAGGACAGTGCAGGCTTATATCTTAGGTTATCTATAGAATTAATTTTATTTTGACCAAATTAGGTGTGAAAACAATATATTCCCAAAGTGAAAAGTATGTCTATATACATTTCTTGTTGCCGAGTTATTGACGATCAAAGTAAATGTTTTAACTTACTAACATTTTTGCATCAAACAAACCTTTTGAACGCTAATTTGAGGCTAAGCGTTAAATAAAAACAATGTATATTTTTCATACTATAATCAATCAATGATTGGGAAATTCAATGTTTAAAACAATAAATTCTATTGGAGATACAAAATGAATGCGATTATGTGTGTAGCCCTATATATACACAAGTGAAATTCATGTGTGTGTTAATCATGGGCGGAGTTATGGGGGGCATAGGGGGGCATTGCCCTCCCAACTTTTTTTTTTAAAAAATAAAAATGCCACCTATAAGATGACCACCTACCAAGACCTAGGAGACCGACCAAAAGGTCGCCCCCTCCCACTGCTCTCCCAGCAGACAATTCCTAGCTCCGCCTATGGTGTTAATTAAACAAATAAAACAAGTTAAGCCCAACATTTACGCCGAAAGAAAAACTATTCCTGCAAAATCAAGATTCTCAATTCTGTCGTTTTTGTGGGCTTCATTGATTTTTATGCAAGCGCAAAATATGCTCAATAACCTTGAACGATACCTAGTGTTTATTTGTCTCAATCTATTAATAGTAAAACTTCTAGGGATATTTATAAGTCGAGAAAATAATTAGATACAGGAAAATAAAACTCCTTTGACATAGGCTTGAATTCAATCCAGTGAAACCTATGTAAAACGGATGTTGCATCAGAAGGAAAGCCGTATAAAACGACATTTGTACAAGGAGGAAGTGTTTCTAAAATTGGGCTTGTATATTGCGAAAACTTGCTTAAATGTGCATAAACTTACTCGCTGTAATCAATCTTGTAAATTTATATGAATTAATTTCAAGTGGAATAATCTCTAAACGCAGAGCAAATACTCGTGTTGCTTGGTACTCTATCTTAAGTAAGAATCGCTGCATCCAAACACGTAACGGATTCTGTTGTCTTATGATTCTTGCCTCATGTAAACTGCAAACAATGCAGGAAGCATATGCGACGATTGTTAGAAGTGTTGTCACCGCTCGTTTGAGGAGTAGGGCAGAGAGATCTCTTCCTGTTTGTTGAGAGAAAGGAAGAGCAAGCGGCAGGTGAATTTTCCCACAAGAGACGATACAACATGCGGGAACAGGGGAAAAGGGGGAAGAAGAACGACCACTGCAACTATGCCCCGTCCAAAATGGCTTTCTGAAGTCTCCACCTGTATCAATAGTGGGAGGGGTGAAAGACAGGTGTATAAAGATCTTAGTCAACCAATCAGAACGGCGTTGCTGGGGTAACGAATTCTAAACGAACGGAATTCGGTTGCGCTACCTGCACCGGGCTGCTATTACCTGATCCGTCTTCAGAATATGAAGTCGGCCATGTAGCACTGACTCTTCTCCACTACTTCAACGTGTGTGAGTGTGATAGTGTGGGTGCTTCTAGGTGTGTGGATGTGAGCGCAAGTGAAAACCATTCAAAAGGAAAACTATTGTACGCTTGAATCCTTGTTTGTCAGTTCGTATTTGTATGTATGTGTACATGTGTGTGTATGTATGTGTCAGAGAGAAAGAGAAGAGGCATGTGTATGTTTATTAAGATAGAAATTTTCATATATTCGCATGCGTGTGTACGTTAGAAAGTGAAATTAACATATGGAATCCACGCACGTGTATTATATTTATAAGTATTATTTGAGCGGAACGAGCCAAGTTCCGACGAAACAAGACTGCTCGCTTGTGATTCGTTTTCTTTGGACATTGGCACCAGATAATGCTACGCTGCAACAATGAAGTAACAGCACTCCTGAAAACATATGGTAGAAATCACATATGAAGTAACATATTTGCACCAACAGGTAATTTTCTAACGAGTTTTTTTTTCTGGTTTCGACTTGTAATATTTTAAGCATTAAATGTATGACAATAGTTAACAATTAGGAACTAATTTTGATTTAGAAGTATAAAAAAGATACTGTAGTACCAAAATAAGCACAAGTCTTGGCGTTAAAGTCTCTGAATATGATTTATTATGATACTTGGATTCATGTTAACTTGGATTATTAGAAGCTTCACACAATCACTTTGGGTGTCACATTAGGGAAGTTCGGTAAACAGAAAAAAAGTGAATTACTATTATTGACCCAATTAACAAAGAATTCGAGAGATTAAGAGAGTACATTTAATGAAATTTTAGGTTGTTCTCTATTTACGTGTCATTCAAAATGCGCAATAAAATATTAAAATGAGTGAGGAAACATTTTAGCATTCCCAAACTGCAACAATAAGAAGCAGTTACCATTATCGGACAGTTCTTCTTAGCTGAACAGTCTGTAAAGTTAATTGTGACGTCACACAATTTACTGACGTGCTTGACAAAAAGAATTGATGACAACTCATTGAAAGCACTGCATTTTTGGAAAGACAATATCTTGTAAGTATTTTACAAGAAAGTTACATGATATAATTTTATTTTACTTACTTTAAAGAAATTTAAAAATATGATCCTAATTAATTGTAAAATTAAAAAAAGTGTTAAATTACTATTAAATTGAATAATAATAATAATAATAATAATAATAATAATAATAATAATAATAATAATAATAATAATAATAATAATAGTGAAGATACTGTCAGAAATTAGAAATACTTTTAAAAATATATTTTGTCGTTTCTATAGTAAAGTTTCTATCAGCTATTTAGAGTAAACGTTTATTATTATTATTATTATTAAACGTACATATTTGTTTTTTTAAATCAATTTAAACTATAAAAAAGAAGTAAAGTGAAGACCTTTATAAAATACTCGATAGTTGATTTGTTCTGTTAAAGCTGTGCAATTTGAGATATTTTCTTACTCAACTGTGTGGAGGATTTTCTATTTGTTTTATTAGATTTTATGTTGCTTCGTAAACATAACATGCGCCTCTATGTTCTTTAGTAATTCCTAATTAATGTTATGAAGAATGTACAGAGCCAGCTGTTCCACAGGGAGCCTTTCCAAAGTTCTATGACAAACTTGCTATATAAACACTAAATACCCTATGCTTACATTATGCCTAGGTATAGTCTTCCGCAAAGAGATTGTAAACGATACTTACATATATGTAATTCGTGTCCCTTATAATCAAATTCACTGACCCAAATCCCGGGGGTGAATGAAGAGGACATGTCTCCTCCAATCTTGGAACTGGGGGGGGGGACTGTCCCCCCAATAATCTGATTTAAAATGTGTTTTTGTGGGGAGAAATGTGATGATTTGTGTCCGATTGCCACAAAGAAAAGTGAGATGAAATTGATATCCCCCAGAATAAGCCTCAAGTCTGCCCGCCTCGCAATGTTGAAGACAACTCTGCTCTCCTGATCATCTACAGCATTGTTTTTCAACTTCATAAATATTTTGAACATTGCTTTAAAAAATTGGGAACGGTCTAACCCCCCTCCCTCCAATGTTGAAGACAGAGTTGCGCCGCTGATCAAATTCAATTTTCATTTTGCGTATTAATGTATGAGGGAAAAGATTGTATACCAATAAACTCTTTCCCCTCATCTATTCTGTCTATCAATACAAAATTTGGTCCCCTATAGTATTTTTCAAGATACATTTGGATTGTGTGCTTTTACCCAGGGCTACTCCAGAGGGGTCCAAAGTTGATGGGTGGGAATTTTCCCGACATTCTTCCAATTTTCCCCGTTCAAGTACGTTATGGACTCTAATACATACTACCTCTGGAAAGCTTGTTCCGTGTTGAAGAGAATGAACTATAAACCATGATTTTCCGACGAACACTGTTGATACAATAGCTATTTCACCCGATTTTCTTTATACTAATAGGGTTAATGGGCCCCTGGGACTTATCCATTGTCCATGACACCTAATTTTCTGTGCATGAACATATCTTTGTTATGTTTATCGAATGGCCTAGGTTTGATTCGGATGTCCGGATGATAGGTTCATATCCATTCCTTGTGAGTACGCAGCACGCAGTCACTGCAACGATTATTATATGTGTGTAGTCTTACATTCGGTCCCCAGAAGGTAGATAAAATATTCGATAGTGACCTAGGATTGTGAGTCAATTGAACATTAACTTGAACTAACATGAAGTAAATTCAAGTTTAGAAATCATTGCTATAATAGGATTAGGAGTCGTTGTACTGACCACATATTACTCAACTAAAATTTGTCTGGGCTGTAACACTAGTAACATTAGGATTAGTTCATATGCCATATGATAAAATATACAATCTTACCGGCTATGCTTATTTTTTCTAATAAATAATTACACAAATAAGTAAATAAATTGCTTTGCATAACTGAGTGATTATCATCTGAAATTTCGTAAAATGTTAATTTATAATTTGGTTTTATCTCTTACAAGTATTTCGTATGATTGCAATAAGATTGTGAAAACAGAGAAAGCATACCTATTCGGATTCACTGAACAATCTATGTGATTGTAACAACTGATAAAAACTTTTAACAAAACTTAACCTCTTTTTCTACTTAAGAAGATTTAGAGAGTGTTACACTATCGAAAGGTATCTTTTGTCAACTTCTATGTTCTCATTCCCAAAAGATGTTCTATTTTCTTTAAAGATAGTTATATACATTTTCGTGAACTTTCAAGAAACTCGTGTTGACTACTTCAATCGTTATTTTCTTTCACATCGCTTAGATGGTATCCAACTACTATTGGTCATGGCCATATTTAAAGCAAATTGTAAAGTTATTTCAATTTTTGTATCAAATTGAAGTAACATTTTCAAAAACATTTATGCGAAAACAAACTTAATCTGATTCTGACAAATTTGGCTCAAGTACGAGAAAGTATATGTGCTCAAAAATGAAAAATTTATCTTCAATTTTCATATGTTTGGAAGATTTTTTTATATATATTTTAATACAGTTTTATTCAACTGTATACAACTTGTCTTAATTTTTGTGAGTTTGAGTTATCGTGTTTTATTTTCTTTGGAACATCGAAGCTATCAAGGATGAAACCTACTATTATCGTGGGGTTTGAACCATGAGTTGGGTTTTAATCCGGCGCGGTTGGTGGGTGTACAGACCATCACGCAAGATCAATCCATTCAGTATACGTCGTCCCACCATCACACAATATTATACCGATTTTTAATATTAAACTAGAAGTGCCCTTATTTTTCACTCACTATGCAATCTGGATTGCAGTAAAGTCGCTTGGGTTGTCTAATTTAAGGGGCTACCGAGAAACTAAATCTTTAACCTTCTTCAACCCTCATTGCATGACTTCTATATTAAACCAGTCGAGAATGCTCTAAGAGTATTGCCAGAACGAACTTAAAAGAAATTATTTTTTTTATTCTTAACTTCAACAGCCTTTGCATCGGCAGGCGTCAACAGGCTTATAATAAACGTTGCTTTGCTCAGCAATTTGTATTTTCGTGCAAGGCTTTACATCAATTGTCCTATGCACTTAATTATTATACTCATTAAACAATTCCTTGTAATACATCTATCCATTTATAATTTCCTTGAGTACTAAATTTTTTCCACACGTTTTCTTTAAGAATTCTGTTAAAACGTTCTACGATATGTTGTTTTACAAAGATACATGCTCAAAATAGAGGGCTCAAACTTGAAAAATTTACAAAATATAATCTCTCTATGACTTCCGGCTTCCGAAATATGCCTCCTTAAATCTCCCGAAATGTGAACTTCTTTGGCCAATATCTGCGGAACGGTGGCCAGTTGGCCAGTAGCCATCGGTTACTATTTGGCGCCAAAATATTTACCATCCTCTTAAATATTGATCAAAACCAATATGATCTCTACATGACATACGGTTCCCCAGATATGGCTCCTTAAATTTCCCGAAATGCGAACTTCTCTGGCCAATATCTGGGGAACGGTGGCCAGTTGGCCAGTGGTCACCGGTTGCTATTTGGTACCAAAATATTCACCATCCTCTTAGCTATTGATCAAAACCAATATGATCTCTCTGTGACTTAGGTTCCCGAGATATAGCCCCTTAAATTTCCCGAAATCGGACTTTTTTTGCCTGATATCTCGGGAATGGTAAGAGTGACGCGAAAAACTCCACCACTTCTTTGAGATAATTTTTGATGCTGTATCGAAGAGAGGGCTCAAAATTGAAAAAAAAATGTAAATAACACACACACACCTACACACAAAGAAAGAAAGAGAGAGAGAGAAGAAAGAGAGAATCCAATAACGAACTTTGTAAGTTCGTTCACTAGCAGAAGTGCACTTATTTTGCAATGACTATGCAATCTGTATTACAACAAAGTCTTTTGGGTTGTCTAGTTTAAGGGGCTGTCGAGATATTAAATCTTTAACCCTCTCCAACCGTTACTACCTGGAGGATACGTATTTTAAACATTCTAAATAGCTTACGGTACATTTCTTTAAATTGTATACAGAAATTATATTTTTCTTTTCTCCTATTATTTTCCAAAGACAGTTTTCCGGTAGTAAAATTTTGATACTAAAAAAAAAAAAAAAATACCGCAGTTGGTATATGGATATTTATGTTAAGCTAGCAGAAGCACTCTTATTTTGCACTGACTATGCAATCGGGAATACCTTAAAGTCGTTTGGATTCTCTAATTTAAGTGACTACCAAGAAACTAAATCTTTAACTCTGTCCAATCCTTACTCCTTAGAGGGTATGTATTTTAATCATTCTAAACAGCTTACGGTGCCTTCCGTATAGTTATCTAGAAGTATACCAAGCCAACGATGTTGATTTATATAACACAAACCGACAAAGAGACAAACATTCACGTTCATAAATAAGATTATCTCAAAAAATAGAATTCGAAAGAAAACACAAATAAATGTAAAACAATGACAGTACAACTGTGCTCATTTTTAATATATGTATACAGGGTGTTTAAAACAACACTGACAACGTTTGGGAGGCGATTGCCTACATCAAGATAAGACAAAAACTATAGACCAACCTGAGTGTAAAAATGCTTCCTTTTGGCACTATGACGAGCTGAAAAATTTGTCGGAAAAATGCAACAACAGTCAGTGCTCAAGAACAAAATGTCGGATTGGAGTCGGGTAAAAGGGAATGTTAATTATTTTTATTCGTAGATTCTGCAATTGGACGTGGTGCAGGGGCGACGCAAAGATATCTCCCAAAGAAACTGGAGAATTCCTAGGAATGTTACTTACGCTTATGCAATTTTCGAGATCTGAAGACAATCATAAATTTAGTACGTGCTCGCGTTCGATTCTTACGCAAATAGACTTTATCCCTAACACAAGATATCGCTACTAGTTAGCTTTAATAGTCTTTATGACGTGGAGAAACAAATACTTTTGATCATTTGTTGCAAACTTTTTTTTTAAAGTATAAAATATTTTTAAAATGGAGTCCTGTCTCAAAAGTACAATAAAAACTGGCATATTGTAATATCGTTGGTAATGTGCTAATAAAAATAAGATTGTGGCGACGCTTATAACCTTTATTAATGAAGCTTTTGACCTCTATAGAGGTTATCTTGTTCTTTCATCTAATGATTCTACCAGATATCGTAATATCTATACATTGCTGCGAGTGGCGCCGATTTCTGTATAATTTTGAAGCACTCGTTCAGGTAGACCTATGTGTTTCCTTGTTGCATATCCAAACAAAGATATCTAGAACCATATCCAGGAGTCCCAAGCAATCTTTGATGGGGCACAAGGCCCCTTGGTTCTCCAGAATTAACGCCTTTGATCGCTGGCTATAAACAATACATAATCTCCTAAGGCCCGCCTGTTTTTAGTAAATATATGTATATTTTTTTAAATATTCCCTAGTAGCGAGGAAGCTTTTGGTCAGTTGGCGCGTGCTTGGCTTTTGACTTTCTACGCTTGCACTTTCAACGTGTATTTTCATATAACCTGCCTTTTGTTGCACTTACAAGCGATGCTTTAAACCCTTCGCAGAGCGTCATAGCATCACTGACTGACTCTTCACTGGTTATTGACTTGCCCTTAATATAAAACGGCAAGCTTGAATGGAACACTGAATGCAAGGTTGCCCCTATGTAACTACTTTACTGGAATCCAGTTTGCGGCATGTTTGCACGATTTCCAATCAAGCTGGATGCAAGCTTGGCTGGCTTTCAATTCAAACTTACAGTAAGCGGTTTGCAAGTTGTATCTACTACTAGGGTTAAATCAATAGATGACGCTAAGTACATTTACGGACCACGGAAATAAATATACACATTTAAAAAAAAAGAAAAGTGCAATTTTGAGTAAGTGCGACACTTGGAAAATTTTCACGTACTTTAGATTTAAAGAAAAAAAAACAAATAATAACACATTTTTAATTGCAGTAGTACCCTTCGAAAGTTTCGAGAATTAAAAAAAAAATCTTCGAATACATATTCAAGTCATAAATAGTGTAACGTAATTTTCCGTCTATTTAATGTGAGGCATTGTGTTAAAGAATTACAAGAAGTGCAAACTCTTTTTTTTTTCCTATTTTATATGTCGTGAGCAATCCCACTATGTCATCTGGTTAATTGAATGACAAAACTCTTCTGTTGATTTAGCTCTCGTATTACTTAATGCAAGAGGGGCTATGGAAATGGATGTCGAACTAACAACAGGGAGTCTTTTCGTACATTCTTTAACTTGTGTTACTTTCCACAAAGATAAATTGCTTTTCTCTTTGTCTTACACACGTAACGAAAATACATTAGTAATTAAAGATAAAATATTAAGAAATCTCTTGTGTATAGCCTATACATTAAGACAAAAATATATTTATTATAATTTCGATTTGTATATTGAGTTCTATGTTGCTTGCTTGCATGTTTCTTCTCTTTTTGTTTTAATATATGTTTTTATACTTTATAGAAAACGGTTAGTTTTTAGAGATGAAGTACGAAAGTGCCTCTTGTTCGTTAAAACAACGTATTATTTCAATTCATGATATCTGCTTATTGTTTTGTAATCTATATAAATACAAATTTAAGTGACTATGTTTGTGACTCAATAATTATTAAACCATCCGACCGATATCAATCAAATTTTCATCATAGATGGGGTTTGGGCCCTTGAATGGATTTTATCATTTCACTTTGACGGTGCAACTTAGGAGAGGGGAAAATATACTATATAAAAATGATTGAAAATGACCGATATTAGTGTTGAACCGATAGTTTTTGTGGTCGCTGAGATGAACACTGACATTTCCGATGCCGTTTAAATCCAAATCCTGCCCGGCGACTTGGGAGGGGGAGAGATAGATATACAGGGTGGCCCATTTTAATCTTTCCAGGGAAATATCTCTGAAACGATTGAACGTAAATCAACCAAACAAAAACTCAAATAAGAAATGTCATGGGGCATATCAAATGGTGTTGTCGTGGTGTCCTCCAGGGCCCAACTTTAAAATCTTAAATTGAAACATGGATAGAATGGTACCTCGTTCGATAGATCTTCAAACACTAAACAGCGTTGTGTCGAAATATTTTTCATATTGGTCACCGTTATCAAAATGGCTGCCAAGACAGATGCCTGTATCAGATAAAACGTCCAGTACCACTAATATGAAAACAGTTGAAGATAAATGAACAGAACAGAAAGTGAAACAGGAAAATGGCATGAGACACGTCAATTGATTTGTCGTGGTTACCCCCAGGGCCGCCTTGCACGAGGGCCCAGGCCCCAACTTCGAAATTTTCCTGTTTCACTTTTTGTTCTGTTCATTTATCTCCAACCGTTTTCGTATTAGTAGTACTGGATGGTTTATCTGATGCAGGCTCCATGTCTTGGCGGCCATTTTGAATACGATGACCGATATGAAAAATCTTTTGCTACAACATTGTTTAGTATTTGAAGATCTATCGAACGAAGTGTCACTGGACGCATCTTTTCACTTAAAATTTTAATATTGGGCCCCGGGCCCCCATGAAAGGCGGCCCTGGGGGCACAACAATAACGTCATTCGATGTGCCCCATGCCATTTCTTATTTGAGTTTTTGTTTGATTCATTTATGTTAATCGTTTCCGAGATATTTCCGTGGAAAGATTAAAATGGACCACCCTGTATATAAAAATGATCCAAAATGAGCCATATTATTGTCGAATTCATAGTTTTCGGGGTAGCTGAGATGAACAGTGACACTTCCAATGCCATTTAAATCCAAATTCATCCCCGCAACTTGGGGAGAAGGAGGGGAAAAGATATATAAAAATGATGGAAAATGATCGATATCAGAGAACGAATCAGTAATAGTAAAACGTGACTGACTAACGGAACATATTACTAATTTTTCTTATTTTAATCAAGCGAAGTGGGTAATTGGCACTAGTTAATTCTTAAAATTGAACAATTGGTACTCAGTGTGACTCATTTCCGTCACGGATACGATATATATATATATATATATATATATATATATATATATATATATATATATATATATATATATATATATATATATATATATATCTTGTTACTGTGTTTAGACATTTGTAATACTTTCTGTACCTTTTCATACGTATATTCAAAACTATTTTCTACGGACATAGTATGACAGAAATCAATTGACACTTAAAAGACATGATCAAATTTTCAAGAAATTCTCAAAATAAAATTTGACGATAAGTTTATCCTATCAATTACTATTATGCAATCTACATACCTATTTATTACCTTAGTTGCAGTTGATAATATCATAGACTTTTACACTTATGTAAAACATAGGTCAATATCCTTTCAAATTCGTGACACTCCATTTTAAAATCGCTAATAAGTCCTTCATCTATCTTCCTGCGCCTGTGGGTAAATGCTTCCTTCTCATTTAAAGTTTAGAACTTGCATTTAAAACAGCGGTCGGAGCTCCTTCGTGGCTAAGCGGTTAACGTACGCGCCTTTGATATGGGAGACCAAGGTTCGATTCCCGGCGGGAGTTCATGTGGTTCGGATTCCGTGTTAATCAGTAGGTCCTGTATCATATAGCCTTGCTGCTGAAAGGGACATTAAACTCAAAATCAGCTCACCTCACCTCAAGACGATCGTCATCGTCACCATATACCCTACAAGTTGCGTGCACACCCCTCTACTACAATCTAATATTAACATATTTTATATTTTGCCCTCAGGTTACAAAATAAAAGGTTGTCATAAGACTTTTAACTCATCCTGCATTTCTTATTGATGATATTTTGAGCTCCTACTCTGCTTATGTCTAGGTATTAAATTTGTTACGGACCTCCTATGAGCTATGTATTATACATCAACTATTGATCTCTAATGAAATAATTCAACTTATGAGATGTTAATTTTGGCTAATTAATACATTAACAAAACATATCTTTCTTTGTTTGTATATTTACAATGCTAAACACCATGGGCCTTATGCAGAGTCGTTCTGACGCGTTATTAGTGCCATACTAAAGGGTTCCACTAACATATGTTTCCTACAGTAGTCAACCCTTTAGTATGACGCTAATCATACGTCAAAATGACTCTGCATAAAGCCACATTTATCATTCCCTCAGGTTCGGCACAAGAGGTCCCTGGTTCGACCTCTGGTTACACGGAGAAAAATGCATAATCCAGTCGGCATGTAAACGCTGTTTTTACCAGGTTACGCGCGTCACCACATTAAGTAATGTTGTTTCATCAGTAGTACGATCTACACCACCGTCCAGCGAAAATTTTGTATTGTCGGACCACCATTTCAAATCTAGAATTAACGCCATGCCCATTCCGACGGTGGTAACTTAGGTATATAATGTTGTTAGTACCTTCCTACGAGTGTCTCCTCTTGGTTCTTTCTAAATCTGTGAATGCCTACCTTACGAGAGTAATAGTTTTTAACACGAAATCAATCATGTGAATACAATTATCCAATCACAGCGAGTCTAGTTCGACGTCGAACTCCAGACTTGGCATGGTGTTCCCACCTGCTGTACTTTTATACATGAAATTACATTACTTAAGAAGCGCACCCGCGTAAATACGATGTATCCACACGAAAATCCTAGTCCTTTTTTTCTCAGTGTATGTGAGTTTATGGTGAACTATATCATGTCCGTAAGTTTTTCGGGGTTCTCTCATTTTCTCCCACATTATAATTCTACAAAATTATTTTATAATAAATCAATTACATTAATAGACCGTTCATTTTAGACTAAAGGAAACAATTGAGGAACGTTATCGGACATTTTCAACCAGACTATGTTAGACGTCACAACATCTCTTCCCGCTCAGAATATATACCCATAGAAGAAGTTAGAACCAATGGGAAGAGAAGGCAGTTCGACTCATGAGTGTGAAGAAGTGTTGGCATTGTACGAGTAGTTTTGAACTCAGGAGCAATGTACTTGTAAGACCATCGATGACTTGCCACCACTAACTCGACAACGTTATCTGTCTGCCTCGGTGCTCCTACTTCAGTAATCCTACTCACAACTTCTACTCCGACTCCATTCTCAAAAGCATACACGTGAACACCACATATGTTCAAGCAGAGGCACACCCACGGAGGAGTCCCAGTCCACCGGGTCCAAACTCCCTCCAGAAAAACTTCGTATCTCAATATACACGAAAATTTGATCTTACACTTCATCTGTACTCTTTTCCTTATATAAAAAAGAAACAATCTAGTTCTATCATTTTTTTTCTGAAAGTATAGGTGGAACTATTTTACAATTACTTATTGTCTTTTCAGGTACAGAATAACACCCGTTCAATACTACATACGTAGACTGGGCTCTTTCCAACAAAAAATTCTGGGTGCGTGCCTAACGAGTCGAATTGCCTTCTCTTTACACCCCCTCATATTGGTCTAATAGCTAGCGTATATGCTTCTCATTCATAGGGTCCCGAGCTCATTTCCCAACGAGGGAACATTAAACCCATTATAGCGGTTCGGATTTTATTTTATAAGCTGAAGATCCATGTCTCATATTATAGGGTCGGTGCTGACAAAGAAAGTTAAATTTTAATAAAGAAACAACCAAACATGTCTTTACAATTCTCAATAATATCACACCAAGATGAGTCAAGTAACTTCCTCATTTCCGGTGATAACAAAAGAACAAGGTTCCAAAACTCGCATTTTTGGTTCGAAACAAATTCGACAGCTAAGTCCCTAACGAGACGCTTAGTTTCGTGCAGTACATTTCCTTATCTTCCTTATCATTAAGTTATTTTATTTTTTAAGTTTCTTGTTATATAATTTAGGGAAACATTACATTTATCTCATTCATTAAAATGTTAATAGATCAGGAATTAGGAATTATACAGGGTGGTGCTGAGCCGACTGACACATTTCAAAATTGAATATTGCGCAGGCCCCATAGCTTGGAATGGGTTGCTGCTGGGGAATGGAAAGTGGATAGGAAATCATTTTATATGAACACTGCAACAGTTACAATGAACCTTTAGTGTAATATCAGGTAACAATGAAATATTTGAACAATCGTCGTACTTTAATGACTGACTTCGTTTTTAATAAGTACGAATACAGAAAACACATTGTTCAACACTCCAGCGACGTCTATGGTAACTGTTGTGGTATTCTTATAAAATGGCATCCAATTCTCTTCCAATCTTCCACCCGTAACCCATTCCAAGCTATCACGCATGCACATTGTTCAACTTTGGAATGTATTAGTCGGCTCCGCGCCACCCTGTACGAATTGAAGTGACTCGATGTTCTGTGCTCCAATGGTCCATTTCTACTGACCATATAAATTGGCGTTCTTCCTTCTTTCGGTTCCCACCCCATCAACCAATATAAGTTATTTCGTCTGCGCAATATTCAAGTTTGCAATGTGTCAGTCGGCTTCGTTCCACCGTGTATTTCTGGGCTTCCGGCATCTATGGGCATTTTAGTCCGCCACGTATGAAAGACTATGTCTCCCGGCGATCACATTACCCGGGAAAGTGGGGAAGGGAGAAGATAGAAAATTGCCGAGGACTTTTTTTTATAACATGCATCATTCCAGCATTTACCTAATGTGGATAGGAAAACCCAGGAAGAACTTCACTCAAGATTACTGGCCTGAAAAGGCTTTTACACCTTTCCGTTCAAGTTCTCACCGGAAATCAAACCCGGGACCGCTCGCACCAAAGGAGAGAGCGTTAGCGACTACACTACGCAGCGCCAAAATGTTAATAAATGAACGTGAAACGTAAGCACTGAAACTTCAATTTCTTTTGAATCCATCTGAAATAAACAATGTCGGAAGGACTGGTGGAAATAAATCAGGCTTGACCCATCCATTGTTGTGCCCTTTTGTGCCCAAACAACTAACACATTTGTCCCAGTTTTTTTTTTTTTTTTTTTTTTTTTTGGTGAGATCTTTTCTTCGAATAATAAAAAACTGAATAGTGGTTCAGTTCAAATCCCATTTTAGCCTAGCTGCTGAGAAATAAGGGTGCCAACAAAGGAATGCCGGAAAGTACGGAATTGATATTTTAGGGAGAACGAAAAAATTGATTGATTGCGATGACTACGTTATTTGTCCCCACCACTAAAAGATCTATGGCCGAAATATTCTGCACATAAAAGCTCTATCACTAAAAACCAACATGAAAAAAAAATGATTTCTAGAAAAGTATAAATCAAATAAACAGAAATAGACGTGATCTTGTTTGTGATTCCATCACGACGAGACGGCTAAGCCATTTGAAATGATTTTTTAAAATGTAGTTCCTACCCATATGGAACTAAGTTTCTGTTGTGTAGATTTCAATAAAATGAGGGTTCTAACCGTAAGAGAGGTTCAAAATTTAGGCCACAAATAGTGTATTTTAGAAGCCTCTCAAGTTAAAGAGATTAAACTCGGTGTATAAACCTCCAAATAGAATAAGCAGAAACGTTTCCCTGCGTTAAAAAAAAGTCAGCTCAAAGCGAAGGAGGGACTAATTTAAAAATATTTTAATTTTGCACTTTATATTCATAAAATGGTGAAACGAACCCTTTTACGATCTATGGTATATTTTTATACCATACTGGTATACCATGGTAATTTGCGTTATAATTCTCCTATTACACCTTTTCCTTCCGGAGTTTTTGTTTTTCTGCCACAGAAGCACTGTAAAATATGTTTCATTAGGTTTTAGATGTTACCCGTACGACGGATAGGGGCTATGACGTCATCCATTTGGCCTTGAAAAGAAAGAAAGAGAGCCTGTAACAAGAGCTAGCTAAAAGGTTTCTAGACTGCAACAACACAAATATCGGTATTACACGTGACTACCAGACACAGCACTGAACTTTTGAACATAGATCTTAGGTTAATATATTGATTGAAGTGCGTTTTCTAAATGAAAAAGAATGTTTTTTTTTAAGCAAAGAATAATGACTACAGCATTTGAAGTGATTTTTTTTATAATAGTTAGCAACTTGTATTGAGGCGAGTTATTACACTGCATTTCGATTCAAACACGCATGCTAAAGGGAAAAATATTTCAATATATCTTTCAAATATTTTCCATAAATTTATTGTTCCCATGCAAAGAACAGGTATTTCAACTCGTGGAAAAAAAGCTCGAAGAACTTTAGAGTTTGAAAAATAAGGAAAACTTATAACAGAGATCGTAAGATATAAAGTTAAAAGAGTAAATCTATACATAAAAATGGATGTGTGCTTGTGTGTATATGCGTGTCTATATGTATGTTCCAGTATAACTCTGGAACACTTGAAGCAATTTCAACCATACCTGGTACACATATGACACAATCTGAAATAAAATACAGTGAGGGTAATACGATCATAGAACTTATAAGGGTGGGGATAATGTGTAAAAATAATTGGAAACGACCGACCGATGTCTTACAAGTTCAACCCCCATCGGCATGGGATGAGAAAATACATAGTTTTACGGGTTGCTTAGCTGATTGGTGACAATCCCCATTACACTGAAGACTAATTTTAGTCGAATGAAATGAATATATAATAATTCTATAAAACCTAGAAAATTAATTTGATTTTACATTATAGATAGATTTCATTCCTTTTCGTCTCTAAGAGAAGATTGGGATAAATAAGTATCCGGGCAACGGCGAGAAGGAGTTCAAATTTTTTGCAAATAAAAATTATATAAACGTAGATAACTGCATAAATAATTCCACTTACCGTGCGAGGAACGGGCATTTAAGCTGGATAGAAATAATACATACATACATATATATAACAAGAAAAATTACTGATTGTAATTAATGATAGAACAGAACAAGTAAAGCCTGGAAATGGGAAACTCAGGTAGGGTTAATAATTTCAAGTGCACAAATAAAAGCGAGAGTGCGGTCACTAAAATCTGCGGTTCCCCCGAAACCCGACTTACGTTGTTGTTCAGCCCTAAGTGTTCTCAGACGTCTGAGTATTCCGGGCATTTTACAAGTGCCTTATTTGAAGCTATATTAAAACGACATTGAAGTTACAGTATATTTACTGAATTTAGTGAAGTTAGTATCTCAATTAATAATAACTGAAGATAATTACTCTTATTTTTCTATCCAAACATTAAAACAATGAAAATATTTCAAAATGATAGGTTACTCTGAGTTATAGCTATATTAGCGTGAATTATCCGCTTCGCTGGATTAAAATAAGAAATATTAGTTATACTATATGTTCTGTTAGTCAATCACGTTTTTTTTACTATTACTGAAGTGCTCTCTGCTATTGGTAATTTTCCATCATTTATATATATATATATATATATATATATATATATATATATATATATATATATATATATATATATATATATATACCCTCCCTAAGTTGTGGGGCTAAATTTGGAATTAAACGGCATCAGAAGTGTCACTGTTCATCCCAGCGACCCTGAAAACTATGGATTCGACGCTAATATCGGTCATTTTCGAACATCGATCTCTGCCCTCTCTTTCTCCTAAGGTACACTGTCAAAGTGAAATGACAAAAAACATCCTAGGCTCAAACCCCATCTATGTTGGAAATTTGATCTAGATTGGTCGGCTGGTTCAAAAGTTATTAAGTGACAAATATAGTCACTTTCATTTATATCTATCTAACCATATATATATATATATATATATATATATATATATATATATATATATATATATATATATATATATACAGGATGAGTCAAAATAAGTGTTACAAGGCAATATCTCGCGAACTATACCTCAAATAAGGAAAATGTTAAGAGTCAATGTACAATATAGAGGGGCCTAAAAGATGAGTCAAACACGATGTTCCCCCCGCCCCCAATTTTGGGGGGTGTACGTTAAAATTTCGAATGGGAACATAGGTCGAGTGATACCTCGTTCTAAAGAGCTTGAAAAATTCAACAATTTTTGTAGGAAACAATTTTTGATATGGGGCACAGTTTTCAAGATGGACCCCAAAAATTATCCTGTATCAGATAAAATTTCCACTCGACTTATATTCCCATTTCAAATTTTCAAATTGGCCCCGGGACCACATAATAGGGGACCCAGGGGACAACGCGACAACACCATTCCACGTTCCCTATGGCATATTCCTTTTTCATTTTTTGTTTCATATTTTTGTACTCAGCCGTTTGTGATTTATGAGTACTGGAAATTTTATCTGATACAGGACATTTTTGGGGTCCATCTTGAAAAGGGTGCCTCATGTCAAAATTGTTTCCTACAAGTTGTTCAATTTATCAAGCTCTTTAGAACGAGGTATCACTCGACCTATGTTCCCATTTGAAAATTTCACGTACACCCCTCCCCCAAAATTGGGGACGGGGGGAACCTCGTGTTTGACTCATCTTTTAGGCCCCTCTGTATTGTACACTGACTTTTAACATTTTTCTTATTTGATGTATAGTTCGCGAGATATTGCCTTGTAACACTTATTTTGACTCACCCTATATATATATGATGAGATGAAGACACAGTTACTACATCAAAAGAATCATAAACATAAACCTAAGAGTCATTCCCAACTGAATGTCATTGACGTCACAGTTTGCATCTCGCCCTCACAATTTTAGGGGGAGGAGCTGGCAGGCAATCTGACTTAGATCTAGCAATTTCACTACCCAATAGAACGCAAGGGCGTGTCCCGCTAGTCAATCCCCATTCATGCAATTTTGTCAGTGTCGTCTCTCCCGGTATAAGAAAACATCTCCCAAGGATAAATTGTTATCGGATTGCTGCTAAGTTTCGTTTTTTTGTTATTGTTGTTTTTGTTGTTGTTTTATATTGCTATTATTATTGTTATCATTTAATTCGAATAATTGTTATTGTTCGTACTATAGTGCTTTAAGTATCCTACTCTTTTTATTACGTCGTTCGCTATATCTTGTAAGTTTGGGAACATCGTTGGTGCACCTTTGTTGTTTCACGCTTTCTTAAATGTGTGTTCGGAAGGCAGCTTCACGAATCGTGCCGAATTGTTCCGATGCATCACACGTGAGGCAAAGCAGTTCTATTGATTGGTGTAGAGTCAAGCTTCACGAATCCCCGTGGTCACTATAGTCGATAGTTTTGCAGGCACATTATTCGTGGATTCATGACGGTGCAAACACTGGCAACATTTGCTCTCTTATGTCATACCCTCCTCTCCTCACCTCATTATGTTTCTCTCTGTTTTTCTCAGATTGTAAAATCGCACTCGTACGTTATAAATTTGTCAGATGGAAATATATGTGGAGTAGTGAGTGGTCCTGGGTTCGATTCCCGGTGGGGGTCACTCGGTCGAAAAAGTGTAAAAGCTTTTTCAGGCCAGTCATCCTGAGTGAGGTTTTCCTGTGTTTTCCTCATTCACACCAGGCAAATTCTGGGATGATACCTAAAGCCACATTGCCATATTAAATGAATCTTCTAGCTGTCATAAAAAAAAATTTCAACCCGATCTTTCTATTTGCTCTTTACATTTTACAACTTCTTGAAGGCAAGAAAGGTTTCTCCACACATGCAGCATTGCACTCTAGTGGACAAACACTGAACCTCCTCATTAAAAACGTGTATTTTGGCGCACTTCCCCTCCCTGTCCAAAAGAATCCGTTGTTTTGGAAGCGGCGAAACTGTTTTTTTTTTATGTTAGCGGGAGGGCGATAGCAGGTAGCAAGCAAGACGTCCCAGAAAGTTGCGCATCGTTCAACTCCTTGCAAGATGGGAAAAATGTTTTATGACCCTTTCTAGACTATGTGTACACGGTGAAATATGGTAGGGTTTCAAGATTTTTTTATGACAGCTACAAGTTCTAACGTAACAATGTGGCTTAAGATACAGGTCCCAGAGTGCTTCCTTCCCTCCCCAATTCTGTCTTCCTTCCCTTTCCTCGGATAGTGTGATCGCCTAGGGACGTCATTCCTCATACATAAAGGGCTAAAATGGTCATATATGCTAAAATCCCAGAAATCTAATTCCTAATCCTATTTCTATATATGGAGTAAGTTGTTCAGTTTAAAATATTTTGTCGTCGATAAATCTGTCGAGGAAGTGAAGCTTAAAATATATAAAACGGTAATCATGCTTGTTGTCCTCTCTGGTTGCGAAACATGGTCACTTACTTTAAGGAAAGAACTTAGACTGAAAGTATTCGAGGACATGATCCTGAGACGAATATTCGGACCCAAGAGGAACGGGAATGGGGAAATGGCGGAAACTTCATAACGAGGAACTACATAATTTATATGTTTTACCAAATATCTTTATGGTCATCTAGTCTAAAGCCTCAGATAGGCAGGTCATGTAGCCTGAATGGAGAAAGTAGGAACATTTTCAGATTTAACTGTAAATTCAATCGAAAAACGACTATTAAGTAGACCTAGAAGCAGAAGATGGATCTCGCAGAAATAGGAATACAAAGTAGAAACTTGATCCAGTTCACTAAGGACAGATGTCAATAGAGAGCTTTTGTGAACGCGGCATTAATCTTTAGGGTTCTATAGGCCATAGATTTAGTTAATTAGTTTAAGTTGTTATACTATACTTAGCTGAACTCGAGAACTATGTGTAACACACACACAAACACACCTTTAGAATAAACTGCAATAGAAACAGATATATTTAATTGCATGTGAGACCAACACATGAGTTGGATGGATAAGAATGTAGACCAATTCCGTTGGACTCACTTCTCATATACTGTCAGATAAAACGGCAACAGGATTATTAACAAATTACTTTGGACCTATTGCCAGTAACTAACTTTACGCGTAAAGTTTTAATAACATTATAGGGCACATGTGACAGTCGAAACACAAGCTTTGACTAAAAATTACTCATATTCTTGTAATAATGTTTGATGATTGTAAATCACCGTTAGAGATGTACAGTACATGTTGATTTTTTGTAAACTTTCTGTTTTATTTTGCTAATGTTAATGGAAGTAAATTATGAAGAACAAATTGCTGGAAAAAATGTGAGGGAAAACGTAATAACCTCGAAAAAACGCACGGACGCAATGTTGTTCAGTTCAAACTAACACTGCTTGGGATCGAACCAGTGACCATTCACACTAGAGATAAGTGCTCATCTAATGTTCGTGTTGCGTTCATTATTTTTTTGTAAAATTCATAAAACGTTAAGAGTCTTCATCCCGGCGAAATTAAAATACCGCTAATTTTACAGTAATTATGTGATATCTTCAAATAGATAAAAGATAATCAAAATGTGGAACAAGAGCGCCCTAGACAATATTATTTTACATGAGAAACCGTTATCACGACTCACTTACCTGCTTTCGATTTCGAGCCATTTTGAAACTCGGCATTTATTTTCGCGTTTCTAAACAGCTGAAAACGGAAAGCCGCTAGATGAATTGTGATAACGATACCTCACGCAAAATAATATTGTCTTGGGCGCTCTTGTTCCGTATTTGAATTATCTTTTATGTATTTGAAGATATCACATAATTACTGTAAAATTAGCGGTATTTTAATTCCGCCGGGATGAAGACTCTTAACATGGGGGAAGGGCACAGTAGCTCGATGAACGTGCAATTACCAATGGTGATTGGGGTCTTTGGTTCGATCCCCGGCCAAGTAAGTTTGTGGTGGACAACATCGTGTCTGTGGGTTTTCTCGGGGTTCTCCAATTTCCTTTTATGTTCTCATTTCATCAATTCTTCTATCATCATTCACTTGCCTTTAAATCGCCTCCCTTAGCCTAACGGGCATAATTATGGGACGTTAAACTGAAAGATTTCATTTTATTTCTAATAAATGCGCCTAAAGTACACTACTAGTACTTTTGAAACTTTCTCTTGATCAGGATGTCAATGGTGTCGAAGCGCACCATTGCTTCATTCTCCTTGGACAGCAGACCTCATTACTAGTCCAGTAACTAGAGTGCATGCCTTTGGTTCACAAGGCCCAGGTTTGATTTCCGGTGAACACACTACAGTGGTACAGACCCCACCTTAAATACTTGGTCTCGTCCTATATACCCTTGCTGCTGACAGAAGAAGGAAACGGAAATCAATCAACCTTACAATGCTATTGTAATTACTTTAATGATCTGGAAAACTGTATTTATCCTAATACAGGCTGCATGTTGATCCCTATCCTTGCCCAACATAAATTTTCAGTGGATAGCCTTTGATACTCTGAGTGACTACTAGGGCATTTAGCCCTAAATTGGTTGGCAACACTGACTTCACTCTGATCAACATCCAACACGTCCACAAATCAAGCCCAAACCTTGATGTACGGATGGATTTTCGGATCACTTCTACTGGCTTTTGGAATAAACCTATTATAAAATGGGTAACAGAAAATATTGTTTGTTTCCTTTACAACGCCAAGGCTAAATGAAACGTGGACCTACAGTTACAGGTAGAATTTAAACCACCGTAACGCGTTCAATTATTTTTAGTGCGTTCTCATCGGGAATCGGATCTCGGTCCTCGTGCACTAGAGGCCCATACACTAACTCCTAGACCAGCTGGGAGAGCTACCAACAGCTCTGACTGTATTAGCTGGATACAGGACCCAGAAAGAAGGATTTGTTTCTGTGGTGATGAACTTTTGTATTAATATACCTAAGCTAGTTAGTTAGATTTAATTACAATGTAATTGCTAGAAACTTCTGACTGTGAACAACTGTACAATTGAAGAAGAAATGAACTAGATATCGAGTAGTTCACCCTTAAAATGTTTTATTACGTGAACGTGGAATTTTCCCCTATTTTCTAAAAATAATTTCCATTAAAAAAAACAACAAAGAAAACATCATAATCAAAATAGACTAAGAAAATGCATCAGTGGCTGCAGGAAACCTGTTGGTGAGTGTGATTGACAACGTTTGATCAAGGTATGATTTCCTTCCTTGTTGAATTACGCAACTTCCGCATTTTGCAGAAGCCGACCAGCAGAGTGCCGAATCGATCTCACACGACGGAGCGTCCGCGCGAATTGCTCCGAACAAAATGGCTGCTTCCTCACTGCCAAATACTTCACCACTTCTACAGCAAATGAATTTTCTTTACACATAAATGTTAATATCAACGAAAATTAAAGCTGATAATTTGCTTGATGTTTATATCGAGTCGAATCAATTTATTTGGTAAAGAAATATAACAAAAATACGAATTACGTATAGGAATAATACAGCTAAATTTTCTTGCTGAATTTTAACAGTACTTCCATATAATCTTGTAAATGAATTATTTAAACTTATTTTCAAATTGTTTAAGGTATTTGTGTTTATAGAAAATGAGGAAATCAACATTATTAATAATAGATCCACCATTTTTTTCTCAGTAGCAATATATATATATATATATATATATATATATATATATATATATATATATATATATATATATATATATATATATATATATATTCGACACTGTGTTGTGTATATTTACTTTGCTTGCCTACATATAATATTTTTCGTTTTTGTCAATTGTACTATGACAAAGGCATTTGGATATATTGATTACAAGCAGAAAATACGCCGTGATGTCAAATGTATAAATACATGCATAACAGAAGTATGTTCCTAAAAGAATATGGGTCACACCGTTAAAAAAAGACAAATAATCTGATAGTGTATTTTTCTACATATAAATAACTAACAATTTCTGTTTGTTGACGAATAAGCATTATAGGTATTACTATTATTAGCTTTTACTTAATGCCCTTTGTACAGTCAGCAACAAAAGTTCTTTCCGTTTGATGAAATTAGTTAAGAGTCCCTATCACTGCGAAATTAAAATACCGCTAATTTTACAGTAATTATGTTATATCATCAAATAGATAAAAGATAATCAAAAAGTGGATCAAGACCTCCCTAGACGATATTATTTTGCATGGTGTACCGTTATCACGAGACACCTAGTAGCTTTCCGTTTGCAGTTATTTAGAAACGCGAAAATAAATGCCGATTTTCTAAATGGCGGGAAATCGAAAGCAGATAAATGAGTCGTGATAACGGGATCTCACGCAGAATAACATTGTCTAGGGAGGTCTTGTTCCACTTTTCGATTATCTTTTATCTATTTGAAGATATTGTATTATTACTGTAAAATTATGGGTACTTAAATTTCGCAGTGATGAGGCCTCTTAAGAAAATAACTTCAGAATGGAAGGGCAATTTGAGTAGGCCTACAGTTTTCAGTAAATTAAAAAGAATGAAATTTTCTGTACTTTCCAGCCATACCGCCATTGAACGTTGCAGCTGTACTACCATTATTCCCAAAGTAAATTCTACCAAATGGACAGAACTTTTGTCGTTGACTGTACAAGTATTAAAAGCCATCCTAAATCAGTGGTTCTTAACCTAATTCCTATCGCGACCTCCATTTTATCACATCCTCTTGGCAGCGACTTCCTTGTAATTTTTGGTTTGTAATAAGCTTGTGTGGGATTTTAAATATACTTATTGCGAAGATCTCATCTACTTTTATAATAGTAGAATCCATTTCTTGTATATAGTAGATACAGTAACGTCTAGAATAGCGTATGGATTAAGACCACATTTGGTCAGTTCATTCATATTACAAATATCGAATCTGATCCGTCATTCTGTTTCAAAATGGAGGCCGTTTGAAAATTTTAAAACTTCATAACTCCCTTAATTTTGGGTCATAGCCTATTATAAAAGAAATAATAAAGTTACTTCTAATTTTGGTTTTAAAAATCTTGGGCAGTCGTTAAAAAAGTTATTGAGTATTTTAAGTGACTTGATAATGTGCGTCACGAAGATTGAACCGGTCATTGCTGCATTAGTGAAATCACATCATGCTCAGGTACTGCATTAGATTTCAATTTTAATTGTATTTCAATATGAACATTTTGTTGCAAAAAAAAAAAAAAAGAATTCTTTAAGTTTTAAGTCCCATGCTTATGCCGGCTAAGCTAAAGGAGACAGTGATGATGAGAAATGAATGAAATAGTGCAATGAAGAAAGTGGGAGGAAACGGGAGAACCCAGAGGAAACCCACGCACATGGTGTTTGTTCACCACAAAGTGCACGTTTTGTTGCATTTGTATTTTTCTGGTATTTCAATATGCAGTTCTCATTAATTTCATATCGTACCTCTTTCATTTAAATTGATTTTTAAACAACTCTGCACCTGTTGAAAATGTTTAGTAAACCTATTTTTGCTGTTCTTAACAGTATGTATAAAAATAAAAATGTGCATATCAGAACAAAATTCAAAATAATATTTTAAAATATTTTCCGGTATTAGGTTCTAATTATATTTATCTCTTCTGCTTATTTTCGCGACTCCTATGGAACACCCTCGCAACCACTCTAGGAGTCGTGACCCTCAGGTTGAGAAACCGTGTCTTAAATCAAGATAATCCCAATTTTAGAATACAATCGAAAGCAATGCCTTAAGAAGGTTGCTTGAATTTTACATATTTCTATTATTTTCTTAATATCGAAAAATGAAAAATAAAAAAAAATATTATTAAAAATGTTTAGCCAATGTTTTAGTAACTTTCGTTCTATCATTGAGCAATTCGCTCCCAAGCTGTAAGACGTAGCAAACCCTGAAAATAAAAAAATAAAAAAATGAATGGGACACATTCAGAGATGGTTTTACATCTGATTACTATCATACTAAACGTTTTCATTAACGCGCAACTATATTTTACTATTTCCGTAAAAGTAAAATTTTGATTACGTTATCCACAAGTAATATCGAAAGAAGCAAGCCACAAGTTCCCCCCCCTCAGGATTGTACAAACGCATTAGGAGAGAAGGTAGCACTGAATACAGAACAATATTATCATCCTATATTTGGACACCCCTGGGGAAAGGTCGTGGTTTTTCACCTTTCGATATTGGTAATGGATGATATCGCAAACGTGTTTTCGAATAGGAAAATTATAATCACGCTTTAGTCAAACCTTTAGTACGACGCTAATCACACGTCAAATCGCCTCTGAACATGTCATAATGTGTTTTAAACTACCAAAATATACTATACAGAAGTATGGTAGAAGTTGCTCTTTAAGGGAAACCACATTGGTCAAAATTTAAATGTTATTATTCGTTACTACAAACTAACGGAACACAGCTTCAGAAAACTGTATACAAGAATTTGTACATTACTTAGACGTTCTTTCTCCAGCTTGTAGCTAAGAAATAAAATTTAAATTTGTAGAGATCCGAATTCCCTCGAGAGCCGCCATTGAGGATAAAGAGTCCTGTAGAACGGCTCTGTCTCTCTACTGCTGGTCTAGTGGCTAGTGTGTGCCCTTGGTCCGTGGGATCCTATGTTCGATTCCCGATGGTTGAGCCTTGAAAAATTTGAATGCACTACGGTGGTTGGGATTGCACCTTAAACTGTAGGTCGATGTCTCATACAGCCTCGGTGCTAAAAGGGACACTAAACTAAATTCAATCAAGGAATATATCGCAAGGTATCAGAGAAAAAAACGGTAGCAGATATTGTTTTCTGACATGGAAATCTTCTTAAAGTAGGTTCCATTTCTCCACCCATATACATCTATTGGAACTGAGAGTGCTTACTCTATCATTCGCAGTGTCCGTAATGGATCCCCATAAGTTTTGAACTCTACCATAGCGATATCAAACTCACTTTCTAAATTTCCTAATTTTTAACTTTAACTTATTTTTTTTATCACAGTATTCCTCCTCCTAGCTCCTGTGAGCGATCTTTACCAAATGTGTTTCCACGACGAGATTTCCTCTTATTTTAAGGTATTGTTGAGGAATAGTGGTCTCAAAACCCTACAACATACTTCACTTACGAAATACCCTTATTGTTTCTGTTGTTAGACCTATCAGTTAGTTCAATTCTCTTCCACAAGATAACACTACTTGTTGGAAGCTGTTTGTGCCATCTTGCAACTAAATTATGAAGTTGGTGCTCTATGTTTTTGAATTGTTGATAGAGTGCAGCATCAACTTGGGAACTATTAGATACTGTTTATGCATTAATATTTGATTTTACTGAAGAGTGTATTACTGGGTGTTTCAAGCAGAATTTGAGAATATTAAGAAACGTCACTTCATACAATGCACCGTCAATAGCTCAGGAAATTAAAAAAAAAGAAAAAAAGAAACACGTTTGTGTGTCAACAACCGAGCACAAAACCAAAGTCAAATAATTCTAATCATAATTTGTACACCGATACCAAGAATCGCCCATGTCCTTGAGGAATGGGGGAGAGTGATACATGCAGTCCTTTTAACATTAGGGAATTGCAATTTGCTGGCAACCTCCACCAGCTCGATATTACATTTTAAATGCTACTGTTACCTATATATCTTATTATTTTATTTATGCGGAACATGAAATGAAATGAGAAAATAGATGTAAAGACCCGAGAAAAATGAATAAATACATTACATTTAATGAAACCAGTTGAGAATGCTGCAAGAACATTGCCAGAACGAATTTTTTTTAAAAAAAAAACGTAGAGATGAAGCGAGAAGAATAACTGTGATTGTTCCTACATGTAAATCTTTTTATCCCCACCTTCTCTTTTTCGCCAAAAATCGTAAAATATAATCTCTCTATGACGTACGGTTCCCGAGATATGGCTCCTTAAATCTCCTGAAATTCGAACATTTTTGGCCAATATCTGGGGAACGGTGACCAGTGGCCACCGGTTACTATTGGGTACCAAAATGTTTACCATCCTCTTAGTATTGATCAACACTAATATGATCTCTCTATGACATATACCCGATATATAGCTCCTTAAATCTCCCGAAATCGGAACTATTTTTGGCCAATATCTCGGGAACAATAGGTTATAGAGAAATTATATTGGTGTTAATCAATACCTAAGAGGATGGTAAACATGTTGGTACCGATATTAACTGGTAGCCACTTGCCAAACCAGTGGTCAGTTAGACAGTGGTCACCGGTTACTGTTTGGTACCAAAATGTGCACCATCCTCTTAGCTGTTGATCAACACCAATATCATCTCTCTATACGGTTCCCGAGATAAGGGTCCTTACATCTCCCGAAATCGGCGATTTTTGGCCAATATCTAGGGAGTGGTAAGAGTGATGCGAAAAATTCCATCACTTTCTCAGATAGTTTTAGATGCTATATCGAATGGAGCGCTCAAAATTGTAAAATCGCAAATAACAGACGCACACACACAGACATAGCGAATTCGGTAACAAAGTTTTTAAATTTGTTGAAACCAATGTTCTGTGTACGCACTATAGCGCATTGTGCTAAGCAAAGAAAAACATTTTTTGAAAAATATATATTGCTTATATCTGTTGTTTTGATGTTCAAGCACTTCAGGATGTTAGAATGCTGTACCCTTAAAAGATCAGCACTTTTATTTATTTATTTATTTTTTTAAATCTCGTTTTCACGACTTACTGTGTGTGACACTTGAAATTCTGCTTGTAAAGCATAAACGGATATTTAAAAAAATCGTAAGTACCAGTTGAAGCTATCGCCTGTTGACAATTACGTGTGATAAGAAGACTATTGACGTTATTTATAGCTTACTAATCCTAAACTGTTCTACCGTTGTTTTCAAAAGATATTAAAAGGGAGAAGAAAACCTTGACTTATGCAATAAACATTGCTATTATTAAGAGCACAATGGCAAACAATATTAAAAAAAAAAAAAAAAACATTTTTAGTTGAATTCCACTTACGCGAAACAGACTTATTTCACCTACTTCTGACATATGAGTATGTGTTTAAATGTGTTTTCGCAACAAAAAGCTCCAGAGCAAAGGAAAATGAAATGAAATCTGTGAGTTTTACGTCCCACGGTTATGCCGGTTAGACTAAAGGAGGCGGTGATGATGAGTAATGAATGAAATGGTGGACTGAAGAAAGTGGGAGGAAACGGGAGAACCCCGAGAAAACCCACGCACACGGTGTTTTGTCCACCACAAAGTTCACTTGGCGGGGGCTGGGATCGAACCCGGGACCCTCCAGAGCAAAGAAGTTGCTGAAGATCAAATATATGTAAAATAAAAAAAAGAAAGAAATGAAATCAAGATATGAGTTTAACGTCCTACGATTATGTTCATTAGTTTGAGGAGACGATGATTAAAGCAAGTGAATAATGAGGGAAGAATTTGTGGAATGAGGAAGTAGAAGGAAACGGGAGTATACTAAGAAAACCCAGGGACACGATGTTGTCCACTATTAGCTTACTTATTCGGGAATCGAACGGGGGACCCCACGCACCAGAGGTACGCTCTCTATTGCTGAGTCACCGTGGCTCCCCTCAAAAAGTAACTTTAGATAATCCCAATCATAGGGCATATCGTTCAAATCTATCTCGATCTTTTTTAAAAGATATGAAGCAAAGATTTATGTAAATAAAGGCTTGTGTCCTACTGTCTTTATGTACTTGAGAAACCTCTTGTGAATATTAATCATATTTTCAAATTGTTGACAGCTGTTTGGAAAATTTTCTTATTAAATAAACATAAACTGGTTAAAATGAAATGAAATGAAATGTTTCAGTTTAACCTGCCACGACTATGTCTGTTAGGATAAGGGAGACGATGATCAAAGCAATTGAACGTTGATGGAAGAAATGGTGGAATGAGAAAGTGGGAGGAAACGGGAATACCCCGAAACACCCCACGGACACTTTGCTGCCCACCACAAACGCATTTGGCTGGGGATCGAACCAAGAACCCCACCCACCAGAGGTAAATGCTCTACCACTGAGCCACCATGCCCCCTCCAAACATACACTGGTTTGCAAAAGTTACGGACAAGATGGATAAATGACATAAAATACTGCGCAGTCGATGGGATTGAATGAAAGCCGACAGCATGTTGTCAGAGGTCTCTGGCACATGCACAGGGTCCCAAGGGTTGACATCAGTGTGACTGTAGCCCCGAATAGGTCTGGTTTCTCAACACAAAGCAGTTGAGTGAAAGAGACGAGACAGTGCGTATCACTCAGAATGCTGTTAAGATACATTGTTGTGATGTTACTCATAACAATATGGTCTGGAGACAATATTTCCGTAACTTCACACTGGAACGCATCGTCGGGAAACTGGAAGGACAAAGTCTGACGAGTGTCACCCAGGGGTTAGGTATTGCCCACTGCACTGTTTCACGTGCATAAGAATCATTCCGAACTGTAGGCAATGCTGTGCGAAGTAGAAATAGTGGTTGACCACGCTCAACTATAGCAGGGTACGATTGCTAAATTGTGAAATTTTCAAGAAGGGACCGACACAATCCGTAATCTGACCTCCTTTGTGGATAAGCGGTTAGTGTACGAGCCTTTGGCGTGGGAGACTCGGTTTCAATTTCCGGCGGGAGCTCATGTGGTTCGGATTCCACGTTAACCAATAGGTCCAGTCTCATATAACTTCTCTGCTGAAAGGGACGTTAAACTCCAAATCAACTCAACTCAACAACGATCTGTAATCAAATAAAAATTTAAAGAAATAAAATAAAAAAGGAATTTTTAAAATCTCAATTTCCTTAAAAAATAAAACAAATCAAACAAAAAAGGTAAAAACAAATAATACAAACCGTAATAAAAAAAATCTGTTGTTAAGAAAATTACTTCTTAAAAATCTATTTATGCATGACTAAAAAAACAAACGCATGGGCAACGCTTTCATATACAATGAATTTATAAAATTTTCAATATTCGTATTATAATGCTAATTTTTTATATTATTGGTATACAGGGGTGCCCATCCCCCCCAAAGCTAATGGCGCACTCCCCCCCAAAACTAATAATCTCTTCCGTCCTCAAAACTCAAGTCCTCTAAAAACAATTGCCCAGTGTAGCAGTAGTATTTATAGTACTAGTAATTGTTATTTTTGTTGTTTTTATTTCCTGTAGTAGTAGTAGTAGGGGCAGTAGTAATTATAAAAATTGCATTACTTTTATTAGTAGTCTTGGTAATGTATAATACTAAATATGTTCTATAAGGATATTGAAGGGTATAAAAACTTCTACACACTGTGTATGGCACAGGTATTCTTTTTTTTTTACAATTAGTAGTATTATTTTTTTCTTTACAAAATATTGATATGATTCCCTTGTACATGAAAAGTAAGACGCAAGTTACAAGTTATTGAGTTTGATACCAAAAGAAAATGTTATCCTCGAAATTAGCCTACAAAAAGAAGTGATATCCAACAAAAAACATTCCTGTAAAAGAGCCAAGTACGAGTGGCCTTAAAAAGAATTGAAATCACAAAAATAGGCGCCAAGTTCTGGTGGACAACAGTTACAAACACTCACTGACTCACTTCAAATTTAGATTTGAAACTTGGCTGTTGTCTGTATGGTTACCACTAGCTCACAATTATGTCAAACTACTTTATAATTTTCAACAGACAACATAGGCAAGTTTCAAATCTAAATTTGAAAGCGATTGCTTGACTGTCTGTAACTGTTGTCAACCAGAACTTGGCGCCATCCTTTCATATAGCAACTTGCGCGGTACTTCATTCAGAGTTTCTAAGCAGGGGGTAGGGGGATTCATTCTCGAGATTAAAAAAAAAAAAGATCGCATCGTGTTCCAATGTTATTCTGACGACAGCAAAATTACTTATTCGACATTAGAGTAAAATTCTTCCCCAATTTTTTTATTCTCCCCAATTTTTTTCTCGATGGCACAACTTGCGCCATTCATCCCTCCTGTGGGCGCCCCTTCTCTCTTAAAACGAAGCAACCTTTCCTTTCATACGGCTACTTGCGCGGTACTTCATTAATCGAGTATCAAAGCAGGGGGTACGGTGGTTCACCCCGGAAAATTTTTGAAAATTAGCTTCTCAAAATCGTGTTTTAATGCTATTCCGACAGTAAAATTGCTAGTTCGAAAGTAGAGTAAAATCCCCCCCAAATTTTTTCTCAATGGCGCAGCTTGCGCCATACATCCCCCCTGTGGGCGGCCCTGTTGGTATATAGTATGTGTGTACACTATATTATAATATATTGTAACTCTATATAGTATTACATAGTAGGGGCCGCGGTGGCTCAGTGGAGAGCGTTCACCTTTGGTGCTTGGGGTCTCGGGTTCGATCCCAACCCCCGCCAAGTGAACTTTGTGGTGGACAAACACCGTGTGCGTGGGTTTTCTCGGGGTTCTCTCGTTTCCTCCCACTTTCTTCATTCCACCATTTCATTCATTACTCATCATCACCGTCTCCTTTAGCCTAACTGGCATAACCGCGGAACGTAAAACTCAGATTTCATTTCATTTCATATTACATAGTATGAATTAACATTCTGTACGATATTCCATATTTCTTATTTGCATATAATTTACAATATACGAAACACTAGCAGAATACCCGTTCTTCGCACGGGGAGAATACGTTTCATTTTGGACAAAAAAGGCTGAATTTGGATTTAAACGGCATCGGAAGTGTTACTGTTCATCTCAGCGATCCCGAAAACTATGGATACGACAATAATATCGGTCATTTTCTATCATATATATATATATATATATATATATATATCCCTTCGTTAAGTTCTACCGTCAAAGTAAAATAATAAAATACTTTCCAGACCTAAATCTCAACTACATTGAACATGTGATCGAGATCGGTCGGGTGGTTCAACATAGTGGCTTTCATTTTTTATATATATTAAATTTTCATATGTTGCTATATAACGTATTATCATATTATTGACCTTATTTCAATTTTGGTATACAATATAATTTATAGATACGTATCTTAATATACTGCATAATGCTATAATATAACATCATTTTTATTATTGATATAAACTGAGTTATACTTACATATAATAGTACATTAAAATTGAACATTTTGTAAATTAATTGTATATGAGACCGATCCCCATGCTTTGCTTTTTGCTCATGCATAAATTATATTTTTAAAAGTAATTATTTTGACAAGGGAATTATCTTTTACTTTTTATTAAGATTTGTACTATTTTTATTTTTACTCTTGTTAGTAAGTTTTATTTTTAAGGGAAACCATGTTTATAAAAATGCCTATTTTATATTATTTTATTATCTACTTTTTAGTCATAATTAAAAACATTTTCCATCGTTGTAGAATTTTCTTTGTTTTCTTTACTATGCCAACACTCGGTGTGGTTTCACATTATGGCATACCTTAAGAAAATATTTAAAAATTACACAAACAACTTTTTCTTTTCTTGTGTGTGGTAAAATTAAAAAAGAGTGGGACTGAGACTAGAAAAGCATTACACAGAGAAAAATACGTTCTCCGGACAGCGGTATATTGTACAAATATACAGTATCCTCTTGCTTACTATAGAAATCAGTGCGGAGCATACGTTATCCGTATGCTACATAGGCACTGCCCTTAGATGTTACATCATGCCGTTGCACGATGTCTGATATCTAACAGTTTTCCGTATATCATATACACACACTTATGTTACCTTCGTCAGCTATATGTTATATACATCCATTTGTATGTGAGATCCTGACCGCCTACATTGTTTCATACAGAAAGTATGTATAGATTGAATACTTATACAGAAAGTATTATAAAACATGCGTTTTCAGTTATACGTCTGCTGTACGTTAAGTCCAAAAACTACAGGGATTACGCATGTAACCTATCTTTTTAAGTACGCCACCTACAATTTTTTTTCTCAGTGTAGAAGCTTTGCTGTAAGCCACTATAATGAATTGCGCCCAATGCTTTTATAGTCTTCGACCTATTTATTTTGCCACAAGAGAATCTCCGGTTTGAGGATTTCCAATAATAATAATAATAATAATAATAATAATATTAATAATATTAATAATAATAATAATAATAATAATAATAATATAAATAAATACATAAAAATAAAAATAAAATAAAAAGCATTAATTTAATTATTTTAAAATTGAAACACTGTCCGCCTTCGTACGGTCCAATTAAAATTATTCTTAAGTAAAAAAAAAAAAAACAAAAAACATTGATATATGAAAATAAGACGGAATATTGTTGCCGCTCGTCTTCTGTAGTTGTGCAAAATTTAATCTTCGAAGGGTCGGAAAATGAGCTAAATTAACATTGTAGGCCTTGAGGACATCCCCCAACCAATGTAAGTTATATAAAAGCATGTAAAAATTAGTAATGTCACCCCTTCCCGCCACGAACCCAACCCTTTCTAACCTTCATGATATTGAGGACTGAACTTGACCTTGGGAATATTACTATCCATCTCAGCGACCCCGAAAAGTATGGAATTTACACTAATATCGGTCTTTTCCCATTTTTTTTTTTTGACATGTTACCCGTTTACACCTCAACCCCCAAACAAATTCTGATGATAAATAAATTTGCAGTTAAACGATATCAGAAGTGTTACTATTTATCTCAACGACTCCGAAAACTATGGATTCCATAATATTATCCGTCGTATGGATCCATAATATTATCTTTACATGACATTCCCTTCCACAACTGGCCTTGGGGTGTTAGAGTGTCACTGTTCATCCTAGACATCCCGAAAACTATGGATTCGACACAAACATTGGTAGTTTTGAATTATTTTTACATGTTCCTCTTTCCACGTCAACTTTGGATGCTAAAGATATTTTATCTCCATAGTATTTGTTACGAGATTGTGATATGTGTACAAAGTTTGAGAAATTGCTCAAGGCGTTCCAGAGTTATGCTGAAACATACACACATACATACATACGTTTTATATATATATAGATCTAATATGTCTTCTCTTAAAACAAAAGTTTCCAAAAACAATAGGGCATGTGTCCGTTTATTTTTATATACCCCATCAGAATTCTGCCGCCTACAGTCCGACAATTTGTCCATGCCGACCAGATGCCGCGGTCGGATTGCCGGCGCCATACGCCGGCGTCTTTCAGCGCGATTTTTGACCGCGATGAATAGTTGCCTTACCGAGCAGTCGGAAAACAACCATAAAGGCGAAGTAAATGCGTCGGCGCCGCCGTCGAAAAGAGGCCGGCATAAGGAGTCGGCAGAGGGTCGGAAACAAGCCTTTCCGACTGTTTTGCTGACTCTAACGGTCGGCAACAGTCGGCAAAGAGTCGGTAAAGGACATTTTATTTTACGATTTTCAACCACTTGGCGCCTCGGCAAAAGGTCGGCAACTTTGAACTTAAGTAGATCGTCGTGCCGCCGCGGATGGGATCCGGCTGCCTCCGGCGGCCCGCCACCGTCGACGGCGGCAATCCCTCTTTCCGACCGCGACTTCCTGATGGGGTACCGAGTTTCTTGTTCCTCGCTTGAGAGCTTCGTGAGATATTAAATGTTTTTGCGTTATTTGATTTGATTTGTTTTCAGTTTAGCGTCCCTTTCAGCACCAGGGATGTATAAGACGTGGACCTACATGAGCTCCCGCTGGAAACCGAACCCAGGTCTCCCGCGTCAAAGCTGCATACGCTAATCGTTTAGCCACAAGGGAGCCCTAATTTTTCCGATAATTATGACCCCCGCTTCCTCCTTAGAATACGCATATTAATCGAAATAACATGATAAAAAAAACTATCCCGAAGTAAATAATAACTATATGCAAGACAACTTCAATCAATTCAGCCATTTTCGTGTGATTTGATTACAATCAAGGTCACTTTCTTGTTTGTATAGTAATATAGAGTATGATCATATCCGTACAGTTCAACTAAAATTTACTTTTAGCTAAAAATATACTGAAATATACGAACAGAACAAGGGAATATTTATTGTTGCTCGACTTATGTTGTCGTGTAACATTTCATCATTATATGACGTTGGAAGATGAGTTAAACAAAGGTTCAAAGATTTGATTTCTCGGTTGAAACATTGCAGGTTACATCTTTCAGTTTAACGTCCCACGATTATTTCTTTAAGGCTAAGGTAGACGGAAGATTAACCCATTAGTGCATAAACTTTCCTAGAGGTAATATTTGCGTAGAATTTGTTATTTTGGGATATGTTTAGAGCACTTTAATGGATTTAACCTGAAAATTTCGATTGTAGTAGGCAGCAAGCGCCTTGAAAAATCACATACACGGGAAATACTTGACTAATAGGCCTATATTTCACCAATGTTTTTTTTTTTTATAATAAATAATATTTTAATCTTCACACAACAGTAACACTTGGTTACTTTGGTTATCGGTTTTAGTTATTGACAACGAATTCATATTTCTTTAGCAGTCAGGTACTTGAAACATTATTGATATTTCAATAACAATTACCGCCTTTGAAGAATTTGCCCTGTAAAACCAAAGTGCAAGTTTTTCCGAGAACAATAGCACACTCTCACGACTGTTAAAGGACATAAGTTCTGGATGTGAGGTTATAATAAATTAAAACATAATTAACACAACATCCGATTTTTCGGAACATATACACTAATGGGTTAAGGCAAATGAATGATGATGGAAGAATTTGGTGGGATGAGAATGTGGAAAGAAACAGGAGCATCCCCAGAAAACACACAGACACGAAGTTGTCTACCACAAACTTACTTGGCGGAAGATCGAACCCAGGTACTCCACCACGCACCAGAGGTAAGCGCTCTACCACTAAGCCACCGTGCCCTCTCATTGTAAGTTAAGAAAAGCATGTAAAAAAATTATTACCCACGTTCTGTAATAATCTACAATAGATTTTTTGTTTCTTTGTTTTTTGTTTTTTATTTTAACTACAGCGGACTCTTTTCAATTCGAATTCCAGGGGAAACGAAAAAAACTTCGAATTATCCAAAATTCGAATTATCCAACAACATTCATCTTCACATATATAACAACAAAAACAAACCAAAGTACTGTGCATCAAAAACATATTCATATAGTGTAGATTTTACCTTTAAAGCAGCTTATTATTTGCGTGATCGAATACCGCAAACTAACAAACGACATTACTCCACGTAATTCAAACTACGTGTACAATGGAAAATATATTTACGTACAACACTACAACATACATTGAATAGCCCAAACAATTAAACACCAGTAACAATTTGAATATTCTGTTCTCACTTTTGAGAAGTCGTAAACCTCATTTGCTTAAATTTGATTGTTTTTGTACGGTCAATAAATCTTGAATTTCATGTATTGCGTGGAATACGATATTAATAACATTTGGTTGACTTTATCAATAATTCATCTTAAATTTTCAATCAATTCTGAAACAAGATGAGATTGGCACACGTTCTCTATCTTTACTTCTTCCCCAACTCACCTTCATCTTTATCATTATATAGATTTTCTATTTGTCTTTTCTATTACTCTTCCCTATGGCTCCATCTGGATAACTGAAAAAACGTTAAAACTGTATTTCTCTGTTTACATCTGTCCAACATTAAAAAATTTCAACTGTACGAGTATTTACTTTGAATTATCCAAAACATAGGTTCAAAAGTTCGATTTATCCACAATTTTTTACTATTGTTTTCAATGCAGTTTTCAAGGGGAATGTACTTCTGTTCGAATTATCCAATATTTCGAATTATCCAAGTTCGAATTAACGAGACTCCACTGTATATTTTTCTAAAATCTAAATCTCTAGATTTACAGTTGAGTTGATTTTGAGTTTAACGTCCCTTTCAGCAGTGACGCTATACGAGACGGGACCTACTGATTAACGTGATTCCGCCCGCCGGGAATCGAACCCGGGTCTCTTACGCCAAAGGAGGGTGCGCTTACCGCTTAGTCATTGAGGAGCCCTCTCGATTTACATTTTGGTGTATCTTTTAACAAAATAAACCAATAAATCTTTTTTCGCTGCTATAGTAGGTAGCGCGCAGGCATGAATGTGGTTCAGATTTCCCTTTAAGCTATAAGTCTTCTATATAACCTTGCTGGGGAAATTACTTTTTTATATAGGATTGTAATATATTCTGCTATACTTTCGCTATCAGACTCTGCTATTCTCTTGTTAAAGTAAACGGTAATTAATTGTATTATAGAAATCTCTCTACGACAGAGACAAATATGGTACTTTGAAACTTCGTTAAATATTTCGTTTCATTTTGTCTATTTTAATTTAGTTTCTATAATTTAGATTATTTCCTTCTTTTAATTAAAGCAAAATACTGGCATATAACTAATTATTCGGAATGTTTAAGTTAGAGTTTGCTGCCCGCAATTTGTATTTTATTACTAATTTTGCTCCTCCGGCAAATGTAAGCATTGCTGGTGTAGAAGAACGCCATTTTCTTGTGATGCTGTCTGTTCTGCTATGACGCTGATGAATGTTGCGGCAGTATTGAACGAAATTCCGTCTGTGAACGCATGGTAGCTGGGAAACAACCGTTGACCTTTTCACGCGGAGAACTACTTTAATTTCGCAGATGGCAGTGAAAAAAAAGTAATATATAAAGTGTTTTTCGGACTATCAAAAGCTTTTATATATCAGAAAATATTTATTTGTCAATTTTAATACAAGAAGAAAAATAACTGCGTACCATTACATTATTATTTTCAACTCTGATTTGGTTCCTTTTTTTATATATAGAGCTCATATAGAAAATAACTTCAAATTTATAAGATACGCATGCATTTTTAAAATATATATGAATTTTGCCTTAATTCTGACACCTAACTTGCTTAGTTGTAACCAGTTACACTCTGTCATGTGCATAGTTTTATAATTAAAGATTTTTCTATCATTAGAGGTTGGTATTGTTTTGTTATTATACCAGAAACACTACGCCACTAATTATCACATTAATTTAAATTAATAAATTTAAGCTAATGTGGCTAATTAATTAATTACAGTAGTTTAATATAAACTAATTTAAACTAACTTTAATTTTACTTCCGCATACGCAAGTAGGATTAGTATTCAGTGCTATGAAAAAGAAGAACCAGTGTTGGTGGCCACGGTGGCTCAGTGGTGGATCTATTTTCTTCAAACCGGAAGTCGTTGCTTCGATCCCAGGAGATGTGAGTTTGTGGTAGACAAAATCGCATACGTTGGTTTCCTTGGAGTTCTTCCATTTCTTAACACATTCTAATCTCATTTCTTTAACATCATTCACTTGCATTAATCATCCGTCTCCTCCTCCATTATAATTTTATCAATTCTTCAATATCATTCACTTTCGTTAATTATCTATCTTTTCGTAGATTCTATTTCCACCAAATCTTCAATATCATTCACGTTCGTTAATTATCTATCTCCTCCTAGATTCTATTTCCACCAATTCTTTAATATCATTCACTTTTGTTAATTATCTGTCTCTTCCTAGATTCTATTTCCACCAATTCTTCAATATCATTCACGTTCGTTAATTATCTATCTCCTCCTAGATTCTATTTCCACCAATTCTTCAATATCATTCGCTTTTGTTAATTATCTATCTCCTCCTAAATTTTATTTCCACCAATTCTTCAATATCATTCACGTTCGTTTATTATCTATCTCCTCCTAGATTCTATTTCCACCAATTCTTTAATATCATCCACTTTTGTTAATTATCTGTCTCCTCCTAGATTCTATTTCCACCGATTCTTCAATATCATTCACTTTAGTTAATTATCTATCTCCTTCTAGATTCTATTTCTACCAATTCTTCAATATCATTCACTTTCTTTAATTATCTATCTCCTCGTAGATTCTATTTCCACCAATTCTTCAATATCATTCACTTTCGTTAATTATCTATCTCCTCCTAAATTTTATTTCCACCAATTCTTCAATATCATTCACGTTCGTTTATTATCTATCTCCTCCTAGATTCTATTTCCACCAATTCTTTAATATCATTCACTTTTGTTAATTATCTATCTCCTCCTAGATTCTATTTCCACCGATTCTTCAATATCATTCACTTTCGTTAATTATCTATCTGTTCGTAGATTCTATTTCCACCAAATCTTCAATATCATTCACGTTCGTTAATTATCTATCTCCTCCTAGATTCTATTTCCACCAATTCTTCAATATCATTCGCTTTTGTTAATTATCTATCTCCTCCTAAATTTTATTTCCACCAATTCTTCAATATCATTCACGTTCGTTTATTATCTATCTCCTCCTAGATTCTATTTCCACCAATTCTTTAATATCATTCACTTTTGTTAATTATCTGTCTCCTCCTAGATTCTATTTCCACCGATTCTTCAATATCATTCACTTTAGTTAATTATCTATCTCCTTCTAGATTCTATTTCTACCAATTCTTCAATATCATTCACTTTCGTTAATTATCTATCTCCTCGTAGATTCGATTTCCACCAATTCTTCAATATCATTCACTTTCGTTAATTATCTATCTCCTCCTAAATTTTATTTCCACCAATTCTTCAATATCATTCACGTTCGTTTATTATCTATCTCCTCCTAGATTCTATTTCCACCAATTCTTCAATATCATTCGCTTTTGTTAATTATCTATCTCCTCCTAAATTTTATTTCCACCAATTCTTCAATATCATTCACGTTCGTTTATTATCTATCTCCTCCTAGATTCTATTTCCACCAATTCTTTAATATCATTCACTTTTGTTAATTATCTATCTCCTCCTAGATTCTATTTCCACCGATTCTTCAATATCATTCACTTTCGTTAATTATCTATCTTTTCGTAGATTCTATTTCCACCAAATCTTCAATATCATTCACGTTCGTTAATTATCTATCTCCTCCTAGATTCTATTTCCACCAATTCTTCAATATCATTCGCTTTTGTTAATTATCTATCTCCTCCTAAATTTTATTTCCACCAATTCTTCAATATCATTCACGTTCGTTTATTATCTATCTCCTCCTAGATTCTATTTCCACCAATTCTTTAATATCATTCACTTTTGTTAATTATCTGTCTCTTCCTAGATTCTATTTCCACCGATTCTTCAATATCATTCACTTTAGTTAATTATCTATCTCCTTCTAGATTCTATTTCTACCAATTCTTCAATATCATTCACTTTCGTTAATTATCTATCTCCTCGTAGATTCTATATCCACCAGTTCTTCAATATCATTCACTTTCGTTAATTATCTATCTCCTCTTAGATTCTATTTCCACTAATTCTTCAATATAATTCACTTTCGTTAATTATCTATCTCCTCGTAGATTCTATTTCCAAAAATTCTTCAGTATCATTCACTTTCGTTAATTATCTATCTATTCCTAGATTCTATTTCCACCAATTCTTCAATATCATTCACTTTCGTTAATTATCTATCTCCTCGTAGATTCTATTTCCACCAGTTCTTCAATATCATTCACTTTCGTTAATTATCTATCTCCTCCTAGATTCTATTTCCACCGATTCTTCAATATCATTCACTTTCGTTAATTATCTATATTTTCCTCGATTCTATTTCCACCAATTCTTCAATATCATTCACTTTCGTTAATTATCTATCTCCTCTTAGATTCTATTTCCACCAATTCTTCAATATCATTCACTTTCGTTAATGATCTATCTCCTCCTAGATTTTATTTCCACCAATTCTTCAATATCATTCACTTTCGTTAATTATCTATCTCCTCCTAGATTTTATTTCCACCAATTCTTCAATATCATTAACTTACATTAATCATCGTCTCCTCTTTATTTTAACATTTTAATTCCACTGGTTCTTCAATATCGTTCACTTCCATTATTTATCTGTGTCCTTTAGCTTACAGGGCATAATGGTGACACACAAAACTAGAAATTTTATTTCATTTTAAGAAACATTATTAAGAAGAAAAGAAGCACATCCTATCTCTCATATTCAAGCATGCATAGTGCATCCATGATGTTCAGTATGGTTAGTTTCATTAAAATTGCTTCAGCATTTAATAATTGGATTTGAACTGTGTTCACTACCCTTTGGCTTTATCTTTCACAAGACCATATGATTGGTTGCATTGCAGTTTAGCGTGTCAGCGCCGTGATTATACAAGACATGGACCTGTAATTTGATATGCAATACGAACCACATGAGCTTTGAATGGAAAAAAGATTCTGTGAGTAATTCGTCTGATAATACACTGAGAAAAATTCGTTATCCGGACGGCGGTACATTGTACAAATACGGTCTATACGGAATCCTTATGTTTACTACGGAAATTTGTAAGGAGCATACATTATCCATATGCTACATACGTACTGCCCTTTTCCCGCGTAGATGTGACGTCATGCCGCTGCAGGATGGCTGATATCTAACAGTCTTCTGTATATTACATACGGTACTTACACGTATGTTACACACGTCAGAAATATGATACATATGTCTAAAGATATACCACATTGACTTGACACCTAGTCTTCCGTTCCAGGCGCTGCTATCGGCTGAAGGAATTCCATTCCCTTTCGCTAAGATTCTCTCGCTTAGCAACAACGGGACCCTTATTGGCTCAACGCGTGGGTGTGTCGAGGTGTGAGCTTTAGTTCGCATTTTTGCCACGGCTCAAGACATTTTGGCAGCACAATACCTGTATGTGAGATCTCGGCCGCCTATATACAATTTTTTTTCTTTCGTGCGGAAAGTACGTTTATTCGGAACACTTATACGTAAAGTACGTATAAAACATACGTTTGCTGCAGGGTTTTACATAGGGTTGTAAGTTAACCCTACAGGATTTACGCATGTAAGTTACATTTTCACGTACGCCACATACGTTTTTTCTCAGTGTAATAGGGAAATCGAGATCCGACAACTGGGAATTCGATAAATCTCTAGTATATTGTAATTCTCACAGGATTACTATTATAAGATTTGCTCCAACAACGCTGACCTGGTGGCATGTAGTTTGTCACATGTGCAGATCGCCACATGTCGATTTTCTTGTTGGTTGCCACAATATTTTCTTTGCAGATTTGTCAGATTATCGTCATCGTGAAGATTGACACATAGTTGACGCAATACGTAAGGGTTTTCAGGCATTCCAATTGTTAATTCCTTGTAACTGACAAACGTTCTCGCTTTGAGGCCGTCTCATATAGCCTCGTTGGCGAAAAGCAACATAAACTTCTAAACAAACAAATAAAAAGCAAGCATCCCTAACCTCACAATTCTTTCCTAAATTGTCATAACTGTATTTTTTTCGTAATGTAGTTTTTAATAATACTTCATGCTACTTAATATTCTATTCTTACATTATGTTATGCGATTAAAGAACCAGGATTTATATAGTAAAAAAAAAAAAAAAATCAGTTTTAGTTCCGTATATCGCAAGAATAGAAAAAGTTATAAAGTGCCAATTAATTGTACACATGTTAACTTTTGAACCTTCAAGCTGATCTGATGTAGGCCTACTTCTAATCGTATTACGTTTCTAATATCCTGCAGGAGTCTATCTAAAGTAACAATTAAAAAAGAACATTGATAGAACAGTTACAAGATTAACTCCCTTATGGCATGCCTAGATTTACTGTTGGCTACACATTCAAACACACAAAAACTGTACATGATATCGCTGGCGTCTCTGGTATGTAAATTTTCTCTTTTTTTTGGTGGGGGGGACATCAAAGAAAGTGACTTAAATGGTATACCTAGCCCAGCCTGTTTATTATCTTCGATTCCATTTGTTACCTTTGTGCTTACCTTCACGGACCCCGTGAGACATATCAAGAATTCCGTTTCACAGCCTGAAAATTATATTCCAAATAAATATAATAATTATTATTTATGTTATTCTGTCGTTTGTAAATAAAATAAAATAAGAATAGAATATTGAATATTTTGTACTTCAAAATATTGGGGGGAACGCGTCCCTTTCGCCCCCCCCCACCAGAAACGCCGGTGTGTGATATCCGTTTTGAAACGCATTTGCTTGCTACAAAATACATAATTGATTACCTCCACGCTTGAACTGAACTCAAGGGCCTCCCGTGGGTGGAGCAAGTATGGCGCCATATGGCGAAAGGTTAGCGCAGGGTGCGAATTATCGGGAGGGATGAGGAGGATTTTCCCCCTCAATCACATTTTGTTCCCCCCAAAGAAATCAACTGAAGTATTCCCACCGGGGATGCTCGCTTCTCCCCCCCCAAACCGTCAAACCGTGCTAGTATAACGTCAAATTTCACTGATTTTTGTCATTTCTTGTAAGTTAATCTGCTAGTTGTATTTCGGAATGAACTATGTAAACTATTCAGTTTTGGTCTTTCTAATTTTCTCCTTTTTTACCGTTGTTTAGTTGAACTATATTATTCTGACTACAATTGTTACTTGCAACCGTATAAATCCTTTCAGTTGGTGTTGTTCGTGAATTTGAATGTACTAATTGCGCATAGTGAAGTCAACAGAGATAAACAAATTGCTTCATTTACCATACTTGGCGAAGGCGGAAACAGGGGATGACATTTGGGGGGGGCTATCTTGGCGCCAAGATAGCCCCCCGTCCCAAATGTCATCCCCTGTTTCTCGAAAACTATGAGGATACAAACGAAACTTTTTCGGTACAAACGGTACAAACGATTTGCTTTCGAATGGTGTATTTCAATTTTTTGTGCTGTGATACGGGAGGGGGCTATCTTGGCGTCAAGATAGCCCCCCCCCCAGTTGACCTCTCAAGTAACCCTATAAGGAAAATGGTACAAACGAAAATATTTTCGGTACAAACGGTACAAACGTAGTACAAACAAATGACCTAGTCATTGTTTCAATTTTCTAAAGTGGGGGGCTATCTTGCCAGACGTTGAATATGGAGGGCTATCATATTGAACTGATGTGGTTTCGTTGAGTTACGGTGTACTCTTTGAATGTTAAGAACACTTTATTTGAATTCAAGTTCTTCTTCCCAGAAATGATTAGGGACTTCTCGGGCACCTTGTATGTTATGCACATTTCACGTATTCAACAGGCCAGAGTAAAACATTTGATTTTGGGGCTTGACACTTAAATATTAAAAACTGTATTAAATGTTGGCACTTAAATATTTTAATTTAATTATTTGAAAATAGGAAAAGATCCATAACCATAGTTAAATTTAAGCATTAATATTTGTGTGTTTGTCCATTAATATATTGTGGTGATTTAATTTGAAGTTAAAGTGTATTGTTTCCAATTAGTTATTTTAAAATGGATGGTGACGATAGTGAATATGCGTTGTTCTTTATTATTACGACAAGAGCCATAAGCTTCTCCAAATTCATGCATTAATATTTGTGTAGCTGAATATTGATTGGTGGATACACTAAAACAATGTTAAATAATCAGAACTTTTAATTAATGGCGAATTTATCGTATAGCGTAAAGAAGAACGAAGGCTAAGGTGCAACAACTTGTTTACACACGAACACTCTAACATAATGTTTAAACAAGATTTTTTTCACTATAAGATATAGGGATGCACATGTTCTTTAGTTAATGACAGATATGTACTTGACATATTAGATAATATTATCACAACTTCGTCCACATCGTCAAGTTGATAAGGAAAGTAACTACTATAATTGCTGAAGATAGATTTTGATTTATCAATGACCACCAAGCAATGTATTGAATTCATTATTGGATCAAAAGATCCAATATATTTCAGGCATTTTTTTTGTTTCTTGTAGATAATAAGATCATTAGAAATTGAGATTATGAGTACCTACTTAAGATATAACTTATCATCCTATTCTCAATTATGACTCAATAATTTAATCAGATAAAGTTGTGTACAGAAGCAATGGTTATATTTTTGCTTAACCCCTTCCCATCAGTTAAGGTTACCCCTTTGACACCTGTTCACAGAAGCAGAACGAAACCAGTTTTTATCTCGGAGTGAGTCACCGGCGTCAGGCTTACCAGATCTGAGTGTAGACTACTTCCGCTTTCAACTCCCTTAAACCTCGTGATTGCTTCTGGTTATCCACGCTATAATTACACGCTCATTTGTTACAATTCTGATTGTTCAGTCTTGCTTGATGAACGAGGAAATGCTTCTGGAAGTATACTTATATCTACACTAGCTGAAATACTCGTTCTTCGAACGAGAAGAATATATTTATACAAAATGTTTGAAAGGTATGTATTTGAGTCTCATTTACCTCCTCAGGATGCGTGTTTTAACCGAAATAAAATTACGAAAACCTAGACTGACCTAATTGTTACTATATAAATGTTCATAAATTCATTTCAAACGATGTAGCTGTTATTCTTACTGAAAATCCCTTCATGTTTTGGGAAACGCATTTCAAAGTTTAATTTTCGAGAACGCAAGGACATGTGTCAACTTACTTTTAATAAAGACTTTATATACCAACTTTCACCTTCCTAAACTAAGTGATTCGTAAAATACTCTATTTTAAGGGGCTTATATAGTTTCAGTTTTGTTACACAGTTCAACTATGCTAAAAACTGGGTTTAGAAAAAGCTGAATGATCAACTCAGCCAGAGCTGGCCCTAGGGACTAGCGGTGGGTACAAAAACCGGTTTTTCGGTTTTCGGTTTTTAGAAAAACCGATTTCGGTTTTCTCCAAAACCGGTTCGGTTTTTCACCGAAACCGGTTATCGGTTTTCTTCAAAACCGTTTCGGTTTTTTACCTGGTCCGGTTTCGGTTTTCTTCAAAACCGATTCCGGTTTTTTTTTCAAAATTTGTTCAATTTCTGACCAGAATGGTGTTTCGTTGTTCTCCGGAAATCGAATCCATTTCCACAGAAATAGTTTTGTGTGTTTTCGAAAGGTTTTCACCGAAACCGGTTTTGGAGAAAACCGAAATGTCGGTGTTTCGGGTTTCGGTTTTTATAAAAACCGGTTTTCGGTTTTTATAAAAACCGGTTTTGCCCATCCCTAGCAGGGACCTGCTCGCACCGTGCCTTACTAACAACACACATTCGATGAAGAAAGTATTTACTTTTTGTTAAGGATCAGATATCTACGTATCAAGTTTAGATTTGAACCAGTTGAGAACGCTCCAAGAGCATTGCCAGAACGAACTTTAAAGAATTATTTTTTATTAACTTCTACAGGCTTTATACGAATTGTTCTATGTAGATATGGCTCCTTAAATCTCCCGAAATTTGAATTTTTTGGCCAATATCTAAGGAACGGTGGCCAGTTGGCCAGTGGCCATCGGTTACTATTTGATTTCAAAAATGTTTACCATCCTTTTAGGTATTGATCAATACCAAAATCATCTCTCTGTGACTTACGGTCCCAGAGATATGACTCCTTAAATCTTTCGAAATCGAAAATTTTTGGCCAATATCTCGGGAACGGTAAGAGTGCCGCGAAAAATTCCATCACTTTCTCAGATAGTTTTTGATGCTTTATTGAATGGACGAGTCAAAATTCAAAAATTGGCAAATAACACACACACACAAACATAGAGAATTCAGTAACGAACTTTTTAAGTTCGTTAAAATGTGACTTCTAAGTGTAGAATAATTTACCAAATCGATATTGATGTACGGCTAAGGTTCGTCTCCTTGGAATCGGAGTTTAGGGCTTGAATTGTACTCGCGGACTGTCCTTAATCAAAACAAGAACATATTGGGTATATTTAATATTATTAGCCTCGACAGACTTTATTGTTAATGTTTCTGGTTTAAATGACATTTCGACTAGATCTAGGGCGCTATTGCAAAACAGTAAATAAATAAACACAATGGAATAATAATATTCCACTTGTCCGGAGTAATGAGTTCTAGGATTTTTGCAAATCCGGATAATTGAGAAGATAAGAAAAAATCATTGTGAGATAAACAAAAAAATCACTAAAATAGCTTTTATTTAATACGAAGGAAGGCCTAATTCATGTTGAAAACAAGAATTTTAGAAATGATAAAAATATGGATCAAAAGATTGCGATCTTCACTAATAATTAGTTCTTGGATCAGGGGCCACAAAATTTTTGAAAGGCCTCTAAATCGTGTTTTCGTATTTCTTTTACGGAATAAGCACATCTTACTGAGTTAAGTGGTAGTTTGGGTTTGGCTACACTATATGTAATTCTCGAGATATAAGGCGTACAAGAAAATTTTGATTGAAATATATTTTGGATCAGGGCCCACAAAATTTTTGAACGCCTCCTAAATCGAGTTTTCGTATTTTTTATGAGTTAAGTGAGAGTTTGGGTTTGGCTACACTATATGTAGTTCTCCAGATATAAGGCCTACAAAATAGACTTTGCCGCAAATATATTGGATCTTTTCATCCAATAAGATCGCTTTTTTAAAATAGAAAATTCCAATCTATCTTCTATATAAATAAAAATGAATGTGACATTTCTTTTGGCTTAATAACTCTTAAACTACTGGGCCGATCTCGATCATATTTTCAACATAGATGAGGTTTGGGCCTGGAATGATTTTTATCATTTTGCTTTGAGGGTGAAACTTAGGGAAGGGGAGGGATATATATACATGATCAGAAATGACCGATATTAGTGGCGAACCCATAGTTTTCGTAGTCGCTGAGATAAACAGTGACAATTTTGATGCCATTTAAATTCAAATTCAGCCTCGCAACTTTGGGGAAGGGGAGGGAAATGTATATATAAATGATCGAAAATGACTGATATCAGAGAGCGCTTGAAAATGGTAAAAAAGTGGCTGACTCACAGAACTTTTTTCTAATTTTTCTTATTTTAACCGAGCGAAGCTAGTAATTGACGCTAGTTAAACTTCAATTTCGATTAAAATAGGAATTTTACGGGAATTATATTTTTAACGAGCGAATACATACAGCTCGCATTTCAATATGTCTACATCTGTAGGCGCTTGAGAAATTAAGAAGTGCAATATTGTTACATTAAATAACAGTATATTTAAGTTATTAAAGTTGCAAAATTACATTTTGTTGCTAATTATTATATAAAATAATCTGTCATATTTCTTTTACTGATTTTCCTTCCAGGAGAAGACATAAGAACACCTACTGGACAAGTACCTGAAATTATTGATTTAAAAAAAATGCACACTTGGAAACTTGGAAGGATACTGGAGATACAATTCCAACTGGCAGCTTTCTTCGGCCAGAATCGTGTTCGAATGCTATGTTCCAATTTTTGTTGGGAATTGAACTTTGAAGTTCCACTTGGTCCCAGGAGATAAATTTAAGCAATGTCTCACGGATGAAAAATGTTTTATACAATTACAAAAAAACAGCATTTTTTTGTGTGTTTGTGTGTTTTAATGAATTTTGTTATATTTCATTTCTCAACTGGTTTCGAGGTCCAATAAGAAATTTATAAATCGTAAATAATGCGATTATAGTTACAATAAATGTATATTCAATTTTTACATGTTTTTATATGCAGTAGAACAAGTTATAAATTGCATATATACAATATGTTGTGTGATTCTAATGTTTCTTCTTGTGTCCAATGTTCGATTATTGTGTGTATAGAATGTGAAGAGAGTTCGATTTGCCTATTTGCTTATTAACAGAACAATTTATCCCCGAATTTGTATGGAGTTCCTAACTAAATGATAATATAATACAAACATTATAACATATACTTGATACAAAATATTTGTTCTTTAAATATTTTTGAATTACGTTGTGATATATGTTTATGTTGAAACGAAACTACGCAAATCGAACGCTGGACATGATAGCAGAATATTAGATTTCGGGTAGTATTGTACTTAATTTAATTGTTGTGTACTCAATCCTGTAGCACCCTTCTGAAAAGATAGGATAATTTATTATATCATTGTTTGTAACTAAATTAATATTGTGGTGTTTGTAATATTTACTTTAAAATGATCGTTTAATGTATAAAACAACTGAAGTCGAGTGAAGTATGTTTTAAAACAAAACGAAAACCGTTAAGAGACAACAAAACAAAAGAAAGAAAAAAAGCTCTACATGCACCAACAAGTTCTATATTAATTGTCGAGAGTTTAGATTATCGACGTTGTTCTTTCATGAGCTCTAATTCGCCCCCAGTGACTGCGTCTCTTGTTTATATTGATGGGAGGAAATGAATATTAGAGTGGGCATTGTCATGCAACGCCGTGTGCGCAGACGTCGCTCAGGTGGTTTGGCATGGGGGAGGAGATGGTTTGGTCTTCGATCTCAATTTGCTTTCTGTCCCCTCTATGGCTGTGGTCCCGACAGAGGTTATTACAGATCCATTGTCCTGCTGTTGCATATCGATTACACCCCATGAAAGTTGCTAGGTAACACAGACGAGAAAGCAAAGCCAAGCCATCACCTGCCTTCCCCTCTCTACTTGCCTTCATTGTTACCGTACCTGTACGTTTTATATATATTACATGGTGAACGAAAGAAAGAAAAAAAAATGAAAAAAAGCAGAAACTGCGTGAACGAAAGTAACAAGGATTTCTGGTTGATAACGAAAGGTTTCGCCCACGTAACATCTATTGTTCCGGGAAACCTTTGAAGAACAAATTATGAATTTTCTTTCATATATTAATATTTTTTTTAAACGACAACAACAACAACAAAAATACTCCAAAAATGTAAAAATGAAGATGAATGAAGATAGCAAAACACAATAAAACTGATCGACTTTTGCCACAGACGTGAGATCAAAGGAAGAAATTGGTCAAATAACAAAAGATAACCAACCTAATAAATTTTATTAAATCACAAATCGAATGATTGACCTCCAAAGTGATTTGTGATTTTTAGCATTATTTCTCGATTATTTTTTTAATGTGATATTGCAAAATAAAACCGTTAAAAGTTTATAAAATTTATAAATATAAACACATTTCACAATTTTAAATCCTAATATCAAATAACTAGGACTGATACAACTAGGACTGATATTAATATGTTAAAACGGAGTGAATTGAGAATTCATGAAAGAATAACGGAAATAAAAATTTATATTTTAAAATGGATAAGTTATTTACAAAAAAAAAAATAAATAAATAAGAATCGAATGTTAGAAATGAATAAAATAGAGAAGAACAGCAGGTGATTACAAGGGAGTAATTCCCTCCCCTAGACCAGATTGAAAGAAGTCCTACAAGTAAACGAAGAAGCAAAAACATAATGATAAGGATATTTCCAACTCCACCGATCAAAATCACCTCGTTATTAACAAAAGTTGAGTAACGCAGTCCACGAAAGAATTTGGAGAAAGCTGACCTCAAAAACTTTCTGTGGGGTTAATTTTGATTACACATGGACCTTTCGATTTACTTTGTTTTAATCCAGTTCCAAAATATTTGTTTTGATATTTAGTAATCATAATTTAATATGTTTCTTTATAAAAACATCCATAAGTAATTGATTCAAAGAGTGAATTTTCCGTGCATCAAAAAATGTGCAAGCACGCACCTGTTTGTTTATGGTAAACCAAGTTTTTGCCATGATTTTACAAAATAATTTTGCATCTTGGTGTGAAATCATATCATGATTCAATTAATTATGTACTTATCACCTAGATATAAGATATTGTTAAGTAAATATCGGGAAACTATCCACATGTTGACAACAAAGTTTATTGCTAAACATGCCTTGTAACATTTGGATGGTTTCTGGACGGATTGCGTCTTCCGAAAGGTGTTTTACATACCGAATTTGATAACATCCGTCCATTTCTTTTCCCCCTTATCTATGTCAATCCTATGCCGTTCTTGGGCGAAATATTTTCACACTTCTGTAAGAAAAAATGATTGTTCACAACTTTAATATAGATCTGTTTGATATACTGTATACACAACCTTGACTATGATAATTAAATATACATTATGATTTGTTTAAATTAAGAACATCAATAATAAGTAAGGCCCTTATTACGTTTGAAAACTCTTATTAATATACTTTTATCATTCTTTTTTCCTAGTAATCAAGCGTTGGATGGAGCGAACGTTGCAAATTCGTTATGGAAAGAGGTTGTTGTTGATTTAAATTAAATTCATGTATTTCCCAAATTGTAGTATTGAAAGAACTTGGGTCTCTCCCCTAATATCATAAAGAAAGCTTTTCGAAAACAACAAAATATTCCTACAATATAAACTAAAAGCGAAACTTCTAAAAAAATATTTATTAAACAATCTGTATTATCTATGATATTACTCTCTCTTTCTTATTAAAAATGTTGATCATCCATTACACTAAATATATCAATATATTCCAGCAGTTTGAGTTGATGAATCAGCACTAATTTTAATGAGTTTTTTTTTTTTTTTTTTTTGCATTAGATGCATAGCAGAATCTTGTTGAATTTGGCTAAATGTTTCAAGCAGTAACTACTAGTTAATAAATTCATTGCTTTATCACAATCAAAATTGGCGAGTGGCTGTGTAAAGTGCCTTAGGTCAGAAATTAGTTTTTTATAGAAATTTGATTTGAAAGTTTAAGCATAAATCCAAAATCCGGTTTTTGGAAAATGATTAGCTGTTATAGCTCTTCATGTTAATAGAACTGTTTTCTGGATTTATGTCTGAAACCCAAAACCGGAATTTTGGATTTATATATGAACTTTCAAATGCGACTTGTGTAAAACACGAACTTTTGACTTAACACAATTTACACACCCACCCAATTATCATCATTAACCTGTTTAATTAAAGATTTGTGTTCTGAGTATTGTCCACTACAAATACAAGATTATGTGAACTATTTAATTCAAATGTTTTCCTGCATTCCTTAGTAAACTCTACTGAAAAGTAGTGATTGTTTAATGAATTTGGTAGTCAGTGTTACTTCTAAATTACAAAACTAAAGTACTAGTCATTATTTTTATTATTATTATAGAACATCAGGAAATTGAAACATGGCTTATGGCTACTGTAAAAGTTAAATGATACGCATTTTTACGTTACATTCATTATAAAAATATATATAACAAATATTCTGTTTTTCAATATTGCCTGAATGAAGGCTCACTCATGTAAAAAAAAATCAAACTCTCGAAATAAGTTCTTAAGTGGCTATACAATATTGCCAGACACCTGTTTGTATAAAACATCCTATACAAATAATAAAATAGTCCATTAAAATTATAAATAATCGTTCCGTTTACCATACAATTATTATGCCATTGCTTTGTGAGAGCATACATCCATATCGATTTGTTTTTGCATCAAACAAGTTTTATTTAAAAAGAACTATATTCGAAATGTATCTCGGTTATTTAAAACCTGCTATTCAACAAATTTCAAATTTAACTATTGGTATGTCAGTTTTGAAAAAGAGAAAAGTAGTTTTACTATTTGTTTCAATGTTGTAGAATTAAACTGTATTTTCCGAGATATCAAGTTGATCTTGAAAAAAAAATCTATAATTCTCAACAAGACACGATTGCAAGAAATATATTTATCTGTGTGACAAATTTTACGAACAAATAGTTAATGTTCATTATTTTATTTCGAAGTACATATTAACAATAACCTAATACTAACTAGCGCCTGAAACAAATAATGTCATGCTAAAAGTAAGCATATTGCCACAAAGAAAGTGCATCGTCAATTGTAATAATAATAATAACATTACCATTGTGAACAGTGTCTTAGTGGAATATAAACATATCTGTAAATACGACTCCAAGTTCAATACTATGAAACAAATTGCATTTGTGGCAAAAACTAATTTTCATAGCAATAGATTACTTTATCAAACGGTGTGGCACAAAAATCAATGAAACATTGAAAAGGATATAAATCAGACTCCTAACATTGGCCGTTTTCACAGAAATTTTCCACTGATTTTCCTCAAGTGTATGAAACAAATACTGTAGATTATTGATACAGGGCCATGATAACATCTTTCCTCATCCTTTGCGCGATGAACAGTTAACAAAATTATTGGAGTTACAGTACATATAGATTTCGGATGTTAGTATATTTTATTTTTAATAAATGAAGTAGAAATTCTTTTTGAAATACATTTTGTATTGCAAATCCATGCCAGATAAATTCCACTAATTTATAATGGAAGAAGTATACACTCATATATGCTTTCTTGATTCTTTTTATTAGTTTGGATCAATTGAGTTACATTTTTCTTACAGGATACTAATTACACAGTACGTTATACTTAATTAGTTTGGCATGAGGCGTGCCACAAGAGACAAAATTGTAATGCAATAATAATGTTCTTCAAAATTCTGGGTAAAAACACAGTATAACATAGTAACAATTGAATAAAACTTAATGTTAATATTTCAAATCAATTTAGTCTGAAGATAAGAATTTGTAAATAAAGTGTGTGACATGTAAACACGCTAGCCTAGCCAATTATCTTACTGTTTCTAGCTTAAAGAAGATTTTAAAAAAAAATCTTAGTATGCAACTTATGTTCAAATAGTACACTAAGGAAATGCATTATAGCATTCTAGACTTTTTCACTATATCTGTGCATAACTAATGAAAATACCCTTTATCAGTAAACTCCGTCCAATTTGTAAAGTTAGTAGTTAATTAATAATTATTATATATTGCGTATGAATGTGAAGCAAAGAGGTGAATTTTCTGTCAAGTGGGTGTTATGTCACATAATTTCTTTTACTCTTCTATTCCGACACGCACATGGATTTGAACTATTACACATGCGACAGCATAAAGCATCATACGAATTGATGCGATCTACAACTTAAGCACTGCGCAGGGGAGGGGGATATGCAATTGTTTCACCTGTAATTTTCGTACACCACACTGAGGATAATGAAATTATATGAACATTTAAATATTCTAGACACTTGACACGGTTTACACGTTTTCATTATCTGTACACAAAGAATGGACACTGTATCGAAATAAGGTATCAGGCACTGCAAGCACAGGTAGAAGATAATTTTACAATGGAACACGTTGGAAGTACATTATCAGCTAATTATATCATTTAAGTAGATTGTAATATGTAAAATATATATAAAATGTAGAGTGTAGAGGATTAATAAAAATAAATTTGCTGATTATTACAACGTTATATTACAAATATGACACACTAATAAAAATAATAAAATTGAAAAAATCGTATGAATAGTCATGTTTACAAAATCTGAACCTGTATTTTCTTTTAAAAGTTCTCTAATTTCAGTATAAATAGTTTAACACTAAGACTTGCAAGAAATACTTTCGAGAAACTAAGATTACTTGCCTCTGTTTGTTTCAACCTTAGCTACGGGTTAAATGCATAGAGAAATATGGGTGTTCAAATTCTTTGAACATGACTGTACCATAAGGAGCACAAAATTTATAAATTTTCGAAAAGCAAAGTTTGTGAACATTAAACAGAAGAGAAATCCTTCACTCAATGTATTAGAGTTCGTTTCTTCTAGCACTACTCACTGAGAGAACACAATGCATGTGCAACTGAATATGCACTAACAGAAATATTTATAATTCTACATATGTGAAACAAAGCACATTAGAAATAAATTATATAAACATGAATTAATAATAAGAAAGTTAGTAAATATAGGAAATTAATAAAATGTGGATAAATTGATTAAGAAAAGAAAAAAACAAGCTCAAACTTTATATGTTTTTACATTTCAAAATATTTCTAATAGAACTATAAAATATGAGAAAGACTGGACAAAAACGTTTTGAAAATAAATGTGCAACATTGAAATATAAATGAAAATATTTATAGCAGAGTTTGTTATATTAATATATTAAACTATTCTTCTGGTAGATGTATTATCGCTAGACTTTGGTTTCATTGTCGGGTATATAATTTCAGTATTTTTTTTTACCTCAATTGGTATAATATAAACTATTCGTGTAATATTAGAATCCCAATAATTGATATTTGAAGTAAATATAGAGCGGCTCAAGAAGCTTTCTTCAATGTTGTAAAGGGAAATTTTTAAATACAAATATTAGAACAATATAAATGTGAATATTATAAATTAGATTTGAGATTTTATTGTAAGTAATTGTACAAATATTACATAATATCTGTAAAAACATGATGTATTACGCATTATGGTGAGTCTAGCTATGCATACTTACAAGTATTTTAACGTTTTAACGTACATAGAACTATTGGAAACGTTAATTTGTATTATGTAAAATTACATAATATATATTGGAAAATTTAATGTAAACATATAAATTCAAGTTTGTGTGTTTTTGGTGTAATGTAATCCTGGTATTGAACATGTAAAATAACTCTGAAAATAAAATAGCTTCGTATGCAAGCCCAACTTTGCTTCATAGAAAACTATAGTTTTAATGAGAAATTCAAACTTTTAAAATTTGCAAAAATTTCTGAACAATCATTATTTGAGTCCTTTTGTGATATATCGTATTACAAGATGATGCTTGGATTAATATTTGAGTAAAAGTGACTCTTTTTTTTTAAGAATTTAATTTTAACTATAACACCTATTGTAACTAAATATAGAACGGAAGAAACAAAACAGTTTATTTTTGACATATAACATGTAAACACGAGACAATTTATTGTTAGGTCACGTCACACTTCGAAGACTGACTTTTATATCATTTCAAGTTAAATTTTGTTTTGTTAATTTCCCTACAGTAGTGTTAAATTGTCATTAGAGCATTTTAAACTGGCTACTTCCACAATGATTATTCTTTTAAATGTATAATTATAGAAGATGAAGGAGATCTTTTAACTTAAAAGAGTAGTGGAAAAGAAAGTCATAACAATTACATTTTGTGCCGAAGACAATATCTCAAGGAAATACAGAACGGCAAGGTTATAATTGGTGAAAGGGTGGCCCTTCAGCATAGAATGGTAAGCCTAGACTGATTTGCAAACAGTACGCTGCATAATGCAGAATTGCAGATTAGGTAGTGCAGTGTTAATGGAAAGAAATTAAGGGGATCGTTCAAAGAAAGTGTTATGCAAGATGGGAAGAAGATGGGTAAAAATGGTAGAGTATAAACAGTGGGATAATGCAAATGACCCCTAGAGAAGACTTAGGGTATAAGTTCAGTATGGAGTCCCCTTGCAGGAAAAGAGACGTGGCGGTTGGACGAGAAAGTGCAAGAAGCTATTAAAGGGAAGAGAAAAGCAAAGAAGTGAAATCCTTCTGAGACGAAAGAGCATAAATATAGCTTCAGAGCGGCTAATAAGAAAGCAAAGAAGGCAATGACTAAAGCGAAAGTGCAAGCCTGGAATGAACTGTGTGACAAAATTGAAACACCAAGTGGAGTCAAGAAATTGTACAGGTTTAGCAAAATCTAGAGACAAGGAAATAAAAGATATTACTCATATTAGGGTAATAACATTTCATCAGAAGTTAGTGCTTACCGATGAAAACAGGACCAAAGGGAGATGGTCCGCTCATTTCGAAAAAAAAAGAAAACTTTTAAATTAAGAAAACCCTAGGAAAGTTTTCAGAGATGGATTTCAACATCTTGGAGCAACATCAAGAATAAACCGGGAGGAAATAGAGAAAGCGTTAAAGAAAGTGAAGACGGGAGAGACGGTTGGTCCAGATTGTATACTAGTAAAAGCATAGAAGATGGAGTCAGAAGGTATAAATATTGTATTGGACCTGATGCAGAAAATCTATGAACAGGAAACAACGCAAAGAATATGGAGGGATAGTGATATTGTACCTATTTTTAAGTAGGGAGAGGACAGTAGACACTACAAAGGAATAAAAATGTGATCGCATATGATGAAGATTTGGGAGAAAATAGTAGAATGGCGATTACGGGAGAAAACATCAATACAATAACAAAAAAAAATGAAATCATTACAGGAAAGAGTACAGTCTGCAGCAAAAAACCTGCAACATGAGCATGTAAGTTTATTGTGAAACTACGCCTCACAGCCGAGCAGATCAACATAACGTCTAAGTGGCACGAATCACGCCAGGAGAAACCTCTGTGTCCTCCCTTGCACAATTATTTTGGAGCAAAAGATTTCGTCGTTTCACAGTAAACTTACATGCTCATGTTGCAGGTTTTTTGCTGCAGACTGTACAAAGAACGCAATTCTCATACTGAAACAAACTATGGAAAAACATCGAAAAGAACAAAAATATTGTATATGGTATATATTGATTTGGAAAAGATCTACGACAGAATACCACGTCAGGAATAATGAAGATAACTGACAAGTAAAGGTCCATATGAATATCGTACAAAACTGACGCAAACATACGTCGTCTGACTGATCATAAAAAGAAATGAATATCACCAAAAATTTAACCTGCTATGGACTATAGGGAGCAGAGGCAGGGAAGAGAAAACTTTGAAGGTCGCCGAAATGAAAGGCAGTAACGATAGTGAAACTAAATATATTGCAAAGAGTGAAAGTAAGCAAACCAAAATTAACCTACAATAATAAGAAAGACAACCAGGACTATGAATGACTACAAACAGGGATGTCATCTTGAACGTAATATTGCCAACTCAGCAGGAAGTTGATATGACAGAAACAGCACAACAAAATATGAATTCGAACACCGGAAAATGCACAACTAACACAAAACACAATAGAAAAGACTGATTACACAAAAGTCAGGAAAAAGATGAATGATATTAGTGCACGAATATTGCACGCAAGGGAAGACAAATAGAGGAAAAGAGTCTGGAACAACACTTACCTGTTGTAGTTTAACTCCAGTTCACATGAAAGTCATTAATGAAAGCGTACTGAACGCAAACATTTCTCACAGTGAGCACATCGGATAAAATGAAGCTGGCCATACGTACCCCTGTAAGTTCTGTTTCAAAACAATATTCTGAAGGTGTTTGATATGAGCAGGAATGTTTACTGGAATAACCACATATGAAGAATGCAAAATGGATATTAATTTTGAATCACCTCGCGGAAAACTGATAATGAACAAAAGACTGAAGGCGGAGAAGGTCTCGCGTTGCTAGACTAATAATACTACATAAGTATTGAAAGCTAGTCATCTGTTCTATTGTATCCAATCCTACTTTTATATTTGACACCGACCGCTTCGTTCCCATCGCCATAGTGTTTGCCTTTCTAACGTTTATTTTCATCCCATATTCTTCATAGCCGTTCCTCAAATTTTCCAACATCTTATTAAATTTGTTTCCAGATTCTGCAAGAAGTGCGAAACAGTATATACCTAATTATTCTACCTCCTACCAAAATGTCGTCTTCATTATGTAGGGTCTTTTCACTATACAGTATTATAAATAACTTTGGCGAGAGAAACATCCCTGTAGATCTCCGCTTCCAATTGGACTTTCCTATGTTATTTCTTCCCCTATTCTTACACTTACTTGATGGTTCATATGTAACTTTCTCATGAGTCTTCGATCTTTCCATTCTAACCCCTACTTCTCAAGAGCTTCCATGAACAAATTTTCTAGATCAAAAAATAAACAGACATCTCTTTCTCTTTTTCATAAATCTTTTACTGATGACTTCTAATAATCCAACTGCGTCTTTTGTGGCCTTACCTCTTCTAAACCTGAATTGTTCCTCCTCAATATCTTTATTTTCCTTTCATGCAACCTCTCTTTCCGCAGTTAGTAACTAGGAAAAATAACGTGATTGTTTTCCGTTGCCTTTCACCCCGCAGTATCCCAGCAGTTAAAGTCGCTCTGATCATTTCTGGAATTAATGTCCAAGTTGCCGTACCAATTCCGCCAACTTGGCTACTGGAGAACTACTGCCTTCTCTCAGGTCATTCTTCGTTTGGCTACTCCATTTAGACCAATTCGGCATAGGTGGCTATTCTGGTATTGAACTACCACCAAAATAGCTCTAAATTTCACTGTAGCACACAATCCTCCCTATCAGAGGCACAAGTGTCTTCGTAAAGGTGGTGTTTATTGGGGAGGACCATCTCAAGGAGAGCTAAAAGTGATCTCATTCATCCTGGAAAAGCCTGTAATGTGTTTACGGATTTTAAGATCGTACTAGCCGAACCTGCGCTGTCTACTCAGCGCATCATTCTATTATGACCATGAATCTCCTTCCCACTGTGCATGTCTCCTTACTCACATAAGTAAAGGATAGGAGACTCGCAAAAAGAGTGAATTGCTATGTATAGATGTTGGAGTGAGTTTGTCGCAAATTTGTAGAAGTAACACGATATCAAGTGGAAATATTTTTTCCCTAATAAATCCATATCCGTCCGAGTACGGCTCATTGCGCCTCTTGAAGCCTTTGAAATTGCCAGCATGCAATAGGATTTACCATTCAGATTTAAGCAATGCGCCTGAAATGCTCGTCAATCCGCCATACGTAACTTCTCTACTGGTTGCCTAACACCGTAGTTTCGACCTGCAACAATGTTAATCTTATGGGTTCAAAACGGCCCCTAAAATGTTGAATAGAACAATAACGACACGGTTTTTGAAAATTTGAATGAGACCAGGACAATCTACACTGAATACGGAATCGACCAGTGAAAACGGCACGTTTTTAGCACTTGTGGTTTTCGAGATTTCATTGTCGAAAGGAATGGAGACAAATATATAAACCTAGCATTTTAATATATAGACAAGCTGAACCTGCGCTCTCTACACAGCACATCATTCCATATGACCATGAATCTCCTTGTCATTCCTCACTATATGTGTATATGTACCTTTACAGACACAAGTGAAAGGCCTCTTGATAAAAATTGGCAAGGGGTACTATAAAGGAGAGATTTTTTTTTTTTTCAATATCTCGCACCGTTTGCAAGATTTAAGTCTACTTCCTATTGGAATTTCTAATTCATGTATGATCAGCGTCTTCTTGCATGCAGTATGTAATAAGCAAATACATTACATACACAATTAATTATAATGTCAGTGATATATGGTGTTCATTGGGCAAAACATTCCAAACAATAAAGATTCATCTTAGACTGGAGAAATGGTTATCTTTCGTTTGTCATTATCATTTGGTCATAGAACTAACACCTGAGAGACACGCAACCCCTGTATACAACTATGCGGTGTTGGAATATGTGACTCGTAGGATATGATGATTTACTTTTTTAAAATTTCAACACTTCCAGTGTACCCCTAAAAAACGTAGTAAAGAAATATTTTTTTTTAAAATATTCAATTAGAACTGGAAAATATACACAAAATTTGGAATCGACGAGCGAAAATGGCACGTTTCTAGCACTTATGGTTTTCGAGATTTCATTGTCGAAAGGATTGGAGACACACATAAACTTTTCTTTGGAGACAAACATAGAAATCTAGCATTTTAATATATAGATGTATTTTTTTAAAGTCATTAATTACCAATATAGTTCACCTATAGGGCTACGGAAAATGGTGAGAGGCAAAATAGATAAATGCAACATAAAAATAAGTTTTTAAGAAAATAAAATAAAACTATTTTGAGTGCCTTGTTACCATTTTAGTTTTAGAACCACATATTCCGAAACTAATAGAAAACAGAGCAATATTTAGTTTTTAAAAAAGTTTTGAATCATAGGGTGTTAAAATAACTGAAAACTTGTCTGGTACCCTCTTTAATGCTGCGGTCGAAGCGGTTTGAACCTCTTGAATTGACACAAAACGCTTCACCTTGAGCACCCTTTTTACCTTGGGAAACAAGAAGTCGGTCGATGCCAAGTCCGGGCTGTAAGTTGGTTGAAAAGCGTTGCCACGCGTACCACGGTCAGAAACTACCTTACTAACAGCGCTGTGTGAGACGGCGCGTTGTCGTAGTGGAGTACTCATCTGTCGAAGGTGTCAGAACGAATGCGCTGACCCTCTGTAGGAGACGCTCAAGCACTATTTTGTAGTAAACTGCATTCACAGTGGTCACAGCAGGCACAAATTCTTTGTGCATGACCCCCTTCGGGTTGAAAAAGACAATGAGTATTGCTTTCGTCTTTGATTTGGACTTCGGGGCCTTCTTTTGACGAGGGATCTAGGGGGTGTGGCACTCTGAAACGCACCCTCTTGCTTTCGGGGTCGTAGTCAAATAGCGAGGTTTCATCTCCGGTTACCAATCGACCAAGAAAAATTTTGTCACCGCTCACGCGTTCCACAATTTCCCGGGAAATTCACACACGATACTGTATTTGATGTTTCGTCAATATCTTCGGAAAAAATTTTGCACAGATTTTTAAGCATGTTCAAGTTTTCGATAACAATTTTAAAAAATTGTGTTTCCGCTAGTCCCATTATCTTTGGAATTACCTGGAGACTTAAACGCCTGTGTTTGTCTAAAAGAGCTTTCCCATGGGCCACATTTTCCTCCGTTTTTGATGTGGACGTCCTCCTTGAGCGTTGTTCTTCTTTGACAACTTCCATCCTTCTTTGAACGCCGTGTGCCAAGTTTAAACTTGCGTGCGGGACATCACTTCCTCACCTTAAGCCTCTCGTAGCAAGGTTAAAATCTCCGTATTGCTTTTTTTTTATTTTAACACAAATTTTATAGCGTAGCGCTGTTCCAAAGTGCGCTCCACTATCACTAAATCCACCAAATACAAATTCTAGACACGACGTTGTTTTGGTGTACGCAACACGAGCGATAGCACCTCAACCACTGCTCAGAGGCATCTCAACGAGGCAGCGCTGCGACAATTGCGATACTTACAAACGGACCTTGTAATTACAATAATTATCTATACAGTAAAATTTGATGAAGAAAATTAATTAACACGACGGGATTCAAAACCCGGTTCTACCGGTTGGTAGTTTTATACATAGATGTTCATTTTACTTCGACCTCACTCACCCTCGCCCTCGCAGTAGCAGTTGGCCCTCGCCCTCGTTCACCCTCGCCCTCGCGAATGGAATTGTCCATCGCCCTCGCGCGCCCTCACCCTCGCTGTCGAAACTTGTCCTCGCCCTCGCGCACCCTCGCCCTCGCCGTCGAAACTTGTCCTCGCCCTCGCGCACCCTCACCCTCTTCGTCGAAGCTTTTCCTCGCCCTCGCGCACCCTCACCCTCTCCATCGAAGCTTGTCCTCGCCCTCGCGGCCAAAACTTGTCCTCGCCCTCGCGCTCCCTCGCCCTCGCGTCACTGTGGGCGAGGGAACTTGAGGGTGAGGATGCCCTCGAGAGGGCCACCCTCGCGAGGGTGAACATCTCTGGTTTCATACGCTACAAGTCATTTTTGTAAAGGTGACAAATTAAAGTACTAGTTACGAAGGTATTAAGTTTGCTAAGCATATTTTACTTTGAAATATATCGAAACCTAACATTTCTGGAAGTCTTGATATAATTTAAATAAATACAAAATAACGTCCGCCATTTGTCTTCTTTCTAGGCTGGGGAATCAACACTAAACCCTCAGTCGTAACTTGAGGAACGTTTCGAGATATTTTCCTAATTGAGAAAGGTCTAGTTGACCTATTTTTGAGTTGAAGAAGAGAATGGTGAGTACCGGTAACTCAACTAACGATCGTCTCTTCATACAGGCCTTAATATCTGGACAAGTCTTACGTGAAAGGTTTTCAACTAGCTAACATTTTTCTTTGTGCCGCATCAAGTAAGCGTTCAGCGTATGCAAGTGGTTACTGCATCTGCACACCTATCAAGGTGTCCCGAATTCATATCTTCCCGGCTCTAAAAGTTTTAATGAGTTTCAATTTCAATTTCAATCCATACTCTTTGTGATATGCAAGGCCTTCTACTGTAAAGAAGAAAAGAGATATTCGAATGACTGGGAATTGGAATAGACTCATGAATAGAGACAAAGATTTAAATAAATATTATTCCCTTCAATCGTTCCAGATTTAATATATTCGGTTAATTTTAACCATTTTCTAACTCATGTATGATCAATGTATTTTTCTTCATTCTCACGAACAGAATGTAATGAAATAATATATTATGCAAGGTCATTGATATGTGGCACTCACTGGACAACACGCTCCAAAAAATACAGATTAACCTTAAAGTTTTGAGAGTTTTTTCGTGCACCAATTTCACAACAAAAGCGTTTTCGAATGCTCCACAGGCTTATCAATGTCGTCCCTTGGCTGAAATGCTAGGTGTAAATTGGGTTGCATTTGTCCAGGCGTTTGTGATACCAGCGAAAGTACTATATCGACCTAATGGAGTTTTAGCAGTCAGGGGGTTGCACTTTTGTTCCTGACTGTACTTCTCCAAAAAGAAGTTAAGGTAACATGAAAAAAGAAACTTAAGGAAAAGATAGAATGTTACTCTGGATGCATCAAGGGAAATAAAGTTATGCAAGAGTAAATATTTTTTCTTCTGAAAATATGAAATTAAATATATACTTTTTACGAAATCTTTGCTCAGTTTTGGCATTTGTTTTTGTGTTTTTTCCCCTTGGATGACGCTGGAAGTGAGAATGATAGCCACGCAATTGCACCGTTTAGGGACTGCCTGCCATCTACAAGTCAAAGAAAATAAACACATCTGCAACAGAGTTTTGATATACAAACTTTTGTGGTGTCCTTCCCAGAAATATTTGTATTCAATTACTCAAATGGAATAATATATTACAACACACACTTGCAACATTTGCTTTTCCTCCGCTACATTATTATTTTATTGTCCTGATACTTTTGTCTACTACACACTAATGTCAAACATAGCACACTTTCCTCGTAAAAGAATGAGGATTGGTAAAGAATGAATAATATTCTCGTTTGTAGGAAAATTCAATCCTAAATTGATGTGCTAAACATACTCCTTTCCATTTAAAAATATTATGTGACATGCAATATGGTGGAATCTAGGATGGCTGTCATTATGTCCACGCCCTCACTCAGTGCAGTTTTCGCATCAACACACCTGCAACCTTTTACTTTTCTACGTCTACGTGTCTCTTTGCTTGTCTATATACTTTGGTCTACTAGATACAAATGTCAAACGTAGCACCCTATCTCGCAAACGAATGAAGATAGATTTAAAAAAAAATGAGTTCTTCTTCTCATCTGTGGGAACATTCTAGCCTAAATTGATGTGTCAAACCCACCTCTTTCCATTCAAAAGATATTGTTTGGTATCAAATATCGCAGAATCCACCATCTGCAATATTTACTTTACCTCCGTCCACGCGTATCGTTATTACTGGTCTGTCGTAACATTTTTACTAACCCTATATTTTTTCCACATGTATGTTCTTTCAACACAAATCAACAGGTATGTCCACGTAATATTTTTCATCCAATAAGTATTTTTATTCTTCTGAAGTTTTGCAGGCTATATCTCAGATTTCTTGACGTGGGGCTTTTTTTGTCAGGGGACCCTTCTGACCAGGGTCCTTTTGACTCAGGCCCTTATGACTGGGGCCCTTTTGACTAAGGCCTTTCTGTCCTCGCCTTTTTGTTCGGGCCCTTCTGACGTGACACCAGTTATAGGATAGGAAGAGATCATATATAGAGGTACAACAGTTATTTAATGCTACATTTTCCGAACGTAACGCAATTTCGAAGTCAATTGCCTAAGAGACCATTGAATGTTTTGCAGAAAGGTAACGCATGCGATCAGGAAGGCCGAAACAATGTATCAATTTGGCAGTTTCTTTGAATTTACAATCTTTTGTGGAAATTCCGCATTCATTGATAACCAGAGTTGCTAAAAGCTAGGTGTTTCCCAGAGTTCAGCGCAATGAATTTTTGTACGCTATGCTCTTTATGTAAAGTCATTCTGAAGTATGATTAGTGCCATACTAAAGAGTTCGATTAACATATGTTAATTGCAGTACTCAAACCATTAGTATGACGCTAATCATACGTCAAAACGACTCTGCATAAGGCGGTATAAGTTTAAACCCTAGGAGAATGCGTTTAGTGCATGAAATAACGGAAGACGACTTTGATCACTGCATTGAGTTTTGCGGAGTAATGATATGAAATATCGATGAAAGCAATATTGTCGTAAATGACATGGTATTCTCTGGTAACTTTCAGACTGTCAGTTTAACGTCCCACATTATGCCCTTTAGGATGACGATGATTAAAGCAAGTGAATGATGATGAAAGAACGGGTGAAATCAAAAAGAAATGAGGGTACCCCGGGAAAACTCACGTATACAATATTGACCACCACAACCTTTCTTGGCCGGGAATCGAACCAGTAGTCCTACACACCAGAGCTAAGCGTTCTACCACTGAACCACCGTGCCCCTCCCTCCGGTATTCTTTGATGAAGTTATATTTACCTTATATGGTCTGGTGAACCGAAAAAATATCACTATTGGAGCGATGAAAACCCACATTGATGGGATGTTATTTCCAAGAACAGAAGTGCAGAAGCTACTGACAGAAATAAACTACATTCTTAATTAGAAATATTACGAATGATATGAGAGAGATGTTAAATTAAAAGTAGGAATGCAAAATATTTTTTGAATACGAACTGTGGTTTAATTAGGAATACAGCTGGTAAATAATAATATTGGACTACAAAGGTATTCAGAAGTCTTGCTAGAGGAAATATAAATATATTGAGATTTATTATTATTATTATTATTATTATTATTATTATTATTATTATTATTATTATTATCGAATTGAAAATTCAATGGTGCATCTGGAATCAGGTGAAAAATCAGAAAAAAGTACGTGTACCCAACAAGCGGTAAGCAATGTGTGAAGTATTAAGGGCTTGCATTGAGGGTGCCAGGTAAACATGATTGAGAGCCACTGACATAGGATATTGCATTGAGAACGACCCCTTCTGTACACGTCGTTCTTTGTATAGGGCTTACTGACATGGAATCAAATAAAAAATAATGAAACAAGAAGTATATTATAAAAAAAATCCTTACTAAAAACTATTATATATATTTTCTCCACTAAATCTCATCAAATTATATATATAAATATATATAATATTAACAACTTGACTTCGGTGAACATTACATTGTTCTTATTATATATTAATGGTGCTAACCTAACACGAAGCCTTATAATAAGGATTTAGAAACGGCTGAAAGACAAATGACAAACATTACAAACAAATAGCATTTATTTGTATTTCCTGTTGCATCTGATCAGATTTTATACGTATATAATTATTTTACATTACAGTATATTTTTGAACAACTTGACTTTGATTAACATTACATTATGATCATTATATTTTAGAAGTACCAATGTTTCATAAAGCCTTACAATACGATAAAAAGAGTGAAAAAAGACATTACTAACAAAAAGTATTTTTGAGATAAACATATGACATTTATTATATTTGAAAAGTACTTACTTAACATGAATCCTTACAAACAAAGAAAAATCTTCATATCTTGTCGGTTAAATTATATATATATATATATATATATATATATATATATATATATATATATATATATATATATATATATATATATATATGTGATTCGGGTCTAAAAGGGCCAGTGTCACTTTTTGGCAAAAAATGAGATTTTCGTCAAATTTTAACGCATATAAATGGATATTTTCTTTTGCAAGAAAAGAAAATGTTAATATGAATAGTATATATACTCCCAACTACCTCGTGTTGACATTAGCCCTTTTAGTCCCAAGTCGCAGATATATAAAGTACGTGAACTTACATTGAAAAATTCAGGCTACATTAATCTGTTTTGAAATTCTTCCAATTTATATTGGACATAAGTTTATTATCATTTTTTTCTTAACTTTCCAAATGCCCAATACGATTGACATTTGTCTCAAACTGCTTACGTGGATTGCAAATTAAAATTGTGAGCCAAGCCACTAAGATAGTTCTCTAAAGGTCTTTGAGCATACTCCTGTACAACAGTACGTACTCGACTTGGAGTTACTCTGTATTTTTCTCTGCCGGTGGCCAATACTTGTCTAGCAACTTCTATTAATTTGATCAACAGAGTGCTCCTTTAACCGTGTATGTTCGACGATAACCGTTTGCGATAAGATAAAATTCGTTGCGCCATATAATTTTATGATAAAACTACGCGCATCTCTTTACTTTATTTCATAGTTCTACCATATTCACTTTTTAATATTCGGCGACAGTTGCCATCGAAATTCATACAGTTATACGCATAATAATAATAATAATAATAATAATAATAATAATAATAATAATAATAATAATAATAATAATAATAATAATAATAATAACAGAATTACAATATCAATTACGTAAACAATACCTTCGAATAAAGAAAAATAACTGTCACGCTGGGATTCGAACCCGGGTCACTGAAATGGCAGTTCTCTGCTTTCACACTTGATACAAAGATAAGAAAATAAACTAGTAGCTATGTTACATAAACAAAGCACACATTATTTCTACACGTGTTGATGCAATTCAAAGAATGCGAAAATAGTGTCTGCCGGCTTTTCTTCTTTAGAAATTAGAAGTTACGGTGAGGAAGAATTGCAGTAATATAAATCGGGACCAGTTAAAAACAATGAGGTAGCCTCATCTTGAAGAACGCTTCGCGATATTTTCCTCATTGACGAAGGTCTATATCACTTGTTTTTGAGTTAAAGAAGGAAACCTCGAGTAAGTCATTGTGACACTCATAAGGAACGTCTCCTTATACGAGTATTAGTACAAGTATTTTGTGTATATCTTACATGCAATGCTTTTAACTAGCTAATAGTTTAGGAGGAAGATGAAGTGACGAGGTGGGTAAGTGTTTAGCGCATTGAACTTATATTCGGCGGACCCGCGTTTAAATCCCGGTCAGGTTCTAACTTTTTCAAATGTTTCAATTTCAATTTCAATATATACTCAGTGTGACAAGCAAGAATTTCTCTCCTCCAGAAAGAAAAAAAAATGTTGGAATGAGGAGAACTGGAAAAGGTCTCTCAATGAAGGCAATCATTTACTAACTTATTTCCAGCAGTTGTTTTCTCCTACTTTCAAGCATTTTCTGATTCATGTGTGATCAGTTTTTATTTCTTTGAATATACAGTATATAGTGAAATAATACATTACATACACAACAATATTGAAATTAACATATGATGTTCATTGGACGACACGCTCTGAACCAGAGAGTTTCCTCTCAGAATGGAGAAATGTTTCGTGCGTCATCTACTCACAATTTTACTTGCATAAAGACTGGATTCAGTGCTACAAACTGTTGTCAGTGCCGAGAAAAGTTACGTGTAAATTGGGTTGCATCTGTCCGCGGTTCTCACAACTGCAAATTACATGGACCCCAAGTTATGGAATTAGAGCACTTAGGGGGAAGAGACTTTTATGGTTGGGTGTACATAGACTTTCCTAACACGAGTAACACTATCTGCTATTGATCTAAAATATTCCAAGTAATTTTTCCTTTTCTTTTCCTTTTCTTTTTCTTTCCTTCTTTCATTTTATTTCTTACTCCCGAATTTTGCGCCACCTTACTTCGGCAGCCAGGGACGTTGCCCCGCTCACCCGCACCATGACACGGCACTGATCAATACCTACCTGCAACACTTTCCTCTGTTCACATGAATCGGAACTGGGCTGTCGAAATAACTTTGACTAACACTGTATACAGATCCACATGTACGTTCTTTCAACACAAATCAGGTGGTGTCCACTGAATACTTTTAATCTAATAAGCATTTTTATATTTCTCATGCTTTTCAGGCTATATCTCAGGCTTTTTTGACGTGAGGCCCTTTTGTCACGGGGTCCTTTTGACTCGGGGCCCCTTTTGGCGCAGGGCCTTTTTGACTCGCGCCCTTTTGCCGAGGCCCCTTTTGAACCAGCATCTTTTGACGCAGGGCCCTTTTGACTCGGGCCCTTTTGTCGCGGGGCCCTTTTGACGAGGGCCCTTATGACCGGGGCTCTTTTGACGCGGGGCCCTTTTGACCCGGGCTCTTTTGACGGGGGGCCCTTTCGACTCGGGCCCTTATGACCGGGGCCCTTTTGAATCGGGCCTTTTTGTCGCGGGGCTCTTTTGACCCGGGCCCTTGTGACCGGGGCCCTTTTGACTCGGGCCTTTTTGTCGCAGGGCCCTTTTGACCCGGGCTTTTTTGACGCGGGGCCCTTTTGACGCGGGGCCGTTTTGACTCGGGCCTTCTTATCCTCGCCCTTTTGTCCGGGCCCTTCTGACGTGACACCAGTGTTTTCTATGGTATAATATACATAGAAATAATTAGCAAAATAATAGAAACAAGTAGAGTTGTAAACACGTCAAATGTTTGTATTGGCGACGGTCAGGTGGCAGCCGCTGCGATGGATCTCATGGGTTGTGTTTGAGCAAACTCCGTACTATGTGAGGAGCAGTAGATCGTCAATAAGCAATGAATGATAACGGTGATCACGTAAAATGGGCGACCCTTCTGATTTCTAAAGAAGGCAAGTTCTTGGGACTCGGTTACGTGGTGCGAGCGTGACGAAAGTCAGAAGGGTATTGGAAGAAGTGTCAGTATATAAAGTGATGACAGCCTACAAAATTCACAGCAAAACAACATCGATGAAGAGGAACAGTGGTTGGAAAAATCCCCCAGTGACAGGTTCCATGAATTAAAGCAGATTATCACACACAACCGTCGTACGACTTCAGTAGAATTGTTGGAGTAGCTCAATCATTGCTTCCCACAGCCTATGTCAACGATCGTAATCTACCGCGAGTTACATGACGCTATCATAAGCACTCGGGTTGAAGGGTATAACTGCTGATAAGAGACTAAATCGGCTTACCACGGCTCCAGTCACAGACAAGTGAACAGACGAGTAATTCCCTATACGCGCAATTGAAATTAGTTTGTATAGTCTGCACGGTAAAAGAGCCAATCAATGTTTGGTGGAGAACGATGTTTCGTCATAAGTGGGTGGGCGCTGCCATAGGTTTTCGAATGTGACGTTATGGATTGTCCTTGTAGTCAGCGCACTCTTTCAGTCAGCTTTTCATGTCAGCGTGAGGTGCACTGCAAGAAGATCACATTACCCGTCTAAATAACTATCAAATTTTGGGGGGAGAGGTACCTTTTACATAAAACCATCTGCTTGAATTGCACCTGGATTGCTTTGCTGACATTTTCGCACATCCTTATCGAACATTAAATTGAAATAATTTCTACAAACTAGTGGTCAAACAAAACAAATGGAAAAGGACACGTCCATGGAATGCACACCTGCGCATTCCACCCTTTCATCCGTGATGTGCCACTAGAGACTGTTATTTTCGAACTTTCCACGTTCCTGACGACAATCGACTGGTTAGTTCCGTCGTCGTATGTTAGACGCTCTACAGTTTGGCATATTGCCAGATTTTCGGGGAGTTTACGGTCTGTATATTCTTGTCTGTGGCTCCAATGATGTTGCGAACGTGCAACACGAACCGCTGATGTCTGGAAACGTGTGATATGGTCGGTTAAGGCATCGTTCATATTATTTCATACCACGGGCCGTATTTATGTGTATTAGTACTTCCAATTGGACTTCAAAGAAGAAGCGTATAATCCGTAGTGTCTCCGCTCAACCATGAAACGTAGGATGGCTCTGTAATGCTGCTTGCCACAGCATTATTCTGATTTTGAGTGGGTCCTATGTTGACGTTTACTGGTCACGTTACTGCCCATGATTATGTCGCTATTTTAGGGGATCATACACATCCAATATTCTAGATATTTGAGGGCAATGTCGCTATATTCCAAAATTATAATCCCAATCACAAAGCTGGAACTGTTCTGCGCGGTTTGAGGAACATCGGGATTAAGCGGACACCTTCCCTGGCCCACTCAATCTCCAGACCTGAATATAATTCATCATCTGTGGTATATTTTGCAGATACGAATGTGGTGTAGATTTCACGAAACTGGCTGATGCACTGCACGTGGAATATTGTAATATTTCACTTGATATCTTTCACGACATCTATGAGTCAGTTTCACATCACACCAAAGCTGTTTTGAGGGCGAAAGGCGGTCCAACCTTATATTAGTCTGATAAGATGCACTTCTTTCAGGTGTTTCATTGAATTGATAAGTATCTGTACACTTACTTGCAAAAGTTAATAATAGTCTGGTTTGCAGGAAGTATGACACAAAGGAAACAGAAAACTAGTCATATATTTGTTAGTGTAGTTTCTGATGGTAACAAACTGAAAACAGTGTGAGAAAGGCCTGTAATAGGCAATAAGAACGAAATTACATAACGGTTTGGAAAATCTGGAGATACTCGTATGACTATCTTATATTCCATAACGAAGGGCCACGTAGAGGTACAGTACGCCAGTAGTGTATCTAAACTCCCCACATTGCAAGACATGCAGGACATTGTGACTGCATATTGAGAATGAGGTTACCAATAAGTGGCTAGCGTGCGTCTTGCCATTCCTGGGTCAATGTTTTCCTGAGTTCAAGATGAGCCTTGAAACTATGTGAGGGCGTGCAATCCGCTGCAAAGCACATCCCACGCTTGTTCTAATCGGTTCAAGTCTGGCGATCGACTGAATCAATCGAATCGTCTAGTGTCCTGAGTCTCAAGATACTCATCCACTACGCCAAGTCGATGGGTACGACCATTACCATAAGTTAGAATTAAATTAGGACCTATTGGACCTTGAAACAGACTAACATGCTGGTCCAGGATATCATACCGATATCATACACCTATGATGGTATACCGTGAGAAGACATGTAGGAGCGTGCAAGACTTCTGAATGATCACACCCTACACTCTGGCTTCTCCATTCCTGTAATGGTCCGATTCAGTAACGTTAGCTGGAAGAAACTATTTTCTAGGTTTTCTGCAGGTGACTACACGCCTACAATCAATAGGGGGACTAAATCAGACAGGACAAGACAAATTTTATTGCTCCTGGGTTTATACGTGATGTTTTCTGCTACAATTCAAACGGACTCTTCTTTTCAATCGGGTAAATGGAGCACACCTTGCTGTTTGCCTGGCATATGCAGTGTTCTTCAGCTAACCATTTATACACTCTAAGCCTTTTGACACGGTGACCACTGTAGCAACTTCAAAATTACTACCGAGATCTGAGGTCGAGCTGTGTCTGTTGCGCCTGGTTGTTAGGGGTAATAAAAGGGTTGGATAGTGGTATACCTTGGACGTTCTCCTACAAACAAACATTATCACCCTACTAGAATCATAGCCAGACCCTTGAGATAAACTAGGATCCCTAGCGTTCATGCAGCACCTCTTGAGTCGTCCGATGATTTTTCCACGCGTTTCGTGGCATTCTTCTACACGTGCATGGCAATGAGATCAACATACTGCCGTGTGTATACTAGGGATGGCCATTTCCGGAAAAATAGTTTTCCGGTTTCCGGAAATTACATTTTCCGTTTTTCCGGAAAATTTTCCGTCTTCCGTTCGGTGTTGTAAACCACAGCGTTAGCATATACGAGTAGCACTTCAAGATAACCTTAAAATATTAAAGTTGAACGTCCCTTAACCTTCCATTCCTAAGGAAGGGCTTGTGTGACACCCGGGCTACAAATAAAGGCTCCTCTATGTTAAACATCTACTTTTCCTTTCTTATAGTATCCGAATTTTCACATCTTTGCACTCCCTCTATCTGAGGATATTATCGCACTCAATTATTTAAACACTTCCGGTGTATGAAGTCCCTGGTTAGATCTCAACACAGACGAAGTGGGAGACCCGGGTTCGATTCCCGGCGGGAGCTCATGTGGTTCGGATTCCACGTTAATCAGTAGGTCCACGTCTCATATAGCCTCGCTGCTGAACGGGACGTAAAACTCAAAGTCAACTCAACACAGACGAAATGGGCTTTGTGGTGGACAAACACCGTGTGCACGAGTTTTCTCACTTTCTACATTCACGTGTGCACGAGGATTCACTTTCTACATTCCATCGTTTCATTCATTGTTAGCATCACTGTTATCCTTAGCCTCGGTGTAAGCGTAAGGCGTTAAACTAAAAAACTTTACTTCGGTTTTTTATTCTTCGAAAAAAAAAACTTTTTTCTTTCTTTGGTTTTTATTTGTGGACTTGTTCCTTTTATGTTTCTTGTGCATATAAGTCTCTACTCGGGTTTGTTGTCGAGTTTCAATATACCTGGCGGGGATTCAATAAGGAGCCATGCATGCTGGGAACAAGTAAGTTATACACTTGTCCATGCAAGGGCACTAAATCTTTTAGTTTTACAAAATAATATAGATTATATTTCCTTAGTAATAATATACCATCTCATCCACTGTACTGTGCCGCGATGTGCCATCAGTTTGTACCTCAAAATAATCTCTAAAATACTCATATAATGAACGTTACAATTGAGGATGAAACTGATGCGCAACACGGTACTTAACTGTAAAGTTATGGTTGAATTTAAATAAAATTCAAATGTTTCAATTTTGAAAATGACTAATTGTGGGAAAGGTGAGAAAAAGAGAAAGGATTAAACTATAAAATGAAGGGTAAGCACTAGCCTGATATTCTAATAAGACTGGCGTCGTCCTGGTCATCTGGGATGATGAATGACTTTCTCTGGAAGAACCTGGATACAATGGAAACAGCCAACAACTGGATCTCAATCCTGTTGAACTGCTAGGGATGTCCAGTTCTCTCTTCACAATGCGTCTTCTACGATGTTCTCCTACATTTCCATTTCATTAGTCAGATGTTAAGCTCAAATGAGTCTGTGGCGATGAACCTACAGAATGGTATTTCCAAGACATGGGGTTGGTCGTTCTCCAATGGTGCGATGTGACTCTTACGACGATCCTGCACTTATCCAAACCTTGTGGCAAATACCCCTTGTCGATGTGTCCTCTGTAGTTTCGTTCAGCCGCAAAACGATGAGTCTGGCGTTCGGTAAACTCAGAAGTCTCAGGCTGAGCGAACGGGAATGCGGAAAATCAAGAAGGAAACTAATCGTGCTTATTGGTAATTTCAATTATGACCATTGAGAAATACATGCTTATACAAGCTGTCTACAAATGTACAACATGAATAAAAAGTATTGTTTCTTAAAATTTAAGAGTTTATGATTCTGTAGAAGATAAACGTAATTTAATACAATAATCGAATAGAATTTAGAAATTAAATCAAGAGTTTATACAGTCATCTTACAGACACTTCACAGTTGCTTCACAGTACGAAGAAAAGGTCTTGAATAACGAAGATTGTACGAGTGTCTGTCAAAAAGTTAATTGCACTGCTTAAGAGAATAAAACAGGATAGAAGTTTTACAATAACTTTATTTGTATTGTAAAGTTTCATTCACAATATACTTTTCAACGTAATTACCTCCGTTATTTAAGCATTTGCCGAGGCGTGGTACAAGTTTTTCTATGCTTTCAGCAAAGAAATCCCGTCCAATTTCCGATAACTATTCTTAGGCTGCAGCTTTCACCTCGTCATCCCAATGGTATCGTCGCTTTGAAAATGCAATGTCACTTCAAAGTTGGTCTTTCATTGGACAAAATACATGGAAGTCACATAGTGAAAGGTCTGGACTATAAGGAGGGCAATGGTCTTTCCTTACACTCAGCATCATCAATATTTATATGTCCGTTCTCAAACATTTTGCACCAGTTCGCGATATCTTGCATTTTCACCACACACTTTATGTAACTGCAGATAAAGTTCAGTGTAGTTACATATTTACGCCCACAAAAAAAAGTGTTTCCAATTTGGACCCCACTTGCAGCTGTCGAGCCATGTTTACAACTGCAGTACATCTCGACGTGCCTCGTGAAAGTCGCTAAGTCACGCGATACAAATACATGTCTACAGTGTTACCACACTGTTTCATCAAAATAGCTTTTGACCGAAAATATTTACGAAGGATTGCAACTAATTTTGACTGATCCATGTAACGTCACTATGTACTCGTCATATAAAAGAACATCCATCCAACTGGAACAGCCTCAAGGAACATATAAGAAACAAATAAAAGGAAACAAAGAATGGAAATTGATTTGGAGTAGTTTCACAAATACTGTACTAAAATTTTCGCTTATCTTTCATTATTTAGTCATGCACGGAGAGAAAAATTGAGCGCATTTAAGAAAAAAATCCGTAGATTCCGGCTACATGCGCTTTCCTGAAGGCGCTGCTTTTGCCACGGCAGGAGAACTATTGTTCATTTCAAAACATAAGAGCTTTGTCTCACACCACCACCGAAAGACCAACCCATCCCTTGTTAGGACGGTGGTTGATAGATGTTGCCAGATGTCCGATGTCATTATTTAGAAGAAGAAACAAGAAAGAAAAAAGAAAGGAAATCAAGTGAGAAATAAAGACATAATGTCATTACTTTTTGTGATGAATTAAATAAAAGAAATCTGAAGAAAAGGGGACGTTTAGCAACTTCTTTTCCTCTTTTTAGTCGAAGGCCAACTATTGGTTTATAACCACTTTCCGGGGTCTGTCCTCCGTGTTCCTGCCAATGAGTATTTTCCGGAGACCTGGACTTACCTTTGTAAGACGTTGAAGGACATCTCCAAAAAGGGATTACAGAATTGTTCCCAAATTGCTCGTCGGTCTCAATGATAAGATGAACATTTGGCGACCACAATGCACACAAACATTATTCATACATACAACAAAAACACACTGGATTGAACGACACTATGCTTATTTATTAAAATACTATTTTAAAAAATAGCGTATTAGAAAAACAATCACAACACTCGACACTGAATATATATAATTATTTTCACTAATAAAATCACACTTTGCTTTTTCACTACACTATAGCTCTTTATCACTTTTATAAATATATATGGAAGATTATGATTGAGATTCCACTATCGATACTTTTCTCACACCGTTAATGCACATGGGGTATTAGCGCTGTGGGAGTGACATCAGGATGATCCCAAGAAGTAGTATGGTTGCTGCTCCAGAAAATCCTTGGAGGTCGACGTTAGTCTTCAGTATAAATATGTAGACAGTCACCAAAATGGAATGAAAATGTTGGAGGGCGCGTTTATAACTAAAACGCACTAGGTATGTGAACCTGGGATTTCATTGATTGGGGCTAGCCATAACTAGGTCGTTGACTGCCTAATAACGTATACCCCTTAGCACAACATTATACTTGATGCAACGTACGTGGTTGCTGCTCACAGTGACGGAGTAAGACTCCTCGAACTCAGAGGTTCGATATACCAGCTACACTGATCGCCTGATTAATGTTGGCAGTTCATTCTTAAAAGTACTCAGGTTAAATCAACTGTATGTACATGCAAATCGAATATAAAAAGGAATTAACGTTAATTTTAGTCCACTGGCCACGACGCACAGAACACTGCGATAACTTGGATGTGGGAACACTTAGATAACGAACTGGTAAAGCGATGTGGCTTTCGTCGTTCTGGCGCCCAGACACCTGGTGTGCTTTGGGTCGCGGTATTTCCATAAATGATTGGAAGATACACTTAATTCAGTTCCAAATAACCATAGAACATACTTTTTACATATTTATAAGTCTGTGAGAAACTGAGAACCCTCGTCGCTCACTGAAATGTCCTCACCACAAAGCAACGTTATATATATATATGAATAAACAATAATAGAGTTCTTTGTCCTGTTGCGTGGAATGAAAAACAGTTTCCATCGAAGAAAGAAGTTATTTGCGTCGCAGAATAAAGTATAAAACGAATAATTACTGTCTTTACGAAATATAAGAAGGTGCACAAAAAATACTCCTATAACCTGGTGACGGTTATAGATTGGTGTTCCACAGGACCGGCCTGTCAAGTGCATACTAAGTGCAGGTTGTGAATTCCTGGCCGTTTAATAAGATTGGAATAAAGTTAGGTTTTTCACCAAAAATTATGTTTAGTTAGTTGGCAACACTGTGATATGGTGTGAGATTCACGTGCATAAACGTTCAGTGGTTTTTCACCAGAAAAAAGGGCTATTTAAAAAAGAAGTTAAATAACTTGTTGGTCACTCACCAGAACAAAACATGCTGAGGTACCTGCATGAGCAGTATCCAATTCAAATGTTCGATAAAGTAATAAGATTCTCTTGAGTGACTGGTGCAGTTGAGTTTCCTTATTTCCTGTCTCTTCGTATATAGAAGTCCATGTTCTCTTCGTATGGTGAACGTCCCATGTTGTTTTTAGACGAGGGAAGGGGAATTTTTTTTTAATATTCTGGTGTGAGAAAAACGAAATATGGCTTTTAACACTTGTATGATAATTTTTTCACTGAAAGTGCGCAGAAAGCGTTCATTGGGCTACTTAAATTGTTACTTTTTAAAAATACTTTTCGTAAAATGTTTTTAAGTGTTTCGTTCCGATCACTTTACATTGTATAATATGAAGTAAATGTGCACACACAATGACTATTCATGAAAATATTGACTTCAATAATTATCAAACATCTCAATAAAAGTTAGTAAAAATTTGCCTTTATAATATGCTTATATATGCATAGAGAACATTAAAACATGAAAGAATAGGCAAGCAGCAGAAAATCTAAAACGTATTAAAATATTAAAATTATTTTCAGAGTTTCAATATTATTGTTATATACTGAAGAAATATGAAAAATCATTGAAAACGTAAAATGAATAAAAATGTAAACACATTATAGATTGACAATATACAAACAAAATAAGGTTTTCACCTGTATGTCCCTTTTATTAAAGTAGTGCCTTGTGTTGTTTAGCGAATAATTACGAAAACTTGTTTTTCCAAAAATAAAAAAAAATAAACTTAAGTGTCAAAGATGACGTTCGTAGTGATTCCAACAAATAAGTATGAATCAGTATATCAAGAAAAAAGATTGTGATTTCGTTGACATGTATGAAGAAAATTCGGTAGCCATAAGATCAGAATAACATCTGCTCGCCCTGTGAAAATCGTGACTTTAATTCAATAATGCTCAATACAACAAACGATTTCATTCTGAAACAAAATTATTATTAGCGTAGGCCTACTATAATAATTGTTATTCACTTTAAAAGAAACGTTAATGTTGTAGGGTTACCGGAACGTGTGGGTATTATCTGCAAAAAACTTATTGATAAAACTTTGAAAACTATACAGTGTGGATCCAAGTTTCTCAAAAGTCTGAATCAAGGAAGTTGACTCACTAGTCCAAACATTCCTGAAAATAAAAGGTCATTGCGCCATGAATTGACCAAAACCATAGGTGGGGAAAGTTTAATCCACATACACATACAATGCAATCGTCTCCTACAACGCGAAACTAGAAACATAACAAGACGCCGCAACCATGGGAGCTTATAAAATATTTCCATACAAAACTGAAACATAAACACTTCAATATTCAGTAAAATACACGTATGTTCCCTGAAACATAACGTGCCGACTTCGGTCTTCCACCTAGGAAAAGATGTGTAAACACTCAAAATGCAAATGCTCTCGTAGAATCTTAAAATATGTCTCTACAAGAAAAAATATATGAGACATAGTAAAATAAAAACATGGGATGCAAACACAGAAATATAGTCAATGGCATTACTACTTTCTGGTCAGCCTGAAACATCAAAACTAAATTCCCTAATAAACAGCTGTGACAAACTTTCTTAGGCTACAAAAGATATTCAAAACATTCTCATTAAGATATTAAAAATGCAAAGTCATCAAGCATATGAAATAATTGACAGAAAGTAATTTTCATAAAACGTCATGACTTCATGCTGTTTGAAAGAACAGAATGAGTTTACTTTTCGGAATCCATTTAATATTCAAATATTTTCTGGGACATACTGTAACTAAAATACAACTTTCACAAGGTTAGTATGAAAAACATTACAACATATTACCATACAACTACACATAATATAATTACGATTCATAAACACTAAAATATTCACTGGAATATTATTAGACAATAAAATATACTGAAAAAATTTAACCTAAGAATACAAATACTTAGCTACGGGTTACTGTAAAGGAAAAAAAGAAAAACTATATCTTGCGATTGATGGCAAAAACACAGTTAGCTACGGAATATCCAATGGATTAGCCAAGTTCATTTTGCAATAGAACTGGAATTCCAGAAAATATTTTTTTCTCTGGATATATATATATATATATATATATATATATATATATATATATATATATATATATATATCCGCATGAAATATCCTACCCGAAAAAGTTTTCCTACGGTCGCCAAGATATCTGTAAAAAACGTAAAGAACGTTGTTTCCACATACATATTAATATGGGAGAAAGACGACCGTTCACCATCATGATATCTGTTCATATAGCTCCTTCTGAAATAAAAAGATTATTACTTTAGTTCAAAGAATATACTGTTCCCACGACATTCCTGCACATAGTATTAACCAACAAGGAAATGCCTGTTTTCACTCGTTTAAAGCTCAGGCTATTTTCTTTTCTAAGCTTTTCTCTTCGAACAAAATACATCATGTCATTTCCTGGAAATTCAAGTTCAATATTAAGTCAAAGTCGCGTAACGACATAAATGAGGTTCAACAAAATTACAATAAACACTTGAAAATGAAAACCAAAATCTAAGATTAACACTAAAAAGAACACCCATACACTACTCCATATATAACATTTTATGACTCTTTTTCTGAACTTTTTATTCAAGATCCCACAAAATACGTATTGTTTGCTCCTAAAGGCTTCTTTCGTCATTCCTATTCTTGCTTTTATTCCACTTTCACACTTCACATGACTAACAATACTACTCACGTATCGGAAACCAGTCACTTATTCTATTTTCTCCCCTCCTACGTAGTACATTAAAAATATTTCATATTGGGTTGGCAACACTGTTAATCTGATGGTATAACGTAGTATGCCAAAAATTTTATTGACGTACAAAATTTCAGCGTTTTTTTTTTTAAATCTGTTAGTTTAAGAGTTACTTGGACGTATAAAGATAAATGATAAACCCTGTATATATTGTGGGGTTTCGAAATGAGTGGTCCACTCTATATAGGGTCTACGAGCACAGTTATGTAATGAAATGAAACCTGTAAATTTTCCGTCCCACGATTATGCAGATAGGCTAAAGGAGACAGTGATGATAAGAAATGAAAGGAATGATGGAATAAACAAAGTTGGAAGAAAAGGGAGAACCCCGAGAAAACCCACGCACTCAGTGTTTGTCCACCCACGGCACCAAAAAGCACTGACCATTCTACACAGAATAAACGGATATGGCTAAGTTTTGTCTTGACGGGAATTTGTCAGGCGAGACTTTCATTAATGGATTTTGACCACACGAGATTTTAACCAGACGAAATTACGTTCCGTAAGGTTTTGCCCAGTGAATATTTAACGACGCGGGGTTTTAAGTTGTGGAATTGGGGTCTCGACGTTTTGTTCGTATATCGTAACACCCACATATAACCTACCAGCAGAATACCCGTTCTTCGCATGGAGAGAACAGGTTTCATTTTGGATATAAAGGGCTGAATTTGGATTTAAACAGCATGGGACGTGCCACTGTTCGTCTGTTCGACTCCTACAATATCGGTCATTGTTGATCATTTTTATATATCTCCCCCCGTTCCGCAAGTTGCGTGGCTAAATTTGGATTTAAACAGAGTCGGAAACGTCACTGTTCATCTCAGCGTCCCCAAAAACTATGTATTCGGCACTAATATCGGTGATTTTTGATCACTTTTATATATCTCCCCTCCTCTCCTCCAAGTTGTGCGGATTAATTGTGATTTAAACGACATCGGAAGTGTCACTGTTCACCTCAGTGACCCTGAAAAGTATGGATTCGACACTAATATCGGTCAGTTTCGATCATTTTTAAATATCTCACCTTTTCCCCCTTCTAAAGTGAAATGACTAAAACCATCCTAGGCCCAAACCTCATCTATGATGAAAATTTGATCGAAGCAGGTCGGGTGGTTCAAGTAGGAAATCACATTAGACACTAAATTTGGTCACTCTCTGTCACGTACACTGAGAGAAATGCGTTCTCGGGACAGCGGTATATTGTACAAATATACGGAATCCTCTTGCTTACTACAGAAATGAATACGGAGCATGCGTTATCCATATGCTACATACGCACTGCAATTGGATGTTACATCATGCCGTTGCAGGATGTCTGGCATCTAACAATTTTCCGTATATCACATGCATATACTTATGTTACACTCCTAAGCTATATGTTATATACGTCCATTTGTATGTCAGATCCTGACCACCTATATTGTTTCATATGGAAAGTACGTATAGATGGAACACTTATACAGAAAGTATTATAAAACATGCGTTTTCAGTTATACGTTTGCTGCACGTTAAGTCCAAAAACTACAGGAATTACGCATGTAACCTATCTTTTTAAGTACGCCGCCTACATTTTTTCTCAGTTTACTTACGGTACACAATTGAAGTGTTTGTCCACAAAATAAGTTAATTGATATATAGCCTAAGTTATACATACTTCCACCAACTTTGGAGTTTTGTACCGAAAGTGGACAATTTTGGTGCATATTTTCACCGACAATTTTCTTTTGTTAAACATGTTTGATTGATGTAGACATCAGTGGCTTGAGACTTCCCTCTCCTTTCAGTACACAGGAAGTGAAAAGCGATATTGTGGAAACAATAGCTGAACATGAAAAGAAATATACTACCCAGGGGAAATTTCGTATTCTTGTAGGAGTGGAGAGATTTCTCCCCAGACCTGATCCGTAGTCAGCCTGATTGCTTAGTGCGGGCAATGATGAATACTGAGAGGGCAATGGCAGGGACCTCAAGGAACACAAAAGCTCTTTCTCTCTCTAATATACATAGTTTTTGTTCCTTGAGGCGCTTGTCGTTGTCAATGTCTATGTTCATTTATATATGTATTTATTATTTATGGAATCTATAAGAAAGTTGAAACACTTTATTATGCTGATAAATATTACAGTACCAAATCCACGACTATCAAATATCATCATTAACATTTTTTTTGTTAAAATGATGGTATTTAATTCAATATATATTTTAATACACTAAGTAGTACTAAAAGTAAAAAAAAAATATTAATTCATTTTAGGAACATTTATTAACTGCTATCTAAATTATAGTATTTTGGAACTACAATACTTTTATTACAAGTAGATTATGGAATATTTTTATGTATAAAAATTAAGAAACAACTCTGACATAAGTAAAATAAATATTTTTTACAGTCCTTATGTAAGTAACTACATCTAAAGGAGTTTACGTGAGCACTTCGCAAATTCAATTACAAGCTGGTCTAGATCTAGTGCACGCAGAATATCTTTGTTGTAAGCCAGGAGAACGAGGTCCGATTTTCTTTCATGTCCCATAGACAGACGTTGAGTTCGAAGGAGAGCTGTCAGATGTGAGAAGCAGTTTTCGAATTATAGCAGCTTCTGTAAGCATCTTTAGGCCCAGGAAAGCCTCTCCATATTTTCCTGCTTCAAATTATGAAGCACTTTGCAATGCAGGTCTTTGTACTTTACAACATCACACAGAAGTTTCAAATTTTCTTTACTTCTTTTCTCGCTCAGTAAGTGGTGAATGGCACCAATCACAGCTGTCCCTGTCTCACTGAATCTGCTCCGAATTTCTTCGACGGAGATATCGAGAACTTCGCGGAATAATCTTTTCAGCTCCTTCTCGTCTTCCGTTCCCTTCTCAAAATTTATGCCTTCCAAATCAACAATCGAATCAGCTAAGCGACTGGAGAGTGTGCATTTCCGTTTCAATGGTTGCTGAATCGAAGTGAAGGATATTTTCAAATATTCCTTCGTCTTGCCGGCAAGACCTGAGCTGTTCCGTTACCGATCCTATTAACTTCACAGCGGCATCAATGTCCAAATTTCTTCTTTGTAGCAGTGCGTTTGTCGGTTTTAGATATCCAAGAACCCTGAATATGAGCTCAGTAAGGAAACAGAAATTCTTAGTGGAGATCTGATGTAGTAAACCGTTAGCTTCAACTTTCATTGAGGCGTGTTCTTCACGGGAAGTTTGAATTGCCATCAGTGCGCTTAATACGTGAAACCTGTCGTCATGAATTACAGTCACTGAATTACAGTTGTTGACAAATATCAAAGAACTCTTTCAGTTCAGGAATTATGTCAATGGCTCTACAAATAACTAAAGGTAATTGGTGATTGAAACAGTGAACAGACAAAATGTTCCTCTTCAAATCTTCAGACAAAAGAGCTTGCACTCCATTTTCCTGTCCACCCATGACAAGTGCTCCATCGTAGCACTGTGCTATTATCGTGTCGGTTTTGAATTCCACTTTTCTTAAACAATCTAAGATGGCGCTCTTAATGCTGGCAGCGTCTTGTTTGTCCAACTTCAGTATAGCTACGCATCTTTCTTGCACTTTAAAATTCACAAAATACCTAATTGCGATAGACAAATCTTCGATTCGTTGCTTGTCTCTGGTTTCATCTGCAAGTAATGAACAAAATGTACTTTCGTTTCCTTCAGTTACTGTTATCCTCTTAACAGATTCTGCCATGAAATGAATGATCTCATTCTGAATATCCGGACTCGTGTATGTTACATTGGCAGGGATAGTTTTGACAATTTCTGCTAATTTCGGATCTTTACGAATATAAAATTCAAACAAATTTAAGAACAAACCACTTGATTGTTTTCCGAGTTGGTCAGACACAGAATCTCCCCTAAAGGACAACTGATTCACAGCCGAGAATTGAATAACTTCCATCACACTTTTCACATAGTACCTATTATTCATAATTATATCACTACACACCTTCTTCATGACAGTTTCACCTGAGTCCTCACATTTTTGCTCCAAGTAGCAAGCCACAGCGAGCATATGAGTTTCAGAATCGGCGTGACGAGAAAATCCCTTTTTTTCTCGGTTGCATGCTTCCAGTCTTTCAAACCATTAGGGATGCTCACAAGTCGAGTCGAGTCGAGATTTAAGCTTGTCTCGACTCGTCTCGAGAAAATGTTGTCTCGACTCGTGTCTCGACTCGACAGTCTCTATCCCGACTCGAGTCGAACTCGAGTTGAGACAAAATATACGAGTTAAAATATACACACACATCAGCCAGACCATTATGACTACCTACCTAATTGTTAGTATGTCCACCTCTTGGCACGGATAACAACGGCGACGCGTCTTTTCATGGTCGTAATGTTCCCCAGTGGGTCGCTGGAGAGAGTTGGCACCACATATGCACAGATAGGTCACCTAATTCCCGTAAATTCCGGGAAGGGGGTGATGTGCCCTGACGTCACGTTCAATCACATCCCAGATATGATCGATTGGGTTCAGATTCGGAGAGTTTGGATCACATCACTTGGAACTCGTTCCTGTGTTCCTCGAACCACTCCATCACACTCCTGGCCTTGTGACATGGTGCATTATCTTGTCGAAAAATGCCACTACCGATGGGAAACATGGTCGCCATGAAGGGGTGTACGTAGTCTGCAAGCAGCGTGTGATACGCCTCGGCCGTCATGGTGCCTTGCTCGAGCTCCACTAGACACATGGATGCTCACCTGAATGTTCCCCAGATAATAATTAAGCCACCGCCAGCTTGTCTCCGTCCCGCTTGCAGACAATGGAACGCTCTGGCATTGTGCCAAGGTCCAGTGGTGATGTTCACGTGTTCATTTCAGTCGTAGTTGCCGATGTCGTGGTGTTAACATTCACACATGAATGGATCGTCGGCTGCGGAGGCCCATCGTTAGGAGTGTTCGGTGCACTGTGTTCAGACCAGTGTTGTGAAGGCCTGGGAAGAAAACGGAAATTTGGGGTAAAAAACAGTTTTTTAAGGTTTTCCCGAGCTGGGAAAAAAACGGAAAATTTGGGTATTATCAGAATCATAAGTTTAGTTAATCTAACTAACTAACTCTATGACCTATGAAACCCGGAGGTTCAATGCCGCGTTCACAGAAGCTCTCCACTAGGGATGCGCACGAGACAAGATTGTGGATGTCTCGACTCGAAAATGTACCGTAAAAGTGATGTCTCGACTCGAAAAATGTATATTTCTCTATTGGAAGAGCCGTGTCTCGACTCGAATTTTGTCAGGAAAATCCTGTCTCGACTCGTCTCGTGCGTATCCCTACTCTCCACTGACTTCTATCCTTAGCTAACTGCATAATTTATGTAGTTCCTCGTTATGAAGTTTCCGCCATTCCCCATTCCCGTTCCTCTTGGGTCCGAATATTCGTCTCAGGATCTTGTTCTCAAATACTTTCAGTCTATGTTCTTCCCCCAGAGTAAGCGACCATGTTCCGCAACCATACAGAACAACAGGCATAATTATCGTTTTGTATATTTTAGTTAATCACAGAATCATTTTATTTAATATGTTAAATCAAACATTTATTTCACAGAGATATCTTCCTTGTTCTATGTGAAATTTCCGGAAATTTTGAAACCATTAGAAAAAATCATTTGTTCGGAAATGTTGGCAAAAACAGGAAAATATAGTTTAAAAACTATTTCTTGGCCTGATGCTAGTAATCTTACTTGCTGTAACATGTCTGCAGCATATACACTGGGAAGTCGAAAATCCGAACTAATTGGAACTACAGGTAGTTCGGATTTTCAAATTGTTCGGATTTTCGAAAATGACCAAGAAAATGCCATTTAGGCTTACATATACTATACGGTATATTCTTCTATCGATACAGTGGTTATTCAGTACATACAGTAATTACAATACCGTACGTAAGGCTACTTACATTTAATGTTTCTGAAGAACCTGCTAGTACTCTAAATAACACTGATCTTGTAAACCACACTTAAAACTTATAGGACTAAGAAAAAATAAAAATAAGAATACATGACAAACAATTACATATGAATGAACTTTAGTAAAAACACTGACTTCACATAACGTCGACGGACACGTTATTGTTTGTTTATCGCTAGCCTTAAGACAAAATGTAAAAAGTTTCTAGGGACCTCGTTCGAATTTTTGACGTTAGGATTATCGACGTCCTACTGTGTATACAATGTATTTCGCTAACGGAAAATACTTAAAGAGCAGGTTTTAATTCTACTTTACACACATATACCGCACAAGTGAGTAAATTTGAGCAGCGAGAAATATATTAGAGGGTTAAGTATGTGAAACTTCCGTTCGTTATTATTACAGACTAGCAGAATACCGTTCTTCGCACGGGGAGAATACGTTTCATTTTGGACACAAAGGGCACCAAAACTGTCACCAATGAGCTAATGGAGCCCCAAAACTATGAATTCGACACTAATGACGGTAACTTTCAATTACCTTTACATGTTTCCGTCCTCCTTTAGGACTACTAATGGGGCTGAATTTGTGGATTTAAACGGCATCTTTTGTTCATCTCAGTGAGTATGGATTCGAGGCCATTTTCGATCATGGATATATATATATATACAGGCGGATCCAAGGGGGCTATGACCCCCTAGTTTCCTTCATACTTAAGTATACACTGTATAAAATGGGCTTCAACCCCGCTTTACACTGGATAAAACTGCAAACTGGTTTAGCCCCTTCGTTGATCATATCCTGGATCCGACACTGTATATATATATATATATATATATATATATATATATATATATATATATATATATATATATATATATATATATATATATCAAAAAAATTAGGGGATCAGATGAAATATCACACAAGACCTTAAGATAGTCTATGGATAAGCTTGTGTTTGACTCATATGCATCATACAAGAAGGAATGCTTTAAGATACACTAGAAAAATGGGGGCACATACTGGTGTTAGGGCACGGAAAACTTTGTTCACATGGGTCCAGAGAGTAATCGTCACCCCCCTAACACACCACCAAATTTCTTTACACACACCCCTGGATGGAAAAGGAATCCAAATCCAATTATATCAATCAGTATCATATAGGTTATTTATTACACCAAGTTAAAAGCGTTTAGGAAAGAAGGCAATATTTTTATTTATTTATTTCACTTGAAACTACGAAGCGTCTTCGTTCTCATAAACGGCTTCGAGAACCACATGACCTCATTGTTTCGGGCAGTGTTTTGATCGAAACAATTGACAAAACAGACCACTGATACCTACCCTTCTGGGCTCCGCGGTCGTTTCCGAGAAAAGAGATTGATGGGCAGATGCAGATGACTGAAGTTGGCAACGTCTTGGGGGGTCATTCACCTACCTCCTCCTCAATAAGGAAAAGTGTGACAATATAGTAATAAGCCTATACCAGATTCAGTTGGTAAGTGCTACTCTGCAACAGGCTCGCAACTAGAGGGGGGCTAGGGAGGGCCTGGCCTCCTAAATTTTTCATGTCCCCTTCAGACCTCAATAAAAAATGCACAATTTAGATATTTGTAAGAGAATGTTTAATGACTTGGCCCCTCCTAACTTATTCATGGCCCCCCCCCCCAAAGCTCTATGGCTGGTTTCAAGCCTGCTCTGCAAGTGATGGTGTATCAACGGATGGACGTTAGAAGGGTGTAGTCAAAACGTTTTTAGAAATGAAGAGATCGATCGAAGTAAGAATTATATATATTTTAGATTGAGTCTAGTTTTATGAAGGAACTCATTTGGCGCTAGTTTAATTTTTTGTAAAGTATGTTTTTATTCACGTAAGTTCATTGAGCAAAACAGGGCTCATACCGAGTCACGTTTTTAAAACTAAAATTTACTTTTTTTCAAGTTGGTCACTAAAAGTTACTTTTTTAAAAAAAAATGTCACTAAAAGTTACTTTCTTCAGAGGTAAAGTGACTTTTTCGTGTGATTTATGTTTTGCATTGGCGGTTTTCAAAGAAAAATATAAAAACAAATGGAAAAAGGCAAAACCTTGTTACTCATTACTCTTCTGAAAGTTTCAGTACTTGCTGCCACATGTCAAACAGTCTACTTTATTCTCACTTCAATTTTTATTCTTTCTAAAGCACAGTGGACGGTTTGTGGATGCTTAAGCTCTCAAGGTGGGGTTGAGAAACCTTCTGTGTCTATTCTTTCTTCTATCATAATAATCTTTTAGTTTTCTCTCGTAATAGTTAACGCTCCGTTCAACGTTGTGTGTGTGTGTTTGTGTGGTTCATCATGTTTGTCTTGTGTTATGCTTCTTGTATATACTTAAGAGTAGGTGATGAATTTGAATATTTCACGTTTTTGAGAATATATGCGAAGTTAAATATAATGTCTGGGATGAAGAAATTCAGAAATAGGCCAGAACTGGTTCCACTTACTCAGAAGCTTTTTACATCTGCTAAGTCTGCTTACCGAAACTACAAAGCATACTTTGAAAACCTAAGAAAGGAGGAAGTTCAAAAACAAAGTAAAGAAGAAATAAAACAACAAACGAAGAGAGAGGTGATGGAAAAATTGACAAAGGAAAAAAGGGGCATGATGAGATTTTGGTCATTTTTTCGTGTGCTTTTGGCCATTTTTGGTCACTTTTCAACTATTTACAAGAGACCAGACCACTATGAGCCCTGAGATTATTAAAATTAGGGAATATTAAAGAAGACAAAACAGAAAGATACAAAATATTTGTAAGCTGAAAAAACTGGATTTCTGGAAAACAACTAAATCAATGAATAATTTTCTTATGAAATATATTCAGAAACAATAACGTAGCCAGAAAGGGGCAGGAACGGAGATTAAGAGATCAAATAACATTACAACAATTAACGTTAACAACCGGGTTAGATTATTAAAATAATGAAATTGGAAGTATGTACAGTATTAATTACTAAACGAATGTGATTTCAGCATGGGACGAGGGATTTTTTTCCCAATTAATATTTTGGAAAAAAAAATCACCCACTAAAACTTGCTGGGGGTGAAAAAATTGAAATAATAGCAGAATTTTGCAAAATAATTACAATAATTCGTATGTAATCAATTCACATGTAATTACTGGGTAAAATAGTGGAGGTTAATTCCTAATACAGTGAAACCTCTCTTAACAGGCATCTCTCAATAATAGACATCTTCATAAGAGGACAAACTTTCTTATTCTTGCATACCATAAATATGTGTGATGTGGTATTATGAGAGAGAACCGTTCCTTTTCGGGAGATCTCTCATTTACGGACAAATAATCGGTTCCACCGATGTCCGTTTAGTAATAATAATAAATGCTCAAATGTGAGAACTTACTTTATTGATCCTACCACTGCGAAGAGTTGATATTATTATTATTATTATTATTATTATTATTATTATTATTATTATTATTATTATCAGTAGTAGTAGTAGTAGTATTGCAATAGTTGTGTAACAAAATATACTGATTTCTTGTTTCCGTGTTTTAAAATTTTATCACTATTCTGAGAGCATCTCCCCCTTTTATTTTGAACACCCTCCCAAGTAAAAATTTCTGGCGTACTTACTACATGGGTCATGAAACAAGACGGTTGTGTGTGCACCTCTCGAACTGCTTACAAAAAGGCTAGGCAACAACACTGATTGTTCCTTAATATGTCATATGATCATCTCGAATAGCCAACACAGCTTCGCACATGCGTGGCATGGATTCAATAACATTATCGATGAGTTCTTGGGGGATATTGCACCACTCATCCAGAAGAGCGACTTCCAGCTCTGGAATGGTTGTTGGAGGTACTGGCCTAGCGGCAATTCGTCTGCCAAGCATATCCCAGACATGCTCAATTAAGGTGAGATCTGGAGAACATGCTGTCCACTTCATCCGAGATATACCCTCAGCTTCCAGCATCTCATCCACTAACCGAAATCTGTGAGGACGAGAATTGTCATCCATGAAGAGGAACGAATCACCAATGGCACCAGCATAAGGAAGAACAAGAGTTTTCAGGATCTCATCCCTATACCTGAAAGTCGTCAAAGAGCCATTTCGGATGATGTGGAGCTCAGTACGCCCACCAATGCTGATTCCTGCCCACACCATCAATTCACGACCATGATACTGGGATCTTTCTTGCAGAAACATGGAATTGTATCGTGTTCCACACTCTCTCCAGATGAAAACACTTCGATTATAAGGCTCCACACTGAATCGAGACTCGTCAGAGAACAAAATATTGCCCCATTCATTGCGTCCCCACCCACGATGTTCCTCCGCCTACGCTCTTCGATCAACACGGTGTCGTGCAGTTAATGGGATACACACCATAGGCCTATGTATGTAGAAGCCACCTTCTCGAAGGGGATTGCGCACCGTTTGAGTGGATATTGTGCGTCCTGTTGCTGTTCGGAAGACTCACGGGAGCAGAGTTGCAATCTGACGCCGGTTTCGACGAGCTGTTAACAGGAGATAAGGATCGTCTCTGGCTTTGATTGCTCGTGGACGGCCCTATCTTTGTCCTCTTCGAACACTTCCAGTTGTTTGAAATCGATCCCACAATCGGGTAAACACACTTTGTGCCACTTCTGTGGCATGTTTCACCTCCCGCTGTGACTGACCAGCTTCCAACCTGCCGAGAGCTCGCCATGCCAGCGATTCTGGCAAATCATGTTTTTGCGCAATTTCATACGTGGATTTGAGACGCATTAAACACAACGAGAACAGAGGTATCCTGGAGCTGGAATGTGTTGGAGATCACACTACAAAATGATCTCTGGTAGCGCCACATCACTGATCACGTGCACACATGTTTCAAACGGTTCGTTTGCACGTTGTGCCTTCATATGCTAGTCGACTTTAATCTGAACTGGACCAGATACAGTGTTGTCACATTATTCGTAAGAAGTTTTTACATGAGTTTTCATCTGATCCCCTAATTTTTTGACCAAGTATATATATATATATATATATATATATATATATATATATATATATATATACTAACTGAATATACCCTTCGCATGGGGGCAGTATTTGGAAGTCAACGACTGTGGCAGTATTACCCTCATTTCGGCGACCGTGAAAACAATGCATCTGACACTAATATCGATCATTTTGGACTACTTTTATATGTCTCGGTATCCCCCTTCCCCGCTGATTCCAAGCCCGCATACAATGGTAGCTGAATTTGCAAGTGATTATTTATGAAAGTATCACCATTGATCTCAGCGACTGCGAAAACTATGGATTTGACACTAATATCGGTCATTTTGGATTATTTTTACATGTCTCCGAATCCCCTACCCCCCGCTGACTCCGGGCCCGCATACAATGGTATTTGAATGTGCAAATTATCGCTAATGGAAGTGTCACGATTGATCTCAGCGACCGCGAAAATTATGGATTTGGAACTAGTATCGGTCATTTTGGATTACTTTTACTTGGCTCGGTATCCGCCCCTCCGCGGTGACCCCCTGCCTGAATAGGGTGAATTTGGAAGTTAATGCAATCAGAGTTTCATCATTGATTTCAGCGACCGTGAAAACTATGAATTCAACACTAATATCGGTCATTTTCTACTACTTTTACATATCCCGGTAAACGCCCCCCTGAGACCCCCATGGTTCAAATTTTGACAAAAATGTTTAACTCTGGTCTCAAGCCTGGACCAAGGTATTCGTGACTAAAATTTGGTAACTCTCGGTCAATTTATCTGGTTCAAAAGCCGGTTCCGGTAAACGCCCCCTGAGACCCCCGTGGTTCGAATTTTTTTTTTAAAAAAACGCTTCGTCTTGATCTGGGTCCTGGATCATGGTACCCCTGACAAAATTTATAACTCTCGGTCCACTCATCTGGTCCTCAGGCCGCACACAGACAGACAGACATACAGACACACAAACAAATTATATTTTATTTATATTAGATAGCTGAATATACCCATTCTTCGCATGGGGGCAGTATTTGGAAGTCAACGCCTGTGGAAATATTACCATTCATTTTAGCGACCGCAAAGACTATGAATCTGACACTAATACCGATCATTTTGGGTTACTTTTACGTGTCTTCGTATCCCCGCCCTCCGGTGACTCTCGGCTCGCGTACAATGTTAGCTGAATTTGCAAGTCATCGCTAATGAAAGCTTCACCATTGATCTCAGCGACCTCGAAAACTGAAATTGACACTAATATCGGTCATTTTGCATTATTTTTACATGTCTCAGTATTCCTCCGCTGACTCTCAGCCCGTATACAATTGTAGCTGAATTTGCAAATCATCGCTAATGGAAGGGTTTTTTTTTTTTTTTTTTTTTTTTTGATTGCTCAGACGCGCCTCTTCGGTTTCGGCACCTGAAGATTTGAACCGAAACGGGCTATCATCATTGCAATCTTGTCTTTCTTCTTTATTTCATCATTCATTTTCCTTTTTTTTTTTTTTTTAGAGCGGGGACAAGGACAAGGACAAGGACGAGGGCGAACCACAACACTTTGAACAGACAAAACAATCAAAACAAAACAAAATAAAATAAAATTTAAATAAAAAAAACAGCAAATCCTTACTACTAACTACTATTCTCTAATGATTATTTGTCTTCTTTAACTAATCAAACTAATCTACTCTACATTCTGTATCAAGTCGAGCTTAACATTGATCCTATCATAAATATCATCATTCATTGCTTTTTGCCTATACTTAGCTCATCCATGTGGTATTCCCTCTTCTTCTTTGTTTCATTTCGTTCAGGTTTTCCCTGTATGATTAGGTTTTTCACCTTTGTATATAATTTGATTCTCTCCTGTATGTTTTTTTATTAATTTACCACATTCTCCTACAAAATCACTAAACACACACTTCACTTATCACTATTAAGCACTGTCCACACTGGTATTTATAATATTACACTCATACACTATCACACTAATGTGTGGAAACACAGTAATTCCACCACACACACTACACTTGTTCCGTTCATTTTGTGCATTCTTCGTTAAATCTTGTCTGTCTCATGTAAGATGATTTTGTTTTTGATATATGTTCCTCGGTTGTTTTACGTATGTCCACGGTCCCCAATACAACGGCTTGGGGTTCAGGACCCACTCGGAGCACTTAGTGCGGGCCCTGGTCAGTTGTGTCCCACCGCCGTGTGCACCGGAACCGAAAGCGGCGCGTACGCAACAAGATCGCGGACGGTCACTGTTTTCTTTTACCCGAGTTCATTTGTCTCATTTCTTAATTCTATGAGTATTAATGTGCTGTATGTTAGAATGCACGATGACCCACCACCGAAACACAAAATTCACTCCGGCCCGACGCATCCGGAGTTCCAATCCGGTCTGTCCGGGGATGTGTCGAGCTCACTTTTGCTCCCGCGCTTCCTTCCGGGGCATGTGGAATACCAGCAATCCTGGAGGAGACCTCCGGTCCGAAAGGAACGCCCCATACACACGTTCACACATTAAAACTAATTCATTTATATATCTGTTCATTTCTTATTGGTTTCTGTTTGCTAGATTCCTTTCTTCATATTGTTTTTTGCTGCGTTCGGAAAATTCAGCCGTAATTCTATTCAGCACTTTAAAGTCTTCCTCTTCGCTAATAATATCCTCTAATCTTCCTGTTCTTATATTGTTCCTCTCGTTCATTCGGTCTTCTAGTAGGGGACATCACATTACATAGTGTTCCGGAGTTCCAAACTCACCACAACCACAGTTCCCTTCTTTTAAGCCAAACCTTTGAAAATATTGGCCATAGGGTCCATGTCCCGTGAGGAAGTGGACAAGGCCTGCAGATGGTTCAAAATGGTTCCATTTTAGTCTTTCACTTATGTTTGGGATTAATTTATGTGTTCTTCTTGCCTTCTCTGAGTTATTCCAGTCTTGTTGCCACTTTTCTAATATTACTTGCTCTATGTCTTGTAAGCAGTGTTGAATTCAGACATTTACACCCGGGGGGGAATGTCAACTGCTCGGGGGAGGGTTATTTTTCTGCATTTTTTTCAAGAAAGCAGCATATTTAACAATTCCATTCACATACACATCTTACCTAATATTGAGACTAATTGCTGATAAATATTCAATGAGATTATAATTTTAAGAAAACAATCGTTTGATTTCATCTAAAACATTAAATAAAGACTGGCAAAAATAGTTTACACTAAACTTTAACTGCTATTTACAGTAACTATTTTTATTATTTCCTATATTCAGTAATTACTGTTTGTTACTAATGTAAAAATTTTTAAAAAGATTTAAATTAACTGAAATATTTTTTCTCCTAAAACAAACATACTTAGGAATATCTTAATAAAAAGTTATCATTCTTTCTCACACTTCTGATTCTAAATCAAACATATTAGCCTTGGTTTCTTCACTGCATATACATCAATAGTTTAGTTGACGAAATCTTCAGTAGGATTAGTGCCGTGTCGTGGAAAATCAGCGCTTGGCGCGAGAGTATACGACGGCATCCCCGTATATATGAGTGAGGTCGACAGACCAGCCGCCAAAGGTGGGAAAATTTTAAAAAGTAAACCCTGCTTCTCCTTGATTTTGAGCACTTTTCATTACTTTTTTCCTTTCATTTTATATATGTCCACATGTATTTCATTCCTCTGTTTTTCTTTCCTTCTTTTCTTTTCTTTTTCCCTCCCGAATTTTTCACCCCTTACTTCGGCGCCCGGGGCCGTCGCCCCGCTTGCCCCTCCCCCATGGAACGGCACTGAGCAGGATCTTGGCCACCTTCAATAGCAATCTTTCACTTATATACTATTATCATATTGATAACTTCTATATAAGTCTCTAATCAAGGAGGGATAACTGTTCCTCCCTGATCCCTCTAAATGACGCCCACTGAATCTCACCCTTTAACTGAATTATTTTTAATTAAAGAAAGATGTGTTTACTTTAACAATCGTAAAAATAATTTACGTCTGTTACTTCCGATGCGAGAAATGGGATTTAGGCGCCCTATTTCAAATAATGTAGGAACTGTATATTTTCAAGAACTGAAGTCTGCTGACATGAGAGATTATATGGAATGATCGAAAGATCTTCCCTATCTTTCCTTTCGTATCTCAACCTGTGCTAGTGCTACCTACTAATATATAATATAGGGCGAGAGTATAGTACCTACTAAAATACAAACCTTTCTTCAACAGTTAACAATTTCATGTTCTGCCAAACTCAGTCATAGCGTTAAGAAATACAAGTTTTATTCACTATTTGGTATTCTATCTTAGATGTTACATGTTAACATTTATATAGAATGGGTCTGCGTCATTTATATGTATATTGAGAGATCGGATTTCGTCTGCACGTACACGGACAGAAAAGCAAATAATTGGGTGAAGTAATTTCTACATTTTGTGACTGAAATTTTGGGAGTTTCTCCGGGGGGAATGAATTTTCTTCGGGGGGGAGATTCCCCCCCGGGCTACCCCCTGAATTCAACCCTGCTTGTAAGTTATCTATTTCTTTCCCTATTAGGTCCTGTGCCCTACTTTTGTTTCCTTTTTTAAACCAATACATTGCCGCCCGTTGGATTATTAATAAATGCATTGGTTTTAACCCCAACAATACAGCTAGTGCATTATGGGGAGTAGTACCAAATGCCCCGCTTAGTCTGATCATTATATTTCTTTGGGGTCTTTCTATTTTCAGTTTTAGTGCATTGTTCTCTAACAGCCTGTGAGCCCAAACGCTGGCAGCATAATTCATAGTTGCCCCTAAAATTGAGTCGTGGTATATTTTTATTATTTTTCGTGGAAGCTTATATTTATTACTTGCTATATTTATTAGTTTATTGGTAACTTTCTGTCCTTTATCACTAATGTAATTTATGTGATGTCCAAAATTTAGTTTATCATCTACCTGAATGCCAAGATATTTGAATTCGCTTACTCTTTTTATTTTTTCTTCTCCAATTTTGATGGTTGGATCCCTTACCAGTTTTGTTCCGAAAATCATATATTTGGTTTTTTTCTTGGATAATTTTAGTTTACTTTCTGAACTCCAATCTTGCAATATTCTTATTATTTCTTTTGAGTTTTCTTCTATTTCCCTTCTTGTGTTTGCTGATGTTATTACTGCTAGGTCATCTGCAAAGGCTATTACTCTATCTACGCATTTATTTTTGTTTAATGCTTCCAGGCATGGCTGGAATTCAATGTCCCACATCAATGGACCTAGAATAGATCCCTGTGGGCATCCTTTTTGTGTATTAATGCTTATATCTCCATTCTCTTCTTTTATTATTATTTTTCTGTCTTGAAAATAATCTTTTATTGTGTTCACTAGGTATTCTGGTATTTTTAGCTCTTTTAGTCTTCGTACCAGCGAGGGGATCCACAGATTGTCGAAAGCCCCTTCTATTACTACAAACAAGGTTAATACGTACTTTTTGCACTCCTGCGATCCAAAATGTTGTCCACAAAAGCATTTAGAGCGTCCTCGGTTGATTTGCCCCTCCTAAAGCCGTGTCACCATGGAAGTGTCACCATTGATCTCAGTGACCGCGAAAACTATGGATTTGACACTAATATCGGTCATTTTGAATTATTTTTACATGTCTCCGTATCCCCCCGCACCCGCTGACTTCCAGCCCGCATACAATTGTAACTGAATTTGGAAATCATCACTGATAGAAGTGTCACCATTGATTTCAGCGACCTCGAAAACTATGGAGTTGACACTAATATTGGTCATTTTAGATTACTTTTACTTGTCTCGGTATCCGCCCTCCCCCCGGTGACCCCCGGCCTGAATAGGGTGAATTTGGAAGTTATTAATGCGATCAGAGTTTCAACATTGATTTCAGTGACAGCGAAAACTATGAATTCGACAGTAATATCGGCCATTTTCTACCACTTTTACATGTCCCTGTAAACGCCCCCCTAAGACCCCCGCGGTTCGAATTAAAAAAACAGACAAACACACAAACAAACTCTCTAGTTTATTTATATTATATTAGATAGATTCTTGCAAATTATGCCAGATTTTCATATTATCTTTCCGAACTAATTTGAAAGACCCACTCCTATTTATCTTTATATATATACAGGATATCTATATTTATATCTATCTATATATGTATATGTATATAACAAACGCAGGAATTACCCCTAAATAACGCTCCTGGAGGGCCCCTGGGGAAACAATTATAGAAACTTCAGTTTTCGTGCCCGACGATTACAGAGACCTGGGGGAAAAAACTTTAGCGGTCGAACTAAAAAAATAGTTATCCTCAGGTTAGTATTCACTGAGAATATTTTTATAAAATTTTAAATTTGATGGGTAAATCAGTATACTTTGAATACATCCACATCGTATCCACTGAGTTGCGAATTTGTGTACCTCCAGACATGGGCGGCCGAAGAAAATTTTCTAGGGGGGCATCTCCATGTTTGCTATATTAGTCTGGCATTCAATGTGCATGGTTTGCTATATTGCGTATACTTGTTCGTCAGCCTGAGAGGTTCATTCTTATCAAACACGGAGATTATGAAGGAGCAGATCTACTGTACAAAATATAATAAAAACATCTCTTTCGGATTTCTATCATCCCGCTGTCCAAACCCCGAGACGGAAACATAAGAGATAGGCTTTTTGTTTTTAAACAAGATAACGTGCCTTGTGAAGATGTTACATTGTGAAGATTATATTAGTGAAAATAAAACGAATATAATTTTACAACTTAATATACATATTACTAAATGTTGAGCTCCCCGCTCCTATGTGGTTAGCGTATGCGTCTTTCTCGAACGAGGTTTGATTCATGGTAGAGCTCATGAGTTTAAATCCGAAGTTAAGCTGTAGGTTCATGTCTTGTAGAGCTTTGCTCCTGAAAGCTACGCTAAACTATAATCTAATTTAATATAACTAAATATTAAAAAAATAATGGCTTACCAAGATGACGTGAATTTGGCAGCCATCAAATCCATTTTATACTTTCACTTAATTCAGTGGATATTAATATAACAATTACAAGACACACGCACATATAAGTAGTCAGAAACAAGCACATACACACGTACACATACACAAATATGAACACTTCAAACCTATTTACATGTGGTGGACTGTGCTGCATCAAGCACCGTTATCTTCGTCATCATCTTCCCATGTATCTGTACTATTTGATTGATCCACAGACTTATTTTTACGCATAATTCATTTTAGCATTTTGGGGGGTTCAGGGTTCTTTCTTCATTTAAAGAGTCAGTTTTCTGTATTGGAAAGAGAATCAGGGGAGGAAGGGGGAATTCATATTTTATGGATGGATAACATTTTAAGAAAAATACACAAAACATGCCGCTTCCGACGCAGCACTGAAGCATTCATTTTAGCGGTGTATTACTAGTAGTCCCCTGACGATCACACCCCCTCCCCTCTCAGGTTGTAAAGTGAGAAGGGACAGAAACATCATAGATAACCTAACACTCAGGGTTCAGTTGACAATAATAAAACTATGGGTAAGTAAACATCTTGTGCAGAGTCACGTTTTGCTAATTTTTGAACATTTCTGTAAATTCAACAATACTACAGTGGAAATATTAACTGGTTTTATTACTCCAACCATCGCTTCAACTAAAAGGGATAATTTCCAATGGTCATTGAACCATCTAAATTTTCAATCTTTTTCTGTTCTCCAGAGGGAAGAATGAAATCATGTTAAATTTTCCCAAGATGCTAAAGTCAAGATGCTAGATACTAAATGGGAGTGAATTATGCTAGGCTTCACTGGCGGGCTTCGATATCTACAGAAGTTTCTGCCAAAGCATACAAAGAAACAAGAGCACAATAGTTTCGATAACATCTGTGTGGTCCTTCGGTCAGCTACACATCCAGTAAGAAGCTCAATCCTAAATTGTAAAATTGGTAGGAGGAAAGGGTAGTTTGGACTGCACCCGTTGCCAAAACTAAAGACTCGTAGCCGGCTTGTATAGATAATTGAATTTAAAATTTCAAGTATTTCTGCATCTTGAATGCACATTTCCATCTACTGAATGCCCACATCGTGTATGCATGCATTTGCATGCATTAATTAACAAGTAAATAAATTACACACACAATTAATTATGTCTGTGATATACGGTGTTTATTCGGCAAAAAACCTCTCTAAACAATGAAGATTCATCTTAGACTGGAGAAACGGTTATCCATCGTTTTCATTATCATTTTTCCATGAAACAAACGCCTGACAGATATACAACCCCTATATACAAATATGTGATGGAATATATAACTCGTAAGGTATGATGTTTTACTTTTTCAAAAATTTCAGTACCTCTAGTGTACCCCTAAAAATGTAATAAAGAACTAATGGTAATATATTTTTAAAAATATATTAAATTAGAACTGGACAATTTATACAAAATTTTAATCGACAAATAAAAACGGAAAGTTTCTAGGAGTTGCGGGTTCGAGATCTCATTGTTGAAAGGATTGGAGACAAACATATAAACTTTTCTGTGAGGAGAAACATATACGCGTAAATCTAGTATTTTAATATATATATAATAATTGGAATAGTTTTATCTTCGAGTGCTAGTTTTCAATATTGAAATTTTTGAACTTACATTTTTCACGTGTTTGAAAAAAAAAGAAATATCATTATTAGTAAAATTAACCTAATACAAACATTTTTATTTTTTTTCAATTTTTCCATTTTTCCGGAAAGAAATCGAAAAAACGTTTTTTAAAAACAGGTTCAAAATTTCCGGAAATTTGACAACACTAGTTCAGACACACTTGTACTTTGCAAAGCATTAAACTCTGATCTTAATTCCGACGCAGTTCGCTGCCTGTCCTGTTTTACCAGTCTGACCAGCCTACGACGTCCTACATCTGTAATGAGGTGGGAGGCGCACAACTCCTTGACATTTGGACGTATTTTCCCCTTGGTTTCTCCACTTGTTGAAGACAATCACCACAGCACTCCTCGAACACCTGACAAGTCCTGCAGTTTCCGAAATTCTCGTGCCGAGTGTTTCTGAGTGAGCACTTTCTTCAAAATAATATTAAAATTATAGAAAGATTTTCGAGACATTCGAGCCGAGTCGAGATTTTTACGAGCAGTCTCGACTCGACTCGAGTCTCGACTCGAAAATTCGAGTCCAGAAATACGTTTTTCTCGACTTGTCTCGAATTTTCAAAGTGTGTGTTGACTCGAATTCGAGTCGAGTAGAATCGAGATTCGAGACATGTCTCGACTCGTGCGCATCCCTAGAAACCATTCTGCACAAATGAGGGATCACTGTTTCTTGACGGATATTTCCGGCATGGGAAGCAAAAGGCAGCATCTAACATAACAGAATACTCGAGCCAATCCCACGTTTTGTACGTACCTATGACAAATTTTAAAAGGAATTTTAATACCCATATATTCATATAAATAATAAAGCCCTCATTTAAAGAGAATAAATTGGGTCAATAACGTCCGAAATTTAAATTTTTGGCAATTTTTTTATCCATGAAAGGAAACGAGATGGACCACCCAAATTTATGGTGATATATAATAGGGTCCTATAGTACTATATTAAATGTTTAAATTGGGCAATATCCAAAGTATAAGGTAATAAAACCTCATCAAATGGGGTCAATAACCTCCTAAATTTGATTTTTTGGTAATTTTTTACCCATGAAAGGGAACGAGATGGACCAGTAAAATTTATAGTGATATTTATTAAGAACGTGTACTATTATACATTTTTAAATTTGTCAATTTCCAAAATTTAAGGGGTGGGCCGATGTACTCCTCTCAAATTTTAAGAAGGATGCACCATTGTACCTATGTGTTATGGAAGGTAATGGACCCCTGTATACGCCCATATTATCATATAAGATAATTGGACCTCATCAAACAGGATAAATAGGGTCAATAAGCGAACACGTGGTACAACGTATTGCTTACGTTTATATTTTGGCAATATTTTACCCCTAAAAGGGAACGAGGTGGACAACTCAAATTTATAGTGGTACATATTAAGGTCCTATACTATTATTCCAAATGTTTAAATTTGTCAATTTCCAAAATTTAAGGGGTTGGCCAAGGTACCCCTTTAAAAATTTTAAAGGGGTGCATCAATGTACCCATGTCTTATGAAAGGGAATAAACCCCTGTATACGAGCATATGACCATATAAGGTAATAAGACCTCATCAAAGTGGATAAATTAGGTCAAAAACCTCTGAAATTTGAATTTTTGGCCATTTTTTACCCATGAAAGGGAACGAGATGGACTCCCAATACTAATAGAGGAAGATACCCTGGTCCTAGGCTACCATACCAGATTTTTAGAGGGGCCGCGGTGGCTCAGTGGTAGAGCGTTCACCTCTGGTGCTTGGGATCCCGGGTTCGATCCCAGCCCCCGCCAAGTGAACTTTGTGGTGGACAAACACCGTGTGCGTGGGTTTTCTCGGGGTTCTCCCGTTTCCTCCCACTTTCTTCATTCCACCATTTCATTCATTACTCATCATCACCGTCTCCTTTAGCCTAACCGGCATAAACGTGGGACGTAAAACTCGAATATTTCATTTACCAGATTTTTAGATTTGGCAATTTCCAAAATTTAAGTTGGGTGGTCCTATGTACCTCTGCCAAAATTTAGAAGGTGAGCCAAGATACCCCTGCCAAAATCTAAAGGGGGTGGTCTTAGGTACCTCTAGGTCATTGACCCGGGGCATTGGGGCCCCTCATTGAGGACAATCAAAAACGCGATAGGTTGACCCCTTTACTACTGCGTTACTCTGCACCTGAATAGACTGTAAGTAGTTGTGAAATACTTCCACCTATATTTGTAGAAAAAAAATGATAATAAGATTGTCTTTACAAAAGAAAGAATACAGATGAAATGTAAGATCAAATTTTCATGCTACATCAATCATATCCTTGTTAAGTATAATTATATTAAGAAAGTGTAGAAACGCGTTTTAATTAGGAAGTTTTTGAGCAGGTCCGGACCCACTCGACTCTCGTGGGTTCGCCCCTGACTCTCATCACTGAACAAGGTTTATTTAAAGGTACCGGTATGATACTCAACAAATGGCGAATTCTTTCCGATTATCTTTATAGAACATTTGGCACAAATGTCCTTTGAGAAAATAAAAGGAGGGGAAACGTGGGCGTTAGGAATGTAGCCTATATGATTTGTGCTAGCAAATATCAAACCAGTAAGTCACCTCAAGTACAGCGTAGTAAAGTGACATTTCTTGAAGGTCAAATAGAAATACATGCGTAAAATTGAAAAAAAAAAATCATTAAAATGAGATTTAAAATCAAAAAGCAATTCGTAAACAGAACAGTTAAACAAAGATTTTTAATAAAGTTAAAGGATTTCAAACATTCCAAAAAAAGATGCTTTTAACTTGGTAATCGAATTTTATTGAGCCATTTGAGTCTTGTTTTCTTTTGTTCTTGTAAGATTTTTGAATTCTTGTTGACGGATATCCTTGGTGCAATGACATCAACATCGTCTTTTTCTTTTGCTCTAATACGTGCTGGTACGCTAGAATTTGCAAGACTTTTTTTTCTATACTAAAAAAAACTATAATCACCCCATAATAAGATGTATTCCACGTAGGCGTTTTGAACAAAGGTGTTGTTATCAGTATCTGATTTCTTCACTAGCAGTTATTGTTAGCGTCAGTTCTCTTTTAGCTGCTGTGAAGGTGACAATTGCAGTTGGTTGACATTGCTTGCAGTTGGAGGACCCAGCTATGCCAAACGATGATGAAGACACATCTCGGCTTTTTATTAGGGTAAGTGGCAGAAATGTTACAATATATATTTTGTTTAGTGAAATTTCCCCATGACGTAAGCGTCGGTAGACCACCGATGGGCAACTAGCGACCTCTCGCCAAAAATTGACGGCCCGCAGCGACGATCTGCGGTGGCCCCACTTCCGTTTTGAAAATTATACCACCAGCGGCAGACGCGACAAACACCAATAAGCCACGAAATTACTGCCCCAAAATATGTTAAATCACCTATATGCGTGATTTATTTACATTAAAATGAGTAAAAAAAAAAAAAAAAAAAAAAAAAAAACACTACACTAAAAAATGTACACCGGGGTAGGCGCGAACCACCAACCTTATGATTACTAGGTGCGTGTTCTTCCGACTTCCCTACCGAGGCAACAAAGAAAGCTTCGCTTGCAGAGTAATAAATCATTGAAGTCTTTTTAATTTGGCCAATCAGAGTTTTCCTTTAACCGCGTATATTCAACGATAACCGTTTGGGATCAGATAAAACGCAATCACCATGTAATTTTATAACAAAATGACGCGTGTCTATTTACTTTATTTCATAGCTCTCCCATATTCATTTTTTTAATGATCGGCAACAGTTGCCATCTAAATTCATACAATTATACGCCTCATCTCAAGATTTTTCACTTCATGAAGTAGAGGCAGAAGTTACTCTTGACCCCCGGAGTTCGCTTTAGGAACAATTCGTCAGGAAAAAAAAATAATATATAATAATAACCGCATACACATGACTGGCGATAGCTCGTGTTGGTCCCTTCACCTTTTTCCGCGACGGATCGAAGAAGCGCGGATCAAAATGAAGTGATCTCAGCTACGCGGTTGTAACTTCAACACCCCCGACTCTAGAAATCTGTTTCGATTCGACGAAACCCTACTCACATGCACCTTAGGCCACTGTAGACTGATTAAGAGACTTCGCAAGGAAAAAAAACACTAGATTAGTGCTTCTCAATCTTTGGGAGATTGCGGCCGAGAAAATTCTCCAGAACAATTATTGCAGCCCACTACAAGAAAATCCCAATAATTGCAATTGAGTTGCAATGTGACATTTGAGAATTTTAATACAATGAACAATGTGTTAGACTAAATTACTGAAAATAACAATAAAATTACTTTCGATTCACCATTTCCGCTAGTTGGCAAAAGATGTGAAGTAAAGGCGTCAAGAAGCACTCTCTTAGCACCACTCATCACATACACCATTGTCATTTAAATAAAGCATTATTGCACAAGCCATTGTTAGATATCAGTTGTCCAGTTTTAAATTAGAAGCTTTAATTTTCCTTTTTTTAGTTGCTAAATGCATATATGCCTACGCAAAAACTAACTCTATGACCTATGGAAACCAGAGATTCAAATCCACGTTCATAAAAACTCTCCACTGATTTTTATCCTTAGCCAACCAGATACAGTTTCTACTTAGTATTCCTATTTCTGCGATATCCATCTTAATATTGTATTCCCATCTGCACCTAAGTCTTCCTAATAGTCGTATTCGGATTGGACTTCCAGTTAAAACTTTGAAAGCGTTTCTACTTTCTTCCATTCTGGCTACATGACCCCACCTGAACCTCCTAGATTTGATGACCCTAACAATGTTTGGTCAACGGTATAAATTATGTAGTTCCTCGTTATAAAGTTTCCGCCATCCCCTATTCCCGTTCCTCTAGATCCAAATATTCGTCTCAGGATCTTGTTCTCAAATAACTTCAGTCTGCGTCTTTCCATCAGAGTAAGCGATCATACTTCGTAGCCACACAGCACAACAAGCATGATTTAATATATTTTAAGCTTCAAATTCCTCGACAGATTTGAGTTGATTTTAAATTTAGCGTCCCTTTCAGCAGTGAGGCTATACAAGACGTGGAGCTACTGATTAACGTGAAATATGAACCACCTGAGCTCCCACCGGGAATCGAACCCGCTCTTTCAAGCCAAACGCAAATTCCTCGACAGAATTCGCGACGATAAAAAGATTTAGAACTGAATATTAACACGAATTCCCACGAAAAAACAGGCGATTAAAATACTAAATCCTTTATGTAAACAACTATGGATGCCACAATAGATTTCAACTAATAATAGATTTGCCTTTGCTTCGTTTTTACCAATTGATTGACTGTTAGGTGAAGTGAAATGTCAGACAAACAGTGAGAAAGTTGCAGCAGATTCCTTTGCTATGTTTTGAGAATAGCAATAGCAGAAAATGTTGGTTCACACAAATATGTAGAGGAAAAGCAGAGAAAAACTGCATTGCTCTTTTTTGTATTTCTTTGTATTCTGCCTTCATTCTTATCCAGAGTTTGAAATAATCTTATATTTATAAAAGCACTGAAGGGGCACCATTTCGTAACATTTTCCGTCAACGCAACGCAAAATCTTCGCTTTAGTTTGCAATAATAGACAAGACAGTTATAATTCATTTTTGCGTGTTTTGCATTGCATTATGAAGGCGAAGGCTCGTGCGGAATGAGGCCCAAGGTCTTGTGTCCAATTATAATTCAGTTATGGACAGATCCAGGACGGACTTTTGGGGGGGGGTTGCAATACTGCTACTTAGTGCTCCAAACTCTGGGATGGGTTTTATTTATATATAAAATAAGAAAGTTTCCTCTTCTGGAGAGGGGGGTCGATTGCCCCTCCCTTAGATTCGCCCCTGAATTCAGCTGTCTTCTTTGCTTAAATGAAAGGGCTGAATGCGTATGTTTAACAAAAGGTCTAACAATCTACATATTGTTCACGTGAGGGTTTTATCCTCAGAATAATAGTTTTTTTTTTCTTTTTTTTTTTTTTTAATGATGCTGAGAACATCTTAAAATTACTTGTTACTAGTTCTGATATGTCAACAACATCTACTTCTGTAATAAAATTTGAGATAGACTATAACTTTCAAAATTCCCTTTAGAAACTATGTTAATCCAAAATTTAACTGTTTTTCAACGATTCTATTTTGTTATTCGTGAACTGTGAAGTTTCAAATTCAGTTCATTTATTCTTGAAAATATGTCACTTAAAATGAAGTCTTTGAGTTGAACGTCCCATAATTATGCCTATTAGGCTAAAGGAGACGATGATTAAAGTAGGGGTAGTGATGGCTCAGTGATAGAGCGTTCACTTCTGGTGCATGGGTTCCTTGGTTCGATCCCAGCTAGCGCCAAGTGAGATTTGTGGTGGACAAACACCGTGCATGTGGGTTTTATCGGGGTTCGTAATCGTGGGACGTAAAACTGAAAGACTTCATTCTTTTAAAGCAAATGAATGATGATGGAAGAATTGGTGGAATGAGAAAGTGGAAGAAAACGGGAGTACCCTGAGAAAACCCACGAGCACGATGTTGTCCACCACAAACTTACTTGGGCGGGGACTACACGTACCAGAGATAAGTGTTCTACCACTGACTTGTGAGCCACCGTGCTCCCCAATATGTCACTTAAATACGCAAGCTTGTCTACCCATACGTTGTCCTCGAGATACTCACAATAAATTCTAAGAAACAATTCAACTTCTTTTCGTAATTCATACAGCTTTCTGAGAACTCTCTTCCTTAGAACTCTCTAACTTTCGTGTGGAAAAGAAGATGTTTATCATTAGAATCAGGCAGGCCCGCAACCAGCCACAGAAGTTTGGAGGGGCATGAGTATGTTCGGGGAGCCAAGTCATTAAAAATTTTCTTACAAATAGCTAAATTGTGTTTTTTGTATTAATAATGACATTTTATGTTAAGGTCTGGAGGGGCCATGAAAAGTTTAGGGGGGCAGGCCCCCTAGCCCCCCTCTGGTTGCAGGCCTGGAACCAGTGGCGAATCTAGAAAGTAAAAATTGGAGGGCAGCTAGAACCCACTCTATGATACGTATATCATGAGCTTACTATAAACTTTCAAAACTATATTATTATTTTTATTATTATTATTATTATTATTATTATTAGGTCCTGGGACTAATGAGGATTTTTTTTTTAATTTTAGATTTTGGCCTGGAAATGTTTCTTCCACTTTTGTCGATCTTCAGCTTCCTCTTTTAACTCCCAATATTTTCTTCTATCTTTCAGATCATCGATCAACTGTGTCCTTCTTCTTCCTATTCCTCGCTTCCCTTCCATCTTTCCTTCTATGGCGGTGTGATGAAGACAATTTCTTCGCAGGATGTGTCCAATCCAATTGGCCTTTCTACGAAGGGCGGTGGCTAGAAGTGTACTCTTTTCTTCTATCCGTTTTAAAAAATCTTCGTTTGTTGCTCTCTCTGTCCATTTTATCTTCTCCATCTTCCTCCAACACCACATTTGGAAGCTGTCTAAATATTTCCTCTCTAACTTCCGTAATGTCCTAGTCTCTGAACCATACAGTCCAATGCTCCATATATAGCACTTGACCAAATTATTTTTAAGTCCAATATTGAGCCTGCTAGTTAAAAGTGATCTTTTCTTGTTGAATGCTTCTTTAGCTATGTAAATTCTTCACCTGATCTCTTTGGTGCAGTAAGCGTCTCTCGTCAAAATACTTCACAGATACTTAAAATTATAGACCTCTTCAAGTTCTCTTTGTTCTACTCTGATCCGTAAGGGCGTGTTTCCACGGCATATTCTCATGACTTTCGACTTTTCGTTCTTAATTTCCATTCCATAATTTTCCAGTGTCAACTATTTTGTCAATCATCTCCTGTAGTCCTACTTCGGTTTTAGCTATTATAACCGTATCATCTGCATACCTGATCTTGTTAATGATCTGGCCTCCACTCTTGAAATCTCCAATTCCCATTAATGCTTCCTTCATTAAACATTCACTGTAAATGTTGAATAATTGGGGCGACAAACTACATCCTTGTCTGACTCCTCCACACTATTGGTTTCTCCTTCATTCAAGCGCAGCTTCACTCGTTGTCCTGTGTACAGGTTTTGAATGAGTCGTCGATCCCTCCAGTTGACTCCGATCTCTTTAAGTATTTTCAGAAGTTTCGTCCAGTTGAATCGGTCGAAAGCTTTTCGCCAGTCGATGAAGCACAAACACAACTGTTCCTTTACATCAAGAATTCTTTCTGATATAATTCTCATCAATCCAATAGCATCTCTGGTGCCTTTTCCTTTCCGGAATCCAAATTGATCTTCTTCTAACCTCTCATCTATATTACTTTCCAGCCGCCTATTCAGTATGCGTGAAATGATCTTTCTAGTATGGGAGATCAGGCTAATGGATCTGTGATCGCTGCACTTCTTTGCTTGCTTTTCCTTGGGCAATGCAATCATTGTAACATCCAGAAAATTCTTTGGCCATTCTCCACTCAGGTAGACCTTGTTAATAAGTGAAGTCAGTACTTTCATTGCGTTGTTTCCTTATCCCTTCAGCAAATATACTCGTGTGTCGTCTTCTCCAGTGGCCTTTCTCCTTCGCATGTCTTTGAATGCTTGTACTATTTCACTTTTCAATATACTGGGTCCTTTTTCATCACCATCCACCTCTTCTTCTTCTTCGATCGTAATATCTTTGGGGTGGTTCTTCTGATCATACAGTTCTTTTATGTATTCCTCCTAAATTCTAAGAATTCTTTGACGGCCAGTGGTTACATTACCTACTTGATCTTTGATGCCGAACGTTCGTATACATTTGTTAGCTTTCCCTCCTAATACTTGTGCTTTCTGATACACTCCGCACCAAAAAATTCCGACAGCTAACGCCGTGCAGTTAGGCCACCCAATATACACCTTCTTATCCCATAATCGTTTCAGGTAAAGATACCCCCTCTCTCTCCTTCTTTCTTCTTTCCCATACTAAAATTAGCTAACCACATGAGCGCAATTCTTATTTCAAATTACACATGTATTAGTTTCGATAAAATAAAATAACAGAACCGAGACGAAACAAGATTCATACGTTGATGTAGGGAGAAACTGAAATACACACACAATGAAAAATTGAAACCAATAGATGTCTATTACACAGAGATTCAGAAATGAGGCAGAGAGAGAGAGAGAGATTGAGAGAAGAAGGAAACGAAAAAGAAGAACAAATGAAAATGTTGAATTCAAATGTAGAATGTTGAATGTTGAATTAAGAAAAGAACTTAACATTATAAAGTTCCGTTACCAGAAATTCAACAGTAATATAGAAATGACGTTTGTTTTTACAATTTTCTTCAGAACTATTCAAATATATAGAGGATGCTTCAAACGTTTATTAAGTTACATTCATAAAGGATAGCATTCTCAATTTCCAATAGAACTGTAAATCTCAGAGACACATCTAGGATAATGTCAAAAGTTTAACACACATGCTTTGTCTTAGCGTGGTTCGATTGCAAATTCGGTAGTATTCATTGGACGTACTGATCCAAAATACAGTCTAATAAATCCAGTAGGTAGCGTTCGTCATATCCTCCATTTCAGACTACTAATGTAAACTGAACAAAAAAAAAAAAAAAAAAAAAAACGAAAAGAAAAAGAAAGAAAGCGAAAATTGAGTGAGTGTTATTTTACTGTTAAATTTCTGTCAGAAATATCCTATATTAAAAGTCCAAACTGTGTCGTAATGAAAAGTTACAAATGTTCGAAAGGAAAAGTTTGTTCCTCATATATATAGCATGTTTCAAATTTCAACGTGAATAAAACACATTGAATTATAGGATGGAAACAAATTTTGTGTGAATTAATATATAAAATTTTGTTTTCAAATAACCAAAGAGATTACCATTTTCTAGTCTTTTCCGAAGATTTATCTGTTCCGATCATCCAGCATCAATTTCCTCTCTTGCGGATATAACGTAATTTGCAGAGATAGAATGAACACGCTAGTGCTCAAACCGATTATCGTGTCAGTCGGATGATGTTGGTTAGGTTATAGACCACCAATGGACCGAGGATTCAAACCCGTAGTGACCCGGTAATTCGACTGAGACACGGTAATCCAGAGAACAAAAAAGAGACTTCTCGTATTCCCTTGCGTTTAAACAGTATTTCTGGCAGAGATGGTCAGGACTGGAGATATTATTACCAGAGCACGAAAAACACGACGCCTAAGTTCTCAGTTTATTAAATTTTCCAGGCCAGGTATATCGGGCTCTTGCTCCGTTTTAACTTTGGAACACGTACATGCAGATGAAATGCGTGCGTGTGGGAGAGAGAGGAAGGGAGAAGTAAAAGATGCAAAGACAGGAGAGGAATCGTCAAGAAAGAGAGAGGGGGACGAATATAAATATGAAACATACTTATCATTACAGTGTATGACATAGAATGCACACACTGTTTATTAGAATTGTCGCCAGTGATGCCTTGTAATTTCTCCAATAGAAGATGAATCTCTGTTTGCAGACATTATTTTATGCGAAAAAAGCATACCACCTGAAGGGGAATCGAACCGAGATATTCCATTTGGAAGTCTAGCACTTTACTATTACACCACCAATTGCTTTACCCAAACCTTGTTGTAGTGTTTCTTTCTGAGAAGGATAACACGAAAACTGTATACTGCAGATCAATGATGTGTTTAGAATGTCCTGGTAATTCAATTGCCCTTTCCCAACCAACATTTGTAAATCGTCTCTATCATGATACAGGTTTTGCTTCCACATTCTTATGTATTGCTTGTTCAGTATGATAAGTCGATTCTTCACAATCACTTTGTTAAAAAATCGACTTTGGCGTGAACAGGATTTGAACCTATCTTAAGTAGTGTATTACTCATCAGGTCATTACGTTACTCCTGCACTACATGACATCTTAAATTTAAAGCCAAATACTACTTACTTTACCCTGATCTTGAGAACGAACCAGCTTCCTCCTGTAAGGTTATTTGCACCAAAATGCACAACAAAGTTAATTTATTCGAAAGCCTAGAGAGAAATTAGTGCCCACTAATAAAGGAAAAACATACAATCCGGGAAAAAATACAGAAATAAAACATATTTTGCAGTGATTTCGCCGTGTGAGTTCAAAAGTACGTAAATAATAATAATAATAATAATAATAATAATAATAATAATAATAATAATAATAATAATAATAATAATAAATGTTCACATTCACAGTATAGTTTTCTATTGTTATTATAATTATAATTATAATTATTATTATTATTATTAGTAGTAGTAGTAGTAGTAGTAATATTTGCGTACTTTTGAACTTGCATGCCAAAATTACTGAATAATATGTTTTAATTTCTGTAATTTTTCCTGGATTGTATGTAATTTCCTTTATAAGTGGGCACTAATTTCTCTCTAGGTCGTCGAATAAATGAATTTCGTTATACACTTTGGTGTAAATAACCTTACAAAAAGAAGTCGATTTGTTCCAAAGATCAGGGGTGACTTGTAAGTAATATCTGGGTTGTGTTTACAGGTGGTATGGTGGTGTATAGGTAACGTGGTGAACTAATGAATAGTACAGCTCTCTAACATAGGTTCGAATCCTGTTCACGGAACGTTGATTTTTTCACAAAGTGACTGTGGAGAATCGACTTCTCATACTAGACGAGCAATACTTAAGAATGTGAAAGCGGACACCTGTGTCATGATAGAGACAATTTACGAATGTTGGTTGGGAAAGGGCAATTGAATTACCAGGACATTCTAAACACACCATTGATCTGCAGTATACTAATTACGTTTTATCGTTCTCAGAAAGAAACACTACACCATTTGTTAAATATAGTTTCGGTAAAGCAATCGGTGGTGTAGTGGTAAAGTGATAGACTTCCAAAAGGAAAATCTCGGATCGATTCCCCTTCAGGTGGTATGCTTTTTTCGCATAAAATAATGGTTGCAAACAGAGATTCATCTTCTATTGGAGAACTTACAAGGAATCACTGGCGATAATTCGAATAAATAGTGTGTGCGTTCTATATCATGCACTGTATTGATAAGTATGTTTTATATCTATATTTATCCACCCTCTCTCTCTGTGTGTTTCTTGACATTTTTTATCCTGTCTTTGTATCTTTCACTTCTTCCCGCTCTCTCTCTCACACACACAGACACGCACTTCATGTGCGTGTGTGTGTTCCAAAGTTAAAACGGAGCAAGAAAATCTAATGAACTGGGAACTTAGGCGTCGTGTTTTTCGAGCTCTTTGGATAACATCTCCAGTCCTGGTCATTTCTGATAGAAACACTGTTTAAACGCAAAGGAATAAGTGAAATCTCTTTTTTATCCTCTGGGTTATCGAGTTTTAGTCGACTTACCGGGTCACTACGAGTTTGAATCCTCGATCCAGTGGGGTCTATAACCTAACCAACATCATCCGACTGACACGATAATCGGTTTGAGCACTAGCGTGTTCATTCTATCTCTGCAAATTATGTTATATCCGCAAGAGAAGAAATTGATGCTGGATGATCGGAACAGATAAATCTTCGGAAAAGACTAGAAAATGGTAATCTCTTTGGTTATTTGAAAACAAAATTTTATTTATACTAATTCACACAAAATTTGTTTCCATCCTATAATTCAATGTGTTTTATTCACGTTGAATTTTGAAACATGCTTATATGTATGAGGAACAAACTTTTCCTTTCGAACATTTGTAACTTTTCATTATGATACAGTTTGGACTTTTAATATAGGGTATTTCTGATAGAAATTTAGCAGTAAAATAACACTCATTCAATTTTCGCTTTCTTTCTTTTTCTTTTCGTTTTTTTTTTCAGTTTACATTAGTAGTCTGAAATGGAGGATATGACGAACGCTACCTACTGGATTTATTAGACTGTATTTTGGATCAGTACGTCCAATGAATACTACCGAATTTGCAATCGAACCACGCTAAGACAAAGCATGTGTGTTAAACTTTTGGCATTATCCTAGATGTGTCACTGAGATTTACAGTTCTATTGGAAATTGAGTATGCTATCCTTTATGAATGTGACTTAATGAACGTTTAAAGCATCCTCTATATATTTGAATAGTTCTGAAGAAAATTGTAAAAACAAACGTTATTTCTATATTACTGTTGGATTTCTGGAAACGGAACTTTATAATGTTCTTTTTTTTTTTACTACGTTTGAACTTCACATTTTTATCTGTTCTTCCTTTTCGTTTCCATTTTTTCTCAATCTCCCTCTCTGCCTCATTTCTGAATCTCAGTGTAACCAGCTCGCGCAGTGTGTACTTTGTGGTGAACAAACACCGTGCTCGTGGGTTTTCTCGGGGTTATCCCGTTTCCTCCCACTTTATTCATTCCACCATTTCACTCATCTATCGTCATCACCGTCTCCTTTAGCCTAACCGGCATAATCGTGGGACGTAAAACTTAAAGATTTCATTTCATTTCATTTCATTACTTCCTTGAAAAAATGTAACTGAGTCTAGTTTGGGACTCAAGCGAGTCCTTAGAACGACCGTCACAAACGGTACCCACTTATCTATAACGGTACCCACAAAGGACTATAAAGTTATGAGTGCGATATTGGACTTCATTGAATATAAAAAATCAAATGGCATGTGTGAGGGGACTTGAAAGTTATTGATATTCTCACAGGAATGCAACAAGGATGCCCAAGTATTGTTGCTTTTATATGAGTGGGACAGCCGTGACAAAGCAAACCACTACGTCCTTAAATACTGGCCTCAAAGACAAGATTTCATTCCTGGCACCAGGAACATTTCTCGTAAACCAATTGTGAACCCTCAAGATGTATTTTTGCCACCATTACACATTAAGCTTGGGTTGATGACGATTTTTGCTAAAGCACTGGATAGAGAAAGTATTGCTTTCACGCACCTTACGGAGAAATCTCCGAACTTAAGGATTAGTATTTGTAGGTCCACAGATTAAAACAGTCATGCAGGATGAAGACTTTGAAACTAAATTCTCTGAAATTGAGAAATTAGCTTGGCTATCATTTAAACCAGTATGTTTAAGTTTTCTTGGACATGTAAAAGGTGAAAATTATGAAGATATTATTAGTCACATGATGCGGAGTTTTCAACTCATGGGATGCAACATATAATTAAAATTACATTTTTTGCACTCACATCTTGACTTTTTTCCCTCAAAACTTCGGCGTAGTAAGTGATGAAAAGGGAGAACGGTTTCATCAGAACATTGTCACATTTGAAAAGTGTTACAATGGAAAATGGTCTGAAAGTGTCTTGCTGAATATTGCTGGTCTATCGTCAGACAGATTCCAGTGGTTTGCCCAAAGAAAACGTGACGTGATGGTTTTGGTTTCCACCTGTCATTTAGTTAAAATCACATAATGTCATTTGGACAGAAAAAAGTTTAAATTTGTTGCACAGTGTAATTATTTTAAAAGGTTATTAAATATTGTAAGATTTGGTGTAGATATCCTTTAAACCATTATTGCCTTATTTTATAAACAAATTCCATTATTCAAGACACAAGTAATGAATAATAAAGTTATTTAATTTGGACAAGAGACATTTTGAAACTAAAAAATGGATAAGGGGCGTTTTGAAAGAAAATCTATCGGACAAGAGACAATTTGATACAAAATAATAAAAATCTGGAATTATTTTCTTCTTCTTGATTACCACTCTTATCTATGAAAATGAACTGCGATACCCCACAGACGTCTGACAAATAACTTTTCCAAGTGCTTTCAAACTTCAAGCACCAATTTTACTAAGAAATAAGTGGAACAATATGGCTGATATGACCTCAACAATGTAATCACCATAAAATATAAAGTTATCGCTCAAATCTTTTGTCAATTATTTCGGTTGAGCCAAAGGTACCAACCAACTAGTATGTGGACTTAAACATCCATTAAATGTTCTAGAAAGCAATAATTAATGCACTTTTGTGTCAAGTAATTGCCGAGGAAAATCCATGGACAGAAGACAGTTTAAATGAAACAGCAAGAATCGTGTTCAAGTGGGAATGGACATAGGACCTTTTGCTTCGAAACTTTATTGCTGTAAGGTGTCCGCCACTTTGCAGTGGACAAGAGACGTTTTGAATAAAAGTGTATATTTCAAATCCATTTTTCTCTGCGTCCTGGGACGTTTTGACCAGAAATAAAAGTGCAAAGATGTAAATAATTATTCGATGATTCTGTGTATATTGATTAGAGATGCAAAAAAGCCGGCTTTTTTGAATCGATGGTTTTTTCCCATAAAAAGCCGGCTTTTTGGGAAAAAACGAGAATTTTGGAAATTTTGGCTTTTTTCATTTTCATGATTTTTCTATCTAAATAGCTTTCTTATAGTATATTCTATAGTTAGATAAGAATTCCATGACCTAAATGCGATATTTCGCTCTGAAATTCACCATAAAGATGGATGGAGCACATGTTTTACAAATTAAAGCTAACATGAAGAATGTAGTATTTGAGGGCAATTTTAGAGGTTATTTAACTTTATTTTAACTTTTGAGTTATCGACATCTGTTTTCTTCTCTAGATCATTTTAGTTTGTCACCCGTGTTTAATTTCTAAGAGCTTAGTACTCTAGCTTCTAGCGCAAAAGTTAAACTTGCCCGTTTTTCTATTTATCCGTCAAAGCGTATGTTTTTCAATATATCCGTCAAACCGTACTTCCAAATTCTGTTATACTGTAGTTGTGAAGCGATTTAGCAATAATTTTCCGGACACAACCTTGAGTACCAATCTATACAAATAATCAAAAGCGGATTTAGAAAAGTACTTTAGGATGGGTTTTTCTGATTGTTTCGTTTTCTAAAAAGTCCTAATTTTATTTGGGAGGTGCTTGAAGTTTATGAGTACAGGCATAACTAATATTTCGTTTCGTTTATATGTTTAGCACTAATCTTCAGGATAAAACCTTAAAGATCATTTTATACTGAGAATAAGTGGCGGATTTAGAAAAGTATTTTGGGAAGGGTTTCTCTTACTAATGTTTAGTTTTTCTAAACATTTGTAATTTTTATTTGACGGTAGCTTAAAGTTTATGAGTAAAGGCATAACTAATAGATATTTCATTTGTTGCAGACATTCCGTAACTTTGGGGTACAGGCTTCAATCCGAAAGACCGCCCCCCTAACCTTCGTAAAACTGTCACTGCTGGTAATTAGTAATAATAACGATTTAAAAACAATAAGAAAGGAAGTCGGCCAACTCACAGTACACGCACTATTTCTACTTCACAGATGGAATGAAGAAAAGCTTTGTCAGAATGGTCGAATGCTGGATTGAATCCCGGACTTCCCGATAGAAGCGCAAAAGCTAATCACTCACTCATGTTTGTTGTGCAGTTGTATTTAGCTTAACTTAAATATATTCCGTTGTTGTGCAGTTGTATTTAGCTTAACTTAAATATATTCCGTAGTCCTTTTTTTCTGGGGGGGGAGTTCCGTAATGATATGTTGAATCCCTCTTGTTAAAAATTCAGAAAACTTGAGGATTGGGTAACCATGATGGTGGTTATGTAAAACTTAACTGTAGAATTTCAAGAATATACAGAACCAAAAGCTCTAGATGTGCAGCTTTTAAATGTATCATATAAATCTAAGCATTTCTCTTATGTTTTATTTTAATTTTATTTTGTTTCAAAAAGAGGGTATGGAATATTTTGAAGTAAAAATACTACATACAATTTTGCTAGTTATGTGTGTATTTTTTAAAAAGAAGTGTTTACTTTTAGGGTTGGCTGGTTTACCCCAACTTTTTTTAAATAACTGGTTTAAACCAAAAAAATAAAAAGAACGAAAAATGCGAATCGTGTGAACTTCATGGTAAGGTTTCCAGATATCAAACCACCTACAATAGTTTTATTTCCCTTTCACCTTTTAATCAAGGTGTCCCATGTTCAATTCTCGGTCGAACCATAACCCTTCTTTCATGCGTAAACCAAGTAGCGATTCAGATGTCAGTTTAAGCGAAAGTCTTCTCCTTGATAACCTCGGTATTTCGTAATTATGTTAATCCTAAACACACGAAACGAAACCAAATTGTATATTCCTGTATGCCTAAATGTCTGTTGTTTTATAAAGAAGCCAAGATTGCTTAAATATATTGATAGAAATTGGCAAAATTTATCGATTGCCTACGTAGCTTCCAACATCAGCTTGGATTGGACTTTCAATGATATCTACGCACTAAATTTGTAATTTAATACCTCAGTTTTAGCGTAGTGATAATACGTTGACCTTTTGAATTTTATATGTAAAGCAATAACAGGATTTTTCCGTTATTGTCTTACATTTCAAGTAATGACGGGATTTTCCCTATGGTTAGGGCGGGAGCTTCTCAATTTAAGAAATTTACTGATCGGACTTCTTTAAGCTTATGGGAGTTCTTCCGACATAATCCCGCTGTTGCATAAACACACCAAGGCGAAATGAACTTATTTCTGTGAATATGTAATACAAATACATAAAGCAAAGAATCTAAATCAAAAAACCTGGTTTAAACCAAAAAAGCCTGGTTTAAACATCCCCCCCCAGAAAAAACGGGTTTTTGGCATTTTCAAAACAAACCATGGTTCTTGCCAACTCTGCTTACTTTTGTATATAGGAGGTTAAAATATTCTTATTATATACATTTTTTAATCCTTTGGAATTCATAATGTAAATATCTTGAAGAAAAATCGTTTGAAATATCTTTTCGAAATTCATAGTTTATTTTCGAGGTTTTATATTATTATCAGCATCAACCACTAATTAAATGACTTTTTGTGTTACAGAGAAGCGAAACAAAGTCTGCTTTATCAATTTAAAGCAGAAATTTGAAAAAAGACCAAAATTTCCCAAGCAAAAAAGCGAAGCAGAAAAAACCGAGTTTTTTCCCAAAAAAGCCGGTTTTTTCCGAGCCCTTGCATATCTAATATTGATATCTCGATTTTCAAAAAAAGTGGACAAGAGACGTTTTGATAATAAGCTCCACATGTAGTCTAATTTATGTTTGGTCCTGGCTTTGTTTTGAGGGACCTTGAAAGGATATTTTTAATATCACATTACATCTACAATTCATCTCGGCTGTGTGAGAATCAGAGTGTAAGGAAACTGAGGGGAAGTGTCTTCAAATGTGTGAGTGAATATGAATGAGGGTGAGGGCTATCGCGTTAATCGTGATTATAGACTATACGTCATTAATTATACTATGTACTGTCCAGAGATGGAGTGGGTCATTGAAAACTCGACCCATGATCCACTAACCCACTGTAACTCACGACACTCCGTGACCCAACAAAACCCATCGTCATCAACTCTAATCTACGATCCACGCCCTGATCTTCACTGATTAAAGAAAAATGAAATGAAATCTTTAAGTTTTACGTCCCGCTGTTATGCCGGTTAGGCTAAAGGAGACGGTGATGATAAGTAATGAATGAAATGGTGGAATAAAGAAAGTGGGAGGAAACGGGAGAACCCCGAGAAAACCCACGCACACGGTGTTTATTCACCACAAAGTTCACTTGGCGGAGGCTGGGATCGAACCCGGGACTCCAAGCCACTGATTAAAGAGTTTACACTCGTAATAAAACGAGGCTGTGAAATTATTACTAATCGGAGTTTGAATTTCTACATGGGGAAGCACGGTGGCTCACTGGTAGAGTGCTTATCTCTTTTATGTATGCTCCCTGGTTCGATCCCCGGCCAAGTAAATTTGTGGTGGATAACATCGTGCTCGTGGATTTTCCCGGGGTACTCTCGTTTCCCCCCACTTTATCATTCTACCAACTCTTCCATCATCATTCACTTGCCTTAATCATCGTCTCCCTTAGCCTACAGGGCATAATCGTGGAACGTCAAACTCAAAGATTTCATTTCATTTTTGTATTCATACGGTCAATCGCTCAAGCATTACTCTGTTACAATTCCAGTGAATCTGACATGAAAAAAGGAAGAAAAATGGGGTCCTTCAAAGTAAAATGCAGACAAATTCAGCAATGTACAGAAGATGCTGTCTTCAATGCACTGATCAGAATGTGTCAGTGGGTCATGGTATATGCATCTAGAAACTACTTCTTTGCTCTATTTTTCAACATAGTTTCCATAAACATTCAAGCTCTTGACATATCTCTACACTAACTTGGAAAATCCATCAGCATAAAAATCGCCCGACTGTGCCTTGAGCACAGTACTCCTGTAGCCTAAAATGTGTGTCACTACGTCATATAACACAGCCCTGGAAATTTGTGGAAATTCGTCGGAATGCACCGAGATTCTGAAACGTCGATTTTCACAAACTTTTCCATCAATTTTCTGAACGAGTTCGTCAGTGACCACTGATGGCCTGCCATTCCTCTCTTCGTCATGAATGTTTGTTCGTGCACTTTTAAGTGAACAACTACTTCAGTCATCACACTTCATTAATACACGCCACAGTGTTCCCGATGAATAACTGCTGCCGAATAGTGTTTTCTATTGCAACACACATTTTGAGACGCTACAAAAGCGGAACTAGTGATCAGACAACCTTCACTCTACCACGGCTGGATGCAGACTGATCTACCGCGCACGTCTGTGCAAAGGTGGTAGCACTGCCCCCACTACTTCACGCACAGTGACCAATCGGAGTTTACTTTCCGAACGTGCCTCGTATTATATTTTAAAGATAATTGAAAATGGCATTGTATGTAGTTGGTGATCGAATAATGGGAAACGACTGAACAGTTTGAAATTAATTTTAAAACACAATTAGTACCTGTTTTCGGTTACGTTTTTATCACACCACTTTAATTAAAGGGTTCACTCTAAGAAGGATGGGTAAGATAAAAGATTTATGCGAAAAGCTTACTATTTCATGATGCAATTGAATTAAGAAGATGAAGCTCGGTACATAAACTACTCAACAAAAGTATGTGGGCACGTATCACAGCGATTTTGAAACTTTCTGTTTCATGGGAGGAACATTCCCTACATTTTTTCGGCATATTTAAATGACGTTGTGTGCAGTTTGTGATCACAGCATGGGGAACGACTTAACAGTTTAACATGAATTTTGGAACATAGCACGATGTCTCGAGTTAGGTTTTTGTCACGTTACTTTTATTGAAGGTCGTATCTTAAGAGTCTTCATCCCAGCGAAATTAAAATACCGCTAATTTTACATTAATAATGTGATATCTTTAAATAGATAAAAGATAATCGAAATGTGGAACAAGAGCGCCCTAGACAATATTATTTTGCGTGAGGTACCGCTATCACAAGTCACCTAGTGGCTTTATGTTTTCAGCTGTTTAGAAACGCGAAAATAAGTGCCGATTTTGAAAATGGTTCGAAATCGAAAGCAGATAAGTGAGTCGTGATAACGGTTTCTCATGTAAAATGATATACTCTAGGGCGCTCTTATTCCACATTTCAATTATCTTTTATCTATTTGAAGATATCACATAATTAATGTAAAATTAACGGTATTTTAATATCGCCGGGATGAAGAATCTTAAGGGAATTGGGAATGGCTCAAAATTTACGCAAAATTAGACAATATCACGTGTAAATCAAGTTAAGAAGATGAAATGGCATATAAATTTCTCACTATAGGTACGTGGATACGTATCTCAGCGTTTATCAAAACTCCTTATTTACGGGGTGAAATGAGAATTTTTCTTTTCCCTTTCTTTTTTTCCTTTTTGTCGCAGTGAAATTAACGATTACCAACATTGTTCATTTTATTTCTTCAACCTGGATTTTTCACTTACCTCTGCAAAAAACGTTCAGTTACATACCCAATAACATCCATACTTATTAACAGTGTAATTTGAAATTGATACAATGATTACGTACTCGTAATCTACGGCGAAAAATTAACTAGCTTCATTTCTCGTATTTATTAACTTGTATATGTACTTTCATGTTGCATTGAAATTCAAGTGTACACTGGATTTGGATCGTTTCTAAAGCAAACGAGTAATTCGTTCGACTATTTATTTTCAACATGAAGATGTAGACCTATTGTTTAATGTAGAATCTGAATCACGTTCTCCTACTGCAAGTCGAACCCTGGCATCCCATACCGAAGACACATTTGCTAACCACATATTCACGAGGAAGCTGCGGGAATGAATTTACTGAACTATCATGAGTGTTCTCCGCTCTACACGACTTGACAATGTACTATTGGTATTTTACTATTGGTATTTTATAATTAGCTATTTGAATTACAACTAGAACACTTGCATACTTGTCTGTGCCATCGCCTGCTTGCTTTCATAGTAATGTTTCAGAAATAAATCAATTTAAAATGTGGTTCAAGAATATACGTATATTTGTTTTCTAAATGATTGAAAAAAAAAAAAGATAAGTATAAGAATACATCAGGTGATATTAAATTCCGTAGTTGTAAAGCTGCATTAAGAAAGTAGTTCATTTCTTCTTTCATAGTAATTTATGTATGAATATGGCAAAGCAAATGCTTCGAAAATCTTCTACAAAATCCTCTCGTCCTTGAAACAATATGAGTCAGAATTCTTATGCATGAAACAGAACAAATCCATCCCAGTTTGACCGTATGGAGCGCAGGTCAACACAGACCTTAGAGGCTGTACTCTATTTCCTTTTTTTCCATCTGCCACAAGAAGGTAAGGAACGGAAGATTATACAGTCACGTTCAAAGTTTGATTACATTTACGTAAGGGCAGGTGTTCAAACGGCCGTTATATAAAGTAGACGAATGCTAGAAAGAGCCAAGCCAGAATACGTAAACAAAGAGTACTTCAAATTATATGCCCGTAGCCAAACTCTCTCTATAAAAATTGTTGCGTGAGTAACTTAGGATTCTGAAACACGTATTTTTGGATAGGGCACATATTAGTTTCTAAGTGAAGTCTTGACTCGACTACGGTACGTTTGGAGCTATGAACCTTTAAAGTTGAATTTTTCATGTTTTTGGCAGCATATAACTCCGAAAAGAATCATTTGTGCACCCAAGTTCGTCTATACTTTTTATTTTATCTTGGTGTCAGGAATCACCTCCCAAACGTTGTCAGTTTTGTTTTCAAACACCCTTTACATATATATATACAGATTCAAGGGTGAGATGAGTCGTGATACTCCAGATCAGCATGGAGGTGAAAAAAAAATGTCCGAAGTGACTGAGATAAGTGTCGAATACTTAATTTTCAGGATTGCTAATTTGGTTGGTGACAGGCCTGATGACATTGAAGCCCAAGTTTAGTCAAGAACAAGCATGAGAGTTGGCCCCAGAATTGACAGGGGCAACGGCGAATTTATTCTTCGCCGCTATTTACCCTACTCAGTTCTTTTATTTTCTGACAGGGGCAACGTCGAAGGCATTGCTCGTCATTATTTTCTTTTTACTCACTTTCTTTTTTATATTTCATAAACATTCTTCCCGTATGAAGCTGGACACTTCTTCTAGTATTGCATATTTTTACTTTTAAATGAGCAAAACATGAGAAAGCAGTATATAGGAGTCTTTTTTTTTTTTTTATCACAGTGTCTCTAGATCTAAATACTCGATTTTTTTTTTTCGTACGGGTTATACAGTTAGTACAAGGGAAAAATAAAATCACCGAAAATTTTCAGTGTGCAAATGATGGATAAATGGAAGAATGTTGGACATGGGTCTGAAAGTTGTGATGATCAAAGTAGGTGAATTTGTAAAATCATTAAACTAAGGAACCATATGTCGGTGTTCATATCCATCCGTAGCCAAACCCAAACTATCACTTAACTTAGTCTGATGTGCTTATTCCGTAGAAACATACGAAAACTCGATTTATTGGCTGTTCAAACATTTTCTAGCTCCTGATCAAAAAATACATCAAAAGATCCAATATATTTAAATCAAAAATTTTCTTATAGGTCTTATATCTGGAGAACTACATATAGTGTAGCCAAACCCAAACTATCACTTAAATCAGTATGATGCTTATTCCGTAAAAAAATGTGTAAACTCGATTTAGGGGCCATACAAAAATTTTATGACCTCTGATCCAAAAACTAATTATTGGCCAATATCGCAATCTTTTGATCCATTTTTGGTTTTCCTTTTTTTTTTTTTTTTTTAATTTTTCTATTCAACCGATGAAGACGGGCATTTTTCATTGAAACAGTTGGCCAATATAGGATGCTTGCACAAAATATTAATAATAATGCTCAACGAAAAACAGGTTCTGAAAGAGACACGCAACATATTGTTGACTGTAAAAGATTATTAGTACAAACATTCGTGAGAGCTTCTGTCATAAATTGCTTTATTAAACTTCAAGATCATGTATTTCGAAGTTCTAACAATTAGTACAAAATTTTATCACAAGTCGTATTTTAAAACATCGCTTTAATAGTAACAGAACTGTTGACGAAATATGAGAATGTTACATGATTTGGGAATTGGTAGTAACACTTTTTAAGTTTTACCCACCCACTACAATGGCTAATCCAATAAACACTTCCTTAATAACATTAACATTTAAGCTACAGATGAAGAAAGATAATAGTGCTGTCAATGGTGTGTTAGGTGATCGTACGTAGTACGTCAGATAGGGTAGAAAAGATTTGATTTGAGTTTAGCGTCCTTCTCAGCAGCGAGACCGAACCACACGACAGGGTAAAGCGAAGACACATGTTGATGCAGTCAGATGGTGGGCATGTAAAATGGGACACAATTCTAAATTTCAGAGAGGCCAAATTGTGGATGCGCAGTTAGTTGGCGCAAGTATACCAAATGTAAACAGTGTGAAGTATGTTGCGAAGAATTGTATCCAACGTACGACGCAGGGGCATCATTTAGGGGGGGGGGCAGGAGGGGCTAATTGCCCTCTCCAAGAGTTTGAGGAATGCATATAATTTAATGGATTGTCTACTAATATACTAGTACGTAACGTGAAAATCTCATGTCGGTGGTGCTCTTGTCCCCCTCAAGCGAAGTCTGAAATGACGCTCCTGGTACGGCGACCCACAGAAGTCGTCGAAAAAAAAATCAGCGACGAGTGCCTGAAGAAAGTGCACTGAAGAGACAGGGATCGCTGACTATGGAGCACCTAAGGACTGTAAAATGAATGCGAGAAAAGTGACTTTGAAACTGAATCGGTACTTCGAGTAGCCTATGTCGACAATCACAGTCAGACGTGAATTACTTTCCAAACTGCTGATCAATGCCTTCAGCATTTTAGAGCAAACAAAATGGTGCCGAGGATAGTATAGTGGATTGCCGATCATTGGAAGTGCATAGTATGATTTAGTGGATCGTTTTTCACTTTATTTCTAACAACAGGCCGTAGTTTTGTATGGCGGACCAGCGCCCCTTCCTGAAGAAAATGTCAGTGGCTCTGTGGTGCTATATCCTCGTATATAGTGGGTCCTCGGATATACGCTCTTAACATGAGAATTCGTACAACATTACTCTAGAAACTATACATGACATATGCTTCCATTTCACGATGAATCAGAACTCTTACGCAGACTAACGGTAACCCTACGCCGTATTGTAGAGTAAGTTGTACGTTCTTCAGGTGCTCCCATTATTTCGAAAACGTCATTATATATACGCAGGGTGTTTCAAAATAACACCGACAACGTTTAGGAGGCGATTCCTGACACCAAGATAAGACAAAAAGTATAGACCAACCTGGGTGCTTCCTTTAGGAATTATAGGCTGCCAAAAACATGAAAAAACAACCTTTCAAGGTCCATAGCTCCAAAACTATGGGACCTACCGTCGTCGGGTCAAAACTTCACTTAGGAACCAAGGTGTGCCCTATGCAAATATCCGTGTTTAGGAATGCTGCAGTACTTCCGCAACAATTTTTATAGAGGTAGTTTGAGAGTACTTCAAATTATTGCCAGTAGCAAAACTCCCTCTATAAAAATTGCTGCGTGAGTGCCTTACGATTCTGAACCATGTGTTTTTGGATAGGGCACATACTACTTCCTAAGTGAAGTCTTGACGCGACTACGGTAGGTCCAATAGCTTTGGAGCTATGGACCTTTAAAGTTCTTTTCTTCATATTTTCGGCAGTCTTTAACTCAGTGGCGGCCGGTGAATGCTGTCTCGGGTGTTGCAGTACGAACGATCAGAGATAGAAACTGAATTCATTAACTAATGAACATAAATTTAGACGCACTTACTATGTGATGTGAAAATAAATATAATTATGGCAAAAAAAAAACAAAAAAAAAAACTAAACGTTAAAACATTTTATCCAATTACTCATCTTATATTAATAGAAAATATATATTCTCCTCCTATTGATTGCAGCAAATTTTCTATTACAAACTCGTTAAATCTGCTATTCCCATTATCTGGTCTCTTGCAAAAACACATTTCTTCTTCTCCTGACGTCATAGGTATAATTAGTATCAATTTCAGATGCTTTGTAGATTCACTAAATGATTTTCCTAGATTATTACGAACAATTAATTCTAGCAAACCCACACCCCTAAAGGTGATCGAAATTAGACTGAAAACAGTTCGTGACAGAGATTAGTGTTATATGTATAAAAAATCCTTTCCATTGAACTACGTACCGAAAAACAATAACATCGAATCAATTTAAATTTATTTTAAATATACTTGAGATAACTTTTTTATCGGCTATAATAGCCAGGAAATCAGCTTCATTAATTTCGTATGGTATTTCTTCCTGAGAAACCTCAAGCATTACCTGTAGGAGCTCATTCTAGATCGTTTTGGATGTCCCTTTAAGCTCTGTAAGTTTTCTAAAGGTTTCCTCAAAGCAACGTCTAATTCTGAGCTAAAATTTATTAATCTTCTAAATACTCCCGGGTTGGAGGTTGAGTCAGTTTAGTCGTGTCCCCTTTAAGCTACTTTAAAACGCCTTGAAAATGAACATAGTTCATGATCATATTCAGTACGCATCTGTTGTCTGGCATTTTCTATGTGCTCTTCAAGTTTTCTCCTATAAGAACTGTCCAAAGTTCTTACTTTTACTTTTCGAAAAAGTGTGAATTTTAAAACACTTCTCAAATGTGAAGCCGAAGATTTGTATTTTTTATGTTCTTTATATGTTTGAGCATAAATGACTTAAATAGGTTATGCATAATTTTGTCCACAATTCTTCACCACCAAACAACAAACACTGAAAACAAAATTGTGTTCTTTTCTTTGGACCCACACAATCATTCATTTGAATTAACTCTTGCCTATTTTGATGCTCTGCACAATGTCTGTGTAGCAATGGCCTTCTAAGTTCCTAAGCTTTTGCTCAGCGGGAAGCTGGGAAAATGACTTCTTTTGGAATTATTTACAAAATTCATGACGTAGAATTCATTCAGAATTTGTGTTACGGTATTAGAACACACACAACGCAAGTAAATCTTAATAACTAAAACAAAAAACCTCTGATTCAAAACACACACGAGTGTGCAAATGGAAAACTATAGTCCATCCACATGAGGCTAAACAATGCTTATTGATGTCAAACGTTCTGGAAAGCAAACTTTGGAATCCGCCAAATGTAGGTTCAGTATGTAATAGGAGCCAAAAGTCAAAGAACGTCAAAACAAGCAGCATTGCTAACTGGTCCCAAATGCATTGTGGCCAATACTTTACACAGTTTTATATGGGAAGTTAAATCTTTCAATTTAACGTCCCACGTTTATGCCCGTTACGCTAAGGGAGACAGATGATTTAGGCAAGTGAATGATGATATGAGAATGCGACAGGAAACGGGAATATCCTGAGAAAACTTACGGACACGATGTTGTCCACTACAAACTTACTTGGGCGGGCATCGAACTAGGGATCCCACGTGCCAAAGGTAAGCACTACCACTGAACCACAATGCTCTCATATGGAAAGCTATCAAAAGTATATGATACATTTATTTTATAGAATATATACATATATACTAAAATACTATCTACAGAAGGGGAAATGTTGTATAATTTTTAGCATAAACGTTCGTTTGGATAATGTTTTGGAAAGCAGAAATGTGATTTTTCATATCAACTCAGGTTCTAAGGATTACTAGAATTTCTGCAATTCTTGTCAGAAGCAAAAGCACCCAGGTTGTTGGTTAACGAATTTCGCTGTCTTCAGAAATGAAGGAATCATATTAATAATACTTGAAATATGATACTATATAATTAGGAATCCATAAAAATGAATGCCATTTATTAATTGGTAGCGAAATAATATTCAGAAATCTTATCTAGCGCGAAAAGTCTTCTCGTTTACTGAAAACCTTCCCATGTTGCACACACTGGCGGATCCACGGGGAGGGCGGAGGGGGCGACCGCCCCCTCCAAAGGGTCTTTTGAACTTTCAGCATTTATCATTGGGAAATACTAACATGGTCTTTTTCCCGACCGATCCAATATGTGTGACAAGCATAGCAGAGTCTAATCAAAATGTGTGGTACTTAATAGTACTTAATACAGACATATTTCAATTGTGAATACTTTTCTCCCTAGTTCCTTGAAGCGGTCACCATAAGCCCCAAAGGAGCGAGAATATGATTCATTCGTTGGACGAACAGCTGTAAGAAGGAGGGTAAGACGGCTCACTCTTTGAACTAAAAACGTATATTTTAAATGGGAATGGAATTCGGGTCCTGAAACTTCAAGTACCTTTACCTTGAATCTTCAGCGCTCCTTACTGAAAAGCTCGCTGAAACTGAGACTTTTCAGTTGGTTGATTGATTAATATGTATTTACGTCGTTTGCCAAAAGCGATGCTTTACAGAACGAGGACTAGAGTTTAAAGTTGGATCTGAACCACTGTAGTGCGTTCGATGCTCACTCACCGGGAATCAAACCACAGAACCCCTTGCATCAAAGATCAAAGGTACGTTCACTAGCTACTAGATCAACAAAGAGAGCCGTGACTTTTGGGGTTCAACACGGAAACATTAGGGACGAGGGATTTATTATGACTTCAAATGGCATTTCATCTTTTCTTGAGAAATAACACAAGCTTGTTATTGTAATTCATACATAAAAGACGAAATCCTGAGTGAGTAACTTCGTACAGGCCAAACCACTTAAGCTAGAAACTTGAAATTAGGAAAGTAAATAAGATTTGTTACGTAGGGTATTACTAAGGAAGGATTTTTTAAAAAATTCGAAGAAAGGAAGGGAGAATGCGGTGGAAATTACTTTAATAAGATGGCCATCTCTTCGAATCCGCTAAGACTAGAGACTTGAAATTTGGATTTCTCATTTAAAATAATTTGACACGCGTTTCAACTTTTTTTTTTTTTGATATAGTAAAACGGAGAAAAAAGGGATGGAAAGAAAAAGTGGCGGCGATTGCAAATATTATAATAAGATATCAATATCTAAGAATCTTTGAAGCTTAGAAACATGAAATTTCGTATATGGACTTTCCACTTAAAACAATTCAATACGTATAGCAGCATTTTTTATATTTTACCTAGAAGGGAAGAAAAGGGATGGGATTATTATTATTATTATTATTATTATTATTATTATTATTATTATTATAAGATGCCATATCTCGGGATCCCTTGCGGTTAGAAACATGAAAGTTGGTAGTTTGATTTTTCATTTAAATTCAACATTTATTTGAACGTTTTTTTCACAACGTAGAAGAGAAGGAAAAAAGGTGGGGCTGGTTCATTAAAATGCCTTAGAAGGTGTTTGAATTTCGTGACACAGTCTTAGCTCAATCCAATTCTATATGAAAGGCAGAAGGAAGAACGCCAAATATTGTGCCACAGTACCACGTAGGAACATTTGCTACGGCCGTATGTCGAGCAGATTGGAGATCTGGGGCGAGCCCCACCTAGACGAAGGCTAGTATAATATACCTAGGTAATTTTATTGTTGTTGTAAGCATATCTATAATTATACTATGTTTCGTGGACCCCACACAAATATAGAGATAGATTAATTTTGTATTAATTTTTCTAACTGCTGTCCCGCAAGTTACTCAAAATATAAACGATTAGAGCAAATTGTACACTCTTTCGTTAAAATTGATTATATCGACAATACAGTATTTTCTTTTGTGCAAGTAGTGCCCATATGTTGCGGTGACTGTGTGTGAAGTGAATCATGACACCGTCACGTCTCCGAAACGGAAGTACGTATTTAATTTAAATCTGCAGAAAAAATATTCCCATTACCAAAAAAAAAAAAAAAAAAAAAAAAAAATCGGGTCCCAAAGTGGAATCTCGGAATCTTTTTTTTTTTTTTCAACCCCTTCCAGCCCCGGATTCATATGAGTCTCATTCTTGCAAATTAAATACTGGTCACCTTGAAGCTACGCTCATCTTCGACAAAGCGAACCGCCCCTCCCAAACGATCCTTCTGGATCCGCTAGTGGTTGTACAAGCACTGCAACGACCATGGTCTTTACCGGTAACTCCTGAGATAGGAGAAAAGCGACTGAGCATTCGCTCCAATGTCCTTGTTGTAGAAATCTGGTCGTTGTATGCTCGCTGCAACGCAACATAAATTAGAGATTCTCTGACAGATTGTTTTCTGCTTTTTAAAACGGATTAATGGATTTTACAGTTATAGAAGTATAAAATATGTTACTAATAGAAAGTAAAATTCTTCACTCCTTTACTACTACTGAAAATATTTTTTTCTTGAAAATCTTTGGTCGTTGCGCAACGCTGCAACTAACATTAGCAGGCCCGTATTTAGGTAAGTGCTATTCTGTGCTCGAGCACAGGGCGGCAGAATTTTGATTTTTTTTTTGGAAGATTCACAATAAAGTAATTTTTAAAACTAGCAACCCGCAGAGTCCCGTGTAAGCCCAAGAAAATATGTTAATGTGTTTAATTCGTTATTAAGTACAGTAGTTACTAATTAGCTAGCTTATCTGATTATTTTTAAAGTCATCATCTCCCACCCCAACCCAAGGGATGAGGATGAGCTTGAACATCATGAAAGCTGATACTGTTAAAGTCAGCGACCTCGAAAACTGAATTCACCTCTAACATCTTTTTAAAACCACTCCCCCTCCCTGAGGAGTGGAGTATGACCTTGAAGTTGAACTGGATTAAACTGTCACTATTCACCTTAGCGACCATAAAAACTATGAATTCACCATCAATATTTGTCGTTTTCGATTATTCTAAAAGTGCCCCCATGTTATTCCTATGGAGACTTTGAACCGACATATCTTAGTTCAGGTGTGACTTAGGGACCTGGAACATGTCATGTGGATCATTTCTCTACGACTTTAAAACATTAAAATTTCATGTTTCTATCTATTATGGTCCATCTATTTAATATTACATCATAATCATCATTTAGAGAATTAGGCCATTTAAAAGTACATTGTATATTTTATAACTTGTAATACCTAAACTGCTAGTCAACAAGATCTGGTATGTTTGCAAAATCACGCTTGTTTCCTTATTTGAGACATAAGTTTGTGAGGCGGCAAATTACTTGGAGCACACAATATATAAATACGGGCCTCAATATTAGCCGCCACTTCTCTAACTCCGAAAGGATGCATTTGTGCACCCTGGTTGGTCTATACTTTTTGTCTTATCTTGGTGTCAGGGATCACCTCCCAAACGTTGCCGGTGTTGTTTTCAAACGCAATATTTTATATATAATTTACTGACATGAAAAAGCTCAAGCATTAAAATCTCACGTAGCATACGGTAAACAAGGATCTAAGGTGGAATTGTCAAAGCTACAGTAGACTTTCAAGGATCTGGCCTAATTAAAAAAACACCCTCCGTAATAACATAAGGGATGATTATTTCAACGACCTATTCGATTTTAACGCTTTCATAAAAACACGACTTTACCAATGAGAAGCAGCCATCTATTCAAGACTCTCAGACATTTTTTTTTTTTTTTTATCTTTAGGCCTCAATTTTACATTTGTAATCATTTATCAATGAAGAGTAAAATGTGTTTAAATCATCTTAAAAATTAGGCCTATGTTTTACATTAATGTTTGTTCTAAAATACTGTGTATGTATAGTGTACATAATTTTGTCTCCTACCTTTATCATCATCATAGGTATTCTGTCATTATTGGTACGTCAGTTGCTGCAATTGGGATGCTTCCATGTTCTACGGTCCTCCGCTAACCTCTTTGTCTTCACGTCTCCGCTAACCTCTGTTTTGATATCGTTCATTAATTGTAGTCTCCTTTGTCCCCTCCCTCTCTTTTCTGCATCATACCCTCTAGGACGTCTCTCATGATACAACTCCTTCTTAGCTAATGTCCCAACCAGTTTCTATTCTTCTTAATAATATCTAAAATTATTTCCCTCCCCCAATCATTTCTACCACCATCTAATTCGTTTTCCGCTCGACCTAGCTAATTCTCTCCATTCTTCTCCACACCCACATTTCGAAAGCATACAGTCGTTTTTCATTTTTGCGTAATGTCCATGCTTCTGACCCATACAGTTCAATACTTCACACGAAGCATTTTATGAGTCTTTTTTCTCAACTCTTTATTCAAGGTCCCAGAAAATAGTATTATCTTCCTCCTAAAGGCTTTTTTCGCCATTCCTAACCTTGATTTTACTTAACATTTCATGTAACTAATCCTACCATCAAGTTAGATTTCAAATCTTTCTCTCAAAATGTGTACAATACTTTTATTCTTGGATTTCCTTCTGTAATATTTTTAAACCGTACTATACAGTACATAACAAACATTTAAAAAGTACTGAACTAAGAGAAAATATGAATAAGTGAGATTTGGTATAAATTTTATGTTTCTGATAGTATAGGGGTGGGGTAGGCAGTGAGAATTATAAAACTCCGGCCTGTCATTTCGCCTCATTAGCCTCAATTGTCGGAAGCCTACTGTATTTAGCCAAGCAAGGAAAAAACTTTTTTACTGTCTTGAATGTCCTGAAATTAGCAACATATATATTAATGAGTACAGACATGTTTTCATTATAATGTTTCTAAGCATATATAAGAGTGTCCACTTTCAAGATGTGCGATTTTCAATATATATATTTTTTTTTTTTAAATTCAGATTATCATTTAAAAATTTTAAAAAAGCAGCAGTGTGTAACAGGCAAACGCTGTAAGAAAGGGCGTCTACACTCCTAGACGGATGCCTATCACATTGTGATACGGAATATCCATGTTATGCCAAAAAGGAACGCCTTTTCATTTTTAATCATGTGCTTTTAGCGGTTTTTTTTTTTTTTTTTTTAAACTTTTTGTAGTCAAATAATTTGTAATACTTGTGTTCACGTTCTGATGCAGTCCAATACAGATCATCATCATCGAACAAAAGATTGAGCAAGAAATTTTTATTTCTACCAAAAAAAAAAAAAAAACTTAAAGCAATTTTTATCAGCACATATCAAATCAACAAGTATGACGTACATGATTAAAAAGGTAAGTTTTTGATTTGGTCGTGAATATTCCTTATGAACTGAAGAAGAGATGTCGTGGATCGGTCACAAAAACGTCTGTTGGCAGACAATAAATACACCAGCTCATTTTGCCCATGCATCCATGATGAAGGCAATGGAATTAGGATATGAAATATTGCCCCATCTCCCCTAATTACCGGACCTAGCATCAAGTGACTTCTTTCTTTTCCCAGAGATGAAGCGTCTACTCAAAGCATGCCATTTTGACAGTAGAGATGACGTCATTTCTGAGGTTGAACGGTGTTTTCAAAGTCAAATTACGGACTTTTACAAAACGGGCTTACGGAAAGTGAAAAACCGCTGGCAAAGATGAGTTGCTAGGCACGGTGACTACATAGAGGAGAGCTAACACCATCATGGTGTCCTCCCGAGTGGATTTCTTCTATAGAGCGTCCCACCCTTAGATAGCAGTACAGGAGTAAATGGCAATGCTTTTCCTTATGCCCATTGTTGCCAAACTTAGCCTGAATTTTGGAGATAGTTTATTTTACTAGGTATGAATAAATTATTGTAGAACATTGTATTCTCTATATCAAATAATCTGTTTTTCTCACATCGAGAAGAATTTTCAAATATTGAAATAAATTGAAAGAGTGTAATCTTGCTAATGGCAAATTCTAACGTCGCGTTAAATGTATCACGCCATAAGTTCGGAACTCTAAGAGATACAACGTTGAAACTTATACAGCTATTAACACCATATTTGTTGCCAATGTTGGAAAAGTTTGCATTCAAAAAAACTTTTTGAATTTTAAAATAAAAAATAAAATATAAGAGAAAGTGCATATACTATTGCAATGCAATATCTAAAAAGTTGACTAGTGAGAAACTTTTTTGTTTTTCAGGTTAGGTGGGGGTGAAAAGAGAGAAAAATATTGAGAAAAGATTGAAATTATTTTTAAAACAATTCGCAGGTCAATATCTTTCTTCATTTAGATTTTATGACTTTTAGTGTTAAGCATCAACTTTCCAAAGCGCGCGCATCTGACCAGAAGAAAAGCAGTGATAAATCTTGCCGATGCTATTTTCCTTATAATGTTTGTTTTAAAGTTACTGATATAGAGTATTGTGCTATAACGATGAGTGTTTACTGTTGATGGTATGCGAGCACGAACCTACTGCTTAACAGAAGCATATTCGCAAAATCGAATCCTGGACCTTACCTACGATAAACATTGTGTCAACTCCACTCAATCTTACGTTCCACTACTTACTTCGCTTGCTTCCCTTGAGTTGCACGCACGCAAGCACACACACACACAGAGACATATATATATATATATATATATATATATATATATATATATATATATATATATATATATATATATATAATATGACAAATATCTATTAATAATAAATCTCTTCATTCCTGGTGTTAAAAAGTTATTAGTTTTGTAATTGATTCATTTATGGTTCGCATGTAGTCCTTAATGCTGTTTCAGATGCTGACAATTTTGACAATAAAAGTTGGTTTCGTTTGCAATTCCACTTCTCTTATTTACTTTGAATACACAGATGAAAATGACAAAAGCGTTCATAACAAATAACTTTATGAGCTCACAAAGCAGAATGAAAGGCCTCTTTATTCTCTCCCCCCCCCCAATGCTTCTTTAGGAAGCAGGGTTTGATAATTCTGTTTGGTTTTGTTTCCTCACGCAATGACTTGTATCTTGTTGGCTGTCACTATACGTGATTTAAAGTCACAACTTACGCGTTTGTTTAGAACGGATATAATGGGGTTTATTTTCATTCTTCTTCTGTTTCCAGACTGATATTGTGTGTCTGAGGTGTCAGAAGTGAGTATAGAAACTAGGGAGGTTCAGTTCCCATTTCACCATTGCATTTGTCATCATCATCATCATCATCGTCATCATATTTTATTGGCAGACCACTTGCTGCAACTCAGAAGCTTCCATGATCCACGGTCTTCGGTTAACTTCTTCGTCTTCACGCATGATTTTTCTATTTTGATATCGTCCAGTAATTGTAGTCTCTTTTCGTCCCCTCTCTCTTTTTCCTGCCACAATATCCTCTATCACGTACTTCATGATACAATCTTACACATTAGAAGTGGGAAGCCGCCGCCTTCACAATATACTTTATGATGTAACTTGTTTGACAAACGGAATTGGATTAGCGAATATTTTGCGTACACAGACGAATGAGAGTTCTCGTACGTCACATTTTCTCGTCACTTATCACTATCACCCTACTCCAGTTTTCACTCTTATCCAACTTCAGTAGCAGTATCTTACCCATTGCTATTCCTTAGTTTGCCGCACAATCGGTGCAGGAAATTTGTGTTTAGAATTGTTTAGCCTGCCATTTATTTCAATCATATGTTTTCAATTCGTTTCATACGTTCTCTCGATTTCGTATTGCTTCTATCAAAATTTCATTGCAACGATTTATAAACCATCAGAAAAAAAATCTAACACAATTGTTAGACTGTTATTTCGGCGGAAGAAATGTTGCAACAGCGCGCTCCATTTACTCTGTACTGCAATCTAAGAGTGGGACGCTCTATAGGTGATTGCACGAACTCTTTGACACCCCCTCATAACTGGAATATACAATTACAAAACAGTATATATATATGCGTGGGTTTTAAATATGTATATATTAAAAATTAGGTTCTACATCGCAGTTAGTTGATTTCAAATGAACACATCTTTTTATAAGGTTCTTCATATGGTACGACAGGACAGGAAGGTACTGATACTGTACATAAAAAACAAAAAGGTACAAAAGACTATGTATTTCATACAAAGTCAGACACTCACACACATTCAGTACAGAGCACACACACTCTACATAAAACGGCTCTTTTTCACTGGGTTTCCTGGTATTTAATATTCTAATACATGACCTACAACGTACTCTCTGGGCTCCATTCTACCAACACCATCTTTTCTTAACACTTCCCAAGTCACAAAGTTATAATACAAGAAATTAGAACTATTACTTCAAATACAATATACAAGGCCATTTTTTTAATTTTTTTTTTCATAAACACACTAACCATCCACTACAGAAGAAAATAAGTCCCTTTACATTTCACATAAGTTTTGTACAGTCGCCAGCAAATATGCATACTTTCCTCTCATATGTTCCCTAGTTTATAATTTCGGAAGCAATTGTCTATACTGTGTACAGTTTCAGGTAAGTTATGCAAAAACTCCGTCTTCTACAAAACGAAAATCATAGTTAAATTCATTCACGTTTTTCACAATAAAAGAACACAAAGAATACTCTTTTACTGGCAACGGTACTGTGTTATTTCTATCAACTTGTTTCAAATAACTTAAAATGTTTCCCTTATCTTAATATTATGATGTCATTTTGCTGTGAAAAGTACTTTCGTGAAAGAAAATCTGGATCATCGATTTTCAAGATAGAACAAGAATCTTCATAAATCTTCGTCTCTCGGGTACATGACTTTAACTAGCCAGAAGAAGTAATTTAACACTGCCAGTTATTTGCTATTATTTTTTTTTAAGTGGTATTTTCTAACAAACAGCAATAAAATTAACAACAAACCAAGATCTTTAAAAGGATAAAAAGAACAAGAAAGTACTTTTTCACAAAAATTAAACGGTTCGAAATGCAAACACAAGAATGTATATTCCATTATATCACTTTACCAATGTTCTTGTGATTCAAATATGTCCTTTTATTATAAATATCATTGCAATTGTAGAAATAATGCTACTCTTGATTAAGTACACATGACATGTTAAAATATAATTCTTACTTTGTGTAATTTGCAAGCTCTGCTTTTTATAATTTTCTGGTAACACTTTTAAGAAAAAAAAAAATCTTTACAAAAGTACATAACAATGGACAAGGGTTACGAAAATTTTACTCTCGCGCCACTGATTGGATGGTGTGGGCATGTCAGAAATGCTAAATATTTCCTTCAAACCTCCTATATTTTACCTTCAAATGATCCAGTGAAAAACAATGTAATGATTTTTCTTAGATTAGGTTCAAGTAGCCACCGTTCACATCTATCCAAACTGATCTTACACATACTAAACATCTGTTTTTAGAGTAATAAGAAGTCTTTACTTTATATTACTTCACAAGATACTTTACTGAATCAATTATAAACTAAAGTCTCTGCTCTTGGATCTGGTTAAATAAGACTTTTTTGTTTTTACAAGTGAGTGTGGTCACTTCAACTTTCATTACTTCTGTACCTGGCTTACCAAACCAATAATACAGAATAAACGGTTACTCCTATATTTTTTGTTCTAACCAGTTGGAACTGTACTCATCATATTTAAATAACACGCTTACCCATCTGTCTTGAGTGTATAACATTACAATTGGAGAAAAATATACAGTATCATTTCAATCCAACTGTAATATACCAATTGAAAACTCAAAATGTCAAAACTGAAACACTAAGGCACGATTGTAAACTGTTATTCAAATTATATGAGTTACTTCATTCCATTTTACTTTACTATTACGCGTAAAATCTACTAATTCAACTGTGTACATTGATGGTTGGAAATTAATCCATTGAGAAATGAAAGCAAATATGAGGTATTTGCTAGTTTTCATTCCAGTTCTTTTAACTAACGTATTCCTTGTAGCTTCTTCACGTAATTTCAGTAACTATGAACTCGAATCTGTCTACATGCCCCAGAAAATTTCGTCGTTGATATACAGGATCGGCGCTACGGGGAGTGAAGGAATTAAAAATAAAATTCGATATCCCTTTTATATATTTTTTCTCTTCTTAAAAATTATAGAACGAATAGCTAATTTGAATAGTTAAAAGAAATATTTACTCATAGTTTTACAGCAAGTCAATGGAGAGCTTTTGTGAATGCAGCATTGATTTTCTGGGTTCCATAGGCCATAGAGCTAGTTTGGAGCATGTTCTCACTCACCCGGCGCATACTAGACCAAAGGCCTATTTCTGAAAGCAACAAGTCTTGTAAATTATTTTTTACACGTTGTAAAATCTCACAAAGTATAAATTCTAGAATAATAGTAAATGTTACATTAAAAACTAATGCTGGTGCTTATAATTTGTCATGATTTCATGGTATATACAATATTGTAAAATAATTTATTTTGAATCATTCGACACTAGTAGTTTTGAAAAACAGGCCCCAGGTTGTACCGTATAACAGAAAAGTACATGACGGTTATATGTTGTATTTTAACTAACTCGGCAGGTACTCACCCATCTAGTGAAAGCATGGCCTCTCCACGCTCCTAAAGAGCACCACAAAACGCCAGATTATTGGATGAGGTGAGGGGGGGAGGAGTAGCGCACGGTCACATTATAGAATGTACTGCATTTGTGCAGTTACTGATAAGTTAAATCGTATAGGGGGATACTAACGTTTGTTGGCAACTGCACCAGCTGTTCTGAGAGATACTGATTTATTAGCTTTCTTCTTTTGATTTTATGCCATACGACTATGCCCAGTGGACTAAAGAAAACGGATGATTAATGAAAGAATTGGTGATGTAAGAATCTGAGAGGAAATGGGAGAACCCCGAGGACACACACGAATAAGATATTTATCCGTCACAAACTAACATGACCTGGCATGCATCGAAACAGAAACTTCACGCTTTGACCCCCCCTCCCCTTCCCGCCTGCATATTGATATCGTATTACACTTGGAAAAAATTAGGCATAGTCAATATCAGTTATTTTGTACTTATTCCGAGAGTACGTATCTCAGAAGCAAAGTATTTATCAAGCTTGAGATAAGCAGAAAGTTCCAACTTTTGGCAGGGTACTGTGTACTCACAGCATCGACTCCAATTAGCATTAATTCCGCTTTTTTGAAACCGAGATTCCCTAGAAAACGATTCTAGCTTTCCACTTGCCTTACAATAGTGAGTGTACACTCGAGAAACTTTTTGTCTTAAGCGGGAGTTGAGCTTAAGACTATGCACATTAATGGCAAATATACAGGGTGTTAGAAAAACTTGTCATAATACTGTGGGAACAGATGCCTGATCAAAATAAGAAAAAACTTCATATGGACTTGTGGTTGGAAGTGCATAGTTTCGTAGTTACAGAGTGCCGAAAACGTGAAGAAATAAAAAAAAAAACTTTAAAGGTCCATAGTTCCACTACTATAGGACCGATCGTAGTCCGGTCAAGATATCACTGAGGAACTAGTATGTGAACTATACGAATATCCATCTTTCAGAACCTCCGGTACTTGCACAATTGCTTTTAGAGAGGCTGTTTGGAAGTACTTGATCACTTTCCTCCTACTTGTCCAAAAATTAGTATGCAAATATTGGAGCATTCTTTTAAAGTTCGCCTGTTTCATGTTTTCGCATTATATAACTCCGAAACTATCCACTTTTGAGCCACATGAACTTTTTTCTTATTTTGATTTGAAGAATCTGCCCCCAAAATATTGTAACACTCTGTATTTAACGTTCTGATCTGCGGGAAAACAATGCTACAAAATTCCGAAATTCCACTGAATTTAAGATATAGCACGAACTATATGTATAGAGACAGACACAACGCCTGCTACGTTCGTGTGTTTATTTTACAAGTAAACTTTTTGAACTTCAATATATTACGCTCACTGGACTGAAAATGTGTAGCATTTGAACAATGTTAGTTACACACCCTCTACAAGCTGATGACCAATTTAATATTGGAGAGACTTTTGACATAATGTGAGCAAATAACAGGGGACACACACTCACTCCCATCGTATGCCTTACATTAAAAGTCTACACCCAACTAAATACGTTAAGATGGCAATTTTGAAATCTATTCAAAACTAAAAAACCTCGTTATATTACAATAAATTTGAAACTACCCACGTTATTTTTTGTTTCATACAACCATACAAGTATCCAATGCGATGAACACACACACACACACTTCACGTACCAAGCACTATCTACAGGAATATATTTATACTTCATATACCTATATATATAAGTATGTAAATGTGTGTTCTTATTACAACTATGTGATGAAAACTAGATGAACTGATGGAATCTACGAACATACTATTATTAGTTACAACATTTCAGAATAAGTTTTATTTTACATAAAAACCTTATTTACTGAGCCTCAATTTCCCATTGTCTAATACTTTTTTTTTTTAATTCTTTTTTTTTGTACTCACCAAAAGCACTCTTTACTAGGGTCAATCAACATTGAGTAGTATCCACATAGCTACAGAGGAAACACGTCTGAAAAAATATTCAACCCCATATATTTTGGGAACCATATGTTCTACGGAACAAATAAATAAAAACACTCATACAAGATATTACACAAAAAAAAGAGTAAATTCTATAGGAACGATGAATGAGAGATTTTACTTACGACATGTAGAGTTATCTACCGGCTTCAATTGAATTCAAATATAAACATGTACATCATTATTTATATTAAGATACAACAGATATGCATTTAAGAGTATGCGCTGCTTCTAATTTAAAGAATTTATAATATTTTACACTACATGAGAAAGGGAGAAAGAGAGAGAGAGGAAGAGTAGGAGAGAGAGAAAAATCGAGAAACGTAGTTCTATCAGTACGAAGCAATTCGTATAAACGAATGACGTATGGAAGTACTTAAAGAAAAAAAAGAACACTCATACATTATCTATACTCTTTTAAGAAAACACATGTTACAAATCTTGTACTCCATACAATCAACTGTTTCTATATATATTGTCTACACTTAAATAGAATAGAACGTACAGTCCCAAGATATTTGGGTTAAAAACTCGTCTCTGTGACATCTTCGACCCAAAAGTTTCCTACTTTGAGACGTCTTTAAAAAAAAAAAAAAAAAAAAAAATCCCACAAAATCTTGAGTATAAGTTCATGTGGCCCTGGCAGCATTTAGCCAATTTCTGACCATTAGAATAAGACACATCCGATACACACACACACACACTTTCAAATCACCATTGTCTTTTTACTTCGTAGTTCCTAGTTTTCACTTATCAACGTGTTTCATCTGATGTAATCTTGGTTTTCCTTTATTAAAATAAAATCACAATTGTTTCGCCACTTTCCACTGTTTAGGTTACTGGCCAAAAGTCCAGTATCTTGCATGGCTTTTTAGTAACTCACTACTGAAACACAACGTGTATCAATTTTCAAGATAAAAAAAATCAAACTAAGAAGTCCCATTTGGGTGTAGTTCGTCAAATAAAACATTTAGGAAAATGGTGTCATCACTATATACACTTAACAAATGATTATTTCTTGATATATACATATACATTTTTTTTTTCACACTTTTAACAACAATAACAAAATGCATTAGAACTTGCGTTCTAAAAATATTGATTTTGCTGCATAGAAAATAAAGTCAGTAACGAGAAAAAGAAAAGGTATGCCGTATTCATTTTGTCGTTAACAAAAATACCTGAACAGTTACCTATACCGTGTTTACTTGCGTAATAGTCGCATCTTAAGTTTGAAGTAAAAAATATTCACCGGAAAATTTCCTCGCACAAAAGTCGCAGTTTACTGATTTTTGTCTTTGTGAACGAGAGTTCCTTCGGAATTTTTATCTTGCGCGAATCCGAGCAAAAGAACGTTTCGTGTTTACTGATACGTAATATCGTGAACCATCTGTCAACAGAGATCTAGCAACCTACTTCCACCCTCGATTTTATGTTGACACAATGCTGTATGTATCAAAATTCGAAACTGTTTTGATCATAGCGATAATTGAATGCCAGTTTTCCTTGCATAATTGTCGCAGTTAAATTTTCGCATTAAAAAACTGGACAAAAGGTGTGACTATTACGAGAGTAAACACGGTAGTTAATGCACACACACACACACACACACACACACACTGACAGACCAAAAGACATGGACTTTTGCTGTACGCAGTGACAGAATATAAATACATACATATATATATTTAAAAAAATTCATTTGCATAAAAAAGATTGAACTGGCACAGATATACAAGTTTAATACCATTATATTTGAATTGGCAAGGTCATACTAAAATATATATGTTAAGGATTTTCATAAATAAATATTTCGGCTCCTAAATCTATTCTAAGGTACATTCTTGAACATTTGCAAGTAGTACGTTGTAAAACGCATAATTATGAATAAAATAACGTACTTACTACTCTCTTTGAAATACACACACTCACACACACCCAGAAAAAAATACAAGCTCTGACAAATACTTCATGAGAGAAATATATATATATATATCTATATATGTGAAAAAATAACAAAATAAAATTACCACTAACATGGAAAACAAAAAAAAGTTTAACAACTTCGTGCATGTCTCAGATCAGAAACATTCCTTCGTTATACATTTGTCATTCAGAAGATCATTTCTGTTCGTAAATGCTGGTCAAGAATTATTCAATTCATAAGCTATACTCACAAATCAGATAGAACATAAGTCACATACAGTTACTGAAAAAAAAAAAAATGTTCCAGTAATAATCCGAATTGACTATTAATGCAGTTATAAACAATTAAAAAGAAAAAAAAAAGTTACATTACGATAGCCATTGCACAAAATTTCGCTGTGGAAAACTCATGAGCATTTTTAAAATTCATTTTCCAGTTTTCAAAGTACAGTATAAGCAAAAATCAAATAGTGATAAGACAATCAAATTGCATATGCATATTATCTTGGTCCCCGAAAATACCAAATTTCTGATTTGTTCACTTTCTGCTAATGTGTAAAAAAACATTTTTACGTCATTATTTAATATAAATGTTAATCACAGATGCGGCAATGGCTACCAATAAGCCTGTTAGCAAGAGAACACTACCAATTTCAGAAAAATTATAAAACAAGCATTTTACATTTGAGTACCTCAAATTAAAGCATGTAATTAAACAATAATGGTAAACTGTTACCAGTAACTACCACCAGGAGCATATGGTATTCATCTTTATATCACAAGCGGGAAACTCATCCAGACATCGTGCATCCACAATTTTCACTTGATGTAACTTAGGCTGGATTCAGATTTCGAACGGAAGTATTCTAGGAAAACACAATAAATTAAAATTACTAATTCAATATAACTTTCGAAATGTCTTGTGCTTTGTAATGATTGGCTTAGGAATATGGAGTGACAGTCAGGCAGTTCTGATGAAATATTATGTTGAAAAAGAAAACATAATGAGGAGGATAAACAGTTTACAATACTTCGAGACGAATTTGAAAAAGCCACATTCGAGATGAGGAGTGAAAAAAAAAAAAAAAAAAACTGGGAAAATAGCATACCTAAACAATAAGAATAAGGGACAATAGTGAAACAACTGTTCCGAGTCTGTATTGAAATATGAAACGGGAGATTGGCCCAAAAATTCCTTGAAGACTACAATGATATCATTGACTAAAAAATTGAACCTCGAAATATGAGGACTACAAAACTATTAGTTTCATACCCCATTCAGCAAACATTATGCTCCGAATACTGAACAGAATACTGCAAGAACAAATAACGAATCTGAGGATGAACAATTGGGGTCTAGGAAGAGTAAGGACACCCAGTCCACAAGAGTACAAAGTATGATTTTGAATTTCGAGATGCTATTGACTTGGTAAGAGTAAGCGATGAAAGGTTCGTAGAAAAGGGGAAAAAAAGGTGGTGGTGTTTGTTGATCTAGAAAAAGCTTCTGACTGGGTGAACTGGGCATAGTTGATAAAAAGAGTTCTAGAAGAGGTTGAGTTGGAATCCAATGATCGAACAGTCATAAAGTATTAGAATAGAGGAAGAAATGACAGGAGACTGCAATTCGCAGGGGCTGTTGCCTCTTACCTATGTTATTTAATATCAATCTTAAAAAAAAAAAAGATACTGAAATAGGATTTACATAAGGAGGACGGTATTTTGGAAGGAGGTAGAAGGATTAGATGTACAAGGCTCGTAGGTGACACTGCGCTTGTTGCGGAAAATAATAATAATAATATGTTAGAAAACTTGAGGAAAAGCTTCGAAGAACTTGGGATGAAAATAAACGTCAGAAATAAAAGCAACTGTGATTTAATTGGAGCAGTCAGGATCAAATATAGAAGCAGGAGAGGGGAAGAACTAGAATGGCTGACTAGTTTTCGGTACCTAGGTAGTATTATTATTGAATATATGATGGAGGAACGTAAAATAAAAGCAAAGATAGGAATGATGCAAGAATTTAAAAGCAAGTATGTTTTGTGGGTCAGACAATACTATATATCATATTTCGTGTAGAGTAATGTACTCTGTGATGGAGAAACATGAACACTATATAAAGGTGACGAAGATTGGAAACTAAAATGTGGGTGTGAAGAAGAATGGAGAATATTAATTTGGTTGAACAGAAGAGAATGAGGAAGTATTAGGAATAGCAGAGGTGACAAGATCAATTTGTGATGTAATTGTTACAAAGAGAAACTGGTTGGACCATTTATTGAGAAAAAAAAAACTGGATTGAAAAATGTGGTGGCACTTGCATCACGCGTGCACTTGAAAATGCTTCCAGCGAGAATTGAAATATTGTCCTAAACACTAGCGAAAGTTGGAAGCGGTACGATTTTGTGTTTCGGGATGTAGAAGTTACGGTGGAAAGAAAAAGACGCAAAGGCAAAAGAGGCTACAGTTGATACAAAGTATTAAAAAAAAGTCGAGAAAAGGATTTCGCATGCGACAGTGGCGCACGAAGTTTTTCAATCTACGACAGGGCAAAATACCTACGATGACACAATCTGTAACTATTGAGTGTTTCCAAAATGTCTAAGTGAACATCACTGAACAGTCATACTATGATCTGTTTAAGCTTAATATGAAATTAATGAATTTGTTTCGTCTGAATACCATATATAATAAAATATTGCGTAATTTTGTAAATATTTTCTGTCTACTATTGAGTACCCATTTTTTTAAATCACTCAACTATATGAAAGGTCACTGAAACGTTATATACAGATTATGGTATGAATAATACACGCACAGTAAAATCCAAGTAATTACGAGCCTTCCGTTATATAAACAAACACTTTTGTTTTTAATCGTCATAAAAACAAATACATATGAACACAATGGATAAAGGCGAGAAAAGAAAACATGAAACTTCTGATTCCTCATTAAAAAAAAATCTCATCTACAATAACGTCACACAACATACTATTTACATGGAGTGCAGACAGAATGGAAGACTACAGCAGACACACACTGTTATACATTACGCTGCTTTAGATCACGCCGTGTGGCTGGGTTTTAGGGGAGCATCGTGTATAGAATCTCCTCTGGATACTTTTGTTTTCTTCAGCATTTGATTATAGTTTATTTGAATTTGTCATTTAAAAAAAATCTTAAACGGCATAAACATGAGACAGTATTTTAATATTTTCTATAACTCATTTGTTAGTCATTTATTTGTATCTTTTCACTTACTACCAGTTTATGACAGAGAATAAAGGTAGATATATTTGTTAGAATAGTTTCTGAATTTAGTATATTTTTAAATTAAATGAAATCTTTAAGTTTGACGTCCGACGCTTATGCCGCGTAGGCTAAAGGAGACTGTGATGATGAGAAATGAAGGAAATAGTGGAATGAACAAAGTGGGAGGACCATGAGAAAACCCACGCACGGTGTTTGTCCTCCACAAAGTTCACTTGGCGCGAGCTGGGATCGAACCCGGGACCCCATGCACCAGAAGTGAACGCTCTAAAACTAAGTCACTATGGCACCTTGGTAGAATTTGTGTATACTGTTCTTCGAGTGAATGTTTTAGTGCCTCATAGATTTATAATGTAATTTCACCTATGGTATTGTACAATTTCGTTAAAACAGTTTTCATTCTCTGTCACTTTTCCCCCCCATCAGCTTCGAACTGTATTATGCCAGTTAAATAAACTGAAAATCATGGAAGGAACAATAATTTTACATGTATTTTTAAGTATTTTGAATTAAACTTTTTTCTCTTAAATAATATTCTCTCGAATGAATGTATTTTAACTAATACGGATGCTGTAAATGTAGAGATACAATATCCCGTAATTACTGTACAATAATTACTCCCAGGATACTATTATCAACTATTATATTGTCTGACGCCTAAGCTACCTGGCATCTACGAAGAGCAACGACCGGCCAGAAAATTTATAGCTTGGTGATATGCAATCAGCATATTGGCTCCAATCAGCTATTTCTTGCTTTCAGACAAAAGTTCACTGCTTGTTCAGTCAAATTGTTTGAGGATGCGTAATATTATCTATCCTCTAAACTCTTAATTTTCTTTTTCACGGCACTTCACGTAATAGCTGCGTAAACAACTGTGCTTTTTTTTTTTTTTTTTTTTTAATTTCTTACTTTCTGTTGCATAGGAAATTAACTTGCCCTCTTTCCACAACCACCAATGTCGACAACAGGTAAAGACACATCACAATCAAGATTAAATTTACATTTAAAAATAAAAAATATTTATGAAGTAATGTTCTTATTGCACGATGATCAGAGATATCGCTCAAACATTCTTTGGAGACTTGGTAACCCGTGAAATAACTATCACAATTACTGATTTTATTTTTCATTTGCTAGCTCTTACAAAATAGATCATCCAAAGAAGGGGCGAAACAAACTGCATAGCTTTCAGATGCATAACATTTTGACATTTGTACAAATGATGGCAGGGAACGAAAACCTAAAGTATGACTGGTAACGATTCAATCAATCAATATATATATACATACTGAGAACTAAATCAAGTGTCTCAAAATTGCAATCGTTCACCTTGTTCTGATATTTATCTAGACATTAATTTCACTCAGTGCAATAAAATGTTAATTGAAACTAATCCAAGCACTGCACGTGATTTTTACAGAAGGAACATATCTCAAAAACTGTCAAAAACTAAGAACGCTGAGGAGCTGAAGCTACATTGACGTAATAATAATAACAACCTGATAATACATTTTTGATTTGCTTATAGTGATTCCATGTAACATTGTATTAATGAATGAACATTATATACAAACTAATTCATTAGTATTAGACATCATTTTATGCTTTCAATTAAACATAAATTTTACAAACAAAATTGAGTATTATTTCGCTGAGCTAAAGGATGTTTCAAACAAAATGCCTGATTTTTTTTTTTTTTTTTTAACATGTCTAAAGATACGTAAATTGTTTATTTTCCATGCTGAAACTTAGAAGATATGATGCACTGAAAAAAACCCTTCTATTTACGAATTGACACTAGTTCATATCACGCCTCTATAATAAAGTTATGTTTGTATGTTCATCACTACATGTTGGTTCAGACTATCTCTACACATACTTCTCAGATGGTTTTCTTTTTTAAAAACTTAAACAAGGAATAATACAATACAAATATTTCAAACTTATCATTCACAGTTTCAATGCCCTTTTCACTGCATTTCGAAGCACCTCGGTTTCCCTTATCAGGTAAAAGTACGCCCCGAAATACGAGATAAGCCACCGAGGCTAACGAATAGTGTGGAAATAAGTCTCTACAATAGGGTTGCAACTTGTTCCGAATTAGGCAGGAATATTCCGAATTTTACGAAAGTTTTCAGCGTCCCGAATTTTGCCTAAGAGAGGGAACATTATATGGTGGAACGCCAAATTATTCCAAAACACTTACAAAATATGGGACAGATAGAGACGCATTATATGGCAAGACGCCAAATTATCCAAAACTTATAAAATGTATGGCAAAAATTCTAAGTGATACGTAAATTTTGACCCACAAGGTGGCTCTATGACTGTTAAGATATCGATATGGTTCTACCGTTAAAAACTTTTCCTGTTGACAGCAGTGAAATCATCGGAAATGATGTTATCCTTTCTTTGTGCCGGTTCAATGGTTCAGAACTTCTCTTCAACTAATCGCCAACAAGGGTGGTATTAGGTATTACATATTTTCTGTTCCGTGTGTTTGCTGTCTCAATTTCTATTACAATCTTCATTCACGTATATGTATTTCTTTCTACCTTGTATTTTTCTTAATACTTTGTTGTACGTACAAATTTGGCTCTAAGAAACTGATGATCTGCTAAGGTTCGATAAGTGCAAAAGGCGATGTAGCCAGCACCCACTTTACAGAGACTAAATGAACCCGTAAACCGCATTAGAACAAAGTATAGATCGATAAATACCACCTTCACTTGGAAGATTAACTTGGTACGGAGACGCCTTCCAGATCAAGCCATCGCGGTTCCTCTTCAAGAAGTACAGGGAATAGGAAGAGAATTAAAAAATACAGGTAAATGAACATGTTCTAAATCCCTAGGTAAAAATCACTAAAAACAGTTTGTATTTAACACATACAATCTGCTGCAACTGTTATCTGTGTCCTGTATTCCTGTCTACAGTTACCGGGTCTTATATTCGCTGTACACCTTCCAAATTTTCACATTGTATTACATTGGATTTCTGAGACTACTGCATTCGGAAAATACGAACAGTGTGCAAAGACTACTTGATCTGGCAACTCTGAACATAAATATAATGGCGCAGTTAATATATGCAGCACAGCAGAATTATTTTTCAGTTAAATATGAACTTTGTAAGAAATTAAACTAACGTACGATTGCAGTAACAACCTGACTCACCTTTTTATACGTTGATATATTTAATTACCATAATTTTAGATGGAGGTTTTCATCTTCTTCAGCGGCGACCTCAGAACATCAACTGCTACTTCTAATTAGAGCAGCAGGTGGTTTTTTTGAAGACCGCCGCTGAAGAAAGCCTTCATTAAAAATCCAGTAATTAATAGCGACGCACAGAAATATAAGTCAAGTCATTGTTTGTAATCATGCTCTACTTATTTCCTTAAGTAGTTTATATTCAACAGAAGGGCCATCTACTATGCTGCGTGTCTCAGCTGCGCTGATTAAACATATTAGACAAATAAAAAGGTGAGTCAAATTATTATATGAATATAAACTATGTGTTTTCCAGTTATTGTAAATCTCAAGGCCTACAAAGTATTCAATTAATCGTCAATTTTAATTATCTGTACCGTATGTGCTACGAAATGTAGCAAAAATGAAATTTAGACTGTAAACTATAAATTGCGTTAAGATTATACAGAACGCTTAAAATTTTATACACAGGGTGTTACAAAAATTTGTCACAATATTTTGGGAACAGATTCATCACATCAAAATAAGAAAAAAAAAAGTTCATATGGACCTGTGGTCGGAAGTGCATAGTTTCGTAGTTATAGGGTGTCAAAAACGTAAAATATTGAACTTTAAAGGTCCATAGTTCCATTACTATAGAACAGGTCGTAGATGGGTCAAGATCACTGAGGAGCTAGTATGTGAACTATCCAAATATCCATCTTTCAGAACTCCCGGTATTTACACAGTCATTTTAGAGAAGCTGTTTGGGAGTACTTGATCACTCTGCACCTACCTCTCTAAAAATTGGTGTGCAAGTACTGGAGTATTCTTAAACATGGATATTTGCATAGTTCACATACCAGTTTCTCAGTGATGTCTTGACCCGACTACGATATATCCCATAGTAGTGGAGCAAAAATTTTAAAATTCACTTGTTTCACGTTTTCGGCATCCTGTAACTCAGAAACTATCCACTTTTGAGCACATGAACATATGACTTTTTTTTTCCTTATTTTGATCTGAGGAATCTGTTATCAAAATATTGTGGCATATTTCTGTAACCCCCTGTATATTTATGTAGTGCAATTATGTGAACGACAAGTTTGAAATTTCTTTATTACGTTGTGAATAACCATCCTTACATTTATTGTGTATGTCATAATATTTCACACTATTTTATTTGGATACAACAACAGTGCATATTGAACGATGTTGCTAAATACAAAAAAAAAAAAAAAAAAAAAAAAAAAATCTCTGGCTAACAGGGACTTCAAATGTCCCGCCTCTGCGAAAATTGCCAGAACTAATCAGGTTAGTTGAGGCCAAAGAAAGAAATGACAAACACACAAAATATATAGCAGGAAGCTCAAGTAGTAATGCATCCGTCAGGAAAACGGGACATTATTCCCGCCCAGCTTAGCGATCAGCATTTTCAGTATTTCTAACGGCGAATTGCTCCTTTCACTTTGATCATTTTACAATATTTTTGAATATTACATTGCATGAAACTCTTTTATTCCCTGATATTTTGCATATGCCTAAATACGTATTAAAAACTATAAAATAATTTAGAATTACAATTAAAAATTCATTATCCGCAACTGCGTATTATATAAGTTTTTCCACACCTAAACAAATCATAAATCATCATCATATCGTAAATTAAACAAAGAACTACAACAAAATAGTATTATTACTTTCTTCGTAAAAAGAAAATTGTTTGCAAAATTAAGGATACGACAGGCAATTAGAATCATTATGTTCAAGCGGAATTCAATCCTTGGAATTCAACCCAGTTACTTATCACAGATAATTAGATACAAAACAAAGGCTACATGGAACTAAAAGGGAACAGTTACACTACAAAATTATCACTCCATAAATCTGATATGTTATATTTCCTACATCGTATTATGATTTCACACACTTAAAATAAAATAAACGAATTGTGCTGGTTGATTTTTTTTTTCTTTTTAGTTGACTGAAAAAGGAAATAATTTTATCTCAGTAACCTAAAGTAAACACTATTTATCTAAAATAATAAGTTCATCACAAATTGACTGTCAATAAATATGTCAAATAGTATAGGTACTACATCAGGTTTCATTGATACAAATAAGCAACACGGACACAAATAAAAAAGGATATCATCTCACTCAACTTAAAAAAGTCACATAAAAACATACAAATACACCCATTATCTAAAATAAACTGAAATAATGAAAGTCATTTACATGATACACTTTATGGACACAACTTATTTTAATTATTTAATGCAAAGAGCTGAAGGGAGCACTGAGGAATCAGAAACTTCAAGTTTTCGAACCAATGACTGCATCTCCTACTGACATATCTGGTCGAATCTCTATTACAACCATCTTTGAATTCAACACTTAAAACTTGATTTTAAAAAATCCAGTGTTATGATTACAATTACCAAATACCGAAAATGTCTCTGTATCCTATGTTATATATATCTACACACTTGCTGGACCTTCTCAAGCAAAAAAATAAATAAATACATTTACATACTGTACAACTCTTCTCTTGTATGTATATTAATATAAACCTTAAGTTAGTTAATAATGAAAAGTTAAAATAGATCATACAGATTATAGAACAAAAAGGATTAAATTTCATTTTTAATTAAAAATAAAGTCATAGGTACGAAGGTCACATAATCTATGATTAATTGCTAATTAAAACCTGTGTTAATGGAGCCGATCTCCAAAGATCCCCCCAAAATCAATCTGCTCCTTATATTTTGTATTATACATATATACTCTGAATATCACCGAAGCTTTGGCTTCTGCTTTCGTGGCTTGACCATCCATAATGAAAGCATATAACACACTGGAAACGTTTACATTATTATTCACGAACATTGTTAATTGTAAAACACGAAAAGAACATAAAGCTGACCGTTCTGTCCTATCAACGGTTTTAGTTCTCCTTTTGGTGTTTCACTTGTAGGGGAAAAAAAACTAAAATAAGTATCTCAATTAAAAAATATACACAGAGGAAGCTCTTCTCTTTTTTCTATAAATGGCAAGATGTACATCTACCTTCCTTTGACATTCTATTACTTCATATACGTAAGGCATTTCATTCACCATGTTCTTTTTGTACTGCAGTTTTGAAAACGTAGAACAAAATTTTCTTCTTTCCCTTGTTCTTATATGTATATATATATATATATAGAATTGGTACCACAACAAATTCAGTCAAAAACCATATAGAGATAACTGAACTGCATTATGAACTTCTGGAATCTGTTCCTAAATCACCACTTCTCGCATCTGTGCTTGACTCGGACTGACTGCCGTTCTCTGATGAAGCACTGCTGGACTGTCCAGATTGATCAGACACTGCCTTCTTTAATTTCGGTTTATACTCGGTTATAATCACCGTTACATTATTAACAGTCACTTCTCGATGCTGAGCTGAACTTCGGTCCACGTTCTTTAATCTGGGACTACAAAAAAAATACAGTTGAAATCGTTATCATAAATAGTCACAGAAAACAAATACTAAGCACGTATACAAGGGCTGTTCATTCAATTTCTAGATTGTACATTTTTCTCAAAAGGTATTAATAGCAGCTTGGAATCTTCACCGCAAATGAATGTGGCAACACCTCACGACGGCTTCAAAGCACTATCGCACACCTAACAAGGGAAATTGGGAAGAAAGCACTCGCCTGTGAAGAAACTAAGCATGGAATTTGAAGGACCAATTCATGCTGATTGCAACAAGTTAATAAAATTTCTGTACGGTTGAGAACTGTTTGAGAGATTCAACTTGGAAGTTTATTTGAAAAAATGAGTATATGTGCATTTTAAACGCGTTAAGTACAGTATTATTAGCAACGAATGATGACGTACGACTTGAAATCTATCGGACGTAACAGAAAAAACTGTTTTGCAGTAACTAACGGGTTTGTTAGTTAAAATTAGTAGTTATACTGTTCACAATAATGATAGATTAGAGATGAAAATTGATCACTGTTGCTCTTCTGTCCTATGATGAAATGACAGGCAAAAGACTTCCTTGCACCACGAACACTTTATATATATCTGCAATTGCGTTGCATCCATCAAGGAAATAGTTCGCATAACCAAAGCAAAAAGCAAATTCGACAGGTGATTGATAAGGTATACAATCTGTTCGGTAACCTGCCTTGTGGAACGCCAATTGAAACAATCAAATGTATCGCGCTGATCGGCACTGATTCATTAGCGTGGACACGAACTTTATTTGATTGCTTCGGTGGTACATCGTACGTCCGGATGAAGAAGTTCCATACTATGTACAAACCTCTTCCCATAATCTTTGATTGGTCGGAATCCAAACACGTCAAATGTTTGTACAAATCGTGTATTTAACGTTGAATCTCTCGAAAAGTTCTCAACCATACAGACATTTTATTGCTTATCATGAAGTGGTCTTTCGAATGGCATGCTTAGTTTCTCTGCAGGCGACTGCTTTCTCCCGAACTTCTCTTGTAAGCTCAAAATGAAATCTTTAAGTTTTACGTCCCATAATTATACCGGTTAGGTTAAAGGAGACGATGATGAGAAATGAATGAAATGGAGGAATGAAGAAAATGGGTGGAAACGGGAGAACCCTGAGAAACCCCACCCGCACACGATGTTTGTCCACCACAAAGCTCACTTGACACAAGCTGAGATCGAACCGAAAACCCCATGCATCAGGGGTGAACGCTCTACTGTTGAGCCACCGCGGCCCGAGGTAGAATTATTCGTACACTCAAGCTGTGTTAAGTGAGACGTAATTGCGTGGAGTGTGATATTGTGAAATGGCCGTGTTGCCTTGTGAAATGGATGATCGAAAGGAAAAAAGAATTTGTGTTAAATTTTGATATACATTTGGGAAAACGGCTACAGAGACGTACGAAATGTTGCAAGTAGCATTCAATGATGCAGTAAGAATCGCACAACGTCCCTCAGTGGTTTTCACGTTTCTAAACTGGGAGTGTGTAAGTGGAAGATGATCCTTGTCTATGAGTCGAATCATGGTTTTATGGGTAAGACCCCGAAACCAAAATAATGGCGTTCCAATGGCACCTAGACCCGGAGAGCAAATATGCCAGAGAAGTACGATCCCGGGTTAGAGTGTTTTCGGGATTGTGTACCACGAATTTGTTCCATGTGGTCCAGACTGTCAATAGGGATGTCTACACAACTGTGTTAGAACGATTACGTGATTTCATTTGTTGTAAATGGACGTGTTTGAAGTAGTGCTACTACACTTGGTTCTCCGTAGTAGAATGGACAATCAACCGCCCATCTTAAAGACTGGCATATTATACCTTTAGACCGCCCTGTGTTTGCACTGATGATAGATTACTGCTCGATCTGTTGAAAAGCATTTCCTCAAACCTTATTTGTCATTAAACATGTGATCCCCGTAGCGAAACGAGATAGGCGAATTGCGAGCAAAGCCAAAGCCAGTTTCTCCCAGTTATACATGGGACGAGGATACTCCCATAGCGAGTTGGAATCTACCAACATCTGCGGTGTTGGTACCCGAGCGTTAAGCCAAGCTCAATTCCGTCTTCGTACTGAAACACCAAAATGCTGAATCCCACGGTATTACTTCAGTCCAACAGAGTTTAACTCAAATCCGGAAGCCCCTGGAGTCCCAGAGGGGGCTTACTAAATCCCACTCCTGCCTACTTCATGTCGTTTAAACTCGTGCAGAGGTCCTGCGAACACGTATCCAATGGGTACGACACTCCCGTACTTCCTCCTGGACCCAATGGTACGTGTTAAGCCACCGTTTGGGATTCAGACCAATGGATTCCGCCCCCGATAAGAGTCAACAGGGTCCCAATTCTACCTAGCTTAAATTACGGTTAAGGTATTCCACACATTACCAGAACTAATTACTGAGTTGGACCAAATTGCTTATGCAGTTCATGTTATTTTGGAGATTAAAACCTACCCTCGGTAGTGACTGGACATCTAGACAGATAAAATGAGTGTTTACCTAAACTCTTCTGGTCAGAAACGAGGATAACCTTCGTTATAAATCAGCCTTACATTTTGGCCGGTCCGTTAAATATACACTGAACTGGCAGATACTTGTAACAATGCCAGAACCCTACAGTTCCGCTTTTACGTACTAATGCAGCTTGTTTCGCGAATAGAAGCCTATCATCGTGAGAAGTGACGGCACCGGAGCGTTATAAGGCAAGCTCAGTTTCTCCTTGGAGCTGGTATAGGTCCAAGTTACCGAATCTCACCTATCTATCTATTGGTCGTTCCACAATGGCAAGGGATACAGTGTTAGACAGTGGCGGTGGTATCATGACAATGCTGCATGTCACACTTCAGGAATGGTGTTCTACTTCTTCGCCAAAAGGAACATCTCCGTAGTACGCCATACCCCTACTAGCAGATTCTTGTGCCTCTTTCCTATTCTCTACACTAAAATCCACCTTACGAGGGAAACGATTTAGACCCCATCGAAGACACTAAAAGTAACATACGGGGATTTCAATGTATTTTACAACAAGCGTTTCAGAACTGCTTCCAGTGATGGCGAGAACGTTGGAAACGGTGCGTAGATGCTGCAGAAAAATACTTTGAAGGGAAAAAGGACGAATAGATGGTCAGTCGTCCTTATAATTTATTACAGCACCAACCCAGTAAATTGAATAAACAGCCCTTGTATAAAGAAGCATACTACAAAGGTGTTTACATTTCCAATTAACGGTTTCGACTGTTTCTCACGTAAAGTGTAAAACAAGATAATCTTTCACTTTCTTTGTTTTATAACAAATATTCAAGTGATAAAAAATAACCAACATAAAAAGAATATTTAAAAAAAAAATATCTGGCATTCATGCTGAGCTGTTAATAGTGTATATTACCGAAAGTTCAATATTACAGTAGGCGCGCAAAATAGAAGGGTCTGAAATTTTACTCGAGAACAACAAACGAAGAACCCTATTGAACCACGCACACCAATTAAACCTTTAAAATAAAGAAGAAAGATAATGTTAATAGTAAAGTGACAACGAAACTGAGTATCACAAAAGGCCCAATGATAATAATAAATTAGCGAATTTTGCTAAAATTTTCTATTTAGGGAGAATAAGAGTGTAAAGGAGATACTACAATATAAGTTTGCTAATACAGAGAATCTACTTCCGGTAATACACCCAGAAAATATTCTCGGTAGAAGGATGTAACAAATTTTCTCATAAGGTTAAGAGGTTGCACGGGAGGTGTGGTTTCTAAAACACTTTGCCTGAACCAAGTCATAAATAACAGATTTATTTCTTGAAGATACAGCCAGCTTAATAGAAGCTATTCTACATTAGAAACAACTCTAACAACGAAATAAGGAGATTTTGGAGATAAGGCAATATATATATATATATATATATATATATATATATATATATATATATATACAGTTTCATCTTAGTAGTTACCTGATGGAACTGAGGAAAACAGTAAGGATGGCTGGTCGTGGGATAAGAACTCAAAACCTTTTGACTCTAAAGTGAGAATGCCACCAGTAAATCTACGCCGCACTGATTTAAAAGCCTTGTCACATTACTTTCCATTTGTTTTGAGCATCTCTAAAAGGTTTAGAACTGTGACAAGATGGGAAATGAAAACTTATAATAAGCGAGTCACGACGTTGTCTTATTGTACACTCTCACCACAACAGTGCAATGTACAAGAATTAACACTTATGAAATATAAGCTAAGCTGACAAATTATTTTCTAAAAAGAAAGCAGGAAAAAAAGTAGAAAAAGAATGCTTACGGATGCCTGCTCTTCTTCACTGACTTATTTTCAGAGAAGGAGTTCTTCTTCTCAGATTTCTCTTTGCTTCCCTCTTTTTTCGTCTTTGGAGGCGTCGGGGTGTACTGCTGCGCAACTTGCTGAGCCACAAGTTGCGGGTTAATCCTTGGTTTTCTGGAAGTAATATCATGCACTCAATTCAAAAGACACTTCAATGTACACTACGGAAAGCAAGTTCAATTAGTATTTACATCTTTATACTCAGTGAACTATCTTATATATTACAAGCATTAGAAGTATTTGCTTTCTGTTGACCAATGATTGATTGAGTGATTTTTTTTTAAAAAAACGAAATTAACAACTATTTCTACACTAATTTATTTATACACATTTTGGGCATTACAAGCGTCTACGGCCTTAAGCCCGTCACGTATGAGGGACAAAGTCTCTCAGCGAGCCCACTATCCAAGGAAGAGAGGAAGGAAGCGGCTTCGGTCTTGTAATTTAGGTATCATCCTAGTGTGAAAGAGGAAAATCCAGGAAAAACCTCACTCACGATGACTGACCTGAAAAGCCTGTACACCTTCTCGACCGTCTCTACCAGAAATCGAACGCAGGACCATTCGCACCAAAACCGAGAGCGTTAGCGACTACGCTACACGGGACCATTTTTACACTTATAATAAAACTGGCACCGTTTTTTTTTTCTTAAAAAATACAATATTAAAACTGTTTACTCGGTTATAAGAATCATTTTCTAATTATAGAGTATATAAATTAGAAGAAAATTCTCTTTACGAAATTAATTGGAAAAACTTTATAGCATATGAAATTGGGTACTAAAAATGAATTGAGGCGCTAACAAATATACAGACACACAATATTTTTTATTCTCATCCAGGATTAAAGCAAATACACATCAAAACACTATACATAACTATTAGTAGTAATTACATTTTTAAAAAAAGTTTCCTGAATATTAAATTATGCTTTTGAGACTCAGCATTTGTAAAATTGAAGTTAAAAAGATTGCAGTCCATTGTATTGTATTATATATATAGGGTGTTTCAAAACAACACCAACAACGTTTGAAAGGTGATTCCTGACACCAAGATAAGATAAAAATATAGACCAACTTGGGTGCATAAATGCTTCCTTTCGGAGGTATAGGCTGCCGAAAACATAAAAAAATTAACTTTAAAGGTCCATAGCTCCAAACCTATGAGGCCTACCGTAGTCCGAGACTTTATTATGATCTAATGTGTGCTCTATCCAAAAATACATGCTTCAGAATCCTGCAGTACTTTTGCAACAATATTTATAGAGGTAGTTGGTGAGTACCTGAAATTATATGCCCATAACCAAACTGCTTCTATAAAAATTGTTGCGTGAGTACCTTAGGATTCTGAAACATGTACTTTTGAATAGAACACATATTAGTTCCTAAGTAAAGTCTTCACCCGACTATGGTAGGTCCCATAGTTTTTGAGCTATGGACCTTTAAAGTTCATTTTTTCATGTTTTCGGCACCTTATAACTCCGAAAGGAAGCATTTGTGCACCCAAGTTGGTCTATACTTTTTGTCTTATTTTGATGTCAAGAATCACCTCCCAAATGTTGTCGGTGTTGTTTTGAAACACGCTATATATATATATATATATATATATATATATATATATATATATATATATATATATATATATAGGCGCGGATCCAAGGCCTATATAGCCCCTTCCTTGTCGCTCAAGTATACACTGAATAAAATGAGCTTCAATCCTACTTTACTGTGGATAAAGTGGTAAACTATGGTTTAGCCCCTCTCTTGATCATATCCTGGATGCGCGTCTGTATTATATATATATAAACCTTAATTATTCCATTTCCCTTTCCTGTACAGTTTTAATGTTTTATTTGTTTTAATATATCTGTAGTATTACTACTTGAAGTACCCGCTGTTCGCACGGGGAAGATATGTTTATGGAAAATCTTTGAACTTCTTCCCCTCTTAGGATACGCATATCAATGAAAGTGTAATTATAACAACCCATAAGATACTCTGATTTTGAAATATATTTTGAACTCCCCCTACCCCTTTTACCACTACTCTACTCACTCTACTTCCTTGAACAGCCACACACTTTCTCACTCCACGTGATTCCTATGATCACACAGAGTTTAGTAGTGAGAGTGTGCGTGGACTGTTCTGGGAAGTAAACTGAGTAGAGTAGTGGTTGACGCATCAGGACGATTTGCCGAAGATCCCGGGTTCGAGTCACGGTCCAGCCATTCACTTTTTCACTCTTTCTGTGTTAGCTATACTAATGTTTAAAGTTAATACATACCAATCGATAGTTTACATCGAAATGAACAAAATGAACTGCTTAGGGAGAAATTCTCATACGTTGTTTTTGAGAGAAATAAATCTTTATAGAGCTAAAGTATATGTCGTTCACTGTCAATAGTAACTGACAAGTTTTTATGCTGCTGGAATAGATAATTTATAAAGTGCATATAAAAAATGAACACTGGAAGTAGCAGATTGTAACCATTGTTGATTTGATTTGCTAGTTATCTATTAACCTGAATAGTGTTCCTTCCTATACGTATTTTGTTTTCCTTCTTGGAATTTTCAAATCCACTGCTCGGGTACTCTTCATCATGACCACAAACCTTAACTCGTTATTGTGTGTAGACTCTTCACGTTGCTCTTGTATTGTAAGAATTCTTAAAAGTGGCAGTATGGTTGCCATTATGGACGCTTACTCTGAGGGAAGAACGTAGACTGAAAGTATTTAAGAACAAAATCCTGAGACGAATATTCGGACCCAAGAGAAATGGGAATAGGGAATGGCCGAAACTTCATAATGAGGAAATACACAATTTATACAGTTTATAAAACATTGTTAGGGTCATCAAATCTAGATGGCTGAGATGGGCAGAGCATGTAGCCAGGATGGAAGAAAGTAGCAACGCTTTCAAATTTCTAACTAGAAGTCTAAACGGAAAACAACAATTAGGAAGACCTAGGCGCAGATAGGAGAGCAATATTAAGATGGATCTCACAGAAATTGGAATACAAAGTAGAAACTGGATCCAGTTGGCTAAGGACAGAAGTCAATGGAGAGCCTTTGTGAATGCGGCATTGAACCCCCGGATTCTATTGGCCATAGAGTCAGTTAGTTAGACAACATCCATCCACTCAACCAACAACTGCTTCAAATTAATATATGTACAATGTGGCCAGGCCAAGAAGGGACCATGACATTTGGGCGTGGCCGTTTGGCCGCAAAACCTTTTATCCAAATAGATTTACCTACCTACATATATTATGATGTATTTCATAACTAGAACCTGGATGTTTGAGCACTGGAAATTTCGAAAAACTTCCGCAAATAATTTTGTAAAAACTAAAAATAACATCCTGAATAATCTATTGACTATCCGGTGTCCGTACTATGCGGCTTAGTTTTAAAAGAATATTTCCTTTTAATAAAATAAAATAATACATATATATATATATATATATATGTGTGTGTGTATGTGTGTGTGTGTGTGTGTGTAATAATGACATGCAATTTGTGTAAAAAAGACGTACGTTTTTTGTTAATGTTTAGTTATTTTAAAGATGTGACTAACCATTCATACTGTACTGTGTACTTGATTTTTTGAGTCAGACATTTTTAAATTTATCTTTAAATTTGTACATATTTTCATTTTCTATAATAAATTATTAAAATGCGTGGTATAAAACATAAGAAATGTTTATTACGTACTGGCCTATATCAAGAGATTAGAAGAAACGAATACGAGCTGTTTTTGAAATAAAAATGGTGTTTTTAATGCTATGGGTGATTCACGAAGTATTTATTGAATGCTTTTTTTATTTGATCTGCCCATTAGGCCGGATAGTTGATGCTCTGTTGTATTAATAAAAAAGTTATTTCAGATTTCATAAAAACAGGCACTTATAGGCACTACCTATACATTGAAATAGGAAGAACAGGCCAAATAAAATTTACTATAAACAGTCTGTGACACCCCAAAACGAATCTTTGTGCTTTATATTATATCTAACGTAAAGAAACGATACGATTGGGCGGCAAAAGAAGAACAGCATTATTTTCAATGATGATATGGAATCTGTATGACATAGTTCTCAATGACCAGTTAAGAACGAACAACCACGCCGAAGCAGTTCATCGTGGACTGCTTTGCAACCAAACGTCTCGTGCCTAAACGTCTGCGCCCAAACGTCCTGCTCCGGGCCAAGAAATCTTCCAATTTGGTGACCATATGCAAACCCAATTTTTATAATCTTGAACGTTGTTTTGTATTTAGCTTGAAAGCAGTAATAGAACAATTTCTAATCGTTACGTTTATTTTTATTAATACAATTAGTGATGATAACCTCTCAGTTCCTTTCCAGATTACCTTTCTCAGTATTTAACAATTAATTTTTCTTGTTCTTATGTAATACGCTTCGAATACGTTTCTTTCGCTGTTAGAGATCGCCTGATGTAGAATTTTTGTGATGAGTGTTTAGTACTTTGTAAGTATTTAGTAGTTTTGTAAGAGATTAAAAGAACAAATCAGGGAGTCCCGTAAGGATAAGGAGTCGATTTCAGATTTGTCGAAACACTTACAAAACTACTAAACACAGTCAAAAAAGTGGAATTTTTACGTCCGACGACCTCTAACACTGAAAACAACGTATTCGAAGCGTGTTACATAAAGAATAAAAATCCATTGTTAAATACTGAGAAAGGTAATCTGGAGAGGAACTGCAGGTCATTATCACCCATTACATTAACGAAAATAAACGTAACGATTAGAAATTGTTTTATTATTTTTTTTTTTTCAAACTAGATACAAGGAACATTTAAAATTATAAAATCTAGGTTTACATATGATCAGCAAATTAGAAGCAATGTTGACCTGACCCATCATACATACAGTAATTTGAAGCAGTTTTCGGTCGAGTGTATGTATGTTGTCACTTTTAAGAATTCTTAGAATACAAGAGCAATATGAAGACTGCATAAAATAACGACTTGAGTTTTGTGGCCTGATGAAGAATACTCTAATAGTACATTTGAAAAATTGAAGGGAAAATAAATATATTGGAAGGTTTCATATAGTCTATTAGTAACTACCGTTGATTGATTTCTGCTAACAGTGATAACATATATTCCTGAAGTGACGTACGTAGTCCTCAAGGGTCATTCCATGTCAAATCAACACAAGGTTTCAGATCGATCCTTACAGATTACAGTGAGATTTTATATTCTGACCGCAATTATCGGTATGTGGAACAAGGGAAAAACTCAAGTTGATTGTGAACCAATTTCGAAATTATAGGCTTTAAAATCACACCTTTAATCAACGTCCTAAGTCTTTTAGATAAGTCGCAAATATCAATTGTGATTAGGATTGGGATTTAGATTTCTGGGCTTTTGGCATCTATAGCCATGTTAGCCCGTAACTAGGATTAGGATTAGGAATTAGATTTCTGGGCTTTCGGGCAACTATGGCCATGTTAACCTGTCACTAGGATTAGGATTAGGAATTAGATTTCTGGGCTTTCGAGCATCTATGGCCATGTTAGCCCGTCACTAGGATTATGAATAAGAATTAGATTTCTGGGTTTTCGGGCATCTATAGCCATGTTAGCCCGTCACTAGGATTATGATTAGGAATTAGAGTTCTGGGCTTTCGGGCATCTATAGCCATGTTAGCCCGTCACTAGGATTAGGATTAGGAATTAGATTTCTGGACTTTCGGGCATCTATGGCCATGTTAGCCCGTCACTAGGATTAGGATTAGGAATGAGATTTCTTGGCTTTTGGCATCTATAGCCATGTTGCCCGTCACGTATGAGGGATGACGTCGCTCGGAGATCACACTATCTGAGGAAAGGGAAGAAAAGAAGCGTCCTGGGAACTGTAGATTATGTACTATCCCAGTATTTGTCTGGTGTGAATGAAGAAAACCTCACTCAGAATGGCTGCCCTGAGAAGTTTTTACACTTCAACCGAGTGTCCCCACCGGGAATCGAACACAAATGCCACTCGAACATATGTCATTCATGCAATTCTTAGTAAATTTTCAGAACTGTGGGAGGCCTGTGACTTCGAAACCAGTTCACACATCAACCTGAAATATCAGGGTTTGTAATTTTCCTGTGGTACCAAAAACTGCACCGAATTGCACAGAAATTTAGCGAAGGTAAAAACAGAATTTGTTTGAAAGTTGAGTTGATTTCACGTACAAGTTCAAGAGTACTCCACATACTACTAGAGCCTGTCTATTTCAGGTGTGCCCATGGAAAATATGTGAAATATACTTTCGCCCCCCTCTGACGGAGGAAATTCTCCCTTTGTTTAGAGAAAAGAAATTAATGATCTCAGCTGTGTTGCCAATTTGTCATTAAGTCGTTTGCTCTTGACGAGTGAAGATGGTAGGCTACTTAGAACGGCTAACAAGACAGTGGACAGCAAAGTCCGTGAAATAATTCATTGTGGCAACGCTTCCGCATTCAACAATTGAAAGATCTCAGCCGCAGCAACTTGTCCCTCCTCTTTCGAGGGAGGTACGGGAAAACACACATCGACAGCAGCGCCAGAAGGAGCACAGTTGAAATAGAAAGGCTCTAATAGGGAGGAAAGGCAGATGAAGTTTACCTTGGAATATCAGTTTCCTTGTAGGAAAGAGGCGTGACATATAAAACATTTTAGAAGGATCTAACGATTATGAAAGGATGTTCTTACCAACAATTTATGATGAGGTGACCTGACAAGATAAATCACAACAGGATATGTGTGACCATGGTCATCTTCAAATATTTGAAACAAGTAACTGAAATACTAGTTCTTTTTGCTTTCACCCAAGATTAAGAAGTGAAAATATTTAGACTTGGCCTTACCGTAATAGCTTTTTTCCATTTGATCCTTCACCTCAAACCAATGAAGGATCAATATTTTTCGCAACCGGAAGACTCAATAATCGTATCTGTTAGTCTCGTCTCGCAGATACAAGCACAATGAAATTTTACGCTGGACAGTTGTTGTTGAAGGAAAGAAGGCCAACTTAAATAGGTAAATAGGCTTAAATAGGCCAATTATAAGACGGATCATTCCACGGTGACGCCTGTAGTTAATTGTCTTAAATATGAAACGTATGATTACCTCAATATATACGAATATTCAGCTCATACCTGGTAGAAGTTCCTTTTCGTACATCACACATCAGGCATTTAAATGCTTCCGCCGTGTTCCTGTAAGTACACACACTGCAGTCCCAGTAATTATCTTCCAATACTTTAGCCTGACGTTTCGTTCTCCTGAAACCAAAATAAAAAAGATAAGCTTATTTGTTAATCCAATCCAAACACATTGATAGCAGTTTAAATTAGAGTGCAACATAATGTTATACGTAAGAACCGAAAGGATAATAATAATAAACAAAAACATAAAAAAGTAAGTATTGTCAATTACTGATTCACAGATCACAGCATTTGCAGTTATCTCTAATAGCTTTCCGTCATATCCAAAGCTTAATTATCAGGATATAGGGACTGTTGAGATTTGTTGTTGTTAACCCCTCTCTATGTAGTCACTACCCAGATTTACACATTTCTCCCAGCGCTCTTTCACTTTACGAATACCGAAGTTCGCACAAAGTGCTTCAAACCAGTCTTCCATTTCATGAATAACGTCATTTGTGTTGTCAAAATGGCGACCACGCAACGGTTTCTTCATTTGGGGAAATAAGAGAAGTCACTGGGTGCGAGGTCGGGAGAATAAGGCGGATGCTGCAATACCTGGAAGCCACACACCCTTGCTTTGTCGACAGCAACTTGAGATGAACGAGCTGGTGCTTCGGAAAAGGTTAGCAAACGAGGAAGCCAGTGTGCAGATACTTTAGACATCTGAAGTTTGTCGTGGATAATTTTCCACACACTACCATAACTGAGACCAGCCACATTCATAATCGTTTGGATTGTTACACGTTTGTCTTCGAGGATCAAACGCTACACTTTCTTTACAGTGGCCGCATCTTCTGTCAGGGATGATGTTCCAGGTCTTGGGTCGTCTGTGACGGACATATAACTAGTTTGGAATTTCTTTTTCCGCTTTACAATGGTGTCATAAGATGGAAAATCATCGCCATACACAGCCTTCATCTCGTCCTGAATCTGTCTGGCATTATAACCCTTAAAATGCAAGAACTTTATCATACTGCGAGCCTCAATCTTATTCATTTTGCACTTTGGTCACGTTTGGCACACCATGTAATATATATATATATATATATATATATATATATATATATATATATATATATATATATATATATATAGGAGCAAATTTCCTTAACATTACGCACATAAGGACCAAATATAACACTGACAAAATTTCATCATCATAACTTCCTGGTGATAATTAAAACTTTACGATACCTCCTCGTAGAACTTGCTACAAAATATCAACTAATTAGTCAGAGCACTGATGAATATTTTAGAGCCCCTACATCAATCTCACTGAATTACACATTCATATTCACTGGAATAATGTTACCTCGTCTTCTCAGCTTCTTACTATGCTTGCACTAATATCATACTCGAATGAGCTGAAGTCATAACCCCCAAGAATTAGAAAGGGATTCAAAACCTGAACATATACCGAGAGCTTTATTAACTTGAGATTTTGAAATGTCTATAGAGAAATACTACCATATGATATCAAATAATTATTGATAGGAAAATGGCAGGGAGAGGAGGTATGGAAGTGACGACAAGTACATAACGAGCTGGTGAATATGATGGTGGCAGAAAAATTGGATTGGAAAGTGTTAATTAAAACACAGCAACTTAAACTTATTAACTATATTGTAACCGAAGAATTCTTGTCATTTTGAAGTTTTAATAAATTATCTTTAAAAAAAACAGCAAAATAATTATACAGTCAAAAGCACGTGAAAACATTAAAAACTAGCATTTCGTAATGACTTGAGTTGAGATGATTTTGAATTTAACGTCCCTTTCAGCAGTGAGGCTATATGAGGCGGGACCTACTGATTAAAGTGGAATCCGAACCACAAGAGCTCCCGCCGATAATCGAACCCGGCTCTTCCACGCCAAAGGCGCGTACGCTAACCGCTTAGTAGCATTTCGTAATATCGTTGGTCATATATAGTTATCGTTTCAATTAATGCATGGGGGAGGGGATGGTGATCTATGCATTAATCGAAATCATGAACTATTAGACGAAGAGTGGTATCTAAAAAACCTACAACATTTAGAAATAAAGGAAGAACGGTAATTCTGTAGAAGGAAAGCAGTTAAATATGAAGTAACTCGTTACCTATTCCAGATAACAATTATCTGGAATAGGTGACGAGGTTTTACGGATAAACTGCCGCAAATGGCGACCCCAGATAAGACTCACATCAACCTTTTTTCAACGTTGTATTGCTGCTTATCTGTTCTTACTTTCATATACCTTACCTACAATTACCCCTGTTACATTCCAAGCCTTCACTATTTACTGATAATCACAAATATTCCTTAGTTTCATATTTTCTTTGCTCTTTCCTACATCCGTATGCATCTGTGTAGTATTACTGCGCAAAATTAGTGTCTTCGAACTGTTAAGTGTTGCAAACTATGCACTACTCAGAAATTACTAGGACAATGTATTCTCCCCTTCTGACTACGATGGAGGATACAGCTTCGAAACTGCTATATCGTGATTGATATCAACCTTCCTTATTTATTCGAAAACGTTATCCACAGTCACTTATCTTCCTTCCAAAAATGTACCCTTCACTGCTGAGACTCTTTGTCGACACTTCTTCCCACGCGTTTTTCAGTTGCAATTTAATGTATGATGACGACCCTCTTCTGTTTATATCCCCCTCTTTACCACATTTTCTGCAATTTTTCTACAATTTATCACTCCATGCCTTTTTAGAAACCTTAACCCACGCAGTACCTAGGTATTTTTTTGTAACGCAGACTACCAAGAGGGGCAGTATTTTGTGCCACCTGTTAAGATTAAATATATCTTGCAAAAGAAACACATTAGAAACTCACTCAAAAATCTACAGGGACCAAAGTTAGCAGTACACAGAATAAGACTAACAGCTATTTATTATGCTGCCATCTAGGAGTGACATTTCTAAACGTCAAGTCACATCTCCTACCAACCTTGTGTACACCAACTTTAAACAGAAAATTTTATGATACACACTAACGTTCAATTTGAACAAATGTAAGGTATACGCTTTAGCTAAACATGTTGAGCAATAGCATATTTTCTTACAATTTTAAAGAAACGATTAAACAAGTAATTACAAAAAATATACTGAGATGGGCACAAAGTAACCCCCCGCCACCCGTTGGTAGTCCGAGGGTTAATTGCCTCCTCCACTTCCGTAGTTTTGTGCGTAAAATGTCGAATTTAAACAGAGCATCCTGCACAACTAGGCATTTGTCTTTTTATTTTCTCGCCCGTTTGCACTTCTATTCCTCTTCTTCCAATGTTTCCAACCAGCACTATAAACAATGCCTATAGTATCACGCAAATAATTTTTTTTAAGAAGCGTTTAGGGGTGGAGCCCCTATCAAAGAAACGTCCTTAGCACATTAACAGTTACAGAACGCAAAAGGAAATACTTCTTTCATGTGTGCTATACATTCAATTTGGCATACCTTCATTCCTGAACAATGAATTTCTTTCAGCATAACATGTACTCTTATTGCCTTAGAAACTGTTTCTTAAAGGAGCAGTTCCATTTATAGGAGGAAGGAATTGACTTGGTAGAACTACGGTGCATTAAAGACGAATCAACTTTGTCGCCACTAAAAAGCACGAATGCTATCTAACTGGGTCAGGGCAGGAGCGCAGCAGAAGACCCGAACGGCAGCAAGGAGGTGCGTCCGCAGGAAGCAGGCGTGTCAGCGACGGTCGGTATGCGAGGGTATTGAAAAGAAGTGGGGTTTGGCAATGATACGACTGTCAATAGCATTTGTCATGGTTTCATACTAGTAACGCTGCACTTGTAAACATAATACTGGTTTTGTACACTGTGCAGAAATACACTGCTGGTGTAAAATAGCATCTAATAGATTCATCTTTCATATGTACTCACTTACTTTATTCTTCATAAAATACTTATAATGATTTTGCACTATTAACCCTACACTTGTAAACGTAAAAGATAGCCGTATTGCTTTGTATTTAATTCTCTCGCATTAAGATTTTTCCTCATAAATATATCTTTTCATGCAGAGTACTGAATTTCATATGTAAATTTTCCAAAATGTGGTGTACCAAAATTTTACCAGGACGTGAAGTACTACGTGGTACAGAACACATTTTCCATTTTGTACTTCTACCTTAATATACATTTAATGTGTAATATCCCGATATATTTTGATTACTTCTTCAATCCTATTGTAAAATCAAAATGAACAAACTCCATGGCTCTGGATAAGTAGAGTAACAAATAAAACACAGTTCTGACCAGAACAGAATGAAATATATTAAAAACTATACTTACAACGTGTTACAGTTTCAAGGATCTAACGTTCTCTTCATCAGACACAAACACTCTACACTTGTTTGTGTCTGATGAAGAGGGCGTTAGGTCCTTGAAACTGTAACACATTGTAAGTATAGTTTTTAATATATTTCATTCTGTTCTGGTCAGAACTGTGTTTTATTTGTAAAATCAAATAAACAAACAAATAAAAAAACATCTTCCGTGGATTTTTACAAATTTATGCCTCTTATAGCATGGAATACCGCCCAAAATTCTGCCCCAAATCACTAAATTTCTCTCACATTAAACTCCCCTCTTACTAGTTTTCGCTCTACATTTATGTAGTTCCCTCCATTACAGCAGCATACACATAAGAAGTTAGTTAATAACACAGGGGTTTGAAACACTGTCAGAGGGTGCTCTACTGTCTTCTCGCCTCATATTGCATCAATCCGCGAACACATAGAGTCCATAATTTTACTAACGTTTTGTCCCTTGTTAATCACCCTACAGGGATGACCTTTCTAACCTTTGTTACTCTCGTTCTCATATTTCCTCTCTGATTCTGTTCCTGTCTCCGTATTTTTTTTTTTTTTTTTTTTTTTAATTTTTATTTCGGGGCCGCCATTCTCGGCACTTAACCCGTTCTTACATATTTAACTGCTTTCCTACTACAGAATTGTTGTTCTTTCTTCCTTTCTGAAAAGAGATTTTTCCAGATAAAAATCCCCCATTAAATCATTGACGAAATAAACTAATTATTTTATGAATACTCAATGACTTTGTATTTTCCATATGTACACTCATATCCAAAATACTTGTCGCATATCTATAACAAGTGTTGTTGTGCGAATATAATTGGATAATGATATCGCAGGGTATTTTTAATACTCTTACTATGTGTATAATCGGCAGAGACATGTATGTGGTAAATTTCATGTCAAAAGAGCTGTAAATAACAACAATATAATGGAAAAAAAAAAAACTTTTCTTGTCCATTTAGCAACATTTTGCTGTATTCATTCTAATTTCGTAATTATAATTTCTTTTCTATGAAATTTACCACAAATAAACATTTCCCGATTATACACATAGTAACAGTATTAAAAGTACCCTGTGATATCATTATCCAATTATATTCACACAAGACTTGTTATAGATATGCAACAATCATTTTGGACATGCGTGTACATAGACCAATAATATAATGGAAACATACTGTTTCTAACTTTTTTTAAATGCAACTCAGAATACAATCATGTAGCTCAAATTTTTTATACTCCTAGAGGCGGTACGTGAGGGAAGTCACATTGGCAAAAAATAAATGTGATTTCAGTTTAGCATCCCTTTCAGCAGCAAGGCTATATGTGACGTGGACCTATAGTTTAACGTGGAATCCGACCCACATGAACTCCCGCCGGGAATCGAACCCGGATCTCCAATGTCAAAGACGTGTACGCTAACCATTTAGCCATAAGGGAATTCTAGTAAAAAATAAAGTTTTATCGTGTGAAATAAGGAAAAGTTAAGTTACTTAATGCATTGATTTTTGTATAGTTTAACCCTTATCGAGGATCATCTTTTGTCAGCTGCGTGAGAGCAATTAAAGCTAAGCTAGTAGTAAGATTAGTGATTACAAATAAGCAGAGTTTCAATAACAATAACTCAGAAACACGTTCCGTGTTTGTGATCGTATTTTGATGCAATAATAATAATAATAATAATAATAATAATAATAATAATAATAATAATAATAATAATAATAATAATAATAATAATAATAATAAATGCTACACGGGACTGGATTGATGAAGTATTGTACAGGGTGAGCCAAAAGTCAATCACATCCTTTAATTTTTGAAACGGCGTAAGGAAAGATGATGAAACTTTGGATGTTGGTTAATTGGGGTGATGGCGCACCGGACGGTGTCATTTGGCATCACAGCGGCCATTTTGAAATCAGGTCCAATATTTGAAATGGGAAGGGGGCATGTGACACATGATTTTCGGCTAGAATTTCACCAAAAATACGAATCTGAAATTACTTTTTACCTAAATTTATTCAGTAATGAAATTTTCTGAAGGAAACATTGCATGTGGGATCCTACAAGATATGATCTATGTGTTTCCTGTTGTGTGCTACACATAATGCAAGTCGTTTTCTCCAGTCCTGATGGACACATAATAACACTTCCGGCGTCATAGAGTCACAAGCGTGCCTGATTCGTTGTTCGAGGTGTCGGAGATCAGTGATTATTTCTTGATAAGTGCTTTGAAATGGCTAAACAGATAAAAATCTGAGAGTGGCATGTCGGGCAAACGGGGTGGCCACTCAATTGGCCCTCGATGACCAATCCAACGGCCCAGCAGCTGTGCAAACAACCATCCCCTGACACATAATGCGTAGTGAAGTGGCGCACCATCTTGAAAAACGGCAGGAAGTCATCTTCTGGGTTCAGCAGTGATGGGAACACCTATTCCCGCAGTAAAACAAGATATCTGTCCCATGGATGAAGAAAGGCCCGATGATACGAGTGTTTCATATTCCACACCATACTTTCACCTTTTCTGCACCGATTCCTCTCGACGCATCTGTCCATGCTGGGTTTGTATCTGACCAATAACTGTGATTCTATTTATTGACCTCACCGTTCACATTGAACATATCCACATTACTAAACAACACATTAAGAGGAAACGTGGGATCCACGTTACACTTCGTCACAGCACATTCTGCAAGTTGCATTTTCCTATCTGGGTCATCCTTGGTTAGATATTAGTGCAGTTGTAGTTTGTATGGATGCCAATTGTTTGTGTGCAACACACGGAGTATCTGACTAACACCTGAAACAGAAGGTGAACGTCTGGTACTGCGTTTCGAGCTTTTCACCAAGGGTTCTACAACTACCGTCGCTGTTGCCTAATTCGTTGCAGTCCTCGGGCATTCAGTGCGTTGTTTGTTCATGTACAGATCCAGAAACTTGTAATTTCCGCAAAATACGCAACACTGTGTTATGTGCGATGTTGTTCCTCTCTGGATGCCAGGCACTGAAGTCATCAGCGATGGCTCTGGCACTGCGTTCCCATTGAGGAGAACAATTCCAATCCTTTCCAGGCGGATGAATACCATGTTACATTACCTAAAAAGACAAATCAAAAGCCATTACATGATGGAATATGATACGTTTACTTCACAAAATTTCATTACTGATATAATTTAGGTGAAAAATAACTTCAGATTCGTATTCTAGCCTAAAATCATGTGTTGCATACCCTCGTCCATTTGAATATTGGACCTAAATTCAAAATGGCTGGTTTCAAGACGGCCGCCATGACGCCGAACAGCACACTCTCGTGTGCCTCCCACTCCAATTACCCACATCGGAAGTTTCGTCATCTTTCCTCAAGCCGTTTCAAAAATAAAAAGGTGCTGTTGGACTTTTACCTCACTCTGTACTATTGTCGGCTGATTAACTGGCTTAAGTAGAATTTAACAACTATAAAGGTAACCAAGAAAGTTCTTTCGCTTCTTGTGGAGGTCTGTGTTCAACTGTTCCTCACACCGTGAGTAGAATCGAATGGAGATAAGGCGAAGGTCAGGTGTTGGTGTGGATATATCGAAGCAGTTACACCGTGAACTTGCGTAAGGACAGAGTGAATATGGGACCTCCACAGAGCGTCATAAGGGCGTGTATGCTGTACGAGTTCAAACTTGGGTCAAACGCCGCTGCAGCGGGACGGAAGATATGCCAGGTCTTTGGAAAGGTGTCGTGACTATGCGGACTGTGCAGTGGTGGTTTAACATGTTGAAGGACGGTAACACTCGAAGATACACTACGTTCCGGAAGAACAACACATGCGCTAAATGAAGATCTTCAGGCAGCAATTGAGGCAGACAGTGGCCAGACATGTGAGAAACTAGGACTACAGTTCAGTGTGAACGAAGAAACCATTCGGCAGAACCTCCATCAACTTTCGATGGGTCCCACGTGATTTGACTCCGGGCCAGAAGGCAACGCGAGCAGACACCCGTGTTTCTTTGCTGTCTTGTCTGGGGAAGGAGTCACTTCTGGACAGGATGTTGAAATGTAATGAGAAGTGGATCCTGTACGAAGCTCCACGGCATCGTCATCATTGGTTAGCATCCAATGAACTGGTTGCAAAACATCCGAAACCAGCACTGCACAAGAAGAAGGTCCTCCTGTGTATTTGGTGGACTTCTCGCGGCATCGTGCATCGGGAACTGCTACCAGCTGGTCAGAGCATCGATGCAATTGTGTACTGTCAGCAGTTGAGCCGCATTTAAGAAAATCGAAACTCAAAAATCAAAACTTCTGAATCGCAAAGGGGTTCTCCTGTTACAGGACAATGCTAAGTTCCATGTGGCCCAGGACACCATTCTACGCCTTTGATGGGAAACACTATTGCATCTGCCGTACTCCCCGGACATTGCACCATTCGATTATCACCTGTTCCATTCCTTGGACAATCACCTTAGAGAACGTCAGTTCAAATCCCTAGTAGAGGTGCAAAATGAACTTAATACACTCTTCGCTTCACGACCCACCAAGTTCTACCGCGATGGAATCCATGGCCTTCCAGAACGTTGGCAAAAGGTCATTGATGTTCGAAGGTGGTGGATGAAAAAGCGATAGAACTTTCTTGGTTACTTTCATATTTCAGCACCGCGTAGTACCCCTACTATGAATCAGTCCCGGAATCATGCATAAAGATATCACGTGAATTAGCTACATGGCCATGGGACGCCTATCACTATTGTCGTCAATTATAAATGTGTCGGAAAATTTAAGGAAAATCTAGTTGATCTAAAAGAAAACTTACAACAAAATATCACCGCATCAGGATAGGCAAATTAAATAAAATTTTAGTTGTTAGTGATAAAGGAACTGATATTGTTTTGAGTTCTGATTCCGGGTCCTCAATAAATGTGCTTCCGTACGGGAATCAAAATTCACTTCAACCTATCGGTTCTGTTCACGAAAATCAAAAAATTACAGTCACATTGAATTATGTTTTTGAAAGAGTTTCATCATCACCGTTAGTTGAAGTTCGTCCAAAGTAGCAGATGTTGAGCAACTGGGAAATTGTAATTCGACAGAACTACGTGCAACAACGAAACATTAATTTTGTTATAATATAGGTTCCGATAACAAATCAAATAACGTTTTCCCTGAGTTGCTGCTTTGTGAAAATCGGTTTTAGAACCGAAATCCATTCGAACCACCTATCAATTCCGTAAAGAAATTTTCGAGGCCACGAACGCGAAATAGAGCAGCACCGAGATTCGCATTATAAGACTGGGTAAGAGCAGTTAAAGCTACGCTAGTAGTGAAATATGATATTACGAATAAGAACAGTTTCAATAACAACCAGTCATAAACACGTTGCCAGTCTGCAATTACATTTTGATCCAATAATAATATTAGATTCCTTATTTGGTTGGTTTGGGTAATGAGAAGTCAGAGAAAGAGGGAGAGAAACATGTTTCGAAATGAAATCTTTTAATTTAACGTCCCACGATTATGTCTTTTAGGCTAAAGAAGAGGGATGATTAAGGCAAATGAATGATAATGGAAGAATTAGTGGAATGATCAGGTAGGAGGAAACGAGAGTGGAAGTATAAGATGAGACCCACCTTACAATACCAACACCTCAAATCGAAACGTGTTTCCTGGGAGGGGGAATGATGGCTCAGTGGTATAGTGCTTATCTCTGTTGCGTGGGGTCCCTGGTTCGATCCTCACCAAGTTAGTTTGTGGTGGACAACATTGTGTCCGTGGGTTTTCTCGGGGTTTCCTTTTACTTTCTCATTCTACCAATTCTTCCATCATCATTCAATTATTTTAATGTTCGTCTCCCTTGGCCTAAAGGACATATTCGTGAGACGTTAAACTAAAGATATTTTTGTCCACTACTGTTTAAAGAAAAATCTGAGCAATCTCTTAGATTTTTATTTGGTTTGGTTGGAAAAATGAAATGAAATCTTGAAGTTTTACTTCCCACGGTTATGCCAGCTAGGCGAAAGAAGATGATGAAGAGGAATGAAATTGTGGAATGAAGAAAGTGGGAGGAAACGGGAGAACCTTGAGAAAACCCACGCACACGGTGTTTGTCCACCACTAAGTTCACTTGGCGTGAACAAAGAACCCCATGCACGAGAAGTGAACGCTCATCACTAAGCCACTGCGGCCCTTGGTTTGGTTGGAGTTTATCATCTCTTTCCAGTACAGAAGCTGTACGAGGCGTGGACCTACAATTTAAAGTGGAATCCGAACCACCGTAATGCGTTGAAACTCCAAAGCTCTCACGAGAACCCAAACAGGGACCCCGTGCAGAAAAGGACCACACACTTGCCGCTAGATTGCCAGTGAGAGCTACGTAAGACTATAGCGTCTTCCTGTTTACTTTTCTCTTTATGTGAATTTTGATTCCACTGAAGTGGAAACGGGCAATATCAGATGAAATTTACATATATATTTATAATAAACATAATTTTCGTCAATTAGTAAATTTTATAAAATTGTAGCATTTCGGGCTAACTTCAGTCGGCTAGCCAACAAATTCCGGCCCGTACAAACCTCTACGCTACTAGGACATTGGAAAGCAGAAATTCTTTCCCACCGCTAAATTTTAAACTACCAATGACTCGAGAATAAATGGATATATTCGGAGCTAAGGCCTTCTTGTCAAAGATCAAATACAATTTAGCGTATGTTGACAAAAACTAGACTGAAATTGATTAAACGTTTTCCGACATTCTAGAGAAAAGAAATTCAGGAAGAAAGCAGTTTTGCTTTCGACTCTACACCATAGGATGACATGATTGCAACTCCTGCAAGATGTCCCTGGTTCGAATTCATTGTAAGTTTGTGGTAGATATAATCATGCAGGCGTTTTTTTCGGGGTGTTCCTTTCCGTCGGAGTCTTATTTGACCAAACAATAATCATTCAATTTCATGTATTAATTCGTTTCCCTTAGCATAAAGGGATAATCGTTGGACGTTAAACTAAATATTTCATTTAACTATACCTGAAACTCAACAGCAAGGATTTTGAATCCGCCAAACAGTGCAGGCCACATTCACAACTTCAACAATGTTCATGGGTCAATAAGCTATACTGCGGTATTTTGAACTGTAAGATGTAGCCATCTATTTTGTCATATAATCGGATATTTACGTTAAGAAGCTCCCTATTTTTCCAAAAGGACAAGAAATGCGACAAAGAGCCGTGTTGACTACTTCTGGCCCGCGAGCCACATGTTGACGACTCCTCCTTTACAGTACGTAGCTGGGAATTAAAGTAGGCTCTATATATTAGTAGTGAGATAAATATGAATGAAATGAATTTTTTAGTTTAACGTCCCACGATTATGCCCTTTTGTTTAAAGGAGACGAAGATTAAAGCAAGTAAATAATTATGAAATAATTGGTGGGATGGAAATGTGGGAGGAAATTGGAGAATGACGGGAAAACCCACGGACACGAAGTCCTAAACAAATTCGTGTGGCCGGAGATCGGAAAATGAAATCTTTAAGCTTTACGTCCCACGGTTATGCCGGTTAGGCTAAAGGAGACGGCGATGATGAGTGATGAATGAAATGGTGGAATAAAGAAAGTGGGAGGAAACGGGAGAAACCCCAGAAAACCCACGCATACGGTGTTTGTCCACCACAAAGTTCACTTGGCGTGGGCTGGGATCGAACCCAGGACCCCAAGCACCAGAGATGAACGCTCTACCACTAAGCCACAGCAGCCCCGGCCGGAGATCGGGTCAGGGACCTCTTGTACCAGAAGTGAAGTTCTACCACTAAGCCACCATGCACCACACTTTGCCTTCGTATATGCGTATGTGTACGTGTTGACCTCATAATATTGAATCTGAACCGAAAACCCGCGCCTTTGGCGTGGGAAGCCAGGGTTCGATTCCCGGCGGAAGCTCATGTGGTTCGGATTCCACGTTAATACGTAGATCCAAGTTTCATATAGCCTCGCTGCTGAAAGGGATATAAAACTCAAAATCAACTCAATTCAACTGAACCAAAACCACTTCATGATCTACCTAAACTACGCCGTTACCTCAACAGAAGTATATAGTCACCTACAAAACTATATAGATAACTATGTAAAATTAATATATTTTTTTTTCTTTGTCCAGACTGCATTTTTCTTTCATTGTGCTTGGTGGCTAATGCAAGAATGTCATCCACTCATTATCACAACATTTAATAAAAATTACGTGGGTAGAGACATGATATTCACGTATATTTCAGTTCTGATTGACACCTCATCATATTCTGCAACCTCATTCCCAATGCAATATTCCAGTGCGTCGCATTCTGCCGCCTCCATAAAAGTTTAAACATCTGCTCCAATGCTGGGAACTGCCTTGACCAAAGTTCAAGGTGAATCATTTAATGACCACATAACCAGTGTTGCTCGCTTCCTTCAATCGTCATAAACGTTAGCGGCTCACATATAAGCACGTAGCCAAGATCGTACGCAAGCATAGCCAAGTACATCAACAACACCGTAAACAAACATATTAAAAATTAAAAGGATAGTCCAATAAACGAAACAAAGTATATATAATGAAGAATTAAATGTACGACGGATAATAACAAATATTCTCGCTCCGATTTCTTAGGTTACATCACGTTATGCTTTAGTTCATGGAAATATTTACTTATGATACATGAAAAAATTGCCTCCCCTGGGTGTTTGCTTTTTCTTCAGAAAATCGCTCCCACGTGTCTTTTTAATGATAATTTGTATGTTGCAGAGTGTTAATGTAATATTTAGTGCCATGATATAATATTTTACGTATTTTCAAGAAAATCGTTTTAAATATATATATATATATATATATATATATTTGGTCTAGGAATTAATTCGTGCGGTTTTTAATAAAAATTGAAGCTTTATTTCAAAAACAAAGTAAATGAATACGTTAACAAAAATATTGTCCATCGCTAGCCACTACTTTCTCCCATCTTTCAGGCAATTTACTGATTCCGTGTCGAAAGAATTCCTCATCTTTTGACGCAATCTAATCAAACATCCATTTTTCGATATTTTCTGAAGAAGTGAACCGCTGTCCAATCAAATCGTTATTCATGCAATCGATCAAGTAGTAGTCAGACGGAGCAGTGTCTGGTGAATATCGCGGGTGGAGTAACACTTTCCATCCGACATTTTCCAAATAGGTTTTGACCGGTTTTGCGACATGTGGTCGAGCGTTATCATCTTGATAAATAAGTTTATTATGCCTGTTATTCCATTCTGGTCGTTTTCAGGCCAGAGCTTGCTTCAAACGCATTAATTGTTGTCGATAGCGGTGTCCATTAATAGTTTCACCAAGTTTCAGAAGTTCATAGTACACCACACGTTTCAAATCCCACCATATATACAGCATAACCTTTGCACAATGAATATCTCGTTTCGGTTGTGAAGGACCTGGTTCACCTTACTTCACCCAGGCCTTTTTTCGTTTAGGATTCTCGTAATGAATCCACTTCTCATCACCAGTTACAATTCGATGCAAAAATCCCTTCCTTTTCTGTCTTTGAAGCAGCAATTCGCAAACGGTTTTTCTTCTTTCAACGTCTTTCTTTTCAATTCATGTGAAACCCAATAAGACATCTTTTGAATCATTCCTATGGCTTTGAGACGTTTGGAAACTGTTGTTTGCTAAACTCCAAATGCATCTGCAAGTTCGTCCTGCGTTTGACACGAATCCTGATCAAGCAATGCTCTCAATTCTTCATCTTCAAATTCTTTTGGCTGTCCAAATTGCTTTTGGTCTTCCAAGCTGAAATCACCGCCTTTAAACCGTGCAAACCACTTCTGACACGTTCGCTCAGCTAGAGCATGGTCACCAAACACTTCCACTAAAATATGATGACTTGCGGTAGCACTTTTCTTCATGTTAAAGCAATGAAGAATAACTCCCCGCAAAAACACTTTATCAGGCACAAAATGCGCCATTTTCAGTTGAAGAAAAAATGTTGTTGTTTCCGCTTCAAGCAACTGACATATACTAAACAAGATGCTCAATGACAGTAGTTTTCAACGCATGTTTGGATCAACGAAACTATGGGACAATAAGCTAGTTACGCCATCTTTTGTAAAACCGCACGAATTAATTCCTAGACCAAATATATAACTCAGTCGTCCCAAGTGTAGGTCCAAGAACATTGCCAGAATGCACTTTATAAGAATTAATTTTTCTTATTAACTCCTACAGGCATTATACTAATTGTTCTATGTACTTTATTATTATACTCATTAAACAATTCTTGTAATATGTCTATCCATTTATAATTTCCTTGAGTACTCAATCTTTTCCACATGTTTTGTTTAAGAGTTCTGTTAGAACGTTCTACGATATGTTGTTTTACGAAGACACATGCTCAAAATGGAGGGCTAAAAATTGAAAAAAAAAAAAAAAAAAAACGCAAAATACCATCTCTCTATGACTTCCCGAGATATGGCCCCTTAAATCTCCCGAAAACGGCATTTTTTGGCCAATATCTCAGGAATGGTAAGAGTGACGCAAAAATTCCATCACTTCTTCCAGATAGTGTTTTTTTTTTTTTTTTTTTTTTTTTTGTGCTCTATCGAACAGAGGGCTCAACATTGAAAAATTCGCAAATAACACACACAAACACACTGACATAGAAAATTCAGTAACGAACTTTTTAAGATCATTGACTATCCCACGGGATTTTTCTAAGAGAAATTACTTATACAAGTAGTTTTTAACCTATCGACCCTCACGGACCGGCAAAAGATGGAAACATGTCGGGGACGGACAAAATAGATAGGACCACATTCCTACTAATACAAAGAAAGAACAATTTCGCATATCGGCAGTTGAAATCCATAGACTTGTATCATAATACAGGCTTGCTAATGGAATACGAACACAATCGTTACATCAGTTTTACGATTAAATAGCAATTTTAGATGTTCAGCTTCAAATGCAGCGTCCTGAGTTCTATTTCCAACGAGAAGTGTCCATTTACCTAAGAGCCAAAATCCAAGTATTTTTGTCAGACTTCAAAAGTCTGGCCTTAGAGCCCACCAAGGGCTGTTCTAGAACAGAGGTCTTTCGTTGGGTGATGGTGACCAGTAGCACTACTTCAGATTTTGCCATGGTGGCAAGATTGTCCACGGACATGACCTTCACATATACAATTTATTTAAGAGAATGTGTGCCTCAAATTCAATGGAGAGGGGGGTGGGTGGAGAAACGCAATTACCAGCCTGCTCATCCCAAATGACGCCCATGTGTGCAGCAAGATCACTCAATCTCATCATCTCTTGCTTCCTACACTCAAATTCGCTATTTCTTAAATCAGCACAGAAGGACGCAAGTTAACTTCTGTGTCAGACAGGAAAGCAAACTTGCTTTCAAGCGAACGCGTCTTCTGTAGCCCGTAATACTGCAACCTGAAAGGAACCTACCTTACTTGAAAGTGTAGGCAAATTAAACAAAATCACAATGAAAAGACCTCACACAACTGAAGTAAGAATTATCGTATATAAGAATTTTTTTTTTTTTTCTGCAGGACTATACAAACCCATGATATGTGAACGTTGACAGACTTATGGAAATCAAAAGGATATTCTGTGTATCTATACATGTTGGACTGAGTGATCTCGTTAGAACATTCCAACTGAAACTGAAACAAAAATGCTTTCTTCTGAGACGAAAAACCTTTCTCATATGCAAAAATGTCAAATCTTCATTGTGAAAAGGAAGAGTCAAATGAAACTTTTAGTGTAACTGAAAATATATATTCTCAATTTAACTTCTAATTTCTGCTGTTCCGTGAAGTTATTGGTGTCTATTCTGCGATTTTATTTTTTGGTCTCTGAGAACACTTCTTTTCAACATACAAATTATACGAGACAGAACCTACAGTGATCAAAACCCGGGCTTCACCTGTTTATTCATATAATAATTGGACCACAGCCCTTCTGCCCCAGTATGCCAGTAATATATACTGCACTGAATTATATTATTTCTAGTTTTCGGAAATTGAAAATAAACCACTAATAGTGAGTGGAACACTATACACTGCCTCTACGTTTCATTTAGAATAGCTTTTAAAAGGGCTATGTAAAATTGTATGTGGTGAACAAACACCGCGCAAGCTCACTTTCGTAGTTCCATTATTTCATTCATTCTTGTCACCACCGTCTCCCTTAGTCATGGTGCATAATAGTCGGATGCTAATCTGCGTCTATGCATAAGCAATCCTAGTAAATAAAGGGTATGTTTACACAGATACATGGCTTGTTGCTGAGTTGCCATTGCTCACAAGCTGCAGAGACACGCAGGGTTTGACAGAATTGTTAATTTGCGAAGTGTATTGGCTTAGGTGCAAATACAAGTGGTAGAAAATGAAGCGAATTGTCTAAAAAATAAATAAATAAAAATAAGAAAATCAATAAAAATAAAAAAATCGTGTGCATGCATTTCACACTCAATATTTAACCATACAGAGTAGATATGCCGTGGCTGATTAGTCTGGAAGTTGGAACTTATTTTCTCTAAGAATCTTTCGTAAAAAATATATTGAAATTCGTGTTAGAAAAATATGAAAAACTAGTAAATGCACTACAATGTATTGATTTTTAAAGAATGTAGAACGAGATACAGTACTTTCATTCCCAGTTACTACTTATTCGGACAGTTATTGGTGGATTTAACGTATATACATGTTACATTTTATAATCTAAACTGTTCTAAAAAGAATACAAGGAACAGATTATGTCGAATGAATTGACTACAATATACCTTTATTTCATGATCAAATAATGCCGTTAGAGGTCTAATTTGCAATTCTGTACTCTACAATATGAATCACCGTGGTCTTAAGCCTATATCCCACTTTCCAACATTGACATCCTCTTTTAATGCTAATTTCATATTGCAGAAAAATATTCGAGAACACTCGCACACAAAAAAATCTGCCCTAATAGCGTATGAATCTAATAAAAGTTACTGTTAAGACTGAAATTCACGGTTCATTAAGTTGTTAGGAGCATCAATTCAAATATTATCCCACTGCTTCCTCATAATTATAATGTATAGAGCATACTAGTACGCATATTATCCAGCTATACAGGGTGTTTCAAAACAATACCGACAACGTATGAGATGTGATTCCTGACGCCGAGATAAGACAAAACGTACCTACAGACCAACCTGAGTGTACAAATGCTTCCTTTTGGAGTTATAGGCTGCTGAAAACATGAAAAAAAAAAAAAAAAAGAAAAAAAAAAAGAACTTTAAAGATCCATAGCTCCAAAACTATGGGACCTACCGTAGTCGGGCCAAAACTTTACTTAGGAAACAATATGTACCCTATCGAAAAATCCATGTTTCAGAATCATAAGGTATTCATGCAACAATTTTTATAGAGATAGTTTGGCTACGGGCATATAAATTGAAGTACTCACCAACTACCCTGTAAAAATTGTTGCGGAAGTACCTTAGGATTCTAAAACATGAATATTTGGATAGGGCACATATTAGTTCCTATATGAAGTCTTGACCCGACTACGGTAGATCCCGTAGTCCTGGAGCTACGAACCTTTAAAGTTCAATTTTTCATGTTGTCGGCAGCCTATAACTCCGAAAGGAAGCATTTGTGCACTCAGGTTGGTCTATACCTTTTGTCTTATTTTGGTATCAGGAATCACCTCCCATACGTTGTCGGTGTTGTTTTAAAACATCCTGTATATGATTAAACATACCTTTTTACATTATTAACGGCGAAAGAAAAGAGTACCGGTATGGAAACAGTTTTTACCCATAACCAGATATACCGGTATACAAGTATCTTATTTAATAATTGTTTGTAGCAGAGATTTTATTATCATTATTATTACCATATTTTCACTTATCTTAGTTTAATCAGTGACGGCTCTAAATGGAACTCACATGGGTAAAAAATTAATTCTATTGTTACGAGCTAAGGAAAGAAACAGAAACAGAAAAAGTTTCCGGAAAGCTCGCGTCCTAACAGAGAGTAAGGCATCAACAATCTGTCTACATGCTTTTCTTCCATGCAGATAGTACACTAAAGTATCTATGGGGGAAGTGTATGTCGCGGTTTCTTTCTTTACGGAAGACATTTACACGCGGATCTGTCAAAATGTGTGGATGGAAAGAAAAATACGTAAACAAGAAGATAGAAAAGCGCGAGGATATTTTTAACTGTATGGCTTTGATAGAGGCACAAAAACCTGTATTAGCACTAAAAAAAATATATCGGTCATGCTTCATGCATAGACAATTTACATGACAAAATCACACTGGGAAGGGGTGGCAAGAATCAATGTAAACAATCTGTTACTGTGTGATAAATAGTCTGTACCTTTACTGATCTGTTAAAATGTCTGTAGTTTGGGGAGTGTCTTATTAGTTGGAAGTCTGTTATTTTTTTGACCCTTGATCCTTAATTGGTGCATGAATCGTCATCTGGCTGCAGAATGGCTCATATTTCATTATTTTGTGTCATTCTTGTTTGTACGCTGCAGGGTAGGAAATAATAATTGTTCACCTGTGATTAGTATTGGATTTATGGATGCTTGGAAAATATTTGCCATGGCTTCCTGCCAGCTCTTAAGAGTCCCTTTCACTGCGAAATTAAAATACCGCTAATTTTACAGTAGTTATGTGATATCATGAAATAGATATTCAAAAAGTGGATCAAGACCTCCTTAGACGATATTATTTTGCATGGTATACCGTTATCACGAGTCATCTAGTAGCTTTCCGTTTGCAGTTATTTAGAAACGCGAAAATAAATGCGATTTTCTAAATGGCTGGAAATCGAAAGCAGATAAATGAATCGTGATAACGTATCTCACGCAAAATAACATTGTCTAGGGAGGTCCTGTTCCACTTTTCGATTATCTTTTATCTATTTGAAGATATCGTATAATTACTGTAAAATTAGCGGTACTTAAATTTCGCAGTGATGAGGTCTCTTAACGGTCGTGGCTGGTTCACTGGTTCCGTTGTCATGGTGAGCACTGATGTTATTATGTTCTTGGTTACCTGTACTACTGCACCGATGCTCCGTAGCTGTAGTGTCTCTGCTGGTGACTTGAGAAATTTTTCATTTTGCTGAGTTTTTTCCCCTTTTCCCAGTGTTTTCTTTCCGTCCTTACTAGGGCCACCTTTTCTTAGTTTTGGCTGTGTGCTGTTGCTTTTTGAATTTCTAATTCTATGGTTGACATGTGTTTTAACTGGTCTTCTGTGATTAGTTTTGGCAGTGTAGGTCTAGTTTCATGTGGTCTTTTTCGTCAATTACTATTATCCATTCTGTGGCCGGGTCTTCAACACGATACACAGTTGTTGTTCGCATTTGTCTTCATGTTCCTCCCCACAACAATGGCAGACTCTTTTGTTTCTGTATTGGTATTTCTTTTGTTCATAAAAGTAGCAGTGAAAGCACGGTAGTGAATGTAGAGGTGCTCTGGGGGTCTCCACCTTGTAGTATACTTATCCTACTATGATACCATGTGTGATCAGTGCATTAACGTGTGCTTCGTCTTCTGAGAATAACCTGAATAAGAGTGTTAGTCCTTTCTGTGTATGAATTCTTACTACATTAGTGAAGCGGACGTATTCCCGTAACTTAGACTTAAAGCTTCTAATGTCTAAGGTGAGAGGCACTTTTCTGATAATTACAATTCTTCTTATCAATCATCACGTTTCTGTACTTTGTTGTGTTGCTCTAGCTGTTGTTTGGTCCTAATAAGGGCAGAGTTTTAACGGTATTTCCTCTCCTGGTCTGCAAACAGCGGACATTTCCTATCTTCTACTTTGGTGATGCACTACTGTCTTGGCGCTGAAATATGCGTACAAATACTTCTCTAACTGTTGTTGAGGAGAAGTCAATTCGGAACCTGTTGTTGCCTCTGCTTGTGACGAATACCTCTGTATTCATTTTGGCCTCCAATGGTAAGAACTACTTCTGTGGTGCGGGCAACTTCGAAGATTTTGATTTTTGGTACCGCTACATGTATGTTAGCTGTTGGAGTGTCCAACACATGTTGGTTATAATGTTGCTTCTTGTTGGGAAGAAAGATTTATACAGGTGTAGCTGTGTAACAGTCCTCAAGTCACATAGCACTACCGTCTAAAGCAGAAAACAGCGCACTTGCTGTTGGCTCCTGATGACTTTTATGTCCTTAAAAGCACGTTACGCTAATAGCCAAAAGGCTTACAGCCGTAACATACTGGGGAAGTTCAGTGGTATGCGCAACACTGCATTAATTTCATGTGACGTCAGCGGAGATAAACAAGTGGATTGGTCCAGCCCGAGAGTGACAACGGCGGAAGTAAAGTACATTAGATAAATTTTCTTCCCTTCGCTTATAGTAATAAAAAATTTACCGCTGTGACTTCCCTCAAGAACAGCCGTTGTGCTTAATTTAAGTTACTGTAGAAAAAAATAATATTAAGGATGTATGAAACAATGAAAGTTTAGTTTCCTTTATTTAAATATCCAGCTATGTATACAGAGTGGAAGATAATTGCACTGAAAAGTTTTGGGAGGCGATTCCTTACATGAAATGAAAGAAAAAAGTTATAATAAACATGGGTCGAAAAACGTCTCTTTTAAGAGTCATGAACCGCCGAATATTCGAAAAATATCACGTATCAAAACGCCCTGACTTACAAACTACATAGGACCTATCATAAGCGGTTTAGGGAATTACGCAGGAAGGAACTAGTATATATAGTCCTACTATATATATGTATATGTGTGTGTCTGTGTGTTTAGGCCTAGCTAGTTCTTACAGTATATGCTTGGAGAGAGAATTATTATTTTAGGAACAAGTATAAAGTATTAGTAACTGAAAGTGAAAAATACACAAATCGTTCTTTCGTTGCAATTGTTATTTTAAAAAGAACATCTTTCATTCCAGCTTTCCCCGTGTTTATATAGAATTCCACGTCCTTTCCTCCACTTCCTTTAAAATTTACCGGCACTCGTTCTTATTTATGCTGAATTGCTTATGTTGTCCAATTGTTTACATACTTAATCGGGTTTATTGCTTGTTTACACATTAATAAGTATTAGTAATCAAATATGTTAAAATGTTAACAAAGAAAGAAAAACGGAAATAAATTTAAAAAGACGAGAGATGCCAACAGCACTTACAACAGAAGATCGTGCTTTAAAATAAACAAATGACACATAGACGACCTTCGATTCTTTTTGACCAACTTCTTGATTCGAGGCTTGAGGAAACTTCACAGTTTATTAACCCTGGTTTAAATATCGAAATAGTTTAATGAACCAAACGCAATTTTTATCCCAGTCTTTTCAATTTAATGAGGATAAACAGCCCTCTCCGCTGATCTAGTGGCCGTGGGAGAGCATAGAAATTGAGTATGTTAGAGTGGTTCGGATTCCACTTTAAACTATAAAACCTCGAAGTTGAAAGAGACTCTGCTAAAAATTGAATCCAACCAATTTAATGATTGATTTTTGAGTTTAACGTCCTGTTCAGCAGCGAGGCTATATGACACGCGGATCTACTGATTAACGTGGAATCCGAATCACATGCGCTCCCGCAGGGAATCAAACCCGGGTCTCCCACGCAAAAGGCGTGTTCTCTAGCCGCTCAGCCAAGGAGCTTAAAAAATTTAATGAATTTACCATTCCATGGAGAACTAAAGGAATTACGTTAATAATCTTATTTGCTAGTTCCCTACCACAGGGAGCCCTGTTTCACCTGTATGAGAACTTTCGGAATATGGAAGAAGTGGGAAATCTTCCAAAATATACTTTTCCGAATAACAGATGTTCGTTTAGCCACAGCAAAAGAGACTATTGAATGACTTGTGGACATGAAAGAACAAACGAAAAATCATAAATGAATTAATACAGATTGTACTGCTAGCCACTGTGTTGAAGATATGGTATAAGAAATTTCCCAGGATAAGTAGTGAAACTAACACAAACTGAAACGTAAAGAGGTTCATTCCACGTCCATTCCAACTTAAAGAGTCTTCATCCCGGCGAAATTAAAATACCGCTAATTTTACAGTAATTATGTGATATCTTCAAATAGATAAAAGATAATTGAAATGTGGAACAAGAGCGCCCTAGATAATATTATTTTGCGTGAGGTACCGTTATCACAAGTCACCTAGTGGCTTTCCGTTTTCAGCTGTTTAGAAACGCGAAAATAAATGCCCATTTTCAAAATGGCTCGAAATCGAAAGCAGATAAGTGAGTCGTGATAACGGTTTCTCATGTAAAATAATATTGTCTAGGGCGCTCTTGTTCCACATTTCGATTATATTTTATCTATTTGAAGATATCACATAATTACTGTAAAATTAGCGGTATTTTAATTTCGCCGGGATGAAGACTCTTAATCCTCTGCGACGTCAGAGATTGCTTCTTGCCTTCAGTGAGTGAGGAAGACGCAGTCACGTAATCGACCTATCAGCAACAGTTGAATAGTCCATGATGATGAGAGCTCGTTAATTTACTAGAAAGCAAGCACAAAATCTCAATAGTCTGGATAGCAATATAGGTGAAATTCATAAAGAAAATATAAATCACCAAAAATATCTAACTTTCAAATAGCAATTTATGGAGACAGATAACACTGCGGGTATACTACAACAAAACAGTGCAGGAACCGTTCCACATGAAATAGTAAACCATATAGACACTGAAATGCTAAAAAATGAATATTTTGAATTCTGTAAAGAAACTGATATCCCTGACGGCCTATTGACTTAATAAGACAAATAATCAATGAATAACACCAGAACTTCGTATCCTTTGGATCAAGAAAGCATCAAAGCTGACGAAAACTTATAACGAATCGGGATAATCTGAACACCTTTGCTCATCTCTAGTTTTAGGAAATCAATATTTTACGAACTGGGAATTAAAGAAGGAAAGTCAACAATCTTAAAACTGAACATATTAACCGTTGCACTCTGCTTCACTAAAGTTCGAAGAAAGAAAGAAAGAAAGAAAAAAAAAACTCATTCGGGAAAGGGGACATACTAAGAATAAAGAAGAGAAACGAATTGATTAAACTTTACGGTAGCCACTACTTGATTTGGGGGAGGAGATTTTAGACAAAATGAATGGACATACCATAAGGGGGATAGGCACGGCTAATTACATCCCCTGACCTTAAAGCACCGAAAAGGAGACTACCAAACTTTTGTTTAATTTGGCAACGAATGTAAGGGCACAGTTCAATAATGAGAAACAAATAATATATGAACATTATGGAAATGAGCTTACTTTTTGAAGAGAGCTATGATGAAATGTAACTTTCCGTCGGCTTCAGAACTTACTCCAAATAATAACTAGACCTACTATCAGAAAAAGAAATTAAGCAAAGCAACTTTTAAAGAAGAAATAAACTTATTTCCAATATATTGCTTCCATTATGTAAGGGACCAATTAGGAAGATGTTAAAATTTACTTTAAATTGAAAATTCCTACATTATACAGATGCTAAATTAAATCTGATTTATTATTATTATTATTATTATTATTGTTAATTTAGTTTTGTGTTCTTTTTTATTGGTAGCAGTCTTTATAGTTATTAATATACACTTATCTATTCTTTTGACAAAAAAAGGTATTGTTTTTCTGGTCATGGCTGAATATAGCTACAAAGATAGCCACAAAGTTACAGAAATCCCAAAATGCAGGGAAAGACCCCAAATTTAGAGTTTGTTGAACTCACTGCTATGCAGTGTTTATAACCATTTAAAATTCATCTGGTCAAGAAATTTTATAAATGATCTTATCTCTTTTAGTATGGGAACAAAACACACCCCTGAATATCTTACACTTAACAATTAAAAATATAATTAACACCAATGGCGGCTCTTAAGGGAAGAAAGTTATATTCAATATTTAGTACATGAGGTACGCTTTTCTTCCTTAGCTTGTAGCAATAAATACCTATGCGACTACCCTCACAAGCCGCCACAGATCAACACACACAACGTTTCGCGCCGCAGTGAGTTTTAGAAGCCCCGCAGGACTCTTTTTTTCTACCTTTATCACAAAAAAAAAAAAAGGTATTCGGTTCTGGAGGAATGAAACGAGTTGTGGGAGATACTAAATGAGATCCTAATAATAATAAACATTGAAAATCCATTAGTATCAGACCATTAGCACAAAACCATTCGAAGGGAAAGTCTCGATCGGATCAACGGCGTCCTAGAGGAAGTAATGGAACCGAGTAGGTATGTAGATCCCATCGGACACACGCAGGCCGTTAGGAAAGGTAACTGTAGGTCCCATGGGCCCTACGCGGTGTTAAACGTGTTAATATATCGTACAAATGGACGAGAGAAAATTTTTGTCAAAATAAACATACCTTATTGGTGTCTGCTTCAAATAAAGAAATTTATGATCACTGAATACAGTTTGTGTTGCGAACAAAATATTACCGGTATACAATTTCTAAAATTCTCAGAACATCGTACTGAGAGCAAAACGAAAGGGGGTAATAAAAGCTACATATCACCAGAAAACAGTCGTATTTAAAAATCGGAAACTTGAATACGGACCGGACGAACTATGTTCTATGCAATCTTTTGAATATCGTAATCAAAGGGATAACACAATCAACAACTGATGGGGTAAGTTACATCTCTCCCACGGTTAAAAACCTTCGTTTCTCTCATACTTACGGCGCAGATGTTCGAAACGCTTTAAAGTTAAGTCTCGTCCCAAGCAGAAGTTATACATTATTAAATTTAGTATGCTTATGCATTTGAATAGAAAGATTACTTAAGAAATACATCACATACCTGCTATTCATACTTAAAACTGCATTGCTGAAAAGAACAATTTACGTGTATAATATACACATAAGAGATATGTCTAGATGTATCATTAGCTACAATTGATATTACTTGTCATACATATTTTATATTTCTTCTCAACTTATGTTTCTTCTGATCACTTTTTAACACTTGCACAAATAAAAAAATTCTTGCAGTTCACTCTTGTTACCACAGATCACTGGTGCTAGTAACTTCTTATCTAACGCCAGTAAAAAAAAAAAAAAAAAATCGTTAAATCCACAATTTGATACTGTTACAGATTGATGCTCTACAAACAGCTTCTTATAATTTATTTCTAATCACAAATCGAAATTAAATAAATCAATCGATGGCTCTACCGAACATACATTACCCATTCACTCACTAAAAATTTGTACTGATAGAGATTCACACTTTTAAAAAAAAAAGTTTAAAAAGCACAGCGGATATCTTCTATCAAACTTAGTCGGATAAAACTCGATTTTTTTTCTATCACTGCATCGATTCTCCGGACTTGAATACGCTAATCACTGTTTACATAAACAACAACACTGTAACGTATACAACAATCACGTATGTTCCAATTCTTCTGCTACATTCTTCTAAGAAATCAAATATTTATGTGATGTGACAATTTGTAGCTTTTGCTTGGGAACTAGCATCATCGACTGTTTTTTGTTTTTCTTTTTGAACATGGAGTAACAATCTGTGCTGTAAACTACCAGAGGGTACTACATTCAGCTTCTGAAATTTGAAGTTTTCTATAAGGATGTCACACATGCATAGAAAGAATTTAAGTTATAAGTCGTAAAATTACCTATTTGGACTCTTCTTTTGGTCCATCTTCCAGACCAAAATCAAAGATAGAGAGGCAACCCCCTCGGCATATGCTTTTCTTCTCCCTCGTCACGTGATTTCCCAGGTAGCCTCACACTCTTCAATAATTGAAGAACGTGCAGTATTGTTCACTCCGTTGTTGACATCGAAAAGCCAAGCGTGATGTTTTGCACAACCGGAGACAATTAAGTACCAATATTTGAAATTTAACTTTAAAAAGTTAACTGGCTACTCACCAGTGGATTACACATGTTTGGTTCTTGCAACAGATCAAAATTTAATTACAATAAAGTAATATACAATTTGATAAATTGGCATGATAGACGAGGAAATGCAGGGGCAGTTGCTCCAAGGAGTTACATGAAGAGTTGTTGGGTATATTTTGTTTTCCAATTATATGGAATACATTCAACTTTAATGGTGGCTGGAATTTCATCTTTCCGTTTTTCTTTTTTCTGTTAAGTTTGGTTTCTGAAGGGGAAACATCTCAGATAAGATATTGGTGTCCGCATGATTTTTCGCAGAAGGGACAAAGTTTATAGTTCTTTCCTTTATTCTATTAATTAAAATTATATATATATATATATATATATATATATATATATATATATATATATATATATATATATATATATATATATATATATGTGCTTTTACTACATTAGTTGGAAACTTAGGGAATTGACAAAACTATTGGAGAATCAAATCAAATTTAGAAAATTGCTCTTTCCCGGAAACAAATTCAAATTATTGATTCACTTCAACTTCAGATACCTTCGGTTTCAGGATTCATGAACAAGGGGCAGGATAAGCAAAACAGAATTACCCCTATATTTATACAGAATGATAATCGACTACACAATTTCACACCGTCTTTTATAGCTAGGAATATTACAATTCCTTTATCAAATGATTGTCCAATGTACAGATTAGTGTAAAAACAAACTTATTTTTGCGTGTGTAACTTATTTTTGTTCACATTATTCAGTAACGGCCGGAGACGTGTTATAGGAGACATTTTGACTTTAAAATTGATGTTATTCGATTCTATACGTCTTACTTGGTCTACACAATAAATTTCAACTTGCGCAAATGAAGGAATCCAAACTTATATGGTGTCAAAATTTTGCCAAAAATGTATAGGGTTTCAGGACTATTGATTTTTTTTTTCACTTGAAATTTTGAATTGCGCAAATTAAGAGTTTTCATCCCGTCGAAATTAAAATACCGCTAATTTTACAGTAATTATGTCATATCTTCAAATAGATAAAAAATAATTGAAATATGGAACAATAGTGCCCTAGCAGGCACGTAGCCTAGGGGAAGGTCCCGGGGTCCGGACCCCCCTTCGAGACCAGAAATGAAAAAAAAAATAGGGAAAGATTAAACAAAATGAAATGACAAAAAGAAGGATCAGCTTTAAAAATAAACTACGGGAAACTTTTGGTTACTCTTTCTTATGAGGAAATTTGTATTACTTGCAATACATGGTTGCGAGGTAAGCGATATATCCTGGAAGAGTCAGGGAATTTGAAATTTCTAGAAAAGTTGCGGAATTCTCAGAATTTCTGCTACTAGTCAGGGAAATTTCAAGTTTCCGAAAACATAGTGCCGTTGTGTAACAGCAAACATTTTTTGTCATAATTTTTCGTCATCACATCCTTGCAATATGAAACATGTTATTTCAAAAATAATTTTCTACTGCTCCTTTAACCTGTCATTTGAAACAGACAGTAGTTGACGGAATAATAAAACAAAAATATATGTGGAAAGAAAGTTCTGTTAACATTTGATTCAACAGAAAAAGGAACGCAGCTATTGCAAAATATTTTACAAGACATTATTAAGTATGCACTTTTTCTATTACTGAATATGTACTTTTTATAATAGTTGAGGTCATAATGAAAGGAAAATTGTTATATTTAAAAAAAAAAACAGAGGAAGGATGTAAATATCGTATAATCTTTTTCAATACTTTTTTTTTATTTTACTCGAGATTTCTTCATAGTTTATTAAAATACTTACCAACATATCCTCACAAACCAATATATGTTGATAGTATAGTAGTTTAGATTAATCGAGCTCCTGGGCCTTCGGAATTTCATGTCGCACTCCGCCCTCCCCGTTACGAAATCCTGGCTAAACGAACCAATATATGTTCCAGTAAAATTGTTTAGAATGATCGAGCCCCTGGTGTGATGACCACAGTATTTCATGTCACGGACCCTCCCCCTCATGAAATTCTAGCTACGTGCCTGGCCCTAGACAATATTATTTTGCGTGAGGTACCGTTATCTCAAGTCACCTAGTGGCTTTCCGTTTTCAGCTGTTTAGAAACGCGAAAATAAATGCCGATTTTCAAAATGGCTCGAAATCGAAAGCAGATAAGTGAGTCGTGATAACGGTTTCTCATGTAAAATAATATTGTCTAGGGCGCTCTTGTTCCACATTTCGATTATATTTTATCTATTTGAAGATATCACATAATTACTGTAAAATTAGCGGTATTTTAATTTCGCCTGGATGAAGACTCTTAAACCCGGTCATAAGATAAGAGGTGGTCAATTTGCAAACTACGCCGCTTTCATAATGCATGGAAAAGTGAAGTTTGTCTAGATTTGTCAATGCAATTGTTTAAAGCTATCGTTGTTTGCGTAATACTGTTCTGAGAAAAATCATAATCCGACCACTCTCTATTTTCATTATATACCTAGCTCATTTTTCCAATAATCGAAAAGTGGCCAGAACTAGAAGGCATTGATGAAAAAAATTTCAATTATGATTTCAAGAATAAATTCCGAGAACAGAAAACACTGGAAAAGTAAAATGTAATATATGTGGATCCGACACGTACACAAAAGATAAACATAATTACAAAATTGGCTTTGTTTTCATCTGCAGCAAAGGAAAGTGCCCAAGATATATGTAAATTGTGCAAGAAAACAACAGGAAAACACTACACTGAAGAATCTAATCTAATCAATCCTCTCTCGAACACTATTTCCCTAAATCCCCTATACTTTTGGCAAAATGTTGACCCCCCATAACTTTGGATCACTTCATTTGCGCAAGTTGAAATTTAGTGTGTAGACTAAGCAAGACGTGTAGAATCGAACAACACCAATTTTGAAAACAAAATATCAAAAGTCCTATAACCCCTATATTTTTTAGAAAAAAAATGACCCTCCATAACTTTGGATTTCTTCATTTGCGCAAATTGAAATTTAGTGTGTAGACTAAACAAGACGTGTGGGATCAAATAACATCAATTTAAAAGCCAAAATATGAAAAGTCCTATAACCCGTCTCCGACCGTAAGGAAATTAAAAATTTCGTGTTTTTCTGTTGCTTCATTGGTAGTTTGTATAATAAAATTTACTCTTGAATTTCTCTTCTAGAGATAATATATTATACTATTTTTCTTCCAGCAATTTTGTGTGTAGTAGACCTATATTTTCATATTACGATTTTTTAAAGTTTAATAATACAGAATAGTTAACATAAGAACTTTTTTGAATTGCAATTTGTATATACAGCACTAGTTAATTTCTGTTGTATTGTTAATAACTTATGTATTTATTGTAATAAAATATTGCATGTGATAGCAATGTTTTTCAATATATTTTCCGAAAGACAATAGTTAACTTATAATCGAATATTAGCCATAGACCATTGATTTATGTCCTTCTTTCCAAAATAGTGTATTATCATCCATCTTCACTCTAAGCAAACGAAATCTATCTTTGTCTTGTGACCTGGCCCCGTAAGGTTTATTACATTCTCCTCTATCTATACTGAAATTTCGGTGCAGATTAGAGACGCCAAGGTTAACAATTGAGTTTACAAAAGAAGCCTATGAGGACCGTACTATTTGAATCTATCAATACAATACGAAATATTAAAAATTCTACACACATTTCTGGACATATTAACATTTATGTCTTCCATCTGGTATCCGCGAAACAACAGAGGGTACGACTGTACCATTGTATGGAACCTGGAGCTGCCTGTGCTTCCAGAAAAGTGCCGCGGCTCTCTTGACCTCGTTGCAAACATGCATGCAACAGTAGAGGAACTTTTAAAACTGGTGAAGTCGGCTATTTGGATATTTTATGAAACGAACACTGACATAGGATATTGTTACACGCGGTTTTACCATTACTTGAGGCCTAATTTCAATTTCAATACAATACTTCAGCTTTATTCAAATTAGAAAAAGTATTCAATAGTGATTTTCCAGTTTTTCTTGTCCTAATTTTGAAGAAATTAAAAAATCATAACTGTATACAATTGAAATCAATCACATCACTTGAGAACACATTACTATTTCAAGTATACTGTGAAACTGAATAATAATAATAATAATAATAATAATAATAATAATAATAATAATAATAATAATAATAATAATAATAATAATAATAATAATAATAATAATAATAATACATTCATTCATTCATTCATTTTAACCTTCTTATCTAACGGTCAGATACCTTTCCATATGAATAGAATTCATATGTAAACCACTATAGTTGAAGAAAGTGTGGATGTATTGGTTTAATGTCCTTTTTGAGCAGCGAGGTATACGAGACATGGAACTACAGCTTAACAGGGGATCTAAACCACATGAGCTCCAACCGGGAATCGAACCAGGGTTTCCAGGGCCGAAAGCGAGCATAGTAACTATATAGATAGGGCTAGTATATTAAAAAAAAAATATATGAGACACTTTTCCATGAGAATTACACAGCGTAATAAAGGGATATTTAGTCCTTAGATTTCTGTGAGAACACACATTCTCCTCGTCATTTTGAAGGCACAATAAATCACAGCAGATCAGTGTCATAAGATAACATGCTCAGTGGTTACCATGTACGCTAGTGGCACTAGACTCGCAACATAAGAGAACTGTAAATTCCTGTGACGATAGCTGTCGATTTGACGTGTTTCAAAGTCGAGAACGTTAATTACGGGAACGCGTCCTGAAGAATTTTATCGGATCGCCGGAACACAACTTCACAATAGGATAAAAATCCCGTAATATAACGGATGTATAGGAACCCTACTCTAGATGTATTGTTGTTTCCCAGAGGTGGCTAGTGAGGGAAGTCACATCGGTAAAAAGTAGTTTTTTCTCCCCTTGAAACTAAAAGAAGGGAACAAACTTAATATTCTAATTGTTGTATACGCCAATTAATACACTAGATAAACTGCATTCTCTTAGTTTCAATCGATAAAACTGTAATTTTGAACCAGTACGACTTCCCTCACGAGCCGCCTCTGAGTGTATCTGAGTTAACAAAGTTTTTAGATTTGGTTCCACATGAAGAACTTGTAGACAAAAAGAAAATGTGTGATCTTGCAGCTCACAAGTACTTGAAATTGGATGTAACATTAAAATGACATTGAAACATATTGGGCCGTATGCAGAGTCATTTTGACGCATGATTAGTGCCATACTAAAGAGTTCGACTAACATAAGGTTCCTGTAGTAGTCAGACCTTTAGTATGACGGTAATCATACTTCAAAACGACTCTGCATAAGGCGGATTAGGTCTATAAGTATCAAAAGTAATAGGATATCTTCTAACGAGGAGCGGACATGAACCTTTCATCCGGAACAAAGATATGTTCATGCACAAAAAAATAGGTGCCATGGATAACGGGATAAGTCCCTGGGGCTCATTAACTATATTAGCATAAAGAAAATCGTAGACTCGCAGTGAAATAGCTATTGTATCAACACTGCCAACTGGAAAGTCATGGTTTATGCCAGGTTATCATAAAATAAGTATTGCTGTTAAGAGAACACTGGAGACGTAACCGCTTGACAGAATGCAACCAAACTTGGTAGGAGTATGTTTAGGAACATGCAGAAGCGATTGGTGTAAAAATAAAATTAGTTCCAATTTTCGCCACCAGAGGTAATTGTGTATTACTGTATTTTAGTATTTTACTGTAGTAATTTTGTTTTCTGTTAATAGACTATGGTTTTTTAATAGATCAACTTTGTTAGCAATTTCGTATAAGCAATTTATTTTTTTCAACTTTGCTGCGAAATAAAGCAGACAAATTGCTACTTAGTTTTACACGACCATAATTATTCATTTAATTATAATTTCACGGGTTGCACACCTGAACTACAGACTGTAGACATAATTGGTTAAAATTCAAGTAAACCGAACTATGGGAACAACAACTGTTTATTATTTTTTTTAAGAAAGGGAAGAAGTAGACACATCAACGTATCAAAGGTTGTGCTTTGGTTACTTCTCACGGATTTCTTGTTTTCTAATTTTGTAATAATATTTAGTAACAATACAGATATTCATCACAATAGGAGTGATAAATTGTTGTATTCATAGATCCTAGTGAATAAAATATTTTTATCAAAACAAGCTCTATTGTCTTCAAAGTTACTTAAACGCTTAAGTGTTTCAAGTTGCAAATAGTATCAGCTCTTTCAGAAATTTCGTATAAGCAATTCAAATTTCTTCCGCATTTGCTGCAAAATTAAAAAGGTAAATTACTGTTTATTTTAACACAACCATAATTTTTCATTTAATAATGGCTTTGCGAGTTGCAGTCTAGTACCGGAGAATTCAATTCGAAGATTCACTTACTGAAGGTTTCAAATCGAAATATTTTTCTCTAACTTTCCTCTGATAATTCGTCCTTACATTTCAAGCTAATATATACCAACATGCAGTTGCGGAATAATGGTCTTTGTCGCCCCTAGGCAAAATCCCTAGTGGCGTGCCCTCGCCCATCGAATAGGTCCCATGCATAACCATCAATCTATAACTTATGCGTACGCGCAGACACGGCCATAAACCGAAAATTATCACTGGGAGGGTATTGACCGTTTTCTTTTTATATCTTTGTCAGGGGTGCCCACAAGGGGGGGCTATGACGCAAACTGCGTCATTGAAATATTGGGGGGGGGTAAAAATCTATATAAATATGTTTGAGGGGGTGTAAAAATTAATCGAAAAGTTTTTTTTCATGGAAGAACACCTACGGATAGACAATTGAGGGGGGGGTGCGTCATGGACATGAGGGGGGGTGGGCACCACTGTCTTTGTGGTGTGTCTTTTAAAAGTAAACTGGACAGAGTGTCCTGTTCATTAAAAATATACTCATGTAAAATTCGGACTGTTTTGCAATGGTAGTGTAAATAAATAGTAATGTATCAACCAGTATTTCCGAAAGAATTTCAAGTGAATATATATATATATATATATATATATATATATATATATATATATATATATATATATATATATATAGTATGTTACAATTTTACATAATAATAAAATAAAAATAAACCTTATGAAACCGCTTATAAGCATTTTTTTTCTATTTTCAGTTCTTTCCTCTAAATCGACAAATTGCATACAAAACCAGAAGTGTTTCTATAAACCTTATGAAATCGTTTATAATCATTTTTTCTATTTTCAGTTTTTTTTTCTAAATCGACAAATTGTATACAAAACCAGAAGTGTTTTTTTTTTCTCATTTTTGCTTCTGTAAATTCTTTTATCAGATCAGAGATGTCCAATTCATGAGCTTTTTCGCTCAATACTTAGCATGGCCACAAAACAAAGGCCTTCTTGGGTCATACTGTTTCTGAGATATGTTCCGATTAATTTTAACTTAGAGAATGATTGCTCAGCAGTTGCAACTGTAGAAGGAAGAGTTACATGTAATCAAAGCACAGTCACTAGATTTAGTAATACCGAGCTGAGGTCATATTCGGTAATAAAATGATGAAACTCTTCGTGGGTTGAAGAGTTTGAAAGTCTGTCTTGAAAATTGACTCTGACCGCCTTATGCAGAGTCGTTTTGACATATGATTAGCGTCATACTAAAGGCCTGACTACTGCAGAAAACATATGTTAGTCGAACTCTTTAGTATGGGACTAATCACGCGACAGAATGACTCTGCATAACGCCCTGAAAGTCAATACTTCTCGTGGAAAGTCACTGGATAAATCGTCTGTATGCAGAAACACAAAGTCTAAGACTGCTTGGTGACGCGGTACGTGGCAATTGTGCTGTGCCTCATAATCAGGGCAACTCTTTTTAACTCGGTTTAATCCCGATCTTATAGGTCATAAAATTTGTCATTATTGTTGAAAGCCCGGTACGCAGGGGAATTTTATTTAAAGTTAGTAGGCCTTATGCAGAGTCGTGTTGAAGTATGATTAGCATCATACTAAAAGTGTGACTAGTGCAGGAAACATATGTTAGTCAAACTCTTTAGAATGGCACTAATCAAGCGTCAGAACGACTCTGCATAAGGCCCAGTAAGTTCAGTATATGTAATATAGGACTTACATCGTATTAATACAAGAGGATTAATTTCTTAATCATACAGTGCTATAACCTCGACGAGTTTACAGTAATGCCAATAGTTTGATATGCAAATGTAATAAAGTGCGAGCGAAGTCAGCAGGAATTTTTATTCTTGCCATGTTCGGAAATGAAGACCGCGAAAACTTGAGGCTCCATTTCTATAATTTGCTTCTGTTTTTATTAAAAACCTGGGGCGTCCCCTAATATACTGAAAAGCCTTGCTCCCGTAGGTAATGCCTATCTTGCCTGCTCTGTTGCTACTCCACTGCCAACATGATAAAACTTTAATGAGTAGAACATATTTGACTGAGAATAGCTAAGAAACTATTGGGCTAATTTGAACAAAATTTTCACCAATATCTTAGATGGAATCTTAAAATTACCATAGCTACTATCATTACGCTTTGCCTCTACAGAACTGGCCACAATAATAATAAAAATAATGGAATAATACAAAATATTATTAGGTACAATTTTGTGCTATACAATGTCTATAATGTCACTTAACACTTTTCATTTACACAAACTTTATTGACACCGTGCTCGTGGGTTTTCTCGGGGTTCTCCCGTTTCCTCCCACTTTCTTAATTCCACCATTTCACTCATTTCTCATAATCACCGTCTCCTTTAGCCTAACCGGCATAAATGTGAGACGTAAAACTGAAAGATTTCATTTTCATTTTCATTTTTTTTACAAACTTCATTAGCATAAAGACAAGCTTTTTAAAAGGTACATTTACTATGAAGATGAATCAGTATTGTTTAACAAAGCTGCCTGACAACTGTGACTGTCACGTACTGTACGAAGAAATTAGTAAACATGTGCTCTACATATGTTTCCCAGCGCTGTTCTGTGACTCATTCCAGCATAGCTGGAGCAATCTCTGCCACAGCTCCGTAGAGGCATTGCTTTAACTGTTTTACCGTGGTAACTTTTATCCGATACACACGAGACTTATCTAAATCTCAAAGGAAATATAGCCATTGGGCTAAGCCAAGTGACCTGGGAGCCCAGCCCCTTGGTGCTGTACGATCGATTCACCTTCCCCAAAAGTGGTACTGAGGATTCCTTGCACACTTAGAGCAAAATGAAATGGTGCTCTATTCTGGTGAAAAATAACAGTCCTGAATCAATTAAGGCAGGTAGTTTTGGAACCTCCCGCTATTGTTCGCCCTAAATATGAATAACACTTTCCTTTTAGCAATACTCATCCACACAAACTTCTGTGTTTCCCATCCCCACTCTAACAACTCATTCGGCAGTTTAAGTATCTGAATTTTACAATTATGTCTGTTGACTAACCCCCATGTGGCTTCATCATTCAACAGAACATTTTCCGTTAACCTTGAAACCTAACAGCTTGTAGCAAATCATAACATATCTTTGGTCTCGTTGTGGTATTCTCTGCCTCCGCCTTATGCAAAATTCCAAGGATTTTATAAAATAGAGGATCTGCCCATATAACAAAATCTTGAAGCCAAACGTCACAGTTTCGCCACCCCTACTCTGCCCACTCCACCCAATAGGATCACAATGGTTTGAGCCAACAATCATGGCGGAAACGAAAGTATCCAATCAGACGATGGCAGAAACGAGAGTAGCCAATCAGACGTGCCGACGCTCGGTTGTTTTTTGCCTTCATCGATTTAATAGGATGAAGATGCATATGGGCAGATCCTCTATTTATAACATCCTTGCAAAATTCACACGTGATAGTTTTTTTTTTTTACAACGTAAAGTGTAGTGTTTGCCAAACAGTGCTTCGAGCAATACCAAATTGCCTGCGGAGTCTTCTTGTCGATACCCCTGGACAGCATATCACAACGTCGTCAATGCTATAGATAGTTTCCTCTGAAACAGATGGTTCTCAGATCGCTGTTTGTCATGCACATTGCCAGTTATCTTTAATTGGTGCCATTGTTCTTAATAGCTATTCTTGTTGAAGGAGGTTTTCTGAACTTACAGATGAAATCTTCTTGTATTTGTTCTTATGTCCTACCACGAAGAGGACCGATGACATAACTATCCACCCTTAAGTAAAGTACATTTATCGAGATCAAGTTAAATCAGATGATCTGCAAAAAATACAAGGAAATTTTAAGTGACTTAATAGGCATCCTGTATTATTAAATATTTCTCTTGAACCGTTCGACATTAAAGTCCCGAAATTTTAGCATGTGCAGGCTTCTTGTTTTACAGGCTAAGGAACCTTGCACGAATTCAATATGCCGGACGCCTGGGAGGGGAAATTGTGTTTAGAGCCGCTGTGTCTACACGGGGGGAATTTATACGAATGGAAACTATTAAAGATACATTGAAATAACATAATACTCACTTGCTCGAATTTTTGAAAAGTGAACCACTATGATTTGAAGGAAGACATATAGACCGCTTGGATGCCAATTTACTTAAGTCTAAAACTGGAATTTTCCAGGTGAGAAATTTAAAGTTGAACATGTCATAAATAATTCATATTTCTGTTATGTTGGTAACCAAAACCATAACTATGAAGTTTATGGCCTTATAATTTACTGATCGCAAAAATCTCTTTAAAAATTAAATGAAATCTTTCAGTTTAACGTCCCATGTATATGTCTTATAGCCTAAAAGAAACAGATGATTAAGGTAGATAGTATGATAGTAAAATGATTACCCCCATAGAAACGTCAACCGCAGTCAGGCCAGAGTCACAATTCAGTAGGAGATAAGTGATTGTGTCTGGACAGTAGCGCAATGCCTTGCCGTTGAATAAGACGACAGTTCCAACACATTTCTGTCTTTGACAGCGGAAGAGCACATCGCAACTATGGATTATCCTTCCCCAAAATTGGTATTCTTATTGGACTGAATGCAGGCACAGAGATGATAATATGAAATTGATTTTGCAGGAAGGCCATACAGAACGACGTGAGAAATCATAAGACCTACACCATATCATGAAGCAAGAAAAAAATGTTGTACAGATGGTTTTGTCATGTCTGACAACCACATTCCCAGCACTTAATAAAGAATTCGGATATGGTCTGCGGCTACTAGTGTCACCACCAATTTCGATATCGTATGTCCAGCGAGGGTCATATTTGAATAGTATTTTCAGTGTACAATATAACCGTGTGCGGCTGGAATTGTGTCGTGAACGTCGCCCATGGAGACCTCACGACATTTTTTTTTTTTTGCTTGTCTGCAGCTTCATGATGGCTGTATCCGTGTCTTGCGGTACGGTATGGCTAGTCTGAGATATACCTGCATTTTCCATCTATACACCGGGTCCAGTACCTGGTGTTGTGGTATGGTGAAACGTTAGGTTCTATGCCTGCTTGCGCCTAATACAAACTGATGCGAATTTGACAACCAACGGAACAGTGATGAGACGTTACACCAGATTATGTCCTCTTTACTGAAGGTCATGCAAAAAGTCCTTTCTAATAGAATAATGCGTGACTGCATGTGATAATTAACGTCCTGCATTTTTCGGATGGATACTATGTTTAACTGCTGCCTTACACTGCGTGTTCTTCTTATGCATGGGCGATAGAACATTTTTGGTGAATGATTGCACAACACCTCGCAAACTGGAGAACCTGTCCAGACACAATTGACAAACTTTAGCAACGTATCACGAAGAGGACATTCAAGACCTCATCTCTCTATGCCTCGTTGTGTCGCAACAGCTCAGAATATCCGTAGTATGACCTCTGGAGTTTCTGCTGGACCATTCCTGTCACAAATCGCACAGGTTAGTCAGTGTAACCGTATCAGGCTGGCATACCACTTTTACATTTGAAGCTAACAACTCTTTTCCTACTTGGTGTTGCATTTCATGCCCAGTAATATATAGGTCTATAATTTACTAACAAAATTCCAGATACAGCTAAAGACCAATTTACATTGGAATGCATAATTTGATAGCTACGATAATAACAAAAAATGGAAACGAACATTAATAACATAGAAAATTGTAGACCTTGATCTGGTACATACTATGCGGGCATATGAAATACTATGTTGTGCATATTTTCGGTTTCCGAGTCATGAACAGTGAAATTTTGGGTTAGATTTTCGAAAAACAATACAGGAACTAATCCTATTGGGTTCAAATTTAGCTCGGTGGTAGATTTTTTCCTGCTATATAAACGTGTGAAAAATTGTGTTATGCATGATTTCGGTTTCCGAGTTATGCACGGTCAAATTTTGAGAGAGTTTTAGAAAACAAAAATTACTTACACCGAACTCACTCTCTCGGAACCAAATTTACTATGCTGGTAGACCATCACCTGACGTATAAGTGAGAGAACAATTATGTTGTCCAATCTTTCGTTTCATAAGCTATGGGTGATGTTACATCATAAATAGCATGTCAGTCATTCGAGTAAATACCCGTCGTCTCAAACATCATTTATTTAAAATCTAAATTGCCACTGGTCGTTCAGCTTTAGAACATCAAACTGTCATGTGCCAAATTGATACAATCGTAATGCCGATGTTACCAGGTTTTTTCACCCCTGGAAACTTTTACTAACTACAAATTTTTACCCCTGGAAATCTTGATCCGTTTTCAGTTTTTGCTTATATGAAAGAAAAATTCAAATTTTAGTTACTCCTGGAAATCTTTACATCCCTTCTCGGTTTTTGGTGACTTCAAAACCAAAATCAGAAGTTACATGAAAAATTGATGTCACTACAAGTGATCTCTTAGAATATGCACTCATTTTGGTCAAGATGGCCTTTTGAACGAAAATTTGGTAGGAGTAAAATTTCCCTAGGAAATTACTCCCTCTGTTGGTCCCTGCTTAATTCAGAAACAAATTAAAATGTTATGAATTGGTACCATTCCATATTATATCTTAGAAGACGCATTTACTTTGAGCAAGATTGCCTCGTATGCGGAAACTTAATAGAGGAGTAAAATTTTGCTTGGAAATTATTATCCCTGTCGGTACCTGATTATTTCAGAAACAAATATATCACTTACTCGAATTTAATCGATTAAAAATTGATATGAATCCTTATTATCTCTTAGGAGACGTGTTCACTTTCGACAAGATGGCCTTATGTCGAAAAAAAAATGATGAGGAGTTCACTTTTCCAAGGAAACTACTAGGGGAGACTTGCCCAAGATGGGACAGGTCATAAGACGGGACAGTGGCAACACTGCTTCCGAGAAAGCATGGGCTCACGTTATTGTGGCGTCAATTTGATGAGTACTCAAGAAGGGATAACATACTGTGACAAAGGACCAGCATCTGGACAAAACGAAAGAAAGAGAAGCAACATGTAAGAATATACCATATTTTCTAAAATATATCTGAAGCATTCAAAACCTGTTTTCTACTACTCAGGCACACTTTTTTAAAAATGTTTGTCTGCACAGACCTGTGTCATTTTTTAAAGAAAATGGACAAAGCATTGTAGTGTCACGTTGGCCAAGGTGATTTGTAAAAGGTGATGAAAACTGGAACGGAAGTATATTTCCTAAGACGGGACAAGCGCGAAATCCTAAGACGGGACAATGTCCCGTCTTAGGAGAAAAGAGAAACTGAATAGGATCTCAAGTTGTGTCTCTACCCGTGCGTAAATTTCAAACGTACTTACTAAGAAAGGTAAGAAGCAGGTTGGTGCCCTAACGTTCGCTGAACGCGGTAGAAATGTTACAATTGTGTGTGCTGTGAACGCCTGTGGAAACTATGTCCCTCCAGCTTTCATACTTGTACGAAAGAAGGAAAATCTTGAGTTGACAGACAAAGATCCAGAAGGTTATGTTCAATTTGTTAGTTCCAATGGATGTATCACAGGTGAAGTATTTCTCGCGTATCTCAAGCATTTTGCCTCTTACGTTAGACCAAGCAAACAAAACCCGGTACTATTGATTGTTGACGGCCACACCTCGCATACAAAGAACCTTTCCACTTTGGATTATGCGTCAGAAAACGGTATATTGCTTTTGAGCTTACCATCACACTGTACCCACAAACTCCAACCGCTAGATGTGAGCGTGTTTGATCCTTTGGAACTTTATTATGATCAAGCGGTGGAACACTGGCTTCGGCATCATCCTTGAAGGTCTTTTACTGAGTATCATGTTGCGGAAGCGTTTACAACCGCTTATGGTAAAGCAGCTACTGTGGCAAATGCTTCAAGTGGTTTTCGTAAAGCAGGAATCTGGCCTGTCAACCGCCATATTTTTTAAGACCATGAATTTGTAGTTCAACCTGTGGTTAGAAGGCTTGATACATCTGATGTTCGAGATATCAGCGACGGTGCAGAACCTCCCGTTCCTACAAATACCCAGCCTACGCATTCTGTTGACCTGGTACCTAGGGCTATAACTCTTTCCACACTTGCTAATCAGTCAGTAGTCAACCAAGATAATGCCCTTCCATCTACATCCAAAACACCATCTTCTAGCACGTCTGCACCTCAGACATCGCATGTAAGCCTAGAAGACATCAACCCAGTTCCTACATTATACCTATATTCTCAAGGAAGCAGTCCAGGAAAGAAACTTACAGCATCAATAGGAGCGACTATACTAACCTCTACTCCATATAAAACTCTTCTTCGATCAAAAGCGTCATATGTTCGCCCTACCCAGTCTGCAAAAGCGTCTCACAGTGGTGCAAAAAGGAAACTCCAACTGGGACCTACTCAAACTTTAACTTTTGGAGTAACCAAGAAGGGAAATGTAGTCAAGAACAAAAAGGAATGGTATTGTTTGGTGTGCGGAAATCCATATTCCATTTCAACTGTAGGCTGGATTCAGTGTATGGGTTGTAAGAGGTGGGCTCATGAATCATGTTCAGCTGCAACCAATGGTGTGTATTATTGTGCAGAGTGCAATGATTAGGAGTGAACAGTGTTGACGATTGTGATCATAATTCAGGGATTAAGGCGTATCTAAGGTACATTATTGAAATGTACCGGTTAATGTAGTGCCTAACTATGAATCGTTTCTTGCTAATAATAATCACAATAAACTAGTTATGACGAAGTGTGTCGCACACTAGCTACACTTTTGTGTTCTGTAATTGTATCTTCATGTCTAGCCTAATTTTCTTTGTGTGTTTCTCTTTGCGTCATTTTCTTTGTATTCCAGATTTTGATATTACTATCATAATTATCTAATTGCTAAAAATCTTGTTTATTTGCAACTGGATTTGAGTTGATATCAAATTTACAGTAATCTATGGTAGTGACTTGTGCTTGTGATAAACAGTTTATAAGTTCATAACAAAACCTACGTTATAATTTTTATAACCTACAGGATGTCCCATCTTTGGAACTGCCTTGTCCCAACTTATGCGCACTATTTCTTAAGACGGGACAATCACAAGCCTTTTTCTTTCTTTACAAAAATAATGTTTAGTATTGTGGCATGCCACTTGGACTTTGCATTTGTGGAGCAGAAGGACCATACATTTGAATGCATGTGTTACCTTTCTTATTATTACATTTGTGTCTTTTAAATAAATTCTTATTTGAAAAGTGTCCCATCTTGGGCAAGTCTCCCCTACGTCCCTGTCGGATCCTGGTTGCTTCAGAGACAAAGTGAAATGTTATATTAGAAATTGATGTTATTCTACAGATATGTTTTATCTTACAAGATGCACTTTTTTTTGGTCAAGATAGTTCTATGTCCAGAAACTTGACAGGTTGGTAAAATTTGATAGACACATTTATTTTGTGTTTTCTTTACTTTCTATTAGAAGCTGTGACCTATGTAGGCTTTTTGTTATTTCAAAGAAAGATCAAATATTACTATATTTATTTATTTATAAATGTTTCAGGTCAGATCTATGTCCATTTTGCACTGACAATGTAACAAAGTATTAATTAATTAATACTGCTATTATGTTCTAGGGACAGATTCAGTTTAGGCTCTCGTGATTTTAATCCAATAATTTGATGGGGACATTTCGTGGAAAAAATACAATATAAAACAATATAAATTCGTCCTTATGCGTTTGTTTGTAAAATTAGAAATTTTATTACTTTGCTATTCTATACTTATTTGTATTTTAAGATATATACATCCGAGAGACGCGAGTGTTTTAACAATAGTTTCATTGAATTCAGTGCCATTAAGTTAGTATAGGAAGCGCAATTAGAAATTTATCCAACCGCAGGCACATAGTTTATAGTACTTTACCAGATGCAAGATTAATTGTAATTTTGTTTTATTTTTAAAATGTCTTTCTCATTTTCTGCATCCGCTGCAAAACATAAAAATTGGTAACAAAACGAGTCTCTTTTTTTGAGTCACTAACTTATTGCAAAATTGATGTTACTGATAATGCTTTTTCTTTGCTTGTTCTATCTTCCCACTTGAGGGAGGCTTTATGCAGAATCGTTTTAACGTAACTGCAGGAAACACATGTTAGTCGAACTCTTTAGTATGGTTCTGGTGCTTGGGGTCCCGGGTTCGATCCCAGCCCCCGCCAAGTGAACTTTGTGGTGAACAAACACCGTGCTCGTGGGTTTTCTCGGGGTTCTCCCGTTTCCTCCCACTTTCTTCATTCCACCATTTCATTCATCACTCATCATCACCGTCTCCTTTAGCCTAACCGGCATAACCGTGGGACGTAAAACTCAAAGATTTCATTTCATTTCTTTAGTATGGTACTAATCACGCATCAGAACGACTTTGCATAAGGCCCTTAACCTTCCGTCGATCGCATGTGTATCAGATCGATTCAAGCACGCTTCATTTTGCCGCTAATTCTTTACTTTCTATTGTTGACTTTTTTTCCCTAACAGTAGCTTCTTGTGTCGCAGTTTAAAAGCCATCAGTGTTGCTCAAGTTGTTTTATTGTTTAGTCATGTGGAGCTGCAAGGGGCTTGTATCAGGTTGATACATTGCAACCGATCGTGCTACAGTGGAAATTAAATGCAATAAATTAACATCTTCGTCTATCAACATGGTGGATCATCGGATATATTTAATATAATTTAGATAATTCAATAGATTTAGGAGACGCTCTAAGATTAGTATTTGATAATGAAGCAGACAATATTGACATTGAAGATTTTCACGAAGATTTTCAATATTGACATTGAAGATGCGGACACAGAGTCAGAAGAGAAACCAGCAGAAGAGAGGGAAAGTGATTCCCAATCTGAAGAGAGTGGAACCGAGGATGATCCTGTTTCAAATAGTGATCTTTTTTTTTTATCTTGGAAAGGACAAGACTTCGAAGTGCTTGAAGGTACCACCTAAGAAGAACCGATGCGCTCAGCTACAGAACATTATAACACGCCTTACGGGCATTATTGGTCAAGCACGTCAATCTAAATCAGTAACTGAGTGTTGGGGTAATATTTTCACTGATGAAATGCTACAGAAAGTAGTTGAGTACACAAACCAATATATTCATCTTGAAGCTCGAGGGAAATTCGAACGAGAACGTGACGCAAATTTTATTGATTTGACAGAAATAAAATCTTTCGTAGGACTGCTTTACATAGCAGGTACCTTACATGCAAACAGGATGTCGCTGGAAGATCTATGGGGTACTGATGGCCATGGGGTTAAAATTTTCCGTCTGGTAATGAGTCTCAGAAGGTTCAAATTTCTTCTAAGATGACCGTACCACTAGGCCACAAAGGAAAGCTGTTGACAATCTTGCACAAATTCGTGAGCTTTTCGAAAAGTTCGTGGAGAATTGTAAAAAGAGTTATTCCCTTGGAAGTAATGTTACTATTGATGTAAAGCTGGAAAGTTTCTGCGGCCGTTGCCGCTTCAAGAGGTAGATTCCTTCGAAACCTGCCAAATACGGTGTGAAAATTTATGCAATGTGTGACTCAACTGTATTTTACACACATAATTTAGAGATATATGCCGGCAAGCAGCCTGAAGGGCCTTACCAGCAGACTAACAAACCTGTTGGAGTTGTTAAAAGATTAGCAGAACCTATTTATGGAACAGGAAGAAACATAACAGCTGATAACTGGTTTTCTGATGTAAAAATGGCTACGGAACTCAAAGAAAAACGAATCTCATTCGTGAGAACATTGAAGAAAAATAAAGAAAGAGCTTTCATCAGAACTCTTGAATGTGAAGAATCGACCAGTGAACTCAAGCATGTTTGCCTTTGGCGAGAGCTCTACAATTGTGTCTTACGTACCGAAAAGAAATCGGAATGTTCTTGTCATATCGACCCATCATTTTGATGATGCGATAGACGCAGAAACTGGAGAAGCTGCAAAACCAGAGATTGTGACATATTACAACAGGACCAAATCAGGATGTTACGTTGTTGACAAACTATGATCAGCCTACAATGTAGCTAGAAACACACGGCGTTGGACAATGGTGGTATTTTATGCTATGATGAACATTGTTGATATTAATGCCCAAGTGATTTGGATTGGAAATGGAGAAGACAACACCCGACGTCGTCTTTTTCTTCGGAAGCTTGGTCATGAATTATACAAAAATTCAGGTTAGGATCAGAACGGAAGTGACGACAGTTAGCAGGGTTGCCAGTACGTCAAGTAGAAAATGTGAGCATGTGTGTGTGTGTGTGAGCGGGTTCAAACCTTTAGAGCAGGAAGATTAAGTTAGGCATATGCAGAAATGAAATGTGGCGGATTTCTGTACAATAGTATGATTTTACATTAATTCCACAGAACACCAACTTAGTTTTTCTTTTTCAATTTCGTCACAATGATCTTTAGATGTGTCAAATTATGCGTCAACGTTTGAAAGAAGAATAAACAAAGCAACTGCAACGGTAGTTTTCTTTGTACCAAGTATTAACGAAGCAGTGTCACTTTAAGCTTTGAACGATATCAGTGATTACAAGAAATACCCATTATTTTATATCTAGGATTATGCTTTGTTGACATATCTACAACTTATTTAACATTATTCCTTATATTTAATTTACGTAGAAGCGGATCTGCAGTTTTCTCAACTCCATATCATGACATTTGCCAAGATGCCGTGCGACTCCGGAGGAACTTGATTCACATACATCTACTATAGAAACAGAGATAATCTCTGCACCACTTTGACATTCAATTCTTAGACAATATACGAGTTATTACGTTGAAAGGGATTCTTCAAGATGTAACTGAAAAATAACTATCACACAGAAGGACAGGTGATGTGATTTGCACTCGACCTTTCATTTTGTCCCAGATTAAATGGAATCAAGGGGTTGGTTCAGTGGTAGAGTTCACGTCCGGTGCTTGGGGTCCCTGGTTCGATCCCAGCTCGCGCCGTGTGGACTTTGTGGTAGACAAATACCGTGCTCGTGGGTTTTCTCGGGGTTCTCCCGTTTTCTCCCACTTTCTTTATTGCACCATTTCATTCATTTCTCATAATCACCGTGTCCTTTAGCCTAACCGACATAACTGTGGAACGTAAAACTCAAAGATTTCATTTCATTTAAATGGAATCGGTTTGAATTACAACTGAATTCCTTAGCCCTGAGATAGCAGATCAAGAAAAGTTTCCTTCTTCCCAAATATATCAACCTGAAGTGTGAACTGCAACTGACAAAAAAAAAAAAAAAAAAAAAAAAGCGTGAGAGTTTCAACCTTATAGATATTATTATTATTATTATTATTATTATTATTATTATTATTATTATTATTATTATTATTATTATTATTATTATTATTATTATTATTATTATAGAGCTTCTATAGCATCTGGTTGCTGGGCAATTAAGATCGTGCTACACAAATACTTCTGGCAAATGTATAGTAAATAATATGGGAACGTTTCCGCTGTAAATGGACTTCATATGGTACTATGGACGCAGATATGTTTTCAACGTTGGTGGGACGGCAAGGGCGTTTGCATAATCTACTTAAAAAAAAAACAACGGTGGTTAAGATATTTATAAAGTTGAAAAATAATGTTGTGGAGGATCAGAGGAGCAGGGCTGTCTTCAATATTTGTATTTCATTTTCAGAAATATGTGGAATAAAAAAGAAATGTTTAGTGTTTTAGTTCTTAAATAACACACAAATACCTAATTATGTATATTTTCTGGTATATATTTCACAAATGAAAGAGAAAGCAGCCCCCAGTACTAGACAACGCTAAGTACAAGTTCTCGAAAAATAGTGTATGAACATGAGGTTTACAATTTTCACAATTCAAGGAATAAAGTTAGCAAAGCCCCCTGAAACAAAACCGTAAATACCCCACTGTAAGGCAATCTCTGATGAATCCCAGAACACCGTTTTAGCCGAATTCTAAGAAGAATGGTCATGCACTGGCAACCGTTCATTGACCGAGGGGTAGGCCCTGGTAGGGGTGGATGTCAGTGTTGTCGGATTTCCCGTGTTGCTGTGTGTGATATGTGGCTTTTGAGCATTAATCTTAATGCATTCACGCAGTCTTTGCGGAAATCCGGCAACAATGACCGGAGACGTTGCCACGGGTTGTCAATTCACTTTGACATTTTGGTGTCTTTGTAGTTATCGAGCAGTGGTGTGCCAAGTGTTTTATTTACATTGTTTTTATATTAGTTTGCGGTAATGTTTAACATTTTGTTTTGTAGTTTTGTTGTGTTTTGTTGTGTTTAGTTGTTATTCTTGATTTTCAATTTGCGAATAAATCGCAATGGCTTCAAATTCTCCTCAGTGCTACAAATAGCAGCAGAAACAAGGTAAGCCTCTCACTACAGGAGAGAAAAGGATGTTTCGTAATCAGGGGGGAAGAGGTGGGCATGGAAACTGTTAGAGAGACTTTGAGAAAAACATCTGAAGCAACTCTCATTTCTCCCTCCACTATTATGAACGTGAAGCGGGAATTTTTGAGTAATAATGGTCAAGTCTCCACTCCTAGGAAGAAGAGATCGAATGGTAGGAAAGTGACTCGGCTACAGAAATATGATACCTTTACACAAGCAGCAATACGGCGCAAAATTCATAACATGTATAGAGAAAACGAACTCCCTACTTTAGCGAAAATTCAGCGCCTTATAAATGAAGATAGTGACCTACCGAAGTTTTCTATTCCTACTCTTCGAAGATTCATCATTGATATGGGGTTTAAATTTATAAAACGTGGCCGCAAATCGTTGTTGATTGCGTAAAAAATGTTGAAAAGGAAATGTGGGAAGCAGACGGTCTTATCAAAATAATACACGTCAAGATATTAATAAATCTCGAGAGTGACACGTCTACTACTTCTGAAGAGGAGGGTTATTGTGGCATTTGGGAGGGAACAATTGATAATGCAGTGGACGAAGGAATAGAAGACGAAGAGGATCTCGGAGTTAGTATTCTACAAGACTGACCTTACATGGTAAGTTTTTCGACGAATGTATTTCTCTCATTTCATTTCCATGAATTTGCTTTACTTTCTCACAGTATGCAATTAAATTATGAAATTCATAGTTCACGTTAGATAACTTACTACGAAACTAATGTTACAGTGTGAACGTAATTAATATTATTTGACCTTATATTTTTTAAAAAAATTAGTATCTGAAAACAAAACAATGAAACTATTTTCTTCTCTTCCTTCTTTTTTTTCCTGCCTGTTCAGTGCTCGAAATTGGAACTCCTTGGTCTGAAGCAGACGACACCATTCTCTCGCGTTAAGCAGCGGCAACGCTGCACTTCGCTTCCCCTCACTTCCGCTTTGTTCCGAACTAAAGGTGAATTTTAGAATAGTTCTTCCACAGCTAGAAAGAAGAAGTCCCCACAAGACCGAAGCTACGTGAGCACAGCAGCCTATCGCACTGGCACCGGTCTTACACGGGGAGTACGATTCCAGAATATCAGCAATATTGTACTTTATCCAGAGAGTGTAGGTGCTGGAAGCCGTATGGGGAGACTGACATAATCCTTTTGCTTTTAAAACGACTGACATAAAACATGAACAAATAAACTTTTATAGTTAGGTGGCTTAACGTGATACCAACATGCCACTTTCAGGGGTGATTTGTACTTATGTGAGGACAAAATATGGATATAGACTCAAACATCTGGGAGCGTGGTTTGCCTGGTATGACGTCATCAACATGGCCGTCAGCTGAATTAATTTCCTTAAATTAATATATATATATAACTTGGTTACCGCTCAAGATAGAAACTTGGTTCGTGCTTTATTTGTGAGAACATACTCCAGATCTTGAATTATGTAGAAAATATCTTATATATATGGCCGCCATTTTTAAATATAGCTTCTCAAATTGAAAAGAAATCATTACTCGTAAACAATTCTTGTGTTTAATGGTGAATAACTATGAAACGAGTACGAATTCACACACACACACACACACACACACAAAAAAAACACTCTGATATAATCGAAATCTCGCGTTTCTAGAGCTTTCGAACGCACCTATATCATTGCTTTATCTTTCAAACTAACGGAGATATTTCATTTTTGGTAATACTAAGTAGAATACTATAAAAATAACATTGTCAAAAGATGCCAGATTCCAGGTAGATGACTCTCAGAATTCTGCAAAATATGTTACCAACATGTCGCTTTCTGGATTAACGGGTACTTACATAAGAGAAAAAAAAACTAATTTGCAGCTATGACAATAATTATTGAATCTGAAGCACTACAACAGTGTTCTTTTTTTAGTAAGAACATTGTCCATCACAAGCTCAAAGTGCTGTACAATTAAGTATCAGATTGGCACATTTACACGAATGGATGCATAGTGTTTTACAACCACATTGCACAAGCTCCTGGCAGTGTTTTGATGCGTCTGGCAGCTGAGTCCAAAATGGTTCATACTTATCATTCACTTCTCTCCAGCCCCAATGTTGAGGTTCTGGAATAATGGGTACTAGTTTACACCACTGCGACCATATGTAACCAGCTTATAAAACTGCACGTTTGGTGTGTTTAAAAAGTGTTGCTTCCGTAGGGGACACACTCTCAATAGTTCGGCTCTTCTTTGTTACTAGAAATTTTTTACATTAATTTACAGTTTGGGCGGTGCTATTACGGTCATACCAAATAACTGTGAATTGTTGAAATTTCTCGAAAGCAGATGGCGAAATACTAGGTGGACAAGAAGACAACTTCATAAATGCTTTATTAATGTCAGGACTTTTCCGCCAGACATCACATGCGGTTTTCTTCCCACGTCCTGCAAAGGTTGAGGTGTGATCGCAACCAGTAAATGCGTGTAAGAAAATAAGGCCAATTCACATATTTATTCCAAGATTATCCACGAACTGACGGATGGGAAGGTACCTGTGATTTTTTCCAACACCATACTCAATCCACAGACTCTGTAGCTTTAGTTCATTAAATGCATGAACGGCAATTACCACATCAGAATAGACCATTCGGATCATAATCGATCTATGGCCGTGCAGACTGGCACGTCTTGCATGCTTGTGTCAGCTTCCTCGTGTTCACAGGGAGAAAGCAAAGAGAGATCAAGACTAGAGTTACAAGGTACTCCACAGCCATTCGAGAAAATAATAGGATTCTCTTGTGGTATTTCAATTTCACTCACATCACTAGCAAGATATCTGGAAAGGTCTGATTTATTCTCAGCGTTTTGTCGGAAAAAAGGCCAGCTCCTGGGAATACGTGCTGATCCGCTTACCTTTACTCGCGGTCCACTACCACGCTTTCTCCGCTCGCTCAATTTCAAACTTCGCTGCAAGTAAACGTCGAAGATAACATCTTCTCTTTCAAACTTGGATAACATCGCTGCAATATAGGGATAAAATATTGTGTCTCTGTATTCTTTGAATCTCTGCTGGAAGAGCGGTTTTAAATGTGGACGCTCGCTGGTCCTTCCACAATTATGCATGTATCGATTGGTTCCACGTGTTGAGAATCTCCACAATTTTCTAAGCATGTGATGATGTCAGATTTTTTGGCTTTGCGGAGAGTTCCATCTTCTGATAGTGATGGAGGAAACTCAAGGTCTTCATGTGTGAAAAAGTCAAAGAGGTCAGTTTCTCGTGTCTGACATGCTATGAATAGGCGACTAAATAGAGCACAGTCATTTTTTAGGATTGTCAATTTATGCTGTTCTTTAGTTAATTTTCGTACAGGTCGATCACATGGAAGGTTGTTCCTGGGAATTTTGTTGTAAATTAACTTCTTACGTTCCACAAGGCGGCCCTTAACGCAATTTTGGTATTGTTCTTTGACGAGGGGTTTAGCAATGCAAACACAACGTACTGCGTCATCATCGGCTACAACTCCTTCCGATAGAGAGAAAAGCACATTATCTTCTTGAGTGAATGGATTTCGATCATCTCGCTTGAATATGTCCATTAGCTTTTTAACATCTTGAAAAATTGCTTGTTAGCGGCTGGCGTGTCTTCATGGTGGACTTCGATGTCGTTATTTATGGTACTAGATATACCACTGTCATTCTCAAACTGATGAACCAGGTTCACGATAACGGGTTCAGAAAGGAACCACTTCAACAGAGCTCCAGAATTGTCAAACAACCCAACGGCGCCCCCATTAACCTTCAGATCTTTATTACACTGTTTATGCATGTGATCATGCGATATACATATGTAGGGACACCCCTTGTAGAACAAAGAAATCCTCCCTGCTGAAACTCCTCGTAAATAGATGGATGTTTTGTTCTTAATTCTTCTAAAATGTTGATGAAAACTGGCATCCACCTCGCATAATGTGTGTGATCAGTAGAAAACATCCATGGGCACAACACCTTTAGTGAAAGGATGAACTTTTTAAAATTTACTGCCCGAATGCTGTGGAGAAGAAGGAACAGTAAAAACTCCAGCTGATACACTGTGTACCAGTATTTGAACTGGTAGGATTTGTTCAGACGAACTGTAATCCACTCCTCAAAAGTCAGTTGCTTATCACTCTTTGTAGACAAACTATTTTGATATTCTTGTCTTAGAAAAGATACAGTGTTGCGTATGTAACCTCATGTGAATATCTCGTTCTTTTAACATGAATACCTCGAAGACACTGCTCAGCTTTACCAGAAGTGAAGACTTCTGATTCTTAAAGAAGTTCTGCCCATCCAATTCCTGTGAGCCATTCCCCTAGCACTTTCAGCACAGCCATTTCAATGTAAAGTGCACCAATCATTACAACCACCTTGTCTTCTCCATACACATTACTCAAGGACCACTGCACCAGTTTCGCAATAGCATACACTGGTTGATCACACGTAATCACAGGTATCTGGCCTGAATTTAATGACAACAGTGCTTGCTTAATGATATCAAAGCAATGACGAACGACTGCTAGTGATGTTATCGAATCATACAACACGGGAAGTAATACACATGCACTCTTTGATGGAGGAGGAATGTCAGCATCTGTAGAATAGAAAGCACTCCGCGTTATATGCTGAATGGTTTCAGAACTTTCGAGATCAATTTTTCTTACCATTTGCAACCACTTGTCACAAAAAGGATTGTGCTCTGCACTAAACGTTAAAATTTCATTTTTAAATACAGTGATTTCAGCAGTTTTCCTCACTGATATAGGGATGCGAGTGTACCAATCAGGTAATGAGCTAGTGATCTTCTTTGCCCATTCCTTATCACTTACCAACAAATGGGGAGCACTGTCATCGTCGGACACTTTTTGAATTAATGATATAGCAGTTCCATGAAACGCTTCCTGCGAAGTTTTCGAAGATGGATTTTCTATAGCAGCACAGATAAACCTATTTGGAACCATACCAGAAGGATACATGGAATTCTGGTCCTTAAAATAATGACAAAGTTTATTGGTTAGTGTTGCTGATACATCGCAAATTCGATCGTATGATACACATAATTGAAGTTCGTTTATTCGTTCTATAAAGCCTTTCTTCCGTATTTTCGTGTGAATAACCAAACCTATCTACAGTGGTAAGGGAGTTTCATTTTCCAGAGAATGGCGGGCTTTCACTTGACACTTATTATTTCGTCTCCGATTTACGCAGTTGAACTTAATTAGTTGAGATAGCGATAATGCTACTGTACTCGCATCCACACATTCCTCATTTGAAATGTTTGGTTCTTCCAGAACCATTCTCATAAACGTTGTTAGCACTACAGGAATGGACTCCATTTTGCTCTTGCTGGTGAAATGTCCATTAAATTTTGGGGTAGATTTTGAAAATGTGGGTCCTTAGAATAAATGCTGCTCTAGCCAAGGACATTCCATCACGTTCAGAGTTATACATACATGCACTGTGAACAGCATCTCCCACATTAGACTGATTAATAAGAATATATTTTCCTTTCTTTACTTCTGTTAGCTCAGGTATATAGGTCATAATACTCTCCCGAAGCCTTGAGCTGTGCACCGTCTTCTTTGCATCAGCAACACCAAGTCCGGTCAGGCGACGAATTACACGTCTTTTAATGTCAGCTACTGTGAACACTGGGAGGCTTTCTGTCTGCAGCGCATCTTGAAGATGGGAAATCACTTTCGATATCACCATCTCATATATTAATGCATAATTTTCTTCTTCAGTGCTCTTCCTGTTACTTGCTACATTACGTACACAATTGTATAACTGAGCCAAACACTTTTTATGATATTTAGCTTCCGTAGCGACCATATCACCACTAAGTTTTGCTAATAACTTAGTGTCACATAAAGTAACAGCCGCATCACGAACTCGGTTATTTAATTCAAGTGTACAAACGTTGACCAGTGCATCAGATGTGGCGTCTGCATCACAGATGAAGCAGGTGTACTTGACGTCACCTGCGTGGAACGTTGAACGAGTAGATAGGGCACTATCAAGGATTTCATCTTTACGTTTTCGCTTTTTTGTTATTATCCTCTGAAGTTTGCTTCGGTCGAGTCTGTTTCTGCACGTCTTATGAAATTTACCTCATTTCTGGTAATGGTTTCCTCGAGTCCACTTCCGTCATCAAGCAATTCAAGGCGGATGTTAGATGGAAGCCCACCGTTTTCTTGATATGATAGTAAATCATTACACAAAGTCCTGTATCTGGCGCCAACATCTGATCTTTTGGTTTTCGCTGGACACACGAGTTTTTCAGATGAATATTCTTGACACAAAATACATAGGTTCCAGTTAATAATGTTTTCAGGTCTGCCACTCACTACACGTTGCAAATCTTGGTCAAGACTGACTAATTGGCACATCTTTCCCTTCCACATGGTTTCTCTGTGAAATGTGTACCAAACAAATCCCAATCAGAAGTTAACTCAAGGGCGAACCTAAAAAGACACAAAAACAAATAAAACTATTAATTTTGTAATTGTTAATGACATTGATACAACCAGGGTGCGAATTACCGGGGGGGATGAGGGGGATTTTCCCCCTCAATCACATTTTGTTCCCCCCCAAAGAAGTCAGCTGAAGTATCCCCACCGGGGATGCTCGCTTTCCCCCTCAAACTATGCTTAGTATAACTCCAAATTTCACTGATTTTGGTTATTTCTTGTAAATTTAATCTTCTAGCTGTACTTCGAAATGATCGATGTAAACTGTTCAGTTTTGGTCACTTCTACTTACCACCTAATTACCCACTATTTTCAACGTTGTTTAGTAGAACTATATTATTATGACTACGGTTGTTACTTGCAACTGTACCTTCGTACCCTTCAGTTCGTCATCGTTTGTGAATTTGAATGTACTAATTGCGTATAACAAAGCCACATATAGATTTATAAATGTTCTTAGCGGTTGGCCAAGAAGAAGTAAACAAATAGCTTCTTCTACCATACTTGGCGAAGTTCGGATATGTCATATTCATTCTCTATATTTGTATCGATTATCATCTTATTTTAATTTTTGTTATAACATGTTATTTCATTTTCCAGTGTACTCTTTGTTAGCACATGGTCTTCATTCCCTAGTAGGTTGTGTATGCAACTCAAAAGTTGCATTTAATTTGTGATAATTAGCATAGTAATCAATGCTTTTACAGTTTACGGAAATGAACTTTTGAAACTGTACTCAAAATCTGAGATATAGGTATTCTCTCGTAAGTATATGTTAACGTACACGCTGGGGGATACGCTCCTAGTGAGCAGACATGTTAATGAAGGTGATTTTTAGGTGAATAAGCGAATAATTCAAGATTTGTTTCAGCATTTGTTAATATGACTGGTTCTCCGTGTCATTGTCCGTGTCTGTATAAGCATTTCAACTGGAGCGGGTTTTTTAAAAGTTAACCCTTCATTTTTCCATCTTTTCGCTGTACAGTTTGCTGTCCACGCAATTAATGTTGTCTGAAAAACTTCAGTGTAATGTTTTACTTTATTTGAATAACGTAGCCCATAGTGAATCAACTCATCTTCAACCTAACAGTAAAGTAATTATTTTAAGTGTTGACTTTCTGTGCCCATTACGGAATCGATATTTGGAGAGAAAAAAAGTCGTGATGAGCACAGATTTAGCGGGAAGTAGAATCACAAGCTCGAAATTTGAATTGAGAGATTTTAAATATTTGGCCTTCGATTTGACCTTGATGTGAGAAATCGGGACCAGCAACAATCCATTTCTTATTTGATAGCCTAATATCTAGATTTTCTTTAAAAAAAAAATGTCCGGTTTAACTGATAATTTTAGTGGTTTTCACAAGACTGAAGTAGGTTTCTTTTCGCAACCTGTATGTATTAATGCAAAGTGGAAGCTTTCAATATGAGTGGAAAAATTAACATATGCTTGTGATCATGGCTATCGCTCGAGCCGAATTATTAACTAAATAAACCTTAGAGAGCTACGGGGACAAGAGTGAGTACAACATTAAAACACGTTCAGAAAGGTTTAGTGGGGTGTGTATATGTCAGACAATATATATGTGCATATTTATTGTCGGTATATTTATTAAATTAATAAATCTCTTATTTATTACAGATGTCACACACACACACACACACACACACACACATATATATATATATATATATATATATATATATATATATATATATGGGGGGTAAGGCATTTATTGTCTCATTTTGAAATTTGAACCTTCAGACTATGTCCTTTGGCCTAATTTTATCCCCCCCAATATAGATTATTTAATTCGCACACTGGATACAACAATGATAAATGTGCCGTTTGAAAGCTCTTGAAACGCGAGATTTTGATAATTTCAAACTGTTTTTGCGAATTCTTACTCGTTTAAAAGTTATTCATCGTTAAACATAAGAATTGTTTTCGAGTAATGCTTTCTTTTCCTTTTGAGACGCCATATTTAAAAATGGCGGTCATATATATAAGATATTTTCTACATAATTCAAGATCTGGAGTATGTTTTCACAAATAAAGCACGAACGAAGTTTCTATCTTGAACAGTAGAAAAGTTATTATTTTTTTTATTTAAGGAAATTAATTCAACTGGCGGCCATGTTGATGACGTCATACCAGGCAAACCACGCTCCCAGATGTTTAAGTCTATATCCATATTTTGTCCTTACATAAGTACGCATCACCCCCTGAAAGTGGCATGTTGGTATCACATTATGCACGATTTTTTCACTAAGTGACCTAACTATTTAAGACACATAGCTCCAAAACTGTGGGAGGTACCGTAGTCGGGTCAAGACTTCATTTAGGATCTGATAGATAGTTGGTGAGTACTTCAAATTATATGCCCGTAGCCAAACTCCGTCTATAAAGCATATTTGGTGAGTCCTTGGGATTCTGAAGCATGCATTTTTGGATAGTGCACATATCTGTTCCTAACAGAAATCTTGACCCAACTATGGTACGTCACATAGTTTTGGAGCTATGGCCCTTAAAAGTTCATTTTTTCATGTTTTCGGCAGCCTATAACTCCGAAAGGAAACATTTGTGCAACCAGATTGGTCTATACTTTTTGCCTTATCTTGGTGTCAGGAATCACCTCCCAAACGTTGTCGGTGTTGTTTTAAACACTTTATATATATAGTGAAAGGAAATTTTGTTCCTATAATTTGTCTTACATTAAACATCTTTTCCTTCACGTTCTTCCCCCGAGAAACGAATTTTTCCAATTCATTTTTTAAAATATTCGCTTTCCTCTTTACTTTCCAAAAGAAAGATATGAACGACTGTTTCTTTGACTGACGTTTTAAAAGCTATAATAGAATTTTTATGTCAATTGTAGAACTTTCATTACTACAAGATTGATATAAATCTCAGGATAGAAATGCAGCTAAAAATATTAGGTTTTTAAATGGCTTTTCCTCAGAATCATTAAATCTTTTGCTGCTGATTGGAAAATAATAATACGATAACTTGTAAAAAAAAAAAAAAAAAAAAATCTAAACTTTTGATAATTTGTAAAACTGTATAATGGCTTTTGTCCAATAATAAGAAAAAAGTGTAATTGATCATGAAATCTCAATTGAAACTAAATAGTCTATCGTCCCTTTTTGTTACAGCTCCCTCTTTGGAAACGAGAACTCCTACTGGAGACGTTAACGCCTACATTTAGAACCACTGCATTAGCCGATACAGTGTAGTAATAAGTTATTATGACTGGCATAGCGCTATAGGTGTTCATCCACGTGACATAGAAAATTACACAAGTCAGGTAATTGTACCACCTGTTGAATAAGTTGATAGAAACAGACATGTGCAAAAGACAAAATAAACTTACCTCTACTTAGGTGTGTGATCTTCTGGAATTGCTACACGCTTATTTGATGAGGGCTTAGTGAACTTCTCGATGAGACTCTGGCAGTCTTGGCCATACCTTCAGGAGGAGCGTTTCCAACTGTTGGAGAGTTGCGAGAGGTTTTCACTAGCCGCAATGCTTTTTCCCAGGGCGTTTCAAACGTTCTCTAATGGATGGAGGTCCTTGTTAAAAGATATCCATACCACTTTTTGAATTTCCTCCTCCTGCTTCAATTTGCACATAATCTGTGCGCAGTGTGAGCGGGCATTATCGCTCATGAAAATGAACGAAGAACCAATTGCTGCAGCCTAGTACTATATAATGCCTAAGGACCTTATCTGTGTATCATTGGACTGTCACGCTAACATTTCTCCAGGACAAGCAAGTCTGTGTGTTAGTCACTATGGGCTTTATGCAGAGTCGTTATGACGTATGATTAGGTCATACTAAAGGCCTGACTACTACAGGAAACATATGTTAGTCGAATTCTTTTGTGTGACACTAATCACGCGTCAGAACGACTCTGCATAAGGTCCTATGAATCCTAGCCCTTGTCATTATTCTACTACCATCATATTACGATATTTCACTCATGTGGAGGGGAGAGGTGATTGCGATTTCTACGTCCTCGTCAGATCCGTATTCGTCGGTTCAGGCAGTCATGCCAACCAAATTGAGTAGAATTCACTTGTGCCGGTCTAAATTCAACCTCGATTCTTAAAAATAAATTATATATCCCACACTCCGAATACCAATTAAAACATTCTTATAGCACTAAACTAAATTTTACTCTACGTGCATAAAAATAAGCCAAAACCTCAAATATTAATTGCTGTACATACTGCATGTAATAAGTTGTAATGTAAGTGAAATTATAACTAATTTTATGCTACTATACGTAATGCGAAGACAATTCACTTACCAATCAAAATCCTCTGTTTTTATTCCTTGCTACCGTAATTTATAATTTGTATAAATTTTGTTTGTTGTAATGGTTTAATTATCGTTTCGTAACACAAAATGTTGTACAGTTAATATTTTCCCACTGAAATGAGGATCTAACCACACAAAGTGCATTTAGACAGTCATCGCTAATTTTATTTCTCTTTTATGTTCTAACGTCATTTAAAACAGAAAATATTCTTTCAGCTTGGCGGTGGGAATGTGGAAGGCACAATACTAGTTTAGCAAGCTTTGGAAATGTTACTGTTGAGTTAGTTATTCATGCAACGTAGGAAAGTAAGCCCAGGGGAAGATCCAGGAGGTGATCGGGGTGGTCGCCCCCACAGCAGAGGAAATTTTCTTATTATATATATATATATATATATATATATATATATATATATATATATATATATATATATATATATATATATATAACCCATCCCAGAGTTTGGAGCTCATAAAAGTAGGTCTAAGTAGCAGTATTACAACTTTCCCCCCAGAAGTCCATCCTGGATCCGCCTCTGAGTAAGCCTCTGGATGGTGTCATCGACCTCCAACAGAATAGTTTGTAACAAGATACTATGCTTATCAAAACTATTATTGTCAAGGAATTGAAGTATATTTTTTCCCAAACATTCAAAATTCCCGCACTTTTCAGTCTTTTAACTTTTTTTCTCCCTTTCTCTCACATGAGAAAAATTGTGGTCTGGTATCCCCTCAATATGGTAAATTTCCATTGAGTTGGCATCGCTGAACGTCAGGTTGCAGACTAAAGGGTGACTCATCTGAAATGGGAACGGAACTCCACTTGTCATGCCCCAACTATTCTCTTTCCAGCCTTAGAAAAAAAGTAGATGTAAACAAACCCACCTGACTACCAGTTTGTCGATGACCAGTGATTGGTTGTTGGTCTGAATGCACTAGTATCCTACCGCAATATAATCCCTATTAAAATAATAATTTCAAATAAAAATATCTGAATTTATCCTACATTTTGTGATAAAAAGTGCAATATATATAATATTTAACAACAGATGTAGCTTTATTTCAACCTCACCCTTATCTGGACATATAGTATTTACTGCGCGTGTGTATGCGTTCACGGGCCTTCCCCACTCATTTAAAATTATTGCAGAATGCAGAGTTTCATGGCGACGATGTGTGACAATAATCCATTTTCGTGTCGTGTTATAAAACACAAAAAGAGGACAACAGGAATAGAGACTATCTTGTTTATATAAAGATTTAAGAAAATATATCTCCAACATAGAGTAGTCAGTGTCAGTCCGTTAATTATTTATCAACAAACTGTAGACTTATAGTCTGGAAATTATGCGACGACAGTAAATAAGCAGACGATCTTGCTGTTCACGTCTCTTGCTGCCGAAGCACGTGTGAGCCGCGGAGTAATTCATTTCGCTTTGTTTACGCCTACTTTGTTCTAAGGCTGGAAATACTTTAGCGATGTTCTGTAGCTCAGGTTCTACGGGTCCGATGATATACTGCAGATCAGTAGCGTAGCCAGGATGTGTGTTTGGGGGGGGGGCAAGTGCTGTTATAGGTACATATAGAAAAATTACAAACAAAAAAATATATAAACATAAAAATATATAAAAAATTAGAAACATCAAAGTACCAAAGTACATTGTCGGACCTCTTTGGGGGGTGCCCGGCCCCTCCGGGCCCCCCCTTCCCTACGCCACTGCTGCAGATATAGAAACGCAAACACATGGTCTCCGTGGCGTACGGCCTTCCCAACAATCCGTTGCTAACACTTTGAGTTGATATATTGCACCTTGCTGACATGAGAAGCTTACGTTACAGCTGGCGCCACGGGCGTCTCTGGCGGGGGGGGGACGAGTGGGACGCGTCCCCCCAATATTTTGAAATACGAAATACTCAATATTTTATTCTAATTTAATTTATTGACTAACGACAGAATAGCGTATAAATAATAAGGCTGTGAAACAATTATAACAGAGTTCTTGATATGTCTCAGGGGGTCCGTGAAGGTAAGATAGGTTACAAATTGAATCGAAGATAATACACAGATTGGGCTAGGTTAGTCTTGGTTGAAAATTATTAGTATTAGATGGCACAGTAGTAATTTATTATGTAAGATACGATCAAGTTTCTGTAAAATAAAATATACGAAAACTTATATTTAAGTCCATATTTCTTGGAAAGAGTTTCAAAGCTCCAATCATAGTCTCAGAGTGGACCGTGACTAAAAGAAGATTGGATTATAACATTATGTTAATGTATGCCTAATATTTTAACCCTCCTTCAAGTAATTGTCCTTCAGGGTAATATTTGGAAACTCATGAATGCAATGCAATGGGCTTGTTCTCTCAATCACTTATAGCACGAGGGAATTTTGTTGCTGTACTTGAATCTAATATGAAGGTTCAATAGACAATGTCACTAGAATAAAACCGCTTTGTCCTACAAGATGATTATACAGAGGTCATGAGATTCAGAAATTCTACATAAATGTGATGTTATACTAGAAACTCTGCATGGTATTTCTGGAAAGTGGGACAGAATATGGGGAGCGAAGCCCCTGTATGGGCAGATTCAGGAAATATGAAAAGCAAGTTCATGAAATTCACTGTTGATGCAAAGGGCGATAGATAAGAAATGCGAGGCCGTAGGCCGAACAAACTCGGAGGTCTGGGGGCAGAGCCCCCAGCTAGACAAATGCTAGTCTATATTATAAAATTGAAAGTGACTATGTTTGTGACTCTTAATCTCTGGAGCCACCCAACCGAGCTCGCTCAAATTTCTGAAATAAATGCGGTTCTGGCCTAGGAGTGTTTTTAGCTATTCGTTTTGATGATAGAACTTAGGGGTAGGAAAGGAGGGGAATTATAAGAAAAAGAAATAAAACTTAATAACTCTTTAACCAAACGGCCGATCTCGATCACACTTTCAACATAGATAAGGTTCGGACCTGGAATGTTTTCTATTATTTCGCTTTAACAGAGCAACGTAAGGGAGGGGAAGGAGGGGGATATATACTAAAATAAATAAATAAATAAATAAAAGCGACTATGTTCATGAGTTAATAACTCTTGAACCACCCAACCGATCTCGATCAAATTTTCAACATAGATGAGGTTCGAGACTGAAAAGTTTTATATATATATATATATATATATATATATATATATATATATATATATATATATATATATATATATATATATATATATATATATTCACTTTGACGGTAGAACCTAGAGGTGGGGCAGATTCAGGAAATATGAAAAGCAAGTTTATGAAATTCACTGTTGATGGAAAGGGCGATAGATAAGAAATGCGAGGCCGTAGGCCGAACAAACTCGGGGGTCTGGGGGCAGAGCCCCCAGCTAGCCAAATGCTATAGGAGGAGTTTTATATATAGAAATAAATCAAACTTAACTCTTGAACCACCCAACCATCTTGATCAAATTTTCAACATAGATGAGGTTTGGGCCTGGAATATTTTTTTTTTTGTCATTTAGCTTGGACAATGCAACGTAGGAGAGAGGGAGGGGGAGAAATATGTAAAATATAAAAATGAAATGGACTGTCTTTGTGATTTTATCACTCTTGAACCACTCGACCGATCTCGATCAAATTTTCAACATAGATGAGGTTCGGGCCTAGGATGGGATTTATCTATTCACTTTGACGATAGAACTTAGGGGAGGGGGAGGAACGAGTTAAAAAACAAATAGAACTTAATAATTCTTGAACAAACGATAATCTGGATCACATTTTTAACATAGATGAGGTTCGGGCGTAAGTTGTTTTTCGTTATTGCAGTTTGACGGTAGAAGTAATGGAAGGGGGATAGGAGGGGGAGATACATAAAAATAAATAAAACTTAATAACTCTTGAACCATGGGACCGTTCTCGATCAAATTTACAACCTAAATGAAATTTAAACTCGAGATGTTTTTTGTCATATCACTTAGACGGTGTTACTTAAAAGTGAGGAAGGGAAGAGGCATTTAAAAATGATCAAAAATGACCTATATTAGTGTCGAATTCAGTTTTTGGGGTCACTAAGATGAACAGTGACACTTCTGATGCAGTTTAAATCCAAATTCAGCCCCGAAACTTGGTTGAGGGGGAGGGGTGAAATATATATAAAAATGATCGAAATGAAAAATATCAGTGTTGAATTCATAGTTTTTGGGAACGGTGAGATGAACTATAACATGTCCGATGCCGTGCCCCGTAACATGGGGAGGGGAGGGGATATACAAAAATCATCGAAAATGACCGATATCAAAGAGCGCTTTAGCAATAGTAAAAAAGGACTGACTAACGGAACATATTACTATTTTTTCTTAGTTTAACCCAGCGAAGCGGGTAATTGATACTAGTACTCTCTACTATTGAAATTATTAGGGTAATCCTGCAATAATAAGATATCTGAATGAAGGGAATTTTTTTATGCATATATATCATCGTTGATGATGTGAACTCTCGTACGTCCAATTTTTTCGATTTTGACTTTTTGGCATAAACCTGATAAGAAAGCAATAACCCATGTTCTAGCAAAACCCTCGTGCGTCACAAGACATCGATTGCTGAGAAACAATCGATTACAGCGTTTGCTTGCATGTCGATTGTTGGCACCTTCAGGTGATACCTCGTATGTCAGTGAGTTCAATGTAGTATTATAGCCACATGTGCTGTAATGAGAGAAGCTGTATCAGCGTGTTTCTAAAGGATAAAACACCTTTTAGAAGGTGTGAAATGTTAATATTGTGAATAGACATAGTAACGTTTTTTTTTCATCTGAATAACTAACAATTTGGACATATTGGACATATCACATCTTCAACGGCGATATGTACTTTGGAAATTTATAATTGGACTACTATGACACTCAGAAACATTTACTTGTAAGTTTAGAGATTTTCTTAAGGAAGGAAAATGAATCAACATCTCTACAGTAAACTAGTATTATTGTTGAATAGCTGTAAGAACGCTCAACGGAAAACTGAACCTGATTACACTTCTTCACTAGGTTCAAGATTTCTCAAGAATGAGAAATGTAACAGAGGCACTAACACACTGTATTAGTAGCTATTATAGATATACTGTATGTAGCTAAATACAAGATTAGAAATATTTTATTGTTAATTGGAGTTTAACGCACCACTTTTGCTCGTGCAAGATTTTTTTTTAAATTTTAAACCTAAACGGCAACAATAATAATTGATACGTGGTAAACTAAACCTGAAAATTTAAATATATATGAAATTACGCACAGACAACGAATGTTATGTCGGCAAGACATTGTCCAAAAATGTAGTAACATTATTATTGCAGATAGGATTGTATACATACCAGCAGAACTGAATTATAACCAATGGTTTAATATAATACTCCAACAATTTCTAGATACGCTGATGGCATATCTTGAAGCACACTTGATACTCAGTGTATAATATGAAGTAATACTATGATTGCGAAGTATTGCTAATTAATATGGTTACCTCAAATTGTACCTTTTATTCAGATGTTTTGTGTAGTGGAAGAATACATATTTGGTGTTATGATCATGATACCGTCACATCTTGTAAAATCCTACATAAAATTTGTATTAAGAATGTGTAAATGCTTAATGCTTAAATGATTACGTAACCTGCACCTCTTATATACTTGAAACTTGTATATTGTAATGTAAACGCTACGTCCAAATTGATATGGTTTATTTATATGAGGAAATAATCCTTATGGCACCAGACGATCTACAAAGTATCAACCTCAGTGATGACAACCTGAAACGTTATAAAATCCTATCTCGAGAAACAGAAAGTCCCATTTTGCTCTTGGATTTCTCACGCTATACTAATAACAACATTTTCTAAACTTAGGCTAATTTTAGACGGAAGCATTTATCGTAGCATTTCTCGTAGCAAAAATCGTATCATCGATATCCTACCGTGTAAAGTAGCAAATGCTATAGCATTTCCCATGCCATGGCATATCCTATGGCATTTCTTGTCGGTAGAACCTGCTCTATTTCGTAGCATTTTCCCCAGCATTTCTGGTCCGATTGCAGCGCCGTGGTGTGTTAAAAAGAAGCGAAAGATTTTGTGCCAAGTATCCATGCTCTTTGTTTTGTGTGGGAAATTGAATTGTAGTAAAGAAAAATGAGTTGGGTAGGGATGCCCTTTGTCCACATACTTCTTTGTGATTTTCGTTTTTTAATATGACCGGCGAGAACTGTTGTTACAATTAGTATAGCTTTAGCTACGTCACGCTTAATTTCGGAGCCATAATTGCGCTCTTCTCCAGTGATTTGTTTGCTATGTCACGACAGATGCTTATCAAAATGGCACCGTTTAAAAGCACCATATACTTCTGATGCCATAGAATAGGCCTATTATATGAAATTTTTGGCAGCACATCTGCTACGAGGAATGCTACGATAAATGCTTTCGTCTAAAACTAGCCTTAGAAAACATGAACAATTAACGTATATTAGTCATTTTCGTCAATATATGAGTGAATTACTCAGAACTTCTGATCGTCTACGTTTATCAAACAGTTTATGAACAAGTATTTTCTTTAACTGAAAGAGACAATTGAAAATGCTGATGAAAATAAGTACCTTTTGTTATGAGTTTAGTATTTCCATTATACTTTTGTGCCATAATTTTCTACTGAATGAAATAAAACTAAATAAACTTCATTCTTCAGTCATTTCATATGAAACGATTTCGAAGATGGACATTTCTCGTTTTATTTTCATTCGTTAATTCAGTTCTTTCTTTTCTTTTAATGTCAGAGTACACTTAATCCTTAGCACTTGTTTTTTTTTCAATTTACAAGTGACTGCATAAATTACTTCAACACTAACATGCATTTTAGAGTAACACTATTCGACAATTAACAATAATTTTAAGTTTATTGAAGAATGATTTGTCTACTACCTTGCCCATAGAGAATTTTCTTTGCGTCAATAGAATAGTTTGATGAAAAATCCCATAAATCCTCGCAGCTTTTACGAAAATTCCCTTTATCCCATTTCGAGAAATGATTGTTAAAAACTCCCACAATATGGGATTTTTCCCACGGGTTGGCATTCCTGATCAACCTGGTAGTGTTTTTTCTTACTAGGACTTTTCTTGGCGTTTCGATGGTTGAAGTTATAAGAAGAAACTTTTTATATCCATTTATATTGTATTGTATGTGGGACTTGTACAAGTTTTTGTCTTTGTGGTTAGATCACTAATATTGGTGAGGCGTAATATAATCGTTGATATTTATTAATTTACATGATAAAGATTTTTATCTGTGTTGTTAATTTAGAATAGAATTTTTTTTATGCAAGATGATGCTGGAATGAGATGGTAGGAGAGGTATTTAGAACTGACGGACAATACATATGTAACTTACAGGATGGATGAACATGGTTTCTTTGGTAGGGTAAAGGTACCGAATATGGAATACTTTTTGTTTCTTCTTTATTTCTCAGAAACGTGTATTCCAGAATAAAAATATTATACATCATAATACTTGAGGTACCTTTGCAAAACAAAATACAGGTATGAAAGTTTGTTCCACATTTTTGATTTTTTACAATATTACGAAATTGAAAGAAACTCAATTTCCCATATTAGGCACACCCCGCTCCTAATATGGAACACTACCTGTTCTTAAAATGGAATACTAGAACAAAATATGCGCATCTGCCTACAATGCGACATTTGGATAATTAGAGCATGGGCAATGCATTCGAGCAATTTATTTGCTTATTTAAGAAATAAATTTATTTATTAGGTCAAGGAAAGGAGCAAAGGTAGTGTTCGAGCCTCTAACACCGAGATCACATCGGCCCTTAAGATAAGTCTACGAATTGGAAAGGTATCGGGAAAAGAACCATCCCGGCATACATCTAAAAGGACTGAGGAAGACCAGAAAAACTTCACTCAGGATGGGTGGTCTGAGCAGGAATCGTGCCCATGCTCGAATTATCCAAATGTTGCGTTGCAGGTATTATAGCCTATATATCATATTTGGAAGGTCTATAAGACAAGTACACAAAAAGTTACATAACATTCTTAAGATAATTAAAATATAAAACAGCAGAAATACCACAATTTTACGTAGTACAAAGATAATTATCGAACTTGACTTGACTTATTCATTATTAGGTCTATGTTTGTAAATTGCTGTAATAGGCTATAATATCTACTTATTTTAACTTTTGGAGTAGCTATAATATCTTTTAACTTGTAATAAGCATGTTTACTAGCTACAACCAATAATAAAAATAATAAAACGAAACATTTGGGAAATCAAACTACGCGCAACAAATAAAGTTAAAAAAAAAACTATATAAAAGAAAAAGTTCAAACACTGGATTAGCGTGTCTTAAGGTGTCTAAATTTTGATTCCAGTTTTACTTTGCAGAACAATGGCCACAAACATATTTTCCCCCACCTTTCACGGGAGACATATCGTGAGATTATCTTTTACAAACTGGGCATTTTAACCAATCTTCCTCCCCTACACTGAGCGACTACAATTTACCACAATGTCCGCTTTCCTCATCATCGTCAGCATCATCAGTAGGATCACTTAAACTGTCACTACTTTCGTTCAAGTATCTTACTGACTCTTCGGATTAACTATCTAATTTGTAGTAGTGTGAAATCCTTTTCTTTGGCTGTTTCGATTGGATTTTGTTGGGTGGGGCTTAGAAAGCTAAATATTTTTTTAATTACTTGCAATGATGAGCTAAAGGCCCGTTGTGATGAAGTAGAGGCAGCTTTTAAATCGTTTTTGTGCGGAGTACTCGTAAGTACTTTTGCCCACCTGGCTTTCGACTACGTGTGCTGCGATGTTGTGGCTGTAGTTGTGGTGACGGACTCACTACTTCAATCGGTACTGTCGTGCTATTCTCTTCACTTAGCACTGTAGCCGACATGGCAGGTGGGACATTTAAACCAATAATTAATCTGTGAAAGTTTTATTCGAATTGGTTCATGCGTTCAGGAGTTATCGCGAGACACACAGACACACACAAACATATACCCACATACAGGGTGTCCATAAAGTCTGGGCAAATAGGGAATTCTAGTAAATTGTTTTTATTTTTCCAGATTGAATGATGACTGACTAAAGAAGAACGAGTCGAGTTGGTACTCTTAAGTGGACGAAAAGGATGATCGTATCGCAAAATTGCGCAAGAATTTAACCTTCGACACCCTCATTGTCAACCTATTTGTTTTACTGCCGTCGGGAAATTAATCACCAAGATTAAAGAAACAGGCAGTATGTTGGACAAACCCCGTTCCGTGCTAGGACCTTCTTTTTTGATGAACATATAACTAGTGAGACTTATCTAAACATGATGAGAGACAAACTGATGCCTCAAATTGAGCGTTTGAGTGAGGGACTTCCAGACTGGTTTTAGCAGGATGGGGCCCCTGCCGATTTTGCTGCAACTGTTAGAGATTGGTTGAATGACAATTTTCCTCACTGGATTGGGAGAAGAGGTCATGTGAAGTGGTCCCCTCGTTCGCCAGGCCTTTCTCCACTTGTTTTCTTTTTCTGAGATATGCTGAAAGAGAAAGTTTATTCGATGAAGATTAGAAATTTAAATCACCTGACAGAACGCATTACCAGTCGGTGTGCTGAAATCGACGGCAATTCAGACCTATTCCATCAAGTTCACCTTAATCTTGTAAAGCACATCAAATTATGAATTGAACAGCACGGAAATAATGTAGAAAATATTATTCATTAACATTAAATTAACTAAATTTTGCTTTTCCCCATGTATCCAGACTTTATGGACACCCTGTAGACAGACAACACAAATGCCAAACGTTTCAACTAGGAGACTTCCCTGATGCTCGGTCTAAAACAATGTCAGGTCTATTGTAACTTACAATTCAGTTATTCTTCATCACTTCTAGTTCACATACGTATGAACCTATTTGGGAATATTCCATATTAGGATCCTGCTGGTATTCCATATTAGGAAAATCGTCATTTTGAATAGTTATCTTCCTACACACGTTTACGTGATTCTCTGTGTACTGAATCTTTATGCCCTTATGTTACACTATATATGTAATCTAAATATCACAAACTCAACAATAATATATGCCTCTTTGCGTATATTCAGCAGCCTGGAAATGTTCGTCCGAAAAACTCAAGTTCTTCAAAAAACTATTCTGCAACGAAAGGAAATGTTATGTTATTGTTCGGCAGCAAACCACTCATGCGCAGACTGAAGGTGTCACTGTGTACAAGTTTACGTAAAGTCTATTCGGTGGCAGCACATGGCAGACAAAATAGACTGGTATTTCATATTAGGAACGTATTCCATATATGGCGCACCCACCCTATACTGTACTAACAAGGTATTTGTTAGTCCACTTAAGTTTTTATTGATTCTTGTAGTATAGTTTAACACATGATATGAAGATACATAACCGTGGACATTTTTACACTCATTTACAGGATATTAGAATTGTGGATGACATATTAAACATTGTAACACGATATAAGGCTTACATTAAATAATTATTTTCTAAGCATATAACACGGGCATCATTTCAGACTTTGCTTGAGGGGGGCAAGAGCACCACCGACATAAGATTTTCACGTTTTGTACTAGTATATTAATAGATAAACGATTAAAGTATATGTATTCCTCAAATTCTTGGGGAGGCAATTGCCCCCTTCTGCCCTCCCTAAATCACGCCCCTGGCATATAACAAGACTAAAAATTTTAAACATTATTATAAATTCTCTGACACTGTTAAAAACCGATTTGTCTAGTGCCTAGTGTAAGTATACATATAAACTAATAGAAACTATTTGACTGTAAGTTTTAAAAAATCACTTAAACTATAACATCTTTTGTGTTTATAACAACAACTAGATATAGTTGTGATTGTGCAATGAATAGAGCATAATACTACAAATGTAGTGGAATATGGATGTAGGAGAAAACTAAAACCTATGACGAAATCGACTCTCACAATCCTTATGACATAATCATCCATTGAAGGAGACATATTTATAATAACGGTGCAATATTACAAGTATAGTGGAACGAAAATGCAGGAGGAAATGAAAGAACCCCGAAAAAAGTCACTCACGCGATCCTTGACCTTCATAACTCTATATCACAGGTTAGATTTATAACACAATGTAGATATAGTTGAAATGTATAATGAATAGAGCAAAACACTACAAATAAAGTGGAACGAGAATGTAGAAGAAAACTGGAGGATTCCTGAGAAGAACCACTCATATGATTTTTGTCTACTGTAAACTCCATAGCACAAGGAAAATCATAGTATCATGTAGATATAGTTATGAATGTATATTTAATAACAATATAATACTACAAGTATAGTGGAATGAGAATACAGGTGGAGACGGGAGAAACCCGAGAAAACCCACAGAACGATGATTATCACCAGAAAACACACTTATCGGGATGTAGACTTATAATATCGATGCAATGTTACAAGTATAATGGAGCGAAAGTGTGGGAAAAAACGGGAGAACCCTGAGAAAAACACACGATATTTGCTTACGTAAACACCAGATCTGACCGTGATTTGTGGTCGCTCAAGCGACCATGTGTTTTCCGGCAGTTGCCACCTTAGAAACAATTTTTGTAGTAACTCGGAACGCTTGGTCGCTAAAGAAACCTTCCCCCGTAGAACCAAGTTCAAGTAGTTTCAAACATGAACACTAGACTGCAGGATCGTCACACAATGGCAGCGTCTTCTAGAAATACGCGTGTTGGAGCAGCACGTGGTATTTATTTATTTATTACATATGTTTGTTGATAAAGTTAATATGTTTTCATGCATTAATTTTCATTATTAATGTCAGATTGTACAAAGCAGGTAATAATTAGCAATTGTAGCACTTTCTCGATAAAACTACAGTCCCGAAGATTTGTGTGGTCACTAAAGCGACCAGAGGTCTCAAAGCCATAACTTCTTGTTTTCTAGGAAAACACTCAAGTGGAATTAAATTCTTGTCTACTAAGAACAAACTACAGAAATAATTGGTTTAGTTCTCTTTTGAATGGGTTGAGCCAGGGGCGTAAGCAGAGGAGGAGGTCTTGGAGCTCCGGACCTCCCCCAAAATTAAGACTTTTTGTGAAATTAGTATAACTTTTGGCAAAATTCTATACATATTACGTAAATTTCGCACCCAGACACACCTCCGAGCCCCCAAATTCGACTTTCGAGTACATGCCTGTGCTCAGCTGAATTAATGAGTTGGGCAGACAGTATTGGTCTAAACCCGTCGTGTGTGGGGAATGGCATCTCTCAATGATTACTCTACCAGGGAAACCCCCGCCCTCTGTTGGTAGTTTCAAGAAAAAATGGACCAAGCCACCGTTGCTAAAGATTTTCCTGGGTCTTCCTCAGTCACACCAGGCAATTGCTGGGATGACACCTTCAACGTAAGCGTAGCCAACAACTTTCTATATTCTCACCCCTCTCCTATCCCGGCCTGAGCCTCAAATTCCTAATGGAATTCAATTCAAGAAACAATGGGTATGTTCTATTATTATCACGACTCCGAATTATTGCGATACTCCCTGGCTTTAGTACCCTGATAAAAGAATTCCTACTGTACAAAATTTTAAGAACTAAAACGAATTTGTTGTAGTAGCCTAATAACGTAATAAATCCATAGTAAAACTATTTGTAATAAGCTGAGAAGATGCAAGGGTAAGAGCCGAAATAATCATTGAAATATTTTTTTTAGAAAAAAAAAAATAAGACAAATAAAAGAGTTACATTGAAATATTAAGCTTTAATATGCAGGGTGTGAGGCAAGAATATGGTAACCCACAATTTTGAAATTGCTGTATTTTGCAGCACCCAATCGAGAGCAACGCATATAGCTTCGTTTAACCTTATCCATTTAATCCTTCATGTATAGTCTTATGTGAAAATTTAGCTTTCCGAATTTAAAAATGAATTGTGGAGAAGAAAACCTCTAATTTCTTAAAATAGTGAAATAGTGTGTTACAATGTTCTTGCTTTACACCCTTCATATCTTTGGCACTGAGACCTAGTGGTTGCTAGAGCGATCTATCCACTGCTGGTCAGTGATGACCACGGTTGACCAAAATTGACCAAAATCACTTCATATGGAAACTTCAAGTGAAACCCAAATATAACATTCGTTTGTTCTCGGGTCTGAGGAGGTTATAGTACCAGCATACATGCAGACCACCACCTAGACTTAGTGACTATAACAATATTTGGTAAATACTATAAATTATATATTTCAACTTTGAAATGCATGTAAGTATTTTATACAATATTGAAACTAAGCAAACTTCATTGATCCATAATTAAGTGATTCGTTTAGTATCGATTGCATAATGTAATTTAAGCGATCCACAGTAGTTTGATTAAATACTTATGTTCTATACACTTGTGAAACATTCTTAAATAATACTGGATAGTTGAATTATCTATAGAAACAAACTGGTTATTCTTAATTGTAGAAAATACGAATTAGATAGAAAAGCTGTAACTGTACAACAGAATTACATAATGCCAATCTGCTACACTATGGGAGAAATCTCTTTTAGGAATTGATTTTTTCTAAGGACTCGTATAAAGTGAAGTGTAGGCCAGTTCTATATTTGACCTATCATTACGAGATATACATTATTTCTTGAAATTATGTTTTCTTGCTAGTTGAATTGATGTAATGCATTAATTAGACTTGAAAATTAATATTAAGACCCAGTATTTGTTTGAATACTGAACGAGTTGAGGGTTATATATCTTATAAGGTTACATAGAATATGTTTTTCACATCTTTATGATGCAAAATATAGAAAATTCCCATCTAGATTTTTATGGAATATTTCCATAAAAGTCAATACATAACACATTACAAAATAATTAAAAATCTTCGATCACTTTCTCATTCTTTGAATTACATGTAAAGTTCTTCTGATTGATTAAAATCTCATAACAAATTGTTCGTATTATCACCTAAAATTTCTGCAAAATCTACAACAATTTTTATATTTATTCTTTCATTTACATAATACTACAATTAATTGCATACGTTGTTCTAGTTTTAATAAACTCATCTGGATCATAATACATTTCTGTGTTTCTACATGTTATTCTCTTAAATGCAGTAAAATCCTCATACATCTTAAAATAATCATTATTAGCAACATCTGAATTTCTAATTTCTTTAGACAACACCTCATTCTTGCCATTTTTCACATGAATGTTTTACACTTTACGGTGATCAAATTTACTAGCAACTTTAGTCAGTGTTCGAAGTGGAAGAAAGCAGAGGGGGTATGTTTTATTACGATTTTGACTCGACATACCGGCTGTCTAAATATTGAAATACAGTGAGGGCATGTTGCCTAAAAGATTGCATTTCTATCTACAAAATGAATGACTGAAAACCACCGGAGAGCTTCTCTTTAGTTACGGGAGGAGGAGGACATGGAGAGATTTTGAAAAATGTTCATTTATGTTGTACGTTGTATTATAGAGAATTATACATGAAAATGCTCAAAACCGAGTTTTTATGTTAACAATTTCCTCCGGGAAAACTTCCGGGCCCCGACTCTAATGAGGGGTATTTCAAACCCCCGTATAATCCACCCCTAAATCCGTCCATACTTAACCTTTTGTCACTCGCGCCAAATTTAGTAACATAACTACCCGCGCGTTTGCTTTTTTCCAACATTGACATTTTGAGGTACAATAATATATTTAGTAACATTTATTTGAAGTAATGCATGCAAATGTTGAGTAAATTACTTAGAACATTTCGTATTCCTGCTATAGTGCTGTCAAAACGTCTTGATCCATGGCAAAAATGCGAACTAAAACTCAAACCATCGACACATCCACGCGTTGAGCCAATAATGGTTGTGCTGTTGCTGAACGAGAGAGCCTTGACTAAGTTTCGGTCCTAGCATCTTTTTCACAATGTTTTTACACTTTGTCTTTGCCGATGCTGCCAGTCACTTCTTCCATTTTGTTTTTCTGTCTTTCCCAATGAAACAATCTTCACTGTTTTCACTGTAACTGTAACTCATATCCATATCGTTTGCATTAATATTGTCAAGCCACTCAGGCCCGTAGCCAGCCCAAAAATTTAGGGGGGCCGGTAGAAGTTAGAGGGGGGCCGACCCAATCATATTATACTTCATCACCATATTATAGTTCATTTGCAAGCCTATCGTGAAATTTTATGAGGGTCAACCAAGGTTTAGGGGTGCGGCCCATTCCACCCGTGGATACGGGCCTGAAGCCACTTATGTATCTCACTTGTACTCAAGAAGCGAGACATTGCTTAGAAAAACAAAACTTCACTTATAAACAGTAATTATCACATTAACGATCGCGCGTTGGAAAATTTCAAACTCCATAAAAATATACGGTTGCTACTGTAATCACGGAACTACTCGCGCGTTTGAAAAAAGCAAACACGGACGAAACTATTTTCTCAACCTGTACTGGAAGCTACTACAATTGCAGCACGTCAGTGAGCTTTTGGTAGGAAGAGGGGGAGGAACCACTTGAGGAATAGCAGTGAGGGTGGCTCCTCTAATGCGACCGTTCATAAAAATCATTAGTTTTTATTGACCTGTTTGCTTTTTTCCAACAGCGCGAGTGACAAAAGGTTAAAACACGACATTTATATGAATTAAGACAAGAAGATACAAACATACATACGACAAAAATAATTCAATAAGACACATCAAAATATAAACTAGATAAATTTCCTTGAAGACACCTCATTTTAAAACCAAAAGGTAGAACAAAAATAAAAATGTCGATGTTCTCAACTTAGAGATTATTTCTACACAAGAAATAAAATGTTTTTATGTGCAAATCTTTTCGTCAATTACTGTGTATAAAAATTTGATTTATTAAAGGTATTTAGCATCTACTCTCCCGTGACGGTATGTCTTGATCACTGAAAAACCAGAGGCGGTATGCCTTCATCACTGAAAAACCAGAGGCAGTATGGCATACCAGCGCATACCGTCTCACTTCGACCAGTGACTTTAGTTCCATCTTGACTTCTGTGTATTTGGAACGTTACAATTACAAAATAAGACATTTTGAATTGTCTTGTGTTAAATTATGTAGTCACACAACTCAAAGAATGACTGTTACTGCTTTTTCAATGTATAGACACATATTAAGTGAATACATTATTTTCTGTTCTTTTAATATTTCTGATTTTAGCTTGCTCTCATAGCTAGGCTCGTATAAAACTATTAGCATTTTTATTTCCATTTGGTTTATTGCTATTTTTTCCATTATGACGTGCAGTTGCTTTGGTTTCTGTTCCAGTTCATTTCTACGAACCATCTTTATTTCTGTTAGCTTTAGTGAATGTTACTTTCAATCCACCTTTTCACATTATATCTTTATAATCGATTAAAAATCTAGGTCTGAAAATACGTAGAACGGCATAATCTTTTTTCAATCCTAACTTTTCATCTGTTTCGAAACCAACCTGATTTAAATATGAAAATTCAGTTGTAGTAATTTTATAAGTTCCAATTGCTGTTGAAGTTATTGAGACAATTCAATTTTATCTATAAGAACTCCTTGGTTTCTAATTTCTATTTGTGAGCAGAAGAATGGAAATAAATTATCTGTATGTTTTGTCTTATCATTTGCATCGTACCTCCGATCTATGCACCTACAACTTCAAATTTCATATAACAATCTGCTTTGGATAACCGTACTTTGTGTCTTTATACAACTTTTATACCATACTTTGTGTCTTTATTAGGATTATTCAAATTACAAAATGTTCGTCTGTTTGGTGGAAAACGTTGTAATTCATAACCTTGAATACATTAATCCTATTCATTTATTATAAAGAATATATTTGTAAAAGCACAGTTCTAGTTGCCCCACCAAAATCAGATTATCATAATTCTCGGTGTTATTTTTATTTCAATTTCGTTTATCTTGTCTCTTGCTACAGCAAAAATAAGATAGAAAAGTTTGTATACAATTCTATGCACTGCAGTTTCTGTGTGCACATAATCACCACTTTTAATAAATATTCCATCAGCTAAATCACTGTAAATATTTATTATGTCGAAAGGATAAAATTTTGGCAGTTAGCCTTCAGCATGCTGTTTATTCTTTTCCTAAAGCTTTCCATGCTCAAAACCAAGAACCACGCCCATGTTTCCCATTGTTACATCTTCGCTGTCTGTTTTTATTTCTAATCTGTTTTTAAACGATTTTTTGATATTGTAACTTCTATAGATTGAAATTTTAAATAATCGTTAAGATTTGTTAAACGATATGACGTACACTTCTGGAACAAACAATTTCTCTATCACTATATTTAAATAAATTTCTTTCTTCTTTAATGTTGGGAGTCAAGTATGTGTTATAAAAACAAACAAATTCATTATTACTATTCTCTAATCCATAGTGAAATCTTTCTTGAATACTGAGTTATTACCAATCAATTTAAAAACCTTACTCATCATTTATTATACAACAAATTAATTTGATTTACCTAAAGATATTCCAAGAGTGAAAATAATGAAAAATAAAGAAGACATCATTTTAAAATTAGAATAAGTTTAAGAAAGGAACAGAGGAAGTTACGACTTGTTAAATATACTTATTATAACTTAATCACTTCATCAGTGTTACTATCTGCAACAACTGATTTTATTAATGTATTTATTCCGGTTACTGTTTATTCAGTTATAACAACGTCTTTAGCTACAAGAAACACAGTAATAACCAGGGCCCGGATCTTGTTGATTTAAAATTTTGTAAAATGTGATCTGTAAAATGACACTAAAATTCCTGTAAAATGACCCTGAAATTCACAAAAATTGACCTTAAAACTTTCGTTTTCTTAAACGTTTATTTCGTTAAGCATTGACATTTTTAAAAAAAGTATTCATTGGATTTTAATTAACATTTCTCAATCATATTCAGAAAGTTTTGTTTCAGTCAGTTGCAGTCCATTGATCGTTTATGTCTACTGATCAGTCCATTGTACGGCATTGTAGGTACTGAAAGCGTCAATTCACTCCCAAGTTGAAACTAGGAAGCACTTTTAAACAATAAAAGTTCGCAAGTGTCGCCTTCATGAGAATAATAGATAAAAACCCTGTTTAAAATCCGTGTACGCCTTCTAATCCATTTTTAGTTATTCACGTGATCACATCCTTTGTGGTCAACATCCCAAAACTATCTGTTTGGCCACCTACCAACCCCCACTTTCGTCAACCAGCTACAGCTTAGTTTTCATTAGTTTGTTAAGAATGCAGTTTTTCCACTCTAGTACGAGTAGTCAGGAAGCATGAAAATAAATTATTTAACTTTCTCTTTTTCACATCCGTAAACAGTGTCCATTTTAAGATTTCCTTATGTAGAAGAAAAACAATAAAAAGACCATAAGTGACCTAAAAGTTACCTTAAGATATTAAAAAATGACTGGAACTTCAAAACGGCAAAAAGTGACCAAAAGTTGACCCTAATAAAATATATTTTTAGAACCTAGAGTTGATGGATAACGTTTTTATTTGAACTTGCCTTGTCCTATACGTAACAGAAAAAAGTTGACTTGTCTACAAGATCCGGGCCCTGGTAATAACCAGTGTGTCATCTAAATTAAACATTAGCAAGAACAAAGATCAATATTGTGAATTATATTAACTTCTTTAAAGAATAAGTGGAAATCATAATAATATTAAATGGAGATACGGACGAAGGATATATTAAAGATTCCATTAAAAAATAAACAAACACACACGTAGAACATCCAACCTTTTAACGTTTAATGTATAATCAACTATCTAAACGATTAACAACCAAACGTTAAACACTCAACATATAAAGTTCAACATAAACTTTGAACATGAAAACATTTAACGTTCAACACGTAAAATACAAACACGCAACATCTAAAAGTTTAACGTAAAATATTCGAAAGTTCAAATGTCCAATGTTCAACATGCAACATCCAGAAATTAACGATCCAACATTTTCTTTATAATAAATGGATGATAAAGAAATTGAGATGCATAGTAAGTTAAAATAATTCCTTATAAATGTTTTTAAAAATTAGAGGAAGTAAATAAAAAGAAATCAATAATAAATATAAAAAGCAAGAAGAATACATAATAGATGCTATTCACGTTTAAGGAAATGAGATTAAAGAAATAACAGAAAAAATAAAAATTTCATAACAAAATTGTTCCAGTTGCATATAAAAGCGCGAGAGTACATTCCAGTTTATTAAGAACACTTCCACTATATAAAAATGTAAGTTTAGATAGTTCTATAGTAGAAAACTATATACTTGTTACAGAATAGATAAAACGTGTGAGTAAATAAATTAAATATAGTTTTGAAGGAATAGAATCAATTAGTAAATATTTGCAATCTCAAACATCAGAAGTAAAAATTTTAGTAGTATTAGCTGCACATTATTTAAGTTAAAGAGTCGATAATAATAACAATAATATAACATTCGGAATTTATGTTGATCTAAAAGATGAAAGAAAAGCTAAGATGGTAAAGTTAGAAATGAGTTTTGTAGTTAATAATCTTATAATTGGAAGTCAAATGTATAAAGGAACAAAAGGATTATGAAAATTATGAAAGTTATTAACGAGAAAACTTCACAAGATACACAGAAGATGATAAAAACAAGTGTTATGACATAGTAATAGAATCTAAAGCTATTTTTAAAAAACAATGATCTAGAAACACGAAAAAAAGTTTCGAAAGGTATAAAATAATATCATAAAATTATTATGGCAAGAACAGAATCAACCAATGTTCGAAAAACAAAGAAACACCAAAGTCTTGGGAAGGAATAAAATATTGCATAGGATTTCCGAAAAAATATATTTGCGTAAATGATGTTCGAAAATTAATAGATAGGTTATTCGTTATTGATGGGGAGAAAAAAGCTGTTAATAACAATTCTTACAACGATAAAATAGATATAATAAGCATAGTCAATTCTAGACTTACAATTCATTCTAAAAGATTTACAACGTATAGGTTACTTAATTAAGATATTGAACACATTACCACAAACATTTTGGAACAACTTGAAATATGGTAAAGGATTATCAACAAATTAGTTCATAAACTTCCATTTGAATTACATATTCTAGGATTTCGTTTTTTTCTGTCAACCTCAAGCCGCTGTCATGTCTTAAAAGGAACTGTCCTTAGAGCCTAACTTACCACATCTATTGGGAAACTTCTAGAGGGAATTCGGGTAATGAACGAACACAATGGTAATTAATGATAGTTAGAATTGGATAATCCACAGACGAGCTCCTACTTTAGCAAAACAGAAATGAATTAATGAACCAAATCGATTAAAAATAAATATGAAAGACTGTATCTATAAACTAGTGAACGTCGAAGATAAAATTTATATTGGAAGCACAACGAGGCAATTATGTCGGAAAATGTATAGTCATAGCGAAAAAGCAAGAAAAAATATCATAAAACTATTAGTGAATATATGAGAAATTTGGAATATAAAAATTTTCCTTTGAGCCATTTAAGATAGTAACTATCTCTTCAAGATTAGAATTGAGAATAGAGAACAAGTAGAACTTCAGAAATTTGACAACAATATTGTGCTTAATGTTCTTCGAACATATTCATTTAGCAGAAAAAACAAGGGAATAGGATAAAATGAGAACAGTGAGAAGAACTTATTATCATCGACATAATCAAGATTTTGAATGGCATAAGAAAGAAAAAGAAAGAAATACATTTTGAATGAGAGAAAAGAAGTAAAGAAAAACTATATGGAGAGAATTATGTAATATAAAAATATAATAATCTGTCTAATATGGAGCTGTCCCAAAGACAATAACGTACAGTCCAGCTTCAGAGGAGCTTAAATGGATTTTACCACGTACCAAGATCGTAGACTACTTGTAGTATGTAAGTACTCATACGCATGATATATACTACAAATATAATAAAGGTACAGCTTCCAGATATATTGCGGACAAAGAAACAGAAAACAAGAATTTTAGAAATGATCCAAAAATAATGGATCAACGATTGCGATCTTTGCCAAGATTTTAGGAATGATCCAAAAAATGCATCAACAGATTGCGATCTTGGCTAATTTCAGTTACTTTTTGGTCAGAGGCCACAAAATTTTTCAACGGCCTCTAAATCGAGTTTTCTTGTTGTTTAAGGAATAAGCACATCATACTGAGTTAAGTGATAGTCTGGGTTTTCCTACACTATATGTAGTTCTCCTGATATAAGGCGTACAAGAAAATTTTTGATTGAAATATATTGGATCTTTTGATGCCTTTTTGGATCAGGGTCCACAAAATTTTTGAACGGTCCCTAAACCAAGTTTTCGTATCTTTTGTGTAACAAGCACCTCATGTTGAGTTAAGTGATAGTTTAGGTTTGCCTACAGTATATGCAGTTCTCCTGATATAAGGCCTACAAGATTTTTTTTGAATAAAATATATTGGATCTTTTGATCAAATGATATGTGAGGAAGAGTATTTGTTAAAGATGCTTCATTAATTACTGAAAACTTACCCGCTTCAGAAACTGCATTAGCGTTGAAAGTCAAAGTGAGTTTAGGACTAGGATTAAAATGAGAATAGGCCTTGTAAGTACACTTTTTTTATTATTTTCTTTTAAAATATGGATGTTTCCACAAAAATTTTGTATATAATAAATATACGATTCAATTAAAGGAACTACAATTTCTATCACAACGAGTTAATTCCTTTAAAATTGATCATATACTGAAAAAATCTTAACAATCAAATTAAGATTAAGTAAAGGAAAACGATGACATTAAATACAAACATAAGTGAGGAAGATGAAAAGATCACCTAAATAACATATTGATGATTTTATATTTAAGATATCTTTATACTCACAGCAGGTGCTGTTGGTCCTTTAGCAGGAAGATCAGTAGCTTTCACCTAAACTGTAATTGACGCGAAGAAGAATAAACAAGTATTAGGAGAACGAAGAAAGTGGAACAGGTAGAGGTAGACTGATAAATTCAAAAAAAAGAAAAAGAAAATCATTAACCAACTTCCGATATAGAGAGGTTGATGAAAAAATTACACATACAACAATTAGAGGAGTGTTTTTCAGTGATGAATTACCTAGAAATTCTAAAGATTGAGAATATGGTGCTGGAAATCTGGATAATCTGAAAACATTGGAACGCTTTGGATATGAAATTGGAAAGACAAAAATGTTAAATAAGTGTTTGGTTTGTACGAAAATGTTATATCGAAACCATTAATACAATATTTTGGAATCGAAAACTTGTTTTATAATGATACTTGCATACAAGACTTTAATTCAGTGATATGCGAATATTTTGTGTTACAGTTTTAAAGTTGCTGAGTGATGGTTGTTCGTTTAGCAATGTGATGTATGAAATAAACGAATGAAAAATATAGGTTTAATAGCTTTTATAGTAGTTGTTATTGGTGAAAGGTTTACTTAAATGGAATTCTGTAATATTAAAACTGTAGAATAAATGATAAACGAAGAGATTTCTTTAAAAGAATAGAAAGATGAGTTTATTTAAATATCAAGATTTACTTACAATTATCAATGTAGAATGAAATATTTGGTTTAAAGATAAAGGCGTTGCAAAAATATTATTGTATGAAAAAACTGTAGATGCATATTAGGGAAATATGTAAGAAATAATAATTTTTGTAAAGGGATCCAGACTTACTGGACTCGCTAACATATACCACGAAATACATTTTTTTAACGATCCAGGTGTTTATTCCTTCTTAACAAGCTTTAAAAAGCTAATCCTGCAAATTTCCATAATTGGGTTTTTGAAATTGTTCTATCAATTAAAAATAAACAGGAGAATATAAACTTTCTGAACCTAATGAAATATTTGAACTTGTATGAAATTAAAAAAAAACAATTTCAAATGAAAGATAAAAAATAAATTTTATGTGTGTGAAGTACAAATTTAAAAATGAGAAACTGAAAAAAGTAGAGATTTAATAGCTTTTATGGTAGTTATCCATACATTTTCAACGAACTTAGTTCGTTACTGAATTCTCTCTCTCTCTCTCTCTCTCTCTCTCTCTCTCTCTCTCTCTCTCTCTCTCTCTCTCTTTGTGTGTGTGTGTGGGTGTGTGTTATTTGTGAATTTTTCAGTTTTGAGCTCTCCATTCGATAGAGCATCAAAAACTAGCTGAAATGAATTATGGAATTTCTCGCGTCAGTCTTACCGTTCCCGAGATATTGGCTAAAAGAGTTCGGATTTCGGAAGATTTAAGGAGCCATATCTCGGGAAACGTAAGTCATAGATAGATGATATTTTGCCAATTTTTCAATTTTGAGCCTTCCATTTTGAGCAAGTGTCTTCGTAAAACACATATCATAAAACGTTTTGACAAAACTCTTAAAGAACAGTACTCAAGAAAATTAAAAGTGGACAGATATATATTATAAGAATTGTTTAATGAGTATAATAATAAAGTACATAGAACAATTGGTATAAAGCCTCTAGATGTTAATAAGAAAAAATAATTCTTTTTAATTCCCTTCTGGCAATGCTCTTGGAGCATTTTAAACTGGTTTAAACATGGAGGGCCTTATGCAGAGTCGTTTTGAAGTCTGATTAATGTCATACTACGAGGTTGACTAACGGATGGTTATCAAACTTGTATTCAGAGTCTTTGATTAGGAAGTAGTATTTGACGAAGTTAATCACATGTGACTAAGTAATCTAGAGCAGAGGCTAATCTTTTACCCACGGTTTAGCGTAGGACACAACATTTCGTATTTCGTATTTCATATATTTTCATTTTTACAGACTACGCATGCGCTCATCTACTTTTCCGTAGTTGCCACATTTTTTTCTCACCCGATGTATTGGGTTTATATAAGTTAATCATACCCAAATCATAATTTTAGTTGTACTCAAAGTAGACTCTGAATACCATAACGTGCACCTTCGTTAGTAAAGATTTAGTATGCTTATTAACTAGTCTGAGACTAACCTTCCATTAACGAATTCTCTCTGAATACAGCCCGGAATGTCTACACAATAAAATCGTAAAATATTTTGAGGAACATGATGATCCAGACGTAAATATGTATAACTATGATATGTATTGTATTGTTGTTCACGATAATTGATTTAACTGATAAAAGCAATCAAGATAAAGTAGTTGATTTATGCGCTCGATATATTCATTGGTTTGTATATGGAAATGAGTGTTATGGATTATTTTGGAAAATGACACAAAGATACTTGGCTGAATATCGTAAACCAAAATGTTTTAATTGAAGACCTGAATTGCATAACATCTCAAGTCCACTCTTTTTCTTCGTATTGTGCGTTTTTTGTTTCTATGTTAGCATCTATGTTTAAAGGGCTATTCACTTGCACAATATGTAAATCCAAATCAAAACCTTTTCTTAAATAAATACAAAATAATTTCAGCTAAACAGAATAGCATGCCAAGTAAAATCATCTTGTCTTTCTTCTAAAATCACAAAAGTACTCCGGTGGACTTGGGATGTTCTGCAATTCAGGTCTTCAATTGTAGTAGTGGAAATTTTATTAATTACAAAAACGAAGGAAGTTGGTGTCGTAATTGTTATATTATGAAAGATAAGACAACATGAACTTATAATATATGATAACCATAGTATGATAGTACAAAAAAAAAATAAATAGCAATTCTATCGTATACATGCCTTACCAGATTGTTATTTCTGGTAAATGAGATTTATGTTAGATAAAGCTTTTCAAAACAAATCGAAAGATCAAATATCGGTGGAAGATATACCAAAAGATTTAAAAGAGTATAAATATTCAAAATATTATCACGATGCTTATTGAATATATTACCACCTTACAAATCAAAAGCCATGAAATTTTCAACACATAGAAGGAACACTTGTTTAGGAAGAAAAGTTGTTTTTAAAATAGAACGAAGGTAGAATGGCTGTTATTAATATGAAGTGTGTTTTGTATTTTTTAATTAAGAAATCATGCTATAAATGTTGAATTTGATTTCAAAAATTCGAAGAAGAATAACATTGAAATGAAAACATTGTTTGAGAAGTTAGGTCGGAAATTACTATTTGCTATATAATAAACAGAATATATATAGTCTATTTTTCACCTATTTTAGACCCACCTTTATTTCAGATCATATCTGAAAATTCGGTTGGAACTCTTGGAAGCATGTATGGAAATTATGCTATGTAGAGAATTACTTACACACTCATTACACATTAATAAAAGGTGTACTTTTGGAATGCGTATGTGTGATTACCTTTACACTGATAATGACCTCTTTCCACGGTTTCTCATTTTCGAAATACCGCGTGTTGCAATGTGTTATTTTTCACGGATTTGGACGGTCCTTACTCTGGAAGTATGAACTTTGACCCACAGGTCTATGCCAACTCTTTACTTATTTTGGCGTGAGGAATCACCTCTTAAATTTGTCGATATAGTTCATTAACACCCTGTGTAAATTAGAGTCTGTTATTTATCTCCGTTACTAAAAAGACTGGCCGCACATGCTTCTCATAATATGACTCAGAAAATAGTAATGTTCAAAATAGGGTTTACAATATATAAAGGTAACCAAGAAAGTTCTGTCGCTTTTGTGGAGGTCTGTGTTCCATTGGCCCTCACACCGTGAGTTGAATGCGAATGGAAATAAGACGAAGGTCGGTTGTTGGTGTGGGTATATCCAACACACAACCTGGCTATGGCAGGTCAGTTACACAGTGAACTTGCCCCAGGACAGAATGAACGTGAGACCTACACAGAGCGTGTAATGTACAAGTTCAAACTGGTGTCAAACACCGCTGCAGCGGGGAGGAAGATATGCCAGGTCTTTGATAAGGATGGACAACGCGATAGTTTAACAAGTTTAAGGACGGTGGCGAAATATTCGAAGACGACCACGAGCCGGAAGACCAACACAGGTACAAAATGAAGATCTTAGGCAGTAATTGAGGTCACCTGTCAAGATGGCAGACGTTAAGTAGTTGCGTGCGTGAATCTCCCAGTTCCTATCAGTTTATGAAGCGCTCTTAAGGGAAACTGACTGATTTTTTTAACAAATAATAATCTTAAAGTAGTAAAGTGCTGTGTACTAAGGTTTTTTTCTTGTTATTAATACCTATTATTACGTACAAAATGCCACCTAGAGGCTCAACAACTCCACGCGACACAAAGGCGTCAAGTTTATCGAAAGAAAACTTTATGAAACAAATTTGTAGTGAAGTGAACAGTGGTCGAAGTGAGACGGTATTCGGTGGTATGCCATACCGCCTCTGGTTTTTCAGTAATTAGGGCATACCGTCTCTGTTTTTTCAGTGATCAAAACCATATTTAAATAACAGGTATTTTGAGTCAAAATCATAATAAAACATACCGTCTCTGCTTTTTCCCCACTTCGAACACTGGAGGCAGCAGGCAGCAGTACAAACACCTGAAATTACAAATGTGATTGTAGAAGCTATTATTGAGACAGTAACGAATGTTGTGGTGCAGAAACTAAAAGAAACTATTGGTTTCAATACAGAAGTAGTAGAAGAAATGAAGGCTTCAGTGTCAGAGCTGAAATCCAAGTTGAAGGAAAGAGAAAACAGAATCGCTTCTCTGGAAGAAAGTGTAGTTGAACTTGAACAATACCAAAGGAGAAATAGTATAAGAATTTTCGGAGTGCTTGAAAAAGAACAAGAAAATACAGATAACATTTTCTTGTCGATCTTCGAAACTAAATTAGGAATTAAACTTGAGCCTACGGATATCTGCAGATCTCATAGAATTGGTCCTAAAGTTCGTGGCAAAACAAGGCCTATTATTGTTAAGTTCACGAGCTACAGAAGCAGAGCTTTGGTCTTCAGAAACAAAAGGAAGCTAAAATCCAGCGGAATCGTCATAAGAGAAGACCTGTGCCAGTCAAGATTACAGCTTCTTAAGATGACAACAACGAAATTCGGTACAAGGAGCGTTATACACAGGATGGAAAAATCTTCATAATAAAAGACAAGGTAAAGCATTTCATAACCACAGCTAGGGAACTTCAGTCGGTGTAATTACACAGAATAACAAAACTGGGAAGTGCTTTTATGTTTCTGTCTATTATTATTATATTTTTATTTCACTAATATTTTTTTAACCAATGGTTAGTGCCGTCCTTCTTATAAAGTGCAAGGCAGAAGTACTACCTCTGTGTATAAAAACTGACTCCCCCTTTGTACATTATCTCGTTTCGACTGCTTTTATTACCAGCAACTTTCTGTGCAAAATAACTCACTCTTTAAGATTCATTATGTGTAGACAATCATGCTTAAAACATTATTACGATGAGTTTGCTTGAAAATGGACAGTAAACTGGAGCGTGTTTCATATATAGTGAATAGCTTATACGTTGTGTGCTTATATTCTTTATTTAGTGAGTGTGTTGCATTGTATCTAAAATGCTATAGTGCTGTTACTTGTGGATTCCATAATCTGTGCGCCTTTTCTCAATCTAACCCACCGATGGAGGCCCTTGTTCATATGCAGCCTGACTGCAACTGTACTGTAGATACTCACAAAACATCTCATTACTGCTTTTTACTTTCTTACTATGTAATATCGTTTAAATGGTTTTATTGTGTCTTAAAGTTACTAAGTATGAAATCTCGAGAAGTTGTAAGAAGTTCAAAATATCCTACAAACTTATGTCTCATATCTGAGGTAAGTGCCAGGGGGATAATCACTGGGTTAGATATTATAATATACATTATACGTACCATATGTCATAAATGTAATTATGAGTACGACTATGGGTAACTCTAATGGGCATTCTCATATTCTTGGCCTCTCTGTTATTAACAGGAACCGTGCTGTGGTATGCACAATACCTGCAGATGCCAAAAGAAAATTTACTGTTATGCATGCTAATGTTCGCTCGCTTCTTCCGAAAATTGATAAAGTAAGATCTCTTATCATTACGAATGAATGTGCTGTATTTATTGTAACTGAATCATGGTTAGATAAATCTGTTAATACTGAACAAATTGATGTACAAGGGTATTCCGTTTTACGGCAAGACACGGGCAGGAGTGTGGGGATAGTAGTATATTATCTTAAAAACCTAGAACTTAAGACTTTTGCATCCAGCTCTGGTGACGGATTAGAGAGACCAAACATAGAATTTCTTAACTTTGATGTAAAAATAAACTCTTATTCAATAGGAAAAATGAAATGGAATCTTTCAGTTTTACGTCCCACGAATATGCCGGTTAGGCTAAAGGAGACGGTGATGATGAGTAATGAATGAAATGGTGGAATGAAGACAGTGGGAGGAAACGGAAGAATCCCGAGAAAACCCACGAACACGGTGTTCGTCCACCACAAAGTTCACTAGGATCGAACCCGGGACCACAAGCACCAGAGATGAACGTTCTACCACGGAGCCACCGGTTTGGGTTTTTGATATTCTCAAGTATAATTTCCTCTTGGGGGGCGAGCCAAGAGGAAATGCCCCCCTGATGGGCGCCCTTGAGAGCTGGGTCTTTGTAACAGGAACAATGATGTAGCACCTTCCAGTGAAATCAAGGATCTAGATATTATTAATGAGAGTTGACAATCAAACTAAGAAATTTATGTCTAAAAAAAGATCTACAGTTGAGACAACATTTATATTCAACCCAGTAAATGAATCCGATGTGAGAAAGGCGGTACACAGCATAAAATCTAACTCAGCTGGCCTTGATGCAATAAGCACTAAAATGATCAAATTAGCGTTGCCATTCATACTATCACCTCTAACAAAAATAATTAATTATTCACTAGTTAACGGCTGCTTTCCTACTGCCTGGAAAACATCAAAAGTGGTGCTGCTACCAAAGAAACCCCGCGTAAGTTTCTTAAACGACCTACGTCCAATTACTATCTTACCAGTAATGTCAAAGTTTGTAGAGAAATTAGTAAACCAGCAATTATACGACTATGTAAATCATAATAATATTATCCCTATTATTCAATTCGGTTTTCGTAAGCATCACAGTAAAATCAATGCGATGCTCGAGGTAACATATAGGATATTAAATGCAGTTGATAACTCTCAAGTTGTAATCATAGTCCTCTTAGACCTAACCAAGGCCTTCGATCTAGTTAATCATTGGCTAAACTAAGGTATTATAAATTTTCTGATACCGTCATAAACTGGATTGAAAGCTACGTACTAGGCAGGAAGCAACAAGCATATCTTAGAACAGCTCAAAATCGCTTATCTTCGTCACTCGTTATAAACAAAGCAGTACTTCAAGGATCAATCTTGGGTTCCCTTTTATTTTCTATTTACATTGCTGACCTCATAGATTCCATTAAATACTCTACTGTGCATTGCTACGCGGATGACACACAACTTTGCATCATGTCATCACCACAAAATATTGAACAAACTGTAGAACTTGTTAATAGAGATTCGACCTCTATATCTAAATGGTGTACCGATAACGGTCTTGTCATCAACCCCAGTAAGTGTAAATTTACGATTATAGGAACCTCACAACAGTTGATTAAAATCAAGGCAGCGAATCTAAATATAAAAATTATGGACACATATTTCTTACACTACCCATGTGAAAAGTTTAGGACTCATGTTGGATAAGGAACTAAATTATAATAATCATATATCTACTCAGTGTAATAAATCTATTACTTTCTTACGTCGACTTTACAAAGCCAAAGACTTTCTATCTCACTCTATGAAATTATATCTCATACAAGTTCTTGTTTTACCGTTACTAGACTACTGTGACGCTGTATATGGACCATCTCTCTTCGTTTACAATTCTAAAACTATACAGAAAATATAGAACTCGTGCATTAGGTTTGCCTTTAACTTAAAGAAATCGGTTTGCCTTTAACTTAAAGACGATATTTTAACAACGTCGAGAAGAAGATACCTGCGCTATAGTTGTCTGATTTATAAAATCCTTAAAACTCAATCCCCACAATATTTATATTGTAAATTTACAAAGCGATCACAAATTCACTCTCACGTTACGCGTAACAGTGAGAAATTCAATGTACAAAGACTTAAACTGAAGATAGTGCAAGGATCATTTTCTAGAGCAGGTCCGAGAGTATGGAATGCGATACCAAAAGCTCTCACGGAAATTCAGTCATTTAATTCATTTCGAAATTCATTAAAATCACATTTGATGAAATCCCAGCGACTGGCCTCTGGCACTTACGACATGTACATTTTTATGTAACAACTTAGCTAAATCCAACAATATCGACACATTTTATTGCATATGCGACTTGTTTATTTTCTGATTTATTCTTTTACTTGATTTTTAAATTTTTTCCGTTCCTTTTGATGTGTAATGTTTAATATTGTATTTCTTTTGACAAGGGTTAGGTGGTAGAGCAGCCAGGGCTGAACCTCGCCCGCATCAATAAAGACATTTTTATTTCATTTCATTGCGAACAGTAGCCAGACATGTAAGGAACTGAGACTACAATTCAGTGTGAGTGGAGAAACCATTCGGCACCACCTCCATCAACTTGGAAAGCACTACAAGTTGGGACGATAGGTCCCACATGATTTGACTCCTTGTCAGAAGGCAACGCGAGCAGACACCTGTCTTTCTGTGCTGTATTGTCTGAGGAAGGAGCTATTTCTGGACAGGGGATTGACACGTGATGAGAGAGGGTCGTATACGAAGCTCCACGGTGCCGTCAACATTGGGTATCATTCCATGAACCGGTTCCGAAAGAGCCGAAACCAGCACTGCATCAGAAGAAGGTCTTCCTGTGTGTTTGGTGGACTACTCGCGGCAGTGTACTTTCAGCAGTTGAACCGTATTCAAGAAAAACTCAAAACTCTGGAACTAACACTTCTGAATTACAAAACAACGCTAACCCCACGTGGCTAAGATAACCCGAGACACCATTCTACTCCTTGGATGGGAAATACTATTGCATCCGCCATACTCCCCAAACATTTCACCGTGCGATTATCACCTGTTCCATTCCTTGGACAGTCACCTTCGAGGACACCAGTTCAAATCCCTAGTAGAGGTGCAAAATCCACTTGTTACCTTCTTCGCTTTACGGCCGATCAAGTTCTACCGCAATGGAATCCATGACCTTCCAGAACGTTGGCAGAAGGTGGTCGATGGTGATGGGGACAATTTTTGATCTTCCATGTACGTCTTATGTGACATATCGATGTTCGAAGGTGGTGGGTGAAAAATCGACATAACTTTCTTGATTACATTTATATTATATAGGGCGTTTCACAAAGGACATCAAATTTGAAGATATAAATACAATAGGCAAAACTTCGTGGAAATGCGTTATATTATGTGTGTGCGATTTGTAACATTCCCCAATTACGTATGAAACATAATTTTACGCATATGTTCACCCATATTGACAAGAAACGGACATGAACGCGTCATACGGACATCCGAATTAAACCTAGTCCATTTGATAAACATAAAGATGTGTTCGTGCACAAAAAATTAGGTGCCATGGACAAGGAGTGAGTCCCTGTGGCCCGTTAACGCTGTTAGTATAAAGAACATCATAGACTCGCAGTGAAATAGCTATTATATCAACACTATTCATTGAAAAGTCATGGTTTATAGTTCATTCTCTTCTGCATGAAACGAGCTTTCCAGACGTGCTATACATTGGGACCCATAACGTGCTTGAATAGGGAAAAATGGCAGAATTTCAGGGAAATTCCCTGCAAAAATCCCTCCCATCAACTTTGGCCCTCTCTGGAATGGCCTCAGGTAAACTCACACAATCAAAATGCATCTCTAAACATATTATAGGGGTTAGGAAATGAGTGTGCCAAGTTTTGTATTGATATACAGAGTAAGTGTGAGGGAAAAGCGTTTATTGATATACAAGCTTTTCCCTCATATCTATTCCGTCTATCAATACAAAACATGATATACACATTTCCTAACTCCTATAATATTTTTTGAGATACATTTGGGTTGAGTGCTTTAGCCCGGGGCCACTCCAGAGGGCAGTGTGCGAATTGAAAAATTTTCCCAGGGGGGGATGAATTTCACCCATATGCGCACCCAGTCCTCACACACACACACACACACACACACACACACATATATATATATATATATATATATATATATATATATATATATATATATATACTAACAACTACAAAACAGTTGAGAATTGAGATCTTTCATAAATTTTCACTCAAGTAATATTTAGGTTAGCTACGCAAAGTAAGAATTGTTCCCTTTTTCTATCTTATCTTTATGTCCATTTAAAAATACTTCAGAGAGGGAAAAAGTTATCCCTGCCAGGGATAAAATTTTTCTTCTCCAGGGTGGGAAAGATTTTTGTCAGGGGGGGAAATCCCTGTCACCCCCCCCGCCAATTCGCACCCTGCCAGAGGGTTCAAAGTTGATGGGAGGGATTTCTGCAGGGAATTTTTCCGACATTCTCCCAATTTTCCCCGTTCAAGTACGTTATGGGTCTCAATACATAGCACCTCTGAAAATCTTGTTTCATGCAGAAGAGAGCAACTATAAACCATGATTTTCCAATGAATAGTGTTGTTGTAATAGCTATTTCATTGCGAGTCTATGATTTTTTTTTGTACTAGCAGGGTTAATGGGCACCAGGGACTTATTCCGTTGTCCATGGCACCTAATTTTTTGTGCATAGACATATCTTTGTTATGTTTATCGAATTGACTAGGTTTAATTCGGATGTCTGGATGACATGTTCATGTCCGTTCCTTTTAAGTCTGCATAAATTTGTGAGCTTCACAAAATTTGTGATAACTTTCTTACAGAGATTGTCCCGATGCTTTCGAACACGTGTGTGATTTCTCCTTTCAGTTTCAAAGGATTGCGTGAAGAAATCACATGATGTGATATCGCATGACCGTGCCGGACATGACTGGTTACCGCGCAAGGAGACCACTTGTTGCGGGAATTTTTCGTGGGGTAAAGCAATTGTCTCTCTCGTTGTGTGACAGATCATTCCAACTTGCTAAACCCAAAGATTGCTTAGGTTGTCCGTATTGTTGAGAGTAGGTCACAACTTATTATGAATCATGTTACGCTTATGTTCCCCGCATAATCTTCAGAGAAAAAAGGCCAGAGCATTCCACCTGCCCAAATTCTACAGCACACAGTCATTTTCAGTGCATGCATGTGACGCGCTTGGATTATTTGCAAATTTTTAGTGATACCAGTGACTAACATTCTTTACAGTGCTTTTGTCTCTGTTCTCCTCTGTGTTATATCGTCGCCTCCGTTCACGTAAACTAGTAAAATCTCGTCAAAATCTTGATATTTTGATGTCAATTCATTTAGACACATCTCATAACATTATCAGTACAGATGTGCAGGTACTACTGACAAACACTTCGAATGTCACCATCAGTGGATTTGTGTATTAATATTAATTATGTACGCCAAAGCTCAAACAGTCTTTCCCTTAAGAGAAATGAAGTGAGTGTCAGAGATCCTACCTTGGACAAAGGACTAACAGTTTTGCCCTTTCTCTCATACAACCACCCCTTTATCATACCAGTGTTAGTGTTTACCAGTGCTAGTGTTTAATGTTCGGTGCAATCATATTTAGTGATTTCCAGAACTGATTGCTCACTGTCAGTCCAATTCCATGAAAAAATAGCCCTCTGTCATATTTTGTAAAGTGACGTGGGGATGTAATGTCCTACACATAGTCGTTATTTGTAAACACTAACACATGCTTCTTAATTATAAACAAAACCACGTGCTCTCTTACTACAACTACTACAAGCAAGCAGACAACAGGCATCCTCGTCACCATCAGATCATGGGACAAGAGGAACACTAGGGTCATCGCTGTACAGAAGAGGATATGAAACAAGCTGTAAGACCTAGATTGGCATCAGTTTCGGCTAGTGATGAGCAAATGCAAGACCAAGACCAAGACCCGGGTGGTCTTCCCTAACAAAACAAGATGTGCTAGGCGTGTGCCATTTAGGTGTCCCAGCTACTTTTTAGGTACCCGACACTTGACACATATAATATTCATGTGCTGAGTATGTACTTCAGCTACCTACAGTTTTATGTACTTGTTACACCTAATTTATATTTGCAACTTTGTACCACAAATATAGCATTTGTATAGCTGGCTCAGTTTCGCTCTCTAACAGTCATTTGCTATTATGTTGTCACTTGGGACATATATCTGTCATGTTCTAGGTACGTCCTTTAGGTACATACTGTTTCAGATACCCTAACAGCACAAGATGTGCTAGGCATACGACATTTAGGTGTTCTAAATTCATCTCTCGCATTTGATGCATTTGTTGCTTCTTTTTCTAAGCGATTGTGTACTAGAAGCCACAAACGCATCAGCTTTATTAGATGGCAACTGTCGCCGATCATTTGAAAGTGAATATGGAAGAACCACGAAATAAAGTAAATAGACACTCTTCATTTTGTTATAAAATTAAATGGCGAACAGATTTTATCTGATCCCAAACTGTTATCGTCGAATATACGCGATCAAAAAAGCACTCTGATTAGCCAAATTCAAAAGACCTCAACAATTTATCCCTCTACAAGGGACGTTATCTTTATCGCCTCCGTGGCCAAGTCAGAAGAGCCCGCGGCCAGTAATCCAAGGGTTGGTGGTTTACGCCCATCCTGGGGTACATTTTTTATTTGTTTAAAGCATTTTTTAGACTCACCTTAGTGTAAACACGTTACGCATATATGCAATTTAACATATTTTTGGGGAGTAATTTTGTGGTTCCTTTACGCTTACGGCATGGGGAACATACCTAGAACATACTAGGCACGTTCCCCAGGTACATGTCAGGCATGTGCCTAGGGACGGACATATACTGTAACTATCACTTGCCATTCATGTGATTTCTCTCTCAGAGGTACATAAGACACATACTGGACACATTCCCATGTACCTGAGGGAACATGATAGGCATATGCCTATTATGTAATTGTGATGTTAGGGTTGATCTTGGTCTTGCACATCCAGTCTTGGTCTTGGTCTTGCTTGCAAGAGTCTTGCAAGTCTTGCTTTTTAGAAATTTTATGATTCCATAGTTAAATTTTGCTCTGGATATAAGAGATAATAAATTCTACAATGCGCAAATAGTAACGGAAATGCGTTGTATGTTTTTAAATGTAATATACAATAGTTTACCTGCGTGTAAGTATGATGACAGTGTACAACATAGACGATGATCTTACTTTTATTTTTATTTTTATTTATTTATTTATTTGAATGGGTGCCCACGCTTCACTACTTATAAGATAAATCACAACGATTATTCTATAACATCTTATCGTAATCTTTTCATATTTTTAACAGATCCAATATTCTATAGGTTCCCAAACTGGGGAGGCTACTGTGGGACGCATTAAAGAAAATCAAGACGGCACGGATTATTCAAATACCATGAATTGCAAAATTATTTTTTCACTCTAGAGGCGTCAGATTTTTTTCTTTTCAACCACGATCAGCTAATCTTTGTATTGAGCAAACTTCCAATTAAATATTGAGATTCCAATATGTACTCTATGGGGCAGAAACATGGACATCACGCCAAAGCGATTAAAAAAAATGGAGGCTTTCGAAACGTGAGCATGGAGAAAAAAGGAACTAATTAGCTGGGTTGAACCGAAAACGAATGTGAAGGTGTTAGAAACTATAGCAGTAGGGGAGAAAAGAAGAATTTTAGATGTAATTAAGAGGAGGAAGAGGAACTGGTTGTGGCATTGGCTGAGGAGGAACTGTATTATAAGGGACATGCTAGAGAATATGGTAGAAGGAAAGAGAGGGAGGAGGCGAAGGAAACTGAAGTTGAACGAATGTATTGAAACAGAAAACTGCCATGTAAGACGAAGAGACTAGCTGAGGACCACCGTATATCGAAGCTTCTCAGTTACAGCAAGTGATCTGCCAATAATGGCAGAATAGCTAAGATGATGATGATGATGATATGTTTAGCAATATTGACCAAAAAAGTGAGAGAAAAACTTTAAATAATAATGATTATAATCAAACGTCTCAATATTTAAAATAATTTGAGTGAAAACTGTAAACGACTCAACTGTCTATGTCTTCTGTGTATACTCGATTTATATAAATGCTGTGGACGTATATTAGAAATACAAAATAACGGCATGAAACTCCAAGTTATTTGAAATAACTGTACAAAATCACTCTCACTTGTGAATATGGATTACTTATTGTTGTATAACATTATATCGCTTAATCCTCGATGTGCTGTAGTCTATACACTGGGAAAAAGAAAAGCGTATGTGGCGTACGTAAAATGTAGGTTACATGTGTAAATCCTGTAGTTTTTGGACTTAACGTGCAGCAAACATATAACTGAAAAAGTATGTTTTATAGGTACTTTCCGTACAAACGAAAGAACTGTATATTGGCTGTCAGGATCTCAAATACAGATGAACGTATGTAACATATAGCTGACATGTATAACATACGTATATGTATGTAATATACGGAAGACTGTTAGATGTCAGACATCCAGCAACGGCATGGTGTAACACATAAGCGGAAAAGAGAGCAGTATGTGTGTAGCATATAGATAGCGTATGCTCTATACTGATTTATGTAGTAAATATAAGGTTTCTGTATAGATCTTATTTGTACAATATATCGCTGTCTGGATAACGGATTTTTCTCAGTGTACTTAAGGAGGATAAAAATTGTATTGATAAACAATTATTCAACGTATAAGCATCCGCCCATTAAATCAAACTTGCGGTCACATGCACTAAGTTTTTGCCAATGTCATGAAAATGCTATTTCGATATTAATTTTATGAGCACATATTAAAAATTATCAACCGATACTTCGGCCTCGGACCAGGCGATACCCATGTAGTCGGCACCTAGTGTACGGAATTACCGATTTTTTCAATACTATATTTCTCTTATATTTCTCTTCCACTTCTATTTCTCTCTAAATAGATGGAAAGATTTCTTTGACGATTTGCTGAACACGCAGCCAAAAACTAATGTGCGTGGAGAAAAGGAGATACACACCGCAGAATCGTATATTCCAGAACCCAATCGAATAGAAGTGGAAGCCGCTATAAAGAAATTGAAGAAACACAAATCTCCGGGTGTAGATGAAATTCCGGCTGAGTTAATTTTAGCTGGAGGCGAAAAATTGTGGAACAAGATACACAAACTCATTCTCCTTATCTGGAACAAGGAAGAATTGCCACAAGAGTGGAAAGAGTCAATCATTGTTCCAATTCACAAGAAAGGCGACAAAACTGACTGTAATAATTATCGAGGCATTTCTCTTCTGTCAACATCCTATAAAATCCTTTCAAATATTCTATTAGCAAGATTGACCCCATACGCAGATGAAATTATTGGAGATTATCAGTGCGGATTTAGACGAAATCGATCAACTATCGACCAAATATTTACCATTCGCCAAATACTCGAAAAGAAGTGGGAATACAATACCCCGGTACATCAACTATTTATTGATTTTAGAAAGGCTTACGACTCGGTTAGGAGAGAAACATTATACAACGTTCTTACAGAACTTGGAATACCGAGAAAGCTAATTAGATTAATTAAGATATGTTTAAGTGAATCCCAAAGTAAAGTCCGGGTAGGAAAATTTTTGTCCACGAGCTTCCACGTTGAAAATGGCCTGAAACAAGGAGATGCGTTGTCGCCATTATTATTTAACTTTGTGCTGGAATACGCCATAAGGAAAATCAAAGGTAGCAACCAGGGCCTAGAGTTGAACGGCATTCACCAGGTTATGGCATATGCTGATGATGTAAATTTAATAGGGGATGATAGGAGAACAGTAGAAATAAATGCAGAGATCTTATTAAACGCTTGCAGGGACATGGGTTTAGAAGTAAATGCAGAGAAAACTAAATACATGGAAGTGCGTCGGGACCGTAATACGGCAAATTGTGGAGGCGTTAAGATATTAAATAATGCTTTTGATATAGTGGATACTTTCAAATATTTAGGATCAATATTAACAGACGAAAATCATATTCACGAAGAAATTAAATGTCGACTAAAAGCAGGGAATTCGTGTTACTATTCGGTTCAAAATCTCTTGTCGTCGCGAATTCTGTCGAGGAATTTGAAGCTTAAAATATATAAAACGATAATCATGCCTGTTGTTCTGTATAGTTGTGAAACATGGTCGCTTACTCTGAGGGAAGAACATAGACTGAAAGTATTTGAGAACAGGATCCTGAGAAGAATATTCGGACCCAAGAGGAACGAGAATGGGGAATGGCGGAAGCTTCATAACGAGGAACTACATAATTTATACGGTTTACCCAACATTGTTAGGGTCGTCAAGTCTAGGAGGCTTAGGTGGGCAGGTCATGTAGCTAGAATGGAAGAAAGTAGAAACGCTTTCAAAGTCTTGACTGGTAGACCCATAGGAAAACGACCATTAGGAAGACCTAGGCGCAGATGGGAGGATAATATTAAGATGGATCTCGCAGAGATAGGAATACAAAGTAGAAACTGGATGCAATTAGCTAAGGATAGAAGTCAGTGGAGAGCTTTTGTGAACGCGGCACTGAACCTCCGGGTTCCATAGGCCATAGAGTTAGTTAGAGTTAGTTATATTTCTCTTTAGTTTTGTAAGAGTAACACCACTAATATGTTTTGATATGAAATTAAATATCTAGTTTAATGTCTGATGATTATGCACCAAGGCTAAGGGAAACGGTGATGATGAGAAATGAATGAAATGGTGGAATTAAGAAAGTAGAAGAAAACGAGAAAACCCACGCACACGGTGTTTGTCCACAAAAGAGCTGACATGACGCAAGCTGGGATCGAGCCAGGGACCCGATGCACCAGAAGTAAATCCACTGAACCAGTACTTGTGCAACGCTTTTGCGCAAGAGTCTTGATCTTGGTCTTGCAGATATGGTCTTGGTCTTGGTCTTGCACCCCTTGGTCTTGGTCTTGGTCTTGCATCGGGATTCCTGGTCTTGGTCTTGGTCTTGCATGCAAGACTCTTGCAGAAACTGCAAGACCAAGAATCTTTCGCTCATCACTAGTTTCGGCTGGTCATCCTTGCTCTCTTAGCTTGAATGGAGCTCTGAGAGTTGCAATCTAACCCAAGCCTCTTAGCTTACATGGAGCTCTGAGGTCTCCTTCCCATTTATCTTGCCTGCAACTCTGTGGTTTCCTTACCTGTTTAGCTTGCCTGAAGCAATGTGGGACTTCAACCTTTCTTGGCTCGCATGAAGCACTGAGAATTCCTAAACCACAGCCACTTAGCTTGCCTGGAGTTGTGGTATCCTTCTCTTGGCTGTCTGGATCTTGGAAAACCTATTTTATCCAAACTGCTTTCTGTTAGAGAACTTTTTATTGGTCTTCGAACTACACTTCGAGTGATTGTGTTTGCATATTTGTATATACGGGAATTTTGTAATAAAAGATTGTGGAAGAAAACAAAATCTCGTGTGCTAAATTGCTCTACCTACTACCTTCCTTAACTATGTAATTTTACAATATTAACTCACGGAATATCAAACTTTTGTTGAGTTCCTGAAAGCTCAGAATACAGCCAGTACAAATATGCAAACACATGTACTATAAGTGTAGTTCGAAGACCAATAAAAGGTTCTTAACACATTTCAGATTATATCGAGAATCGAATTCAAATTGTATATTTCAAGGTGAAGTGTCCCGTACCTACTCAAGAAACTTGTGTTTTAGCAGATAAGGAAAATATTTTTGATAACTTCCAATCCTTTGCACTTCGTTGCAGTTTATTTTAGTATGAACCTTTGCTCAATTTATCACAAAATTGTTCATAATGTTTGTCACATTATCTCGACATTTTCAAATATATATATTTACTTTTTTTTCATTTATTTATGTAACGACACAGCGACAGTATGAACTATGCTCTCTGTTTTGTTAAGAAGTAAAGATGAATATTTTGAGCCTTATGCAGAGTCGTTCTGACGCGTGATTAGTGTCAAACTAAAGAATTCGACTAACATGTTTCCTGCAGTAATCAGGCCTTTAGTATGACGCTAATCATACGTCAAAACGACTCTGCATAAGGCCCTTTATTTCTAAAGGAAAAAAATAGTTATATTTCAGAAATAAAGATGATAGATGTCAATGTGCTCCACACACAAAATAACTTAAATCAATATTATTGACCATAGACATTTATAAACTTTAATTTAGCACCCCTAGGGGGGTGGGAAGGGGTTGACATGTAAAATTAATCGAAAACGACCGAAATTAATGTCGAATCCATAGTTCTCGATGTTGCTGAAATTAATAATTATAATCCTATAGCATTAAAGTTCAAGTTCAGCTTTCATCTGCACGGTGCGCGAGAAGTGAAAAATAAAACGACTGAAATTAGTGTCGACTCCGTCCTTTGGGTTCGTCAAGCTATCAGGTTACAACATGGGACGCCTCGCAATTAATGGGTAATGGGGCACCATGTTATAAGGCAAAGCAGAAATGGTAAAATGGAATTCCAAATCTGCTGTGGGCTGACAATGTCCAGACTTAAATCCTTTAAAACACTGTTTGGAATATCCTAAAACCAAAATGGCATGGCACAAACGTCCACACTAACTTGTAACAAGAAACAGTTACTTGAACAACTCTATAACTAATTCTACCACCTGTCAATGACTTGCTGGATATCATGGCAAGTAAGACTAAAGTTTTACGCTCTGCTTTATACAGGGTGTTTCAAAACAACACCGACAACGCTTGGGAGGTAATTCCTGACACCAAGATAAGACGAAAAGTATAGTTCAACCTGGGTGCACAAATGCTTCCTTTCGGAGTTATAGGCTGCCGAAAACATGAACTTTAAATGGCCTTAGCTCCAAAACTATGGGATCTATCGTAGTCGGGCCAAGACTTCACTTAGGAACTAGCATGTGCCCTCCCCAAATATCCATGTTTCAGAATCCTGCGGTACTTCCGGAACATTTTTTATAGAGGTAGTTGGTAAGTACTTCAAATTATATGCCCGTAGCCAAACTCCCTCTATAAAAGTTGATGCATGAGTACATAGGCGGAACTAGAAATTGTCTGCTGGGGGGCACAGGGGGATAGACCCTTGGTCGGTCTCGGAGGTCTTGGTAGCTGGCCATCGTATAGGTGGCACTTTTATTTTTTTGTCAAAAAAAGTTGGGGGCATAACTCCTTGCCCCCATAACTCCGCCCATGCATAAGTATCTTAGGATTCTGAAACATGGATTTTTGGATAGGACACATATTAGTTCCTAAGCAAAGTCTTGACCCGCCTACGGTAGGTCCCATAGTTTTGGAGCTATGGACCTTTAAAGTTATTTTTTTCATGTTTTCGGCAGCCTATAACTCCGAAAGGAAGTATTTGTGCACCCAGGTCGATCTATACTTTTCGCCTTATCTTGGTGACAGCAATCACCTCCCAATTGTTGTCGGTGTTCTTTTGAAACACCCTGTATATATCAGTGGCGTGCGGTGCTGTTACCGATCGGGGAACAGGTCATGAATACATGCTTCGACATTGTCAAACACAATGTAATATTAGCAAGCGTTTAACATGAAACATCATGTTCATGAGTTTCATCGAGGCTCTCCCGTCCCCTCCCACATTATCATTCCATAATTCTTTCATAATAATCCGTCTTCTTTAGCCTAAATGACATAATCATGAGACGTTAAAGAATTTATTGCATCTTTGCATATTCTCAACCGCCCAGACAGCACAATGCACGTACAGTACCCGTATAGTACATGTACAATTGCACGGATGCAACATGTGCATCATCTGTATATGTGATGCACATAAGCGTCACAGGTCCTATTCAATATCTTCACGTGCGCAGTACATGTGCAATGCACACGTCCTGCACAGTTTATTTACAGGTAGCACGTACTTGATTCACATGTAGTGCATAGGGGATATACATGTAGGACAGAGGTGATTTACACGCAGTACCCAGGTGATTTGCAGGTAGGAGAGAGATGATTTACACGCAGTACCCAGATGACTTACATGTACACAGTCACGGTCACGGTAATTTTGTGGTTATGTATAGAGTATCGGGCCGGAGCCCCTGACTCCATGAGTAATATGTTATAAAGAATATATCAAGATGTGCTGGTGGTTTGTTAGATGTTACTATTGTTTTGGTATGTATGGGAGACTACATCTGCAACTGTCGCAGAGTAGCTGATTATGACTTCTTTACCAGTTCTGGAGAGATTTTAAATGCGTGGTGTTCGATGGACTTCCGCAGTGCGCATTCGGTGCCGATATTAGCTATAGCTGGATTTATATGTCTGGGTAAAGTACGCCAGAACTTATTGTGGAGATGCCGTAGAACGTCTCTGACAGTGGGTAGCTCTAAGTCTTCCAGGATCTGGCTGTTTCGTGTATATCTGTCGTGACCAGTGATTATACGACCAGCTCGAGTTTGCACACTTTCGAGAGTTTGTTACATGACTATGGGAAGCATGTTGCCAGGCAGGGCATGCATAAGAGATGGTAGACAGGATTATCATTTTGAAGATGTGAACTCGGACCTCATGAACTACAGCGCAAGATGGGGTACAACGCTGAGATTTTTCGTAATGCTCTCTGTTTTATGTCTCTCATGTGTGCGGCGAACGTTAGACCACGATCTAAAGTTACACCCAAATATTTGGCGTGCGTAGCATGAGGAATGCGTGTGATCTCATAGTTTAGATTTCGATGGACGCGGATGCGTCTCCGACTGTGGATGACAGCACAGCTTTTGTCTGCATTAATTTTGATTCTCCAACGTCTTGCCCATTCTTGAAAACCTATGAGTTGGCGTTGCATGTATATGTAACACTGTGCAAGTGAGCTACTGGTCGTGAAAAAGGCAGTATCGTCGGCGTATGTTGCAACAAAGCAATGGGGTAAGGTCGGGAGATCTGCTGTGTACAGATTATATAAAAGCGGTGAAAGTACAGCGCCTTGTGGAACAGCTGCTTTAATAGGTCTAGACGTGGATTTAACACCGTCAACAGACACATGGAATTTTCTGCCAATGAGGTAGGAACGCAGTAAATGCAGAAGACGATCTGAAAAAACCTTGCGTGTATAGTTTATATAAAGTTCCAGCTAACCATACTTTATCAAAGGCTTTTGAGACATCCAGGTAGACTCCAAGGGTGTGTTGTTCCTGTTCAAAGCCACTGTTAAATGATACACTACTCGCACGAGTTGTGTAGTAGTGCTATGTTGTGCACGAAACCCGAACTGATGAAATGGTAGAAGGTCTCTAGTAGCTACATGCTGTTTCAGCCTCCAGAGAAACACACGTTCAAAGAGTTTACTTAGGTGTGACAGAAGACTTATTGTCTATAGTTTTCCGGGAGAAGTGGATTCTTCCCGGGCTTGGGGATGGTGATAATACGAGCTTCCTTCCAGGTCTTCGGGAAATAGCATAAGTGAAAGATGGCATTGAATAAATAGTTTAGGAAGACCAGTAGTTTTCTGGTTGGATGTTTTAGGATATCAGATCGAATTCTGTCGGACCCGGATGCTGTCTTCGCCGGCAGACATTTGATATGTCTTTCTATTTCTCGAGGTGTAACTAAGATGATGTCATGTATAGGGTTTTGTGTAGTTAGGCTATGTAGTGTGGTTCGGATGTGCTGTTTGAGATAGGGATCAAGACGTGATCTGTTAGGCTGGAACTGTTCTTCCAGGGAGTCAGCGAAAATATCCGCTTGCGACTGTGGGTCTTGAGTCAGTCCTTGTGGGGCTTCAAGGACTCTAGCTCTGGAAGCATTTGTAGCACGCTGAAAGGATTTAGAGAATATCCAAACTTTTCGATCATTTGCTGTGATATTTCGAAAAGTATCTTCCCAGTACTGATTTTGTCGCTGTGTGATCATCTTGAGCTACGCACGCAGTTTATTCCATAATGTTTTGTATGCTGGATGTAGTGTGTGCTGCCATCGGCGTCTAGCCCAACGTTTTAAATGGAGATAGATCTGCAGATGTAGACTGTCACATTGTCCTGTGTGCGTTGGAGAGATTTTGGTAGTGGAGCTCGCTGCCTCTGCTGTTCGAAGTGCTAATGTGATGTGAGAAACCGCTTGGTCGATGTCCTCAATAGTAGTTGGCCGATCTCGGAGATCGATCATACTGTTTAGTTTTTGTTTAAAGATATCCCAATCGGTTTCTGTTTGCTTAAAAATAGGGGCACAATGGGCAATGCTGTGGTGTGAGACGTGAAAAATGACTGGATCATGGCCAGAGTCTAAATCTGAGATGACATAAGAATGGACAGTAAAGGATACGTCTTTACAAAGAGCGACGTCAAGCACATCGGGTTGTCCGCCGAATTTTGGATGATGAGTTGGGTCTGGCGGAGCACTGATGTTGAAGGACGTGAGGAGGTATTGGTGTAAATCGTCTCCAGCACTATTTGAAGTAATCGAGTTCCATTCTCCATGTTTAGCATTAAGATCTCCAGCTAAAATGACCTTTGGCCCTAAGTTTGCGATGACATCGAAGTCTGTGGGCTCTAGTTGTGTGGCCGGGGACCTGTACCCGGTAACCAATATTAATGGAACGCCTGGAGTTATTAGCTCAACAGCAAGTGCCTCCAAAGTAAGTAGGGGTGGTATTGTAACCAAACTGACTGGGAAAGCCTTTTTGATTATAAGTAGTAATCCTCCTTTCTGTCTGCCCACTCTATCCTGCCGATAGACAATGTAATTGGGTAGTCGCCAAGTAGTGATCCGAGCAGTAAAGTGTGTTTCTTGTACAAACATGACATCAACTCTATGGTGTGTGAGAAATCTAATTAGCATTTGTTTCTGCCCCTCGAGACCATCTGCATTCCATGTAGCAAGGATAAGTGTGTGATGTAGGACGCTGGACTTAGAAACAGCCATCGTCAACCATTTCTGCTATTGTTTCTATTACTGCTGCAGCCTTGGAAGCTGAGTCTGCTGCTTGACGGAAACGGGTAATACCACGTTTAATATGCGTTATGATTTTGTGGAAATGTAACCCCTTGAGGAATGAAAAAATAGACTTTAGGTCCAGGTCTTCTTTGGGGCTCTCCTGTTTTTCGGCAGAAGCTGGTTGGATGTGGGAAGCAGGAGGGGCTGCAGCGTCTTCATTGTCCTTAGCCATAGGTTGGATATTAATAATAGTGGGATCGGGAATTGTCTCTGCTGCTGGTTTGTTGACAGTTTTCTCCGTTTTACCTTGAAGTTTTCTCGGCTGCTGTGCCGGCAATTTAAGAGCCTCAGAATAGGATTTGAATACTGGACATCCACGGTAATTTGCCGGGTAATTTCCCTGACAATTTGCGCAAGTGTCGCGTGTTGAGGAGTCGGATTTACTGCAGGACTGGGTAAAATGAAATTGCCCACATTTGAGACAGCGCGGATGCGCTTGGCAGTTGTCCTGTGAATGCCCCAAGCGTTGGCATCTGTAACACTGTAGCACCGAGGGAGGCTTATATGGTTCGATATGGACCTTGTAATGAAGTAGGTTGTAGATAGCATAGATCTCTTTAATAGCTGCACTTCGTTCCAGAGCAATCAAAAACAGTGGCATCATAATTTTCTTGTTATCTGTCTTGCTTTTGCGAGACATTTTATGAACGCTTGTTGGTTTGTAGCCCAGTCGGATAAATTCATCCTTCAGATCGTCTAAGTCAGTGTCAATAGGCAGTTTTCCGACAACACCTTAATAGGCCTTTCATTTTTTGCAACCCCTGTGGCATACTCAGTTTTCGTTTGATCGCAGTAAGCTTTGATAGAGTTGTAGTCATCTTTGTTTGACGCTTGAATCCGAATGCGCTCCTTATTTGGCTGAGCTAGAGGGGGCTCCTTCAACGCTCGTGACAAGGTCTTAATAAATGTATAGGTGTTGGTAATTCCGTAAATGAAAATCGGAGGAGGCTTGAAACTGGGTGGCTGATTTGTCGTGGCAGTTTTAGTGCTAGCATTATCTGATTGTGCTGGGGACAAAACCTCGAACTTATTACTGAGTGGAAGAGGTGGATAGTCGGAGACATTATTAGTGAGGAGTTCTGTCTTGATGTTTGCTAAAGAAGACCTACGTCACTTCAGAGTTCCTACTACCGTGAAGTCCATGTCTTCAGGCTTACTCGAAGTAGATGGTTGTGAAGCACTGGACTGCTTAAGTGCAGTGGATTTCAATTTCGCTGGGGCGGCTACTTGCTTCTTTTTGCCTAAAGGCACTAGAAAATCTTCTGGTTTGTAAGTTGGTTTTGCTATTTTGCCCCTGAGACCTGGAATCCGGGGTGATTGTACTTTTTTATCTGACTTTGCTGCTGGCTTCTGAGAAGCCATCTTAATAACTAAACTGGGAGATGGCGCCAGCTTACCACAAAAGAGGGTACTGATCGCCCCTGTATACTGTGGTTTCTTAGAGCAATGTTCTAAGGGTGGATTTAATTAAGGTTAGAGATGCAAAAAAGCCGGCTTTTTTGAATCGATGGTTTTTTTCACATAAAAAGCCGGCTTTTTTGGGGAAAAAACGAGAATTTTGGAAATTTTGGCTTTTTTCAACTTCATGATTTTTCTATCTAAATAGCTTTCTTATAGTATATTCTATAGTTAGGTAAAAATTCCATGACCTGAATGTGATATTTCGCTCTGAAATTCACCATCAAGATGGATGGAGCACATGTTTTACAAATTAAACCTAACATGAAGAATGTAGTATTTGAGAGTAATTTTAGAGGCTATTTAACTTTATTTTAACTTTTGAGTTATCGACATCTTTTTTCTTCTCTAGTTTGTCATCCGTGTTTCATTTCTAAGAGCTTTTAGTACTCTAGCTTCTAGCGCAAAAGTTAAACTTGCCCGTTTTTCTATTTATCCGTCAAAGCGTACGTTTTTCAATATATCCGTCAAACCGTACTTCCACATTTCTGTTATACTGTAGCTGTGAAGTGATTTAGCAATAATTTTCCGGACACAACCTTGAATAACAATTTATACAAATAATCAGTAGCGGATTTAGAAAAGTACTTTAGGAGGGTTTTTTCTGATTGTTTCGTTTCCTAAAAAGTCCTAATTTTATTTGGGAAGTGCTTGAAGTTTATGAGTACAGGCATAACTAATATTTCGTTTCGTTTATATGTTTAGCAATAATCAATCTTCCGGATACAACTTTAAAAATCATTTTATACTGAGAATCAGTGGCGGATTTAGAAAAGTATTTTGGGAAGGGTTTCTTACTAATTTTTAGTTTTTTTAAACATTCGTAATTTTTATTTGACGGGAGCTTAAAGTTTATGAGTAAAGGCATAAATAATAGATATTTCGTTTGTTGCAGACATTCCGTAACTTTGGGGAACAGGCTTCAGTCCGAAAGACCGCCCCCCTAACCTTCGCAAAACCGTCACTGCTGGTAATTAGTAATAATAACGATTTAAAAACAATAAAAAAGGAAGTCGCCCAACTCACAGTACACGCACTATTTCTACATTCACAGATGGAATGAAGAAAAGCTTTGTCAGAATGGTTGAATGCTGGTTGAATCCCGGACTTCCCGATAGAAGCGCAAAAGCTAATCACTCAGTCATGTTTGTTGTGCAGTTGTATTTAGCTTAACTTAAATATATTCCGTAGTCTTTTTTTTTGGGGGGGGGGAGTTCCGTAATGATATGTTGAATCCCTCTTGTTAAAAATTCAGAAAACTTGAGGATTAGGTAAACTGTGATGGTGGTTCTATAAAACTTAACTGTATAATTTCAAGAATATACAGAACCAAAAGCTCTAGATGTGCAGCCTTTAAGTGTATCATATAAATCTAAGTATTTCTCTTATGTTTTATTTTAATTTTATTTTGTTTCAAAAAGAGGGTATGGAATATTTTGAAGTAAAAATACTACATACTATTTTGCTAGTTATTTGTGTATTCTTTAAAAAGAAGTGTTTACTTTTAGGGTTGACTGATTTACACCAAGTTTTTTTTTTTAATAACTGGTTTAAACCACAAAAATAAAAAGAATGAAAAATGCGAATCGTGTGAACTTCATGGTAACGTTTCCAGATATCAAACCACCTGCAATAGTTTTATTTCCCTTTCACCTTCTAATCAAGGTGTCCCATGTTCAATTCTCGGTCGAACCACAATCCTTCTTTCATGCGTAACCCAAGTAGCGGTTCGGATGTCAGTTTAAGCGAAAGTCTTCTCCTTGATAACCTCGGTATTTCGTAAGGATGTTAAGCCTAAATATACGAAACAAACCAAATTGTATATTTCTACATGCCTAAATGCCTGTTGTTTTATAAAGAAGCCAATATTGCTTAAATATATTGATAGAAATTGGCAAAATTTATCGATTGCCTACGTAGCTTCCAACATTAGCTTGGATTGGACTTTCAATGATATCTACGTACCGGTACTAAATTTGTAATTTAATACCTCAGTTTTAGCGTACTGATTATGGTACGTTGACCTTTAAATTTTACATGCAAAGCAATAACAGGATTTTCCCGTTATTGTCTTACATTTCAAGTAATGACGGGATTTTCCCAATGGCTAGGGCGGGAGATTCTCAACTTAAGAAATTTACTGACCGCACTTCTTTAAGCTTATGGGAGTTCTTCCGGCATAACCCCGCTGTTGCATAATAACATCAAGGCGAAACAAACTTAGGCTATTTCTGTGAATATGTAATATAAATACATAAAGCAAAAAATATAAGTCAAAAAAGCCTGGTTTAAACCAAAAAAGCCTGGTTTAAACATCCCCCCAAAAACGGGTTTTTGGCATATTCAAAAACAACCACGGTTCTTGCCAACTCTGCTTACTTTTGTATATAGGAGGTTAAAAAATTCTTATTATATACATTGGTTAATCCTGTGGAATTCATAATGTAAATATGTTGAAGAAAAATTGTTTGAAATATTTTTTCGAAATTCATAGTTTATTTTCGATGTTTTATATTATTATCAGCATCAACCACTAATTAAATGATTTTTTGTGTTATAGAGAAGCGATACAAAGTCTGTTTTATCAATTTAAAGCAGTATTTTGAAAAAAAGCCCAAAATTTCCGAAGCAAAAAAGCAAAGCAGAAAAAACCGAGTTTTTTTCCAAAAAAGCCGGTTTTTTTCCGAGCCCTTGCATCTCTAATTAAGGTGCCTACTCCTCCGAAGAGGAAGCACTAATATAAATCGTTATAAGGTAGATATGCCAAAGTCGTCAACTAGTTTTGGTGATATCAGCCTCCGAAGAGGAGAATATCGAAAACAAATCGTTAACCAAGAGAATAGCAAGTTCGTCAACAGTAAAAATCAATTAGGTGTATTAGCCTCCGTGGAGACTTAAAACCAATTCGACGGTTGTTTCCTTAATCCTCAGAGAGGTAAGTAATCCAACTGTATTAATGAAGTTCGCGATTCAATCAATGGGGATGGACACACTAAGTGACTCGCTTATTTTTCTCCGCCAGCTACGGATACCCTATTTTTTAACCTGGTTAGAGCTCCAGGTGGCCAGTTCCTTATATGTAGGACACAGGTGATGTAAAAGCATTTTCGAGATGCAACGTTAAAAAAGTTTATATATATGTTTAAAAAGTTTGAAGCAATGAGCAAAGCTTTAGGTAGTATATTTGACATGTTTGCCAAGTAACAAATAACGCAACATGTTCTACTGTAATCGGTCACGAAAATAATTTTGTAAATCTATGAACTGCCTGCCAGTAATTACATTAGTACAGTGCTGCCACCTGTTGATCTTATATCCTAGCTTAGCGGACGTTACGGAATTTTTACAGTCATTCAGCTGTCATTCGTCGAAAAGTCTCTATAACACCGCCTCGAGGAAAAACGACAACTTTCAATTAAAAATACTATGGCCATATTGCATGTTTTAAATACTAGCAGAATGAAAGTAAAAGCAGGGCCGTGCCGCGGGGGGGGCAACGGCCCCGTGCGCCGAAGTAAAGGGGGCGAAAAATTCGGGAGAAAAAGGAAAAAAGATAGGAAAAATTGCTTGGAATATATGTATGGGGGCGCCGTCGTATACTCTCGCCCCGGGCGCTGATTTTCCACTGCACGGCCCTGAGTAAAAGTATACACTTGCACGGTATTATGGACGTGTCATACAGTAGCCTATTTAAATGTGCTTTATCGACGCAAATGCACATGTGCATATGCACGTCTTAATCACGGGTTATATACCTGTGTTTCATCCACGCAAATGCATATGTGCACTTGCACGGCTTAAGCACGGGTTATATAAATGTGTACTTCATCCATGCAAATGCACATAACGGCTTAAGCACGGGTTATGTACGTGTGCTTCATCCACTCAAATTCACATGTACGGCTTAAGCGCGGGTTATGTATGTGTGCATCATCCATACAAATGCACTTGTACGGTTTATGCATGGATAGTGCACACGTACGTGTTGTCTGGGCGACCGATTTCCAGTAACATCTGTGAAGCACGAAAATATTTTTTCCACCTGTGGCAGTGTTCAAAGTTGCTACGGTTGTTATTTTGTGAAGTAATAATGTGACAAAGGGATAACTGAAAATTTCGTGCCTTATTTCGTTAAGTATTTCCTCTGCTGCAGAGCTGCTTGTAGCCAACGTAATTGCTTTCAACAAATGGTTTGCAACTTTCTAATCATGTCTTACAATCAAATTTAGCAGTTGAATGTAGTTGTTCATCGACTTACTACTTTCTCTATTTCTTCTATGATCCAATCTCTGCTTTTGTTGAAGAAGACCTTTGGCACTAGGCAGACATTCTCTTTTTCTGTTTGCTTTTACATGTTTATTACTTTTGAATATCTCATAGAGATGTTGATGATCTACTTGACCGTCAATCCTTGTGTAATCGAATATCTTTACGCAGTACTTGGATGGAGATGGTTTCGAGATTATTCACGATACGCACTATTTACACACACACAAACACACACACACACAAATTATCACTGAATTTTGAAAACTTTCTAATCCCTATTCAGCAGCAAAATAAACATAATCAACATGGCACATTATCACTTGATAAACACCAGTTAACCGTTTCGTAAAATTATGGCGAATAAGAAAATATCTAGCGTAGGATTTTGTTTTACATTCTGTAAGGTGAGAGGTAGGTCTCAAAAGAACTCAATTTCACTTGATTTATGACACACTGGCTGGTTTATTTCTGTACAAAACGGAAATTTCCGAATTCTTGAAACGTAGAACAGGTACTACTCGCCTGTTACGTTAGGGCAGCGGTGGCTCGGTGGTAGAGCTTTCACCTCTGACGCATGGGGTCCCTGGTTCGGTCCCAGCTCGCGCCAAGTGAATTTTGTGATGGACAAACACTGCGTGTATGGGTTTCCTCAGGGTTTTCCCGTTTCCTCCCACTTTCTTCATTCCACCATTGCATTCATTTCTCATCATCACCGTCTGCTTTAGCTTAACACGTTAGCTGCCAATGGCAAATTTTGCTGTTCACCGGTAGCGTGCCAAGCGTACTTACTTACATTATTCTTGTTTTGTTCATATTTTTTAAACATAATATTAATATTGAAACATAATCTAAGGCAAGGTATTGAATCCGCGTGCATAAAAGTTGGTCCGATCGGACCTACGTGTGTATATTTTGTTTATGGGCAAGGGGATAAATTACAGTTGAACTGGCAACTCTGTTAGAAAGTTACTGTATTTGTTTATTACTACTTGTGCAGAAGTGAGAAGTGTGGATATATTCATCTTGATTTTAGTGCTAATAAGTAATAAGGTGTGATTCAGCATAAGTGTAGCGAATTGTAATCAAGATAGAAAGCGCCATACGCACGATAAACTATTTATTCTTTCTTGCACGAACAGAAGGTACAAAACGCTGCAAGAAAATGTTACGACTCGGTTGACATGGGTCCATGCCTGTAGGTCTCCACCAGCTTGCTGCGGAACCTCATGAACAGCCTTTTTCCGGACTTTTCTGTCACTCGCTTGGAAATGGTTGCCCACACGCGCTTGAAACCATTCAAATTCTTTGAAGGCGTCTTCCTTTTCTTGTATTCAGCCTTGCATAGTGCCCAATATCTTTCGATAGGTCGATTTTGGGGCACATTTGGGGGGTTAATGTTTTTGGGAACGAAGTTGATGTTGTCCTCTAAAAGCTTGGTCACTGTACCCGCATAATGTGAAGTTGTCAGGTCTGGCCAAAATAATACATTACCCATGGTTCTCTTCTTCCCCAAAAATGACAACAGATGTTTCTTGATGCACTCTTCTCTATATATATATCCTGGTTCATGGTACCGGTGGTAATGAATGGTTCGGACACATCACCGTCTTCAGAAATGGTTTGCCAAACCAAGTATTTAGCTGGAAATTTCGTTTTTTGTTGCACTCGAGCTTCGTATGGGATAGCATGTCCTGGAACTAAGCTATAGTACTCAGTTCCAGCCGTTTCTTTGGGATCCGCGAACACGTATGTTTCGTCATCCATTACAAAAGACTGTTCTCCGTCACTAGGAACACTCATCTTGTAGAGTTTTCTTGTGCCCCTTTTGACTCGCTCCACTTGATTTTTCAGGTACTTTGGTTTATGCTGTTTCTTCCTAGTGACAATCCCAAGCGTCTTTTTTGCTCGATTCACTGTAGATTGCGACGTTCCCACGAGCTTTGCCAACTCACGTTCTGAGCATGATGGATTTTGGACTAATAGTCTCTTGAGCCTTGTATCTAGCTTGGTGTTTGGTTTCGGTCGGTATGACGGCCTTATATCAGTGCTTCCAGTATCCACAAAACGTTTTATGGCTCTCTGGGTTGTCCTGTCAGACACACCTTGCTTCCGGAAATGCTCTAAAGTTGCTTTTCGATTGCCGTTTTGGCTCTGGAAAAACTTGCCTATCGCCTTGCTCAGATATTTTGACTCTTCACGCTTCATTCTGCACCCACTCTTACACTACAACTAGCTGGTAGAAACTGTGATAAACACACTTTACAAGGACCTATTGATGGCGCTTCTCGTGCAATTTGTTCCGTGTTGGCATGACGTTACACCACACGACACTTATGCTGAATCATGCCTTATCTTTGTGCAATGAAAAACGAAGAAATATGCGCAGAACTCGATCTCATTAGTAATAGCAGTGTAGTGATCTGGACTTTTCTGAAAATTCAGCAAATGACAGGGACACTGACATCTTGTGAAAATAAATTAGAATAAATAATGAATCCATTGTTAATCTTTTTAACATGTCACTGAAAAAGGAAAACAGGTCCGATCGGGTCTACAAAAGCAACAAATGCTTGTTACTTGGTATTTAGCGCCCCTAGCGGCGTTAATAATCAATATCAAAGACCAAAACCTACATGTGTAATAAAAACACTACAGTTCATTTACAGTAGAGACAGGATTTTACAATACAAGTACTCTAACGTCTATTCGACGAATTAGAAATTGTGGGTCCGATCGGACCTACAAGAACATTTTCTTAGATCACTCCAGTAGGTCCGATCGACCCACATGGCAGCTAACGTGTTAACCGGCATAACCGTTGTACGTAAAACTCAAATATTTCATTTCACCTGCTGCGTTGTCGTCGTCTTTGCATAAGTTTAAACTAGCAATATGGAAACCTACAACCTTCCCGATTTTCTTTTTCTTCTTCATTCTTTTAGAAAGTTATACTACATCACATACATTATACAAAAGAATGAACTATTTCCTTTCAGACTACATACAGTATACAAACTGAACTGTACGATGCGTAAATTCCACTATGCCTAAGCCAAACGTACAGCTTCCTCTCCTTCGTCCTATGTTAGTATGTGCTCGGTTCCATTCGGAAGAAAACAACTCTTACCACCGACAGCAGCAAAGCAGATGACATGGAGCTTGCTGGCAGTAAGACAGCAAATATTTGGTCTAGGAATTAATTCGTGCGGTTGGTACGCACACATTGAAGCTGTAGTACAAACACAAAATACATAAATACCTTAAGAAAAATATTGTCCATCGCTAGCCACCACTTTCGCCCATCTGTCAGGCAATGTACGGATTCCGTGGCGAAAGAAGTCCTCATCCTTGGAAGCGATCCAGTCAGAGACCCATGTTTCGATATCTTCTGAAGAAGTAAACCGCTGTCCAATCAAATCGTTGTTCATGCAATCGAACAAGTAGTAGTCCGAAGGAGCAACGTCTGGTGAATACGGCGGGTGGGGTAAAACTTCCCATCCGACATTTTCTAAATAGGTTTTGACCGGTTTTGCGACATGTGGGCGGGCGTTATCATGTTGAACAATAAGTTTATCATGTCTGTTCTCCCATTCTGGTCGTGTTCTGGCCAGAGCTTGCTTCAAACGCATTAATTGTCGTCGATAACGTTCTCCATTCATAGTTTCACCCGGTTGCAGCAGCTCATAGTACACCACACCTTTCATATCCCACCATATGCACAGCATAACCTTTGCACAGTGAATATCTCGTTTTGGTTGTGATGGACCTGGTTCACCTGGTTTCACCCAGGCCTTTTTTCGTTTAGGGTTCTCGTAATGGATCCACTTCTCATCACCCGTAATAATTCGATGCAGAAACCCATTTCTGCTCTGTCGTTGAAGCAGCAATTCGCAAATGGTTTTTCGTCTTTCAACGTCTCTGTCTTTCAATTCATGTGGAACCCAATGTGACATCTTTTGAATCATTCCCATGACTTTCAAGCGTTTGAAGACTGTTGTTTGATCAACGCCTAATGCTGCTGCAAGTTGTTCCTGCGTTTGACACGAATCCTGCTCGAGCAATGCTGTCAATTCTTCGTCTTGAAATTTTTTTGGCTGTCCAGCTCGCTCTTGGTCTGCCAAGCCGAAATCACCACTTCTAAACCGTGCAAACCACTTCTGACACGTTCGCCATGGTCACCATACACTTCCACCAAAATACGATGACTTTCAGTCGCACTTTTCTGCATGTTAAAGTAATGCAGCAGGACACCCCGCAAAAACACTTTATCAGGCACAAATTGCGCCATGTTCACTTAACTACAAACTGGTGTTGTTGACGCTTTAATCCACTGCCCTATACTACGAACGATACGCGATGACAGGGGTTTGCAACACATGTGTGGATACACGGAACTGTGGGACGCTCCGTTCGTTGCGCCATCTCTTGTCCACCCGCACGAATTAATTCCTAGACCAAATAGATTTTTTTCCCTTAGAAAATGGAGGTTTTATAATTGAAATTTTACTTAAGAGGTGCACACAACGGAGGAAACAGACTGATCCATGAAGAATTTGCCGATCTCTCTCTCTCTCTCACACACACACACACACACACATATATATATATATATATATATATATATATATATATATATATATATATATATATATATAGGGTGTCTCGAAAGACATAGAGTAACTCTGTTATCAGAGTTACAACAAAATGCAAGAGGGAAAACTGTCTCCAAATATATTTTCAATTTGAAGTGAAGATTTTTTTTATTTTTTAAATCGGACGAGCCGTTTGAGCTGTACACTCTTTATGCGCCTAATGTAAATGAAAATGAAACGTTACCATTTACTAGGAAGTGGATAAATTTTGCAAGAGTATTGTGAATGGGGGTGACCATCGACACGTAGAGTAAAAAGACAGTCACTTCATTCACTTATGTTGTGGGTCCAGGTAAATGGCAACGTTGCATTTTCATTTAACATTGGGAGCATAAAGAGTGTACACCGCAAACGGCTCTTCCTATTAAAAAAAAAAAAACACAATCCATTTTAAATTGAAAACATCATATTTGGAGACGGTTTCCCCTCTTACATTTCGTTGTAGCTTTGATAAAGTTACCCTATGTCAGGGGACTTTTGAGACACCCTGTATATGTACCGTGTGTTCTAAAAATGGTGCCCACGGACCTCAGAACATTATTCTACAGGCCAAAATAAAGCGAAAATGTCCTATATTATGCCCTTCGGAGCCTCCTTCAACCGTTATGGAGAATCAAAATTTTACAATGTGGCAACATCGCAGATTAACTTGGAGCCTTTAGCATTACTCTACGAATACAAGCAGCAGTTGAATCGATTGCAATACTAATAAGTGATACTAGTGTCAATCAATATCGACTTTACCATCTGGAAAAAATCGATATAACTATTTGATAGATTGGTATATCTAATCTATGGTTCATTTGCGACGTTGCCACATAGTGCATTTTGTGTCTCCAGACGAAGACTCGTATATATATATATATATATATATATATATATATATATATATATATATATATATATATATATATATATATATATATATATAGGTAGATAGATATTACAGAGTGGGATCTGCATTTTTCTGGCGTCTGTTCTTATAATTATTTAGCCACAGAAACTTTCACCAATCAGAAATACAAAATGTGTTTCAAACTTATCTCACAGCTACTAGGTGAAACTACCAAGATAAAAATTTTGAATTCACAAATTCATTTCACATTAGTGCCTGATCCAGGTTTTTCATTCGCTGTAAATCTGAACATAATGGGTATTAGAAAGATCCACAACGTGGATATACCGGGTGTTTCAAAACAACTCCAACAACGTTTGGGAGGTGGTTCCTCACATCAAGATAAGACAAAAGGTATAGACCTACCTGGGTGCACAAATGCTTCCTTTCGGAGTTCTAGGCTGCCGAAAACATGAAAAATGAACTTTAAACGTCTAAAGCTCCTAAAGTATGGGACCTGCCGTAGTCGGGTCAACACTTTACTTAGGAACTAATATGTGCTCTATCCAGAAATCCACGTTTCAGAATCCAAAGGTACTTACGCAACAACTTTATAGAGGCAGCTTGGCTGCAGACACATAATTTAAAGTACGCACCAACTACCTCTATAAAAATTATTGCGCAAGTACAGCAAGATTCTGAAACTTGGATATTTGGATAGGGGATATATTAGTTCCTAAATAAAATCTTGACCCAACTACCTTACGTCCCACAGTTTTGGAGCTATGGACCTTTAAAGTTCATTTTTTCATGTTTTCGGCAGCCTATAACTCCGAAAGGAAGCATTTGTGCACCCAGGTTGGTCTATACTTTTTGCCTTATCTTCGTACCAGGAATCACCTCCCAAATGTTGTCGGTGTTGTTTTGAAACACCCTATATATATACTTGCAACTGATATGAAAGAATATGCAAAGTTTATGGATAAACAAAATTCCGATCAAGATTTTTTTTCCTGTTTCTTTATTGGAATCAACTTTTACAAAAAAACATAACACAGCTTGTAAATGCTATTTCTGTAACCAACATAAAGGGAAAAAGAAACTAACATATGAAACCTGAGCCAAACAGAAGCTGGAAAATGTAAATTACCAGGTTGTTTACTAAAATTCCAAAATGAAATTCTGAAACTTTTTCGTGACCTTTTCTTTCCCAAACTATAAAATTTAGTAACTTTCTCAAGAGCGAATTTTCATGCATGCGATAGAAGGGCGCTTTGTTTGATTTGGTAGCGTCTAGAGCCAACCAGACATTTTTAGTGTGAATTTTGACGTTTGTAACGATAATCCGTATAAATGTGTAAATGTTGTTATGGACAGTGGTCTGGTACGGACGGTATCATTTTCTTTTATGGCCAGACCTGCACATTTATGTTGTTAGGTTTTGTGGCCAGACAGATTTCTAGATAGTTAAGAGATAATCCGAAAAGACGTCATTATGAATACATGTATGTTCAATTTCAAAGGAAGAAATATTGTAAAAATATAAGGTAAATGTGAAAAAGTTTCCGCAAAATACATAAGTTTATTTTGTGTGATCATTTCTGACGAACTTAGGGCAAATATATAACTAACTGTCCAACAAAAATTGTTGAAGTTGGAATAAGTGTTACACGTTTTATAGAACAAAATTTTCCAGTCTATACTTATATTTGTACAGATAAAAAATCGTGACCCAAAAGCTAAATTTCGTGACTTTTTCTGGACTTCCATTACCGTTTTGTGATTTCGTGACTTTTTCATGACTTTCGTGACCGATAGACACTCTGATTACGAATTATATCTTGTATGACTTCCGCTCATGCACAAATTAATGGTGACAGTATAAAGCATATGCTATTATATAAAAGAGTGACTTTTTTCGAAGAAAGGGTATGTCTGCCAGCAACGGCGCCAAATTTCCAAAATTTGTGTGGGTGCATATGAATGACGGTACGTATTAGCCTATATGTTTTCAGAGAAGTCTCGATATTTAAATTATTTTTAATTAAAATCTTTTATGAACACTGTCAAAGAGCTGTGCTGTGATAAAGTAAAATATATAGATGAATTGGGGCTGCCCTAGTTCAGTAGGTAACACGTTGCCTTAAACGCAAGAGAAACGGGTCCAAACTAAAATCTTGTGGGTGCGCCGCTCCCACAAAATTATTTGTGGGCGCCAGAGCCCCGGAGCACCCACGTAAAAAATGAAATGAAGTCTTCAAGTTTTACGTCCCACGGTTATGCCGGTTAGGCTAAAGGAGACGGTGATGATGAGAGAGGAATGAAATGGTGGACTGAAGAAAGTGGGAGGAAACGGGAGAACCCCGGAAACCCACAAGTACGGTATTTGTCCACCACAATGTCCACACAGCACGATCTGGGATCGAACCAGGACCCCAAGCACCGGAGGTGAACGCTCTACCACTGAGCCACCGCGCCCCCGGAGCACCCACGTAGTCGGTGCGCATGTCTGCTAGCGTATATATAGTGTGTCTGGATGAAAATATACCAATAAGAAATTTAAATAACTCGAGAACCAATAGTGATTGAATCGTTTGGTTTTATTTTTGGGGAAGTATACAATTTTATGCCCAGCAGACAATTGAATGCAAGAGGATTTCACACATGCCCATTAACACTTTCAATACGGCTGTCAATAATGTATTGACAGGGGGCAATAACACTGGCGTGACGATTGTCATGAACGCCTTGACACAAGTTGTCCTTTAAAATTTAAATGTCCTGGTAAGAGCCATCTGTGAACCGTACCCGGATAGCACGAATACTTGCGGCAAATTTTTGCTTCGTTTAGTGGAGCAAACAATCTGAAAGTTTGTGAAGGCAAAATTTCTTAATATTTATTAAAAGCTTTCAATATGATCTGCAAATTTTCGCTGATTTGTAAAAATAAATTCACCACTGCAATTAACTTGCATTTTTTTAAATTATAGCGTTGAAAGTTTGCCGTCGCAAACAGTTTGCAACTCTGTAAGAAACTTGTTTCGAAAAATTTGCTGAAAGCAAATATGTGGTGATATTACCGAGTGCACGCGCATCGTACCCAGAATTCACTGCGCTACATCAACTGTGACAAAACAAGCGGGAAGTGAGAATCGAGAATCGGGAAAAACCAATGCACCAAAGGACTCCAGAAAAAACTCACTGGTCTCTTATCAGATGTTTTTGTTGACCCAGGCAGCCTGACATTATTTTGTGAATGTGTGTGAGAGATATGATCGTTGAGTAAGTAGATAAATTGCGATATCCTTTGTCTGTGCGTTTATCGTTCGGAAGTTTCTTATCTTTGGCAAGTAGCTAAAGATGTTTAATGCTTGCCACTAAGAAAAGACGGATCCACATTATAAAAATTTTGATGTTTCATAAAGTTAGGTTTCACTTTATAAATTTGCAGCAAACATTACCTGATACATTTGCAGCAAACATGATCTTGTGATCGTGAAAACACTTTCTGCAATGTTGCTGCAAACTTTTTAATATTTTCACCAAATTTATCAGCTCATTTTTGGAAATTTTGTCAAAGAAAATTTGCACAAAATATTTGCAGCAAAGTCCTGGCAAACTTTCTTGCTGTGCAGTCGCAAACATTTCGTTTGCATTGGCAGATGTTTTCATTTTCTGAGGCAACTTTGCTGCAAACTCAGCCAGCGTCAACTTCGTTATTTGCATTGAACTTTCGGCAAATTTTCTCATGTGAAAAGGCAAGTTTTTTGCAAACTTTTTAGTTTGCCTTTGCAAATTTTTAAACATTTTAAAAAAAAATTTCTGTGCTATCTGGGTATGTACCAGATGATCGACGAAGGTCCAAGGATCAACAGAAAAAATTGGTAGTTGGAAACACTAGACACTAGCTGCGTAATAACATAATGAAAACAACCAACTGAATTGAGTTGTATGCACGTGTTATACTATCGTCTTGTATTTTTGTTTCTCCTCCTCACTCTTATCACGTATAGAACTGCGTGCGTTATATACAAACTCGAGTCAGTAAAAATGGAGGTGCTCGACGAAGACGAAATACGAAGCTTTCTGTGCCAAGACTCCGGGTCTGAATCTGACTCAAGATACAGATTTTGAAGAACTTCGCGCCGAAGCAAAAAAACATATAAATTTTAGTATTATTTTTCTGCCATTTAATGAAACGCGAAGAGAGCGAGCTGTGCATAGTAAATAATATAAAACCAAAATATTACAATAAAAAAAGAATTATGCTTCTATCGTTGATACTTGATTTTTGACTAAAATCAGTAGATAGCATAAAGAACGCCCGTTTTCTGGGGAACTCTCCAGATTAAAAGTCCCGTAGTGAAAGTGTTAATCGTGAGCAAAGTGGCAACCTTTACTGTTCGTCAGAAAGTGAAGTGCTGTTTTTAGTTCGTAGAATTCAAGTCACCTGTAACGGTATAGAGATTTAGACAACAATGCAGACAGGAATACCACACTGTCACTGCATTGTTGGATCGCACAATTTCTGGAAACTGGCTCTGTGTTAAGGAAGAAAGAGGGAAAAAAAAAACTGTGAATGAAGAAGTGGAGAGTTCGGGAAGCCTTTCAACTAAGTTCACGCAAATCGATAAGGCGTGTGAGGACACAACTGCGAATCCCGTGTTCGACTATGCATGATATCGTGCATAGAAGTTTACATTTCAGAACCTACAAGCTATACAGCTTGTTCAAAAACTTCAGTTTAATGACACGCCTTATAGATATGAATTTACTGTTGAAATGCTATCGAACATTGATGAGGACAATGATTTCCTTAAAAGGGTAGCTTTTTCTGACGAAGTCACCTTCCATACGTCAGGTAAGGTGCATAGGCATAACTGCGGGATATGGGGTGAATAAAATCCACATCAGTTTGTGGAACATGAACGCAACCCCAAATTAAACATGTGCTGTACGTTAACTGATAATTCTGTGATGGGAACATTCTTCTTTAAAGAGGCTACAATTATGAGAGTAACGTACCTGACAATGTTGGAAAATTACATTGTACCTCGCATACTACAAGGATACATGTTCCAACAAGACGGGGCTCCTTTCCATTATGCCCGTTGCGTGAGAGAATTTCTGGATAACCATTTCCAAGACAATTGAATTAGAAGGGGAGGTCCCATTCAATGCCCTTCACATTGCCCGACTTGACCCCTGGACTTTTTCTTTGGGGGTACGTGAAGACTTTTGTGTACCAAACAGAAGTTTAAGATTTGGATGATCTAAGACAAAGGATTTTTCGATGCTTGTGGATTCGTGATACCTGAAATGTTATGCAACATCTGGAGTGAGATTCGATACCGCCTTGATGTTTGCCGAGCAACAACAGGGGCACACGTGGAAGTGCACTGAGGTCAGTTGAGTGATTTTTTTGTGCTAGATATAAAATTCTATTTTCCGAAAAACAAAGCTGGACTATTCTATCCCTATTGGCTCTCGAGTTTCTCAAATTTGTTATTGATATATTTTCATCCGAATACACTATATATATGACAGAGAGAGGGGGATAGATAACAAAAGAAACCAGAAGCAGAAATATGAAAAGAATTACATATCAGAAAATAGTGGAAAGAGAAGAAGAGATAGGATGAGAAGAAAAAACACTGTAGCATAGCAAATAAACATGTATTTACTTGTTGGAAAACCGAGATCGTAGACAAGAATTAGCACGTGCCTGTGGATGGAAGATTTTCATGTATTGTCATGACACTGAGAATTTGAGTTGCACCTCTGAGTTTTGAAATTATCGTAATGTCAAGAACTGAAACATACGAAAACGAATTCTGTTGTTCTCTCCCTGGCCCTCCTTACTAGGCCAGTGGCTAGCGCGAGCGCGCCTATAGTGCAAGCGATCTCGGGTTCAATTCTCTATGTGAGAGCTTTCAACGCATCACAATGGTTCAGATTCCACCTTAAATTGTAGCTTCACGTCTCATATACCCTCGGCGTGAAAAAGGGACGCTAAACTTCAAGGAAACGTTTATCTCTGGTTCCTGCCCTCTATATGATGAAACATTTTAGCGAAAGCGCGCATAGTGAACATTTTACGTGTTATTACTTCGTTTGCAGTATTTCCTGGTATAACTGAGGAAAAAAAAAAAGAATTAGTGAACTGTGAAATACCAATGCTGTTTAACCCTTTCACAGAGGAAGTCGACTTTTGTCGACAGAAACAAAATTTCCTTAACATGCGAATGTCGACTATAGTCGACGTGTTAAAATTTGTTTGTCCGTATCTTGGCTTTGTCGAGAGTAGTCGCCAAAGTTGTACCGTTCATTTTTTTTGTGTTCTATTGTTTTAAAACAATAGAAATCACACAGAAAAAATTTGGCGACTACAATCGACAAAACCAAGATACAGACAAATTTTAACACGTCGACTATAATCGACATTCGCAGGTTAGGGAATTTTTTTTCCGTCGCCTTCCACAGTGAAAGGGTTAAATTCGAATATTGAAAACGAACATTCGAATAGTTTTAACAGGACTCTGAAATACCTTTATCTTAACATCACTTAGCTTAGTGTATTGACAAGATACTTTTAAAAGGGAATTGGATCTTCTGTTCGGCTAGCTCATAGTATAATGCTCAGTTATCAACTTCTATACATGATATTATTAGTTAAACTTTCTAAACGTTCTGTTTTCAAGAAACTCCGCCACAGTTATTTTGCAGGAGTTAAAAAAAAAAAGTTTTTTTTGTTGAAAATGTTGATGAGGAGTGACCAATTTACGTACTGTTTTTGTGGTAACGTACAGAGCTTTACGTTCTCTGTATGGTCACGGAAAATTTGACTAAAATTAATTCTTTCTTTCCAAGGTTATTAACAAAAGAGTACACAGGGTGCGTGTAAATATATTTGCTGACAACTGTACATACAGTACATTATACCTCTTAGCAATTTGATACTTTATAAATTTGTCATTTATTCTCAAAAAATATACATTATGCAACATGCTAATATAGTAAAATGCATCATTAAAAAAAATGTCAATTGCAACTTCAGGTGAACTGTCACCATTGCAATGTTTCTCTCTGGACAACAACCACCTAAGTACAACTTTTAAACAAACTACCTCTATCACGTAATTTGTGCCTAAAAGCTACCCAGTTCTTACACGACACGTATACTTTCAAAGAAGAAAACGTCACAGGTGTGGTTGTATTTTCGTACTAATATCACACTATAATGCATAACACTATCATAATTTTTTGGTTTGCTTCAATTGCATTTTTTTTTCATTTAACATTTGTGGTATTGCAATACAGGATCTAGAATTTTTTCATCATTGTAACAGTTTTAGTGTACATGGTAGAAATATTCCTGTAGGTTGGAATTAAATTTTACAAAAAAAATTACTTGAGTAAATTTTTCTGGATAACAGTTCGTAAATACGTAAATGATCGTCCAATTCAATAATATTTCAAGTACGAGGCGCATCCAGAAAATAACTTTCCCACTCGTCCCATTGCTAGGAAACAGTATATGGCGCGAAGCGACTGCGTGCATATGAGAGAGTAACGTCTTGGCATGATGCATGCGCCAGTGGAACTTCCCTAGTGCTCTCAATAGCGTCGGGGCAGTGGTTGAAGATGGACATTCCTATTCCAGTTTTTGAATGCACAGGGCATAGCGCCGATTGAAATCCATCGTCAACTATGCCAGGTCTATGGGCATAACGTCATGAGCAAGCTGAGGTACGTTCCTGGTGTAGACAATTTGCAGCAAGGCGCCAAAATGTGCATGATGAGACCTGTAAGCTACCCACGTTTTATCCCCTGTGATGATTGGTCCAGAAACTCTTCTCCCTTATCGTGGTATCGTTGCAAAAATGTCAATGCTGACCCCATGTGCCTTGCTTTGTGTTCTGAAGTCAGCTGCTTCGGCACTTTATCACTGCTCGCACTTTACAAGCGGCGGGAGCTGGAATAGAAACGTCCATCTTCAACCACTGCCACGACGCTACTCAGAGCACTAGGGGAGTTCCGCTGGCGCATGTGCCATGCTAGGACCTTACTCTCTCACGTACACATATTCGCTTCGCGCAACATACGGTTTCCTAGCTAAGGGACGCGTGGGAAACTTACTTTCTGGATCCGCCTCGTAGACATCCCAGTCATATACTATCCTTAAAAAATTCACATTAAATGTATGTTCTCAAAAGGTGACTAGAAGTGTGCCGAGCTTTTGATATTTACACAGGTTGAGTTCTTAATTGATTTCGTTTTACGCTTCAATAATATTCTTCACAAGCTAAATCGGGACTGGTTCTCCCCCTCCCCCTACACATATGTTATAAATAAACGGTTAATATAACAAGGTATCACAAGAAAAATAAACGATACACATTACTGATAAATAGGAATTGATAATACGAGATCGGACACTGGGATTTCTGAGACTTGGAAGTCTCCAATGCCATATCATTCCTAAAAGACTACGACAATATTAGATATAACAATAAAATAATACAATTATACATAATATTTTGGCATAATAAGTCGATATTTTACACTACCTATTAAGAAAAAAAAAGTTTTAAGCATTTTAAAGAATAGCTTTCACTGATGTTTTAAAGATATACATGTTAGAAAATGCATTAGTTTACAACCTATCACTCTAGATATCCATATTTTAGCCATAAATTTTAATACAACTACTACATAAGTTTGATTTTCAGGAAACTAAGGTTTAAATGAAAAGATCTTTAAAACTGATTTTGCGTTCACATTATAAAAGGGAATATTTCTACATCTTCTTCAGACATAAATAAGACTCGACAGAAAATTGAAAATAAGTCAACGAGGTGGGCAGAATGGCAACTACAATTCCTCATCCTAGATCATTTTTTTTTTTTTTTAATACGATACTTTAATACTGCAATATCCGTAGGTTACGCTTAACCGCTGAAACAGAGATAAAATGAAGAAGCACTTAATAACTTAGTGGAATGATACTCAGATGAAGTGGAAGTAAGCACAAAAAGATATATTCATAAGCTCAGTGGCGGCTCTATTATACAACAGTGAAGTCACATTGACAATGGCGATGAAACTGGCTCTGCACCCTATGCCCGCGTCCTAAAAACATCCCTTTATTTCGGAGCTTTCAATGATGATTTATTTTGAAGGCATTCTTTAAATCTTGATATTAGGTACAAATATTGTAGGAACAATTTAACATTGTACAGTCAGCGACAAAAGTTCTTTCCGTTTGGTAAAATTTATTTTGGGAATAACATTGGAACGTACGCCGTTCTCACAGAGTTTCAAGGCCGGAAAGTACAGAAAATTACATTCTTTTTAATTTACTGAAAACTGTATTTAAGTTGTAATTCTATTCTGAAGTTTTTTACGAAAATAATTTCATCAAATAAAAATAACTTTTGTTTCTGACTGTACAATCATATATCCTATACATACAGAACTATTTAACTGAACTTTACATACTGTTTTAGCAGAAAGAATCCAGGTTATTCACGAAGTGAAAAACAACTGATGTTGCGAATGATACTTAACCTATTGCCAACAATATCTGAATTTTCTCAATCGATAATGTAAACGAAATCAAATTTATACTTTTACGTCTCATGCTACTGCCCTTTAGGCTAAGGACACGGATGAATTAATGAAAAACTGAATTATGACATAATTAGTGAAATGAGAACGGGAGAACCCGGAGAAAACCTACGGACATGACATTACACTGCCCAACACAAGCTCGCGTGGACGGGAATCAAACCAAGGACCCCTCGCACCAGAGACGAGAGCTCTACCTCTGAGCCACCGTCGACTCCTCTCAAATCGATTCTGTAAAAATCATTCAGTTACATACCCATTAACAAACATATTAACATATTTTAGAAGTGTAACACACATATTTGTCTGAAACTTCACATGCTTCCTTTTACAGTAGCATTCTCAGTGATAAATCAATTTAAATTTTAGTTCAGGATTATTCATTCATTTCCAAAACGATTAAAAAGAAAAAAGTTACGTAAACATACTCAAGGTGTTATTAAATTCTAAAATTGTGAAGTGCACTAAGAACGTATTCTTATTTTGTTTTACTTTATAATAATTTGAATGAGCGTCGCAAACAATATTTTGAATTTCTACTGTGGATTCTTCTCGTCGTTGATATGAGTCATTCTTTTGTATCGTGAAGCGGAACAAATCCAATCCACTTCTCTTGGGTTGAGTGCGTCATTATAGCCTAGCTTAGGCTCCGCCCTATATCCTCTCACGGTTCAGTCTGCCGAGCGAAACGGATTCTTTTTCTCTGTCACGAAAACTCTGTTACTGCATTGCACGTAAGCGCAAGCGTTTGAAAGGCTGTACAATGAGGCAGGCGATCGCTAGATAATGCCAAGCCAGAACACGTGTACATAAAGTAACATCAAGCATCGTGACACACTATGCTGCCGAATTTCTCACAGACATCAATCAGGGTTGTAAACTAAACATTAAAATAACTAAATATTTTCTTCGGTCGTTCCTCATTCGTATACAAGAACAAATATCCATATTTTTTTCTTAATTATTTTTATTCGTATTCATTGAGAAGCTTTGTGACTACATTAGAGAGCCATCCCGCACCAACTGGGTTGTTTCAAAGTACACTCAAGGATTGTAAACTTCAATATTCATTTGAATCACCGCCACCAGTTCTTAGCTTACTGTAAATGCAATTCATTTACGTCTTTACCTCCAATGCACAGCTACAAGTCAATGAAATAATATGACAGGGGAACAATTGTATCCTCGGCTTAAACAAAAATTCTACCTCGTACATATATCAAAACAGAGATTTACAAATTGATTAACATTAGACAAAGAGTGTCCAGATTGTAAAAAAGCTAAATGAACTGCATATGATAAGGGAGGAGGGAAAAATATTCACCTCTAAGATACAAATGAACACAATGCATTTAATTAATTAAATTATTTACGAAACTGAAAGTGAACTGATCTCAATAGTATTTTTTTCTTTCTTTCTGCATGGCTTCCCAACAACATCAGACAAATTTTCTACAGTTCTAAAGAATCAAATTTGAAGTATATATATTTCTAATAAAACCACGCATTCTTTTTCTGGCTTTGCATTTAGGTTATCAATCCAAGTTGGGAAACTCAATTTCTGCCACACCTTCATTAGATATACATATATCTTCTTTGAAAGTACACTAAATGTTTACCCCACTAACTAGCCTGATACATGAAAGAGTATGGACACAGGTATCTTCTAATGAAAATACTATATATAAATAAAATATATATCACAGTATAACCTTGGAATTTTCGAAACAAATTAGAAACTACGAACTCAACATTGCAATTTTTCATTTTTCCCTGTATGTGAGAGCACATATTGTGCAACCATAATGACTAGAACGCTGCCAGACACAGTCAAATCGAGAAAATAAAAATATTTTACTCTAAATAAACTGTTTATAAATAGATGTAATTTTTACAATACTGTTATCAATTTGTAATAACCTTTTAAGACCTGTGACTGCAGTGGCACAGCGGTCAAGTCATTTCGGTTGGATTATACCTCTCATCAGCAAATCATGTTTACAATATCTGAAACAAAATATAATTTTTCATACATTTTTATAGTATATCACTGGAATGGTAAAGCTATTCTTTTTAAGGTCTCACTGGTTTGTGAGGAACTTTATATATTATTATTAAAAAAAAAAAAATCACCCAATGAATGTTCCTACTTCCACACTTTCAAATAGTCATATTCAGCAGGATATTCATGAATACACCCATTCACACATTTAGTCTTCACTTCTGTTTTTGGCATTCCGTAATACTGACATCAAACGCAGATCCATATCTTCCAACACTTATTTCTTTTTATATCTTGAGCTGGAAACGATCACATAACTTCTCGTAGCTACAGGAATGTATTTTGCTCTCTGAAGAATCTTCATTATTATTGAGTGCTTTATGTATTAACACAATAGTTTTGTAAACAACAATTTGTATTAAACATATTCTAGTACAAAACAAATGCAATGAAATTAAAATGCTTCACAAATAGATACGTTCAAATAAAGACAAAAATTGAAACACAACACAAGGATAAAAATTGTGATCAGATTTTCTGATGTCATACATAACAATCTATGTATAATATCGTGAAAATGTAAAATTTATAGTAAAACATTAAACTATTTGCATATAATAATAATCATCATCATAACAGAAATTGACTAAAACAAATGGAATGCATACATATAAATATATACTCTTCTTTGCATATTCACTTTCTTTCCTTTTTCTTTTTTAAATATCACAATGAAGGGGAATTGTTCCATAGCGAAGTGTGTTCACTTAACCACCGAGAAAGTATATGTTAGCACATATGCAGAGCGCGGAAATGCAAAATGCATTGAAATAAATCAGTCTCTTGAATTTAGGATCAACATCTCCCTGACGGTACCAAAATATCTGAAATAAAAAGAAAAATAATCCCATCTATATATCTATATACACAAATATATCATATATCTATATACGAAAGCTATAAAAACGCCTGAACTCCAACCTCTAACATTGGATTTCAAACCTTTGATTTACGGTTATTTGTGATTTCACGTTTATCAACGTCAATATTATAAAGTATGTGTACTTTTAAAAAATACTTAAATAGACCTTTTATATATATATATAGGGTTATGGCACTATATATCGAACACTTAAGGACATTCCTATGAATATTTAATCATTATTTTCTATCAATGAGGAACAGGGCACTGTTTTAGCGATAAAACTGTAAAAGTGTTATTTATTGGTTGAAACCAACCCTTTATGACAATTATAATTAACAATTTTGAAATTTGAAGAACATTTAAATAGCAAAGTTGTATTACTTCATGTATCGAACGGGTTGTGTTATATATCGATCAATGAGGTTTTAATTATCGAACAGGCTGTTTTATATATTGAAGAGCGGGGTTTAAATATAGAAACGGAATATTTTATTTTTAAATAATTCTAAAATATAAACTAAGATAGCAGACGCAAAGAGAAATAAATATTAAAATATTCTAAGCTACAAAATGTTTGTTTCATATCGTCACTATTCAGCACAGAGAGGAGCATCTTACGTTAATCTTTTTGGTTGCCTTTCTTCTTCTTCGGTTCTTTCTGGTATTCCTCGGAAGATATTGCATACACTTTCTTCAGCTTAAATTGTTGGGGTTTCTCCGTGGCTTCAGGAAGTTTGAGAAACTCTTTGAAAAATCGTCACTGCTACTTGAGAAAGGCGAGCATAATAATTCCGAAGCAATCTCATCTTGATGCGATATTTTGACTTGTGAATTTTTACTCCAGTTTTCGAAATGATGGCACCTAGAAGATCCTTCTTGGGTGAAGGTGCGTACATATTTAAGCGTTCAATATGCCATGTGAATTCACCATTATCACTTTCTTACTCTTCGTTTTCTTCTTCTGAGCTTTAATCATTTGTTGTTTAGTTTTTATCAGCCAATTTAGTTTCATGTGTCACACTGTACCGGGTTTTAACACTTTTCCAATAAACATCCATATCTGAATAACCATCACTCTGTTCCTCTTCGTCACGTCTTAGTTTGTCACGGAACATATTAAGAACACGAGGAGGCATGAATTCTTCCAGATCATCAAGCACGAACTTCAGTTTTTGATGAGGAATAGGGAACTTTTGTTGAGAAAATGAAGCGGTACTCTAGTCACTCTCTTGCTGTGGCTTTCCCACTGGGATCTTCCGAATATCGTCAACACACTTGGTATAGTCCACAGCAGCAGGACTCAATGGATAAAGACCACACTTACGAAATGCGCTTTTCACAATTTCTGGTCTCACGGCATCATTACAATCTTTCTTCAATTGGGGTGCAAAATTTACCTTCGTTACCGGGAGTTTTGATTTTCTCGTCCTAAAGAGCATGCTTCAATGCTCGTTTCAAGGGTGAAAATACGCCTACATCTGCTGGTTACAGAAGATGAGTGGCATTGGGGAAAAGACTACACCAGTATTCGATAATCGTGACAATATCCACTGACTTGAAGTGATAGATGATTCCTGTGCCGATCAAGAAAGATAATAAAAGGAAGTGTGATTTTCTCAGTCTCCAGCCAAAACCGTTGGAGGTAAGTCAAAAATGTTGTAGTCTTCATTCAGCCACTTTCTGTTTTCTCATAGATCCATAGCTCAGGTACATTCTTCTTCATAATTTGCTTAAGTCGTATGTTGCTGTAGATAATCATGGTTTGGGCGCAAAGCTCGTCAGCGCAGAAATTGCCAAGTACTGTTATGCTCTCTTTTTCTTGAGATGTTACTGTAATTTGACGCTGTACTTCTCTCACACCAAGGTACTTTCCTGAAACCATGTGGAACAGAAAGTTTATTTTGTCTGCGTTGAGGATCCTTCTTGGGTCTTTCATTATTGCACTTAATCCCTCAGGTTCAAGATAGCTCTAAAGTTCAGCAAACCAGCCGCGAATTCTCTCTTCCAAAACCGCAGCCCTGCCCTTACTAGTAGTTTCAACCTTCTTCTGAGGCAGGCAAGGGTGTTTTCCCATAAAACACCTGAATCAAATTTTCCCTGGTCTTCCATGCTTGAACGATGTGCTTCTTCCTCAAGACTGTACAATTTCCTGAACAGTGTCCAGTAAATTACTTTTCTTAAACGGAAATCTTCTCTTTACCATGTTCATTACCCATTCAGAAAATCCCTCTTCTTCTTGTGGGCTCAGGAACGGCTTCCGGCCAAGACCAATCTCAGTCTTCTTACGCCCAGATAATTTATCGTTTAAAGTTGTGATAGGAACCTGGAAGGTTCTCGATGCCTGCCTTTGGGACATCATACCGGACCTCACGTGCTGAACAGCTTGTCAAGGCAGATAACGAATAATAGAATGGTTTCATTTTCTGACAGGTTTGATTCTGACTTTGGGGACACCTTCCTTGTTGGGTTTCTTAATTTTGCCCATTGCCAAATCCTGAGCAGTAGTTAAGGATACTCAACAAAAATGTAAACTATTATTTATGATTAACTTCAACTGGGTTACTAGTCTATACATTGAGAACAAGATCCCGGATCAGAAGTGTGAAATAATGCGATCAGCACGACGTAAGACCTCGATTAGATAGGCTCTCTTTGACGAAACATTACTAAAAATTGTAAATTTAAATATTTTTATAACGGTTTGAACCCATGAACTATCAGATACAAGGTGGATGGCTTACAATTCAGTGTAAAACTCGGTATTCAGTGCAAAATAAATCAACAACTTAGTTAAATTAATATCTAAATCGCCAATAGTCCTTCCAATTACAATAATGTTCGATACAAAAGGACACTTTTCCTTAAAGGAACCTCTTTTATCGAACGGCATTTCGATATTACGAAATGGGTCTCGAATATCGAACATTATTTTCTTTTCCCTTCAAATAAGATGATAGCTGAAAAGAAACATTATAACAAATAAATATACATATATTGATATTAACACATCGTATTATTAAAAGGATACCTTATAATCACACCATCACACAAGGGAAAAAGGATTATTACTGCGGTGCTGCACCTTACAAAAAATATAGCGATTTCTCCAATCTCCCACCAAAACCACAGACTAGGAAACTTTCCCGCGTTCGCTAATATCGAAACGTATCGACCTATTGATTTTTATAAGGCCATGTTTGGAAGGGTGTGTTCACAAATTTCAGATACTACGCAACGTTTTTGGTTTCCTTATTTCTTAACGAAATGACCAAGGTGTTCGATATTTACTGCCATTACCCTATATATATATATATATAGTTCATGTTTTAAAACTATTGTTCAAAGCCTTTGTATTTTAATAAGCTTTCTCCAAATTCAATGCAATTGAATTTTGCTGCCATTTTTGGAGTTCTTTAAAACTATACGTTTATATGTTTGTGGTCAATTCTTTCGACAATGAGATCTCGGAAACTACAGGCTCTAGAAAGATGACGTTTTCACTGATTGATTGGAAATTTTGTGTAGATTGTCCAGTTCTAATTGAATATTTAAAAGACATGGCCATTATTTCTTTATTACATTTTTACTAGTACACTGGAAGTGTTGAAATTAAAAAAAAAAAAAAAAAAAAAAAAACTAAGCCATCATATCCTACACATTATACATTCCAACACCTCATAATTGTATACAGGGGTTTTATATGTATCAGGCGTTTGTTTCATGACCAAATGATAATGAAAAACGAAGGATAACCATTTCTCTACTCTCAGTTGGATCTTTATTGTTTGGAGTGTTTTGCCCAATGAACACCATATATCACTGACATTATAATTAATTGTGTGTGTAATGTATTTGCTTATTACATACTGCATGCAAGAAGAAAGAATACACTTATCATACATGAATTAAAAACTCTAACCGGAAGTAGGCTCAAATCTTGCAAACGGTGCGAGATATTGAAAAGTAATCGACAAAATCTCCCCTTTATGGTATGTCTTGGTCAATTTTTATCAAGAAGTCTTTCACTTGAGTTTGTTAAGGGACATGTACAGATGTGAGGAATAACACGGAGATTCATGCTCATATGTGAATGATGCGCTGTGTAGAGAGCGCAGGTTCAGCTAGTCTATATATTAAAATGCTACGTTTATGTGTTTGTCACCAAAGAAATGTCTATATGTTTGTCTCCAATCCTTTCGAGAATGAGATTTCGAAAACCATAAGTGCTAGAAACGTGCCATTTTCACTGGTCGATTCAAAATTTTGTGTAGATTGTCCAGTTCTAATTGAATATTTAAAAAGCACGGCCGTTATTTCTTCATTACATTTTTAGGGGTACACTGGAAGTGTTGAAATTTTTAAAAAAACAACATATCCTACGAATTATACATTACAACACTACATAATTGTATACGGGAGTAGTATATCTCTCAGGCGTTTGTTTCATGGCCAAATGGTAATGTAAAGTGAAGGATAACCATGTTTCCAGTCTAAGATGGATCTTTATTATTTAGAGTGTTATCTCCAATATACAGCATAGATGACTGATATTATAATTAACTGTGTGTGTAATGTATTTGCTTATTACATACTGCATGCAAGAAGAAAGAAAACATTGATCATACATGAATTAGAAACTCAACCGGAAGTAGGCTCAAATCTTACAAAGGGTGCGATATTGAAAAAAAACAATAATAAAAAAAATCCCCTTCATGGTATCCCTTGCCGATTTTTATCAAGGCATCTTTCACTTGTGTCTATAAAGACACATGTACAGATGTAAGGGATGATAAGGAGATTCATACTCATATGTGAATGATGCGATGCGTCGAGAGCGCAGGTTCAGCTAGTTATATATATAGAGCATGGATTATAAATCGCTTGACACTGACTACAATAGCAGTAGCTGTTGACATAATCAATACGTGCTTCGTGAATAGTAACATTGTAAAAAGTAATTTTGTTTAAGAATTGAAACCTTGTTATAATTGTAATTAAGTTTGAAATGAATAAAAAGTCAGCCAAGAATGAACGGTGTTCGCACTTTAAAAGTGGTGACTACATTACCAAATTACAAATGGACTTTTCTGGCTGGGAAACAGTGAAAGAAAATTTTGTTTCTAAAAAGAAAATTACCGATCTTGAGCAATTAAGAGCATATTGCTTTTAAAATTAATAAATTGTCATTTAATAGTATTAGTGGTGTAATATGTTCTTCTATGCTTAAACAATATAATTTGTGGATTGAAGATGATAGAGGAAACATCGAACACTTTATCTAGCAATCTAACTTCGTGACCAAACCTAATTTTATAATACAACTTGTAATAATTTGATAGCTGATATATAGTTCATTTCAAATAAATTTCTGTCAAGTGGTTTACGGCTCACTATATATACGTATATCAGCGCTTTTTAAGAGGTATCACATAGCACTTCGCGACACAAAATCATAGAAATGGGAAGCAAACGAAACACTACATCGCAAAATACGATACACTTATGATCATAATGTACAGGGTGTTTCAAAACAACACCGACAACGTTTGGGAGGTGATTCCTGACACCAAGATAAGACAAAAAGTATAGACCAAACTGGGTGCACAAATGCTTTCCTTCGGGGTTATAGGCTGCCGAAAACATGAAAATATGAACTTTGAAGTCCATAGCTCTAAAAGTATGGGACCCACCGTAGTCAGGTCAAGACTTCACTTAGGAACTTGTATGTGCGCTATCCAAAAATATATGTTTCAGAATCCTAAGGTACTTATGCAACAATTTTTATAAAAGGAAGTTTGACTACGGACATATTATTTGAAGTACCCACCAACCACTTCTATAAAAATGGCTGCGGAATTACCGCAGGGTTATGAAACTTGGATAGGATATATACTAGTTCCAAAGAGAAATTTTGACCTGACTACGGTAGGTCCCATATGGACCTTCAAAGTTTATTTTTTCATGTTTTCGGCAGCCTATAACTTCAAAACGAAACATCTGTGCACACAGGTTGATCTATGCTTTTTGTCTTATCTCGGTGTCAGGAATCACCTCTCAAACGTTGTCGGTGTTGTTTTGAAACGCCCTTTTTCTACTCTGTAAGCAAGCAGGTCCGAGGATCTGTTTAGGATTTCCTGGTACTAATACTTGTAATTCCTACGTTTCAGAATGAAGCGACTACAAATACAATCCATTATATTTCTCCTTACAGGTCTTCCTCTGTTTGCTGATAATTTGCGACGAACCACCGCTACCAGACAAAAAGGCGAACATGTTCATGCTCCAGTACGCAGAATATGAAATGGATGATGTACGGATGACTGTGGCACAGGCTCGAAATGGGTACAACAATGTCAGTGAAATTCTTGCTTATGACGGTGATTCAGATGTTTGGAGCGTGAACACCCTTGAACACCAATATTTATGCATGTATGAGTCTGATTGGTCTGTTAAAAACATAACATATTTTCTACTAGTTTATAAATATATGGGCTACTAGCTCACGTTCGATACGGATTATGAAAACTATTGCGTTAAATGTTTATATTATATATACACACACATGTATACATATATATATATTACAGATTATCACGTTAAGATGTTTATATACACTTATCACCTGCAATGCTCAAAATGCAATAAGCAAGCAATATATAATGAATGGCTTTCTGTAGCGTACATTTGTCTCTTGTGGAGAGAAATTAAGCTACTTCAAACAGATTTTTCAATTAAAAAAAAAAAAAAAAAAAGTAATCGATACTATCAACTGACCTAAGAATTGTATACAAAGAAATAAAGACTTGCTCTTCTAAAGATGGAATTGGAAAGTGAAATATTAAATAAGTTCATTCGGATTTTATAGAACAGTTTCTAAACTAAACTACACTAAACTAAACTAAACTAAATAAATAAATAAATAAATAAAAAGTTAGTCTTGCGCTCTTCAGCTAAACATAATATGATAATGATGTTACTTGTTAACAAACATGGGAATAACGGTACGAGTATTGTGTTGTATTAAAAACTGACCACGCACTTCTCCGTGAAAGGCTGTATCCTCACACCCGTATGTAGGACAAAATCCTCACAACCGTGTGTAGGATAAAATCAGGAACAGTAAAGGTTCGCATTTCAGTAAAAGTATAGGCCTCTCAAAAAAGTTGCCAGGATTTTTTCCAGTCCGTTCAACAAGATAGTTTTAGAATTTGACACTAGATATTAAAAGTTTTTTTTTTTTTTTTAAATCAACATAGTTCTAATGACTGTTTTCGAGATTGAAGTGGCTTCCTTTCCCTCCCAAAGCTGAATTTAGATGTTACTACTAAGTCTGCTTGCATTAGTGTATCATACACAATATTCTCACTCGTAACTGTATTCACAAATTTGTTTAGGTTTAGGAAACTGTGGCAGATACATTAACACTTTCGGTCCAGGGCTTACAGAGCAAATTTGAGCTTCCTGTCAGTTTCGTGCAATTATAAGATGTGTACCAGATAGTACAAAAAACGTAGGGATAATAAATACTTGGCAGATAAATCTTTAAGATAAAAACAACATTTATTGGTATTGTTGGGTGAAATTGTTACAATATCTAGACTTGGACTTTGTTCGTGTGCATTAATAAAGTTACTCCAAGTCCTGCGTGGGCTTCTGAGCGAAAGTGTTAACAGTATCCCAGAAAAAGAAAAGCTGCCCATCTTGCCACATGTAGAAAATTACTCTCTGCAAGCTGTTCTACGCAGTTTCGAGAGTAGGTAATTTTTGTGTATTGTGTAATAGTGTAGACCTAGTGGTGTACTGAGTTTGGATAACCAAATGATACAAATTATACTAAATCCCTACTATTGATTTTAAGGCTATTGAAATGTTACAAACGTTGTTCAACCCACTTGCACTTAGGTGATACGTTTCTGCACTAACTTCCATAGGTTGAAATTTAAAGTTTATTTATTTATTAGCAAAATCGAGCAAGTTGTTCGTTTTCGGTTATATTGACTTACTGAAGTAGTCTGTTCTCACATTTACAGTATTGAAAATAATATTTTGTACAGAAACTATTTCCAGGCATAAACAGGTTCAATAATTCTGACGCTGTATGTACTCTATCGGAAAGGTACTCAGATATTATCAGAATTACTGTCCCATTTAGACTGGTATCCCTACATAAAATGTGATAGCTAAAACATAACTATATAGGAAATTTACATGGATTTTTTCCTGTTTCTGGGATTTTTTTTTTTTAATATTTATTTATTTATTTTAGGGCACTAAAAATCTAGCCTTACTTGTTAGCGAAGCGGATCATAATGTGAGAATAATCACATCAACTTAATTTTCCAACTTATAACCATTCACAAGTCTGTGGCTGAAATTAAATTCGTGAATTCTTTTGCTAACCTTTAAATTACTACAAAGTAATTACTTTCTTAAATTACTGGGACAATGATTACGGTCAATGAAAGTATTTAGCCAGAATAGAAACTAAAATATTAACATACGAACTTTACAATATTTCGCGCATACTTGTATGCTTCATCAGCCGTAGAGGAAAGAAAGAAAACCAAAACGACCGTTAAAACTGAGAGAAATAAGATTTGGTTAGGGGTGCGAAAACACTGATGATATTTCTTCATTCAATTAAGGTGGTAGTACATTAGTACATTATGTTGTACTGTCAAGAGATGATTTCGAAACACAATTCCTGACACATATTTCAAAGTATGTCTACAAACTGAATTGTCACAAATTAAACTTGAATTCCAATACAGAATCGACCAAGTGTTTTTGCGTACACAGAGTGTTACATAAGTGTCCCCCAATATTTTGGGAACAGATTTCTCACACCAAAATAAATAAATAAAAAAAAAAAAAATAATAAAAAAAAAGTTCATATGGACCTGTGCTCAAAAGTGGATAACTTCGGAGTTACAGGGTGCCGAGCTTCAGTACAATAGGACCAATCGTAGTCGGATCACGACATCACTGAGGGATTGGTATGTGAACTATCCAAATATCCATCTTTCAGAACCTCTGGTACTTGCACAATCATTTTGAGAGAGCCGGTACTTGCACAATCATTTTTTAGAGAGGTTGTTTCGGAGTACTTGATCACTCTCCACCAACTTCTCTAAAAAATTGGTGTACAAGTACTGGAGCATTCTTAAACATGGATATTTGGATAGTTCATATACCAGTTCTTCAGTGATGTCTTGACCCCGACTACGATAGGTCCCTTAGTAGTGGAGCTATGAACTATTAAAATTCGCTTGTTTCACGTTTTCGGCACCCTATAACTCCAAAACTAACCACTTTTGAGCACAGGTTCATATGAACTTTTTTTTTTCTTATTTTGATATGAGAAATCTGTTCCTAAAATATTGTGCGCATGTTTAATTGGGATTTCGGAGAAGTATACTATACAATGACTGTTCTTAATGAATAGGTAGCTGTAAAATATACCCAACCTATTAAATCAGACGATTCGGCTTAACGTTACTTTCCTCAGTTATATCAGATGACTGGGGAATGATACTTTTATTTATTGCCCCAAATCTTGTAGACAAAGTTGAAAGGAACACGACTCGCATAGTAGATGATTGTCAAGGAAAGCAAAAACTTTACAATAACAACTTAAATTTCACGTGTAACAAGTAGCATTCTCAGTGCACCACTAGTTTTAATTAAAGTGTGATGTTTAATTACCTTTTATTTTCTTCTATGTTGTGTCCCATGTCTACGAGTGGTTCGTTCCAAGGTTCAAGTTAAAACTGAAATCATCCGAACATTTGCAATAATGGTACAGTATTTTGCAAAACTAATGCAGTATTTTTTTTCTGTTTTATGAAGAAATTTTACATTGACACGCTAAAATGCGTATCGTTTGATTTAGCTTTGTTGCAAAGAAACAAAATAAAACTATATTAGAGAATTATATTTTGTTAAAGACTAAAGCTAGCATGCTTAAAACTGCATTTGTTAACTATTCAAACCTTTTAAATGTGTATTTTTGAATGTCCTCCATGTTAGATATTTGCTTCTGAAACAAAATATTGCAAGATTGGTTCACTGCATATTAGCACGTAACACACAACTTAGCTTCACTAGACTGGGTCTAGTGTTCTAATTATTTAGTAGTAACTTTAACATTCAGATTCTCAAAATTATGACTTCAGTTATATAAGGTTTAGTGTTATTAGAAAATATCTTTTAGAAAGAAATAGTAAATTCATATATTTAAAAATTTTGACCATGGATTTAAAAAAAAAAAAAAAAAACCGAAATAATCCATTAGCATTTTTCTATTAATCAATCACGGAAATAAATCGAACAAATAAATTTGATGTATTACGCTAAAAGGTTTACTCAAGTTAATGTATTAATGTGTTACAGTTTGTTTTGTCATTGTCAAGTTCATTCTCTCCCCCCCTCCTCATGTTTATATAATTACTTTGTAAGTCCTGGATAATACTCGTAACAGAATCTATATTTGAATTAATTGTATAATTACTAACTAAAGAGTGTAAACACAGTAATTATTATTATTTAAACTTGCGCTATATAAGCAAGTGCCATATGTACATACACAAAATTAGTGAAGCACTCTTGTATTCACATACTAAACATTTTGTGGAATTTATTATGAAGCATATTACTTTTATTTTTTTATCACATTATATGTATCACAAGTGGTATTTACGCACAACTTATTATGAAGGAATCAGTATGTATATTATGTTTTTTTCTTTATCATAATTATATATTAAGTGATTTTCCACAGTTTATTATGGATCAATTATCACATATTATGTAGCAAACGACATTTATATACAAGTTACTACAACATAATAAATATAATTACCATACATAAAGATATTTGTTTTATACACTTAAAATGGTTCCAACCAGATCAGTTGAAAAAGCAGAGTCAAGCTTAAAAGTATCTTCTTTTCAGGATAGATAATTCTTCCATGCTAGTATGAGGGTAAGTCAGAAATTAGCTGCAATGTAAAATAACTTTTCTTACATTGTCTATACTAACTTTTGTCCTCGTTTATTTTATTGTTATGCTGTTGTGGTCATGCTATGAAAGTTTGATCCTAGTTCCTCCATTTGTCTTTCTTTTGTTGCAGTTAGATAATGGCTGCTCCATTAAAAGTTTGCACCAAAGGGGAACGTGACTTTATGAAACCCAAGTCTGTTGTGGATAATTTTGTACGCAGAACCATGACTTATTTCCAGACGACGTGCCACTTCATCAATAGTCCCTCGTCTGTCTAACAGAACTATGTCACGTGCACGTTCAATATTGTCATCATTTGTGGCCATAGATGGTCGTCCGGCTTCTTTCTCGTGCGTAACGCTTGTGCCACCATTTTTGAATTTTTCAATCCATTCGCAGACGCTGTTCTCGTATTGTGCCGAAAGGTTTTGATGGATTGCGGCCCCGGATACATCTTCTGAACCACAAAAACTGGATCACTGTTCGTTGTTCCTCTTTGGTGCAAACTTCTAATGGACCGGCCATGATCTATCTACCACAAAAGGAAGACAAATGGAGGAATTAGGATCAAGATTTCATAGCATGACCACAACAGCATAACAATAAAATAAACGAGAACAGAGGTCAATATGAACGAGAAACGTTATTGCTACATTGCAGATAATTTTTGACTTAACCTCGTAGTAACTTTAGACACACTGACATTTTTTTTCTTTATTGTTAATGACAATTGAACCAAAACTATCAATGATTCACCTTACATGTTCATTGATACGTACAAGTATCGTGTATACGTTAGCAGTAAAGTTGCAGTGTACACATGTTAGTAAGCTGTCGATACAGTCAAGGGAAGCGAGAACCTTATGTGGAATCCTTGAGCTATGTAAACAATCATTGACACTATCCCTTTTGTGTGTGTGTATGTTATATACTACCATCTCTGTCAAAGACAAAATACTATCATGACTCTTGATACATGGTGTCTACCATGGCAATGAACGTATTACTCAATAAAAATAACGTTTTGTTAACTGACGGAAGTTAAGTGTCTGTATACTTGAATACGAATTTGTATACGAGAAAATAAAAAGGAGGCAATGTCAGCGTCTTCGTCCTACAAATATTACTCACGGTTCCTTTTACAACATACTCCCTTCTACCTTCCCAAGCACATATTCCAATACAACATTACAACTAACCGAAATGGTAAGATTTTTCTTCTTCTTCTTTTTGGGAGGAGGCACGGTAGCTCAGTGGTAGAGCGCTTACCTCTAGTGTGTTGGGTCCCTGGTTCGATCCCCGGTCAAGTTAGTTTGTGGTGGACAACATCGTGCCCCTGGGTTTTCTCGCGTTACTCCCGTCTCCTCCCACTTTCTCATTCCACCAATTCTTCCATTATCATTCACTTGCTTTAATCATAATCTCCGTTAACATACCAGGTATAAGCGTGGGACGTTAAACTCGAATATTTCATTTTTACTTCTTTCATGCCCTGTTACTTTGATCTACCAATCTCAATGTTGATACTGAAAGGAAAAATAATTTTCTGACAAGCTTTGATAACTTAGGCAAATTGATCAATCATTCATCTAATATTAAATAGCACCTGGTTCCATGGCCTCAAAAAATTTTCTCGCTCTTTCTCTACTCCATAACTGATTGAAACATGAATGTCACTAGTGGTGGACAAACACCGTGTGCGTGGGTTTTCTCGAAGTTCTTCTACTTCCATTTTATCATTATTGTCCATCTTATCGACACCGTCTCTCTTAACCTCGGTGCATAATTGTGGGACTTTAAAAGAATGTCAGTATAAAGTAATTTTCGATATTATTGCCATTCATTCAATGGTAGCAGTAACTTGAAGAGAAGAGTTTACCAAGGATTATTCCAGTGTCAAAGATTTCTCAGACAGGTTGTTATTCTGTTGATATTCCATCTAAAAAACATCCAAAGTACCTATTTTAAAATTCTTGCTCCCCCCCCCCAAACAAAAAATACGAGAAGTGTAAGAAACCCAATTAAACCTGAGAAAGAACTAAATATGGGCCCAAATGGGTGACGTTTTGTCAAATTCTGGAGAAGATATTCACTTCCCTTTTTATTATACGAGAGAGTCTTGCGGCATATGGTAACACAGAGCCGGACTATTGAACAACTTTTCATATCTTATACCTAGGTATAATAAATAAAATTGTTTGTTTGTTTGTTTGTCATTCTGTGTGCGGCCTGGGGACCAGACAAATGGACCGAGAGTTACCAAAATTTGGTCATGGGTATCTTAGTCTAGGCCCCAGATCAAGAGGAACCGCTTTTTTCAAATTTCTAATCAGGGGGGTCTCAGTGTGGGCGTCTTCCGGGACCGGTCTGGGGACCAGACAAGTTGATCGAGAGTTACCAAATTTTGATCATGGATACCTCGGTTCAGGCCCCAGACCAAGAGGAAGCTTTCTTTTTCTAATATTCGAACCAGGGGGGTCTTAGGGGGGCGTTTACCGGGACATGTAAAAGTTGTAGAAAATGACCGATATTAGTGTCGAATTCAGTTTCCGCGGTCGCTGAGATCTATGGTGAAACTCCGATCGCATTAACTTCCAAATGCACCCTATTCGGCTGCGGGCCGGGGGTCACCAGAAGGGTATACCGAGACGTGTGAAAGTAATCCAAAATGACCGAATGCATACTTTCCGCGGTCGCTGAAATCAATGGTGACAATTCCATTAGCGATGACTTGCAAATTCAACTAACATTCAGCTACCTTCCCCCGGGCCGGGGATCCGGGGATTAGCGGGGGGGGGGATACTAAGACATGTAAAAATAAAAATGAAATGAAATCTTTGAGTTTTACGTCCCACGGATATGCCGGTTAGGCTAAAGGAGACGGTGATGATGAGTAATGAATGAATGGTGGAATGAAGAAAGTGGGAGGAAACGGGAGAACCCCGAGAAAACCCACGCACATGGTGTTTGTCCACCACAAAGTTCACTTGGCGGGGGCTGGGATCGAACCCGGAACCCCTAGCACCAGAGGTGAACGCTCTACCACTGAGCCACCGCGGCCCCAACATGACATGTAAAAATAGCCCAACAGGACCGATAACAGTGTCAAACCTATAGTTTTCGGGGTCGTTGAAATGAATGGGATACTCCACAGCCGTTGACTTCGAAATACAGCCCCCATGCGAAGGATGGACATATTCAGCTAGTTAAGAATAATTTAGACGAGTGGAAACTTTTTATTGGATCCTGAAAAGCGAGCCTGAAAGCTGTACTTCTTCATATTGTAAAGCTACCTTAACTGAACATTCTGTATATGAAACTGTCTTATAAAACATGAACCATTTCACGTCATTAAGGACTGTGACCATCAGTGGTAGGTTTGTGGTCACCTAAAAGTAACTGCACATTTTATTCGGCATGTAATTAGGTTATCCTAAATACTGTGAATTTGTCTGTGAACGGGATACAATAACACGTGTACACCAGAATGAACTGGTCTCTCCTGAAAACATTTCACCTGCTTGAGAAAACTGTCAAAAATGAACCATTAATTGATCCAAAAAGGGTTATTTCCACTATTACATATCAAATTGGGTCTCATGAAAAGTTTTGTTGTTGGTTGGAGTTTAACAACCCATTCAGGACCGAGGTTACATAAGAGGTAGACCTAAAGCTTAGTCAGATCCGAACCATCTGAGCTTCCACTGAAAATCGAATCCGAGTCTCTCACGCCAGAGTTGCGTATACTAACCACATGCAGCCACGATGCAGTTCTCATGAAACGTTTCGTGAAGGGTATGAAACACGATGGTTAAGCTTTTCAGGTAGTCAAGGAAAAATTTCTTTGACCAAGTGATACTAAAATAAAAGATGTTTATAGGTCGAGTGATCGGGTATTTTCAGAGACAACAACTTTACTGAAATTATGCAAGGTAATGAGAAAACTTGCTGGGTAAGTTTCAAGAGTAAGTGTTCAGAACATTTGGGAAATTACACAACACACAAGAAGCTGGTATCCTGCTATGAGAAGCTTAGTTGCAACATGTCTCTTCAACTCCATTTCCTTCATGTACACCTTGATTTTTCTTTAATATTTTTTTTTATTATCCCAGTGATTGTGGAGCAGTACGTAATGAACAAGCAGCGCGATTTTATCATGATATTGAAGTCACAGAGGAAAAGTATGAAGGTAAGTGGAATCCTGCTGTTTTAACAGACTACTACTGGTCAATCATCAGGAATATTCCAATAGCTGTACACAACCGATAACCTCTCGAAAACGCTCACACTAAGCACATTTTTCTGGTCAAATGAAATGTATATTTGAAAACCATGTATGAATTGCGTCGATGTGTACGATCCTTCGTAATTAATTTTTAAGTCAAATTATATATTCTTAGCATTATTTGCAAAATATTGCAATACAACTTCAGGTGATGATGATGTCTTTCATAGGTAATACCATGTAGGACGATCTTTTCTGAATTACAGCTATTATTAATTATATTTAATTATTCCATCATATTACGCTTAAATAAATGATTTTTGAAAAAAGAAACAAAGTGCGGAAGAAAAAAAAAAAAAAAAACAGAATTCGTATATAAGTACTTGGTGCGTCACCAGTGCAGAGAAAGAAGCTGAAGAGATTGGCACCTCAGCTGTCTCTCCCAACATGGTCACACGAAAATCATTGTAGACTGCAGACCCATTCTTGGCCTAATTTGACATTTGGCACACTTATACCAAACATATGGGGCTACCTTGGTACACAATTTTAAGAAAATCAAATGGGCAATTTCTGAGATATCACTGATCCAAAATTTTCCCGAAAAATGATATTTGATTTTCAAATAAATGTTCCTGACATATATTGTAGCCTATTCTTTCTTCTTTAAAATGGAATATTATTTTCCTCTCTAGCTCAATATTCACAGGAGATATTATCATTAGAAATTAACAAGATTCTACATAAAACATCAAATTTGTCCATTTTTACCACCCTCTACTCTGAAACAATTTGGTGCATGACCATCTCTCAGAGGCCTACATGTACACCAAGTGTCATCGAAATCTGACACTATGAGGTTTTGGGCTTGGTTGATTTCACATGGAATGACCCACCTGGTAACTGTTAATTTGAGGTTCTTATATAGCCTCGATGCTGGAAACGAGTCATCTGTTAATCGTTACATGGATCTAGTGTGTACTTTAATAATAATAATAATATGATGATGATGAAATCAAAGAAGGACTATTTTTTCTCAATCGAGAATTACATTATTGTGTACTTGAATGCTGTAACAGCATTGCTTCTATGTAGGAAACGGCCTTACTAAGGACAACACGACTCCTTGTCCCCTTTTTGTATACTGTAAACTTAAAATTTCCAGTAACAACGAGAAAGCAGACTTTGGTAAATGAACTCTGGGGCCGTTTTTTGGAAGGTGATAGCGCACATATAAAGAGCTCATATTACAGACTGGGGAACGCAATGGCCTTATATAGCGGAGAAAAAGCGTCTTCAAGTTTTCGACTCGCCGTATATATCGTACAATGCGCAAAGTTACCAAGTGACGGCATGGCAGAGTCAGTAGCGTCTGTGACTCACGTACAAAGGTTCCCGGGCTCGATCCCTGCTGGAGTCAACTTTTTTCTTTTTGTTTCAACCAATAAAGTAGCCATTTGTAGGTACAAGTAAAATGATAATTCACCATATGTTTATAATGAATTAAAATAACAGAAATGTTCAAATCAGCTGTAAAATCTTTCAATGTTCCCTGTTGACTAGAAATAAAATGTAATTATTTCGTAAATATATTGATATCACGAGTTATATTATGGTTACCATAGTCGTGTAAAAATGTTCATGACGCTTCGTATCTACATCTGTTGACAGTGTGCCAATTATTGGCGCAAATGGCACGGGGAATGACGGGGACGTGTCCCCTCCAGTCTTGGAACTGGGGACTGTACCCCCCTTCCACTAATCCGATTTGAAATATGTTTTTTTGCGGAGAAATGTGATGATTTGTGTCCGACTGCCACAAAGGAAAGTGAGATGAAATTTATATGCCCCCTGAATAAGCCTCAAATCTGCCCGTCTTCCAATGTTGAAAACAACTCTACTGCCCTGATCTTCCACAGCATTGTTTTTCAACTTCATAAATATTTTGAACATCACTTAAAAAAATATGGGAACGGTCTTACCTCTGCCCCCACATGTTGAAGACAGATTTGCGCCGCTGATTACAAGCAAAATAAAGAAGGAAATCTCCTTTGGTTATAGCAACATCCAGTGTTACCAAAGAGGAT